>NC_142441.1:29015000-29675000 GCF_059453495.1 Arachis ipaensis | reverse complement strand
GAGGTCAGAATCCAACAGCATCAGCAGTCCTTTTTCAGCCTGAATCAGATTTTTGCTCAGCTCCTTCAATTTCAGCCAGAAAAATACATGAAATTACAGAAAAACACACAACTCATAGTAAAGTCCAGAAATATGAATTTTTCCTAAAAACTACTGGAAATAGACTAAAAACTAACTAAAACATACTCAAAACTATATGAAATTATCCCCAAAAAGCGTATAAAATATCCGCTCATCACAACACCAAACTTAAACTGTTGCTTGTCCTCAAGCAACTAGACAAATAAAATAGAAGACTAATAGGTTGAGAAGCAATAATATCTCAGAGTTTTTGAATGAAGCTCAGATTCTAATTAGATGAGCGGGGCTAGTAGCTTTTTGCTTCTGAACAGTTTTGGCATCTCACTTTATCCATTGAAGCTCAGAGTGATTGGCATCTATAGGAACTCAGAATTCAGATAGTGTTATTGATTTTCTTAGTTCAGTGTGATGATTCTTGAACACAGCTTTTTTATGAGTCTTGGTCGTGGCCCTAAGCACTTTGTTTTCCAGTATTATCACCGGATACATAAATGCCACAGACACATAACTGGGTGAACCTTTTCAGATTGTGACTCAGCTTTGCTAAAGTCCCCAATTAGAGGTGTCCAGAGTTCTTAAGCACACTCTTCTTTTTGCTTTGGACCTTGACTTTAACCGCTCAGTCTCAAGTTTTCACTTGACACCTACACGCCACAAGCACATGGTTAGGGACAGCTTGGTTTAGCCGCTCAGACCAGGATTTTATTCCTTTAGGCCCTCCTATCCACTAATGCTCAAAGCCTTGGGATCCTTTTTATTTGCCCTTGCCTTTTGGTTTTAAGAGCTTTTGGCTTTTTTTTTTTGCAAGCTTTGTTCTTTGCTGCTTTTTCTTGCTTCAAGAATCATTTTTATGATTTTTCAGATTATCAATAACATGTCTCATGTTCATTGTTCTTTCAAGAGCCAACATATTTAACAGTCTTAAACAACAAATTCAAAAGACATATGCACTGTTCAAGCATTCATTCAGAAGACAGAAAGCATTGCCACCACATGTAACTAATTAGAATTTCTCTTATTAAAAGCTCGAAATTTTATTGCCTCTTATTCAAAAGATCTACTATTTTATTCATGTTTAATGATGATGAGAAAAATAGACTATAACTTAATTGGAGATAAAATCAAAATAGATACTAATTACTATTATATGACTCCTAAGGTAAAACTAAAATAAGAACAATTATCACAGAGTTAAGGCTAAGATTAGAACTCAACAACCATGAGGTTTGGAAGTGGATGTTCCTCTAGTCTGTGAGGTGCTTGGTCCTTGCTTCTTGGAGTGGGTTGTTTTCCTTTAGGGGCCATGATCTTAGTGATCACGGATAAGCACACCAAACTTAGAGCTTTGCTTGTCCTCAAGCAAAAGAAAAGAAAGGAGATGGGTAGAAGGAGAGCTCCTCCTCACCATCCTGGCGTTTGAACGCCCAAATGCTGCTCTCCTGGGCATTCAACGCCCAGTTGTTGCCCTTTTCTGGCGTTTGAACGCCAGATAGCTATCCTTACTGGCGTTCAGCGCCCACTGGATGCCCATTTTGGGCGCTGAACGCCCAAAATGCCCCTTTACTGGCGTCTTCTTGCCGTTGAGCTCTTTTTCTCTGTTTTGTGTGCAAATTCCTTCTGTAACCCTGTAAACTTATGCAATTGATTCTTTACCTTAGTGTCAGTAAACTTTATATAAACAAATAAAAAAGAAAAATAGGGCAAAATGCTTAGAGGATTGTTGCCCCATGGCTGGGTTGCCTCCCAGCAAGCGCTTCTTTATTGTCTTTAGCTGGACCTTGCTGAGCTTTTTAATCTAGCTTCAGCCTTGAGCATTCTTGCTAAATGTTGCCTTCAAGATAATGCTTGATTCTCTGTCCATTGACAATGAACTTCTTATCAGAATCAATATCTTGAAGCTCCACATAACCATATGGTGACACACTTGTAATCACGTATGGTCCTTTCCACCGGGATTTCAGTTTCCCGGGGAATAGCCTGAGTCTAGAGTTAAACAACAGGACCTTTTGTCCTGGTTCAAAGATTCTAGATGACAGCTTCTTGTCATGCCATTTTTTTTATTTTTCTTTATAAAGCTTGGCATTTTCGAAAGCTGTGAATCTGAATTCCTCTAGCTCATTTAGCTGGAGCAATCGTTTTTCTCCTGCTAATTTGGCATCAAAGTTTAGGAATCTGGTTGCCCAGTAGGCCTTATGTTCCAGTTCCACGGGCAAGTGGCATGCCTTACCATACACGAGTTGGTATGGAGAGGTCCCTATAAGGGTCTTGAATGCTGTTCTGTAAGCCCACAGAGCATCATCCAAGCTCCTTGCCCAATCCTTTCTACGGGTATTTACTGTCCGTTCCAGGATTCTCTTTAATTCTCTGTTAGAGACTTCAGCCTGCCCATTGGTTTGTGGATGATATGGAGTGGCCACCTTGTGGCGAATTCCATACCGAACCATGGCAGAGTAAAGCTGTTTATTGCAGAAGTGAGTGCCCCCATCACTGATTAACACTCTAGGGACACCAAACCTGCTAAAGATATGTTTCTGGAGGAACTTCAGCACTGTTTTAGTATCATTGGTGGGTGTGGCAATGGCCTCAACCCATTTTGATACATAGTCAACTGCCACCAGAATATAAGTGTTTGAGTATGATGGTGGGAAAGGTCCCATGAAGTCAATTCCCCATACATCAAACAACTCTATTTCCAAGATTCCTTGTTGAGGCATGGCGTAACCATGAGGCAGATTACCAGCTCTTTGGCAACTGTCACAATTACGTACAACCTCTCGGGAATCTTTATAGAGTGTGGGCCAATAGAAGCCACATTGGAGGACCTTGGTGGCTGTTCGCTCACCTCCGAAATGGCCTCCATATTGAGATCCGTGGCAATGCCATAGGATTCTCTGTGCTTCCTCTCTGGGGACACACCTACGGATAATTCCGTCTGCACATCTCTTAAAGAGATAGGGTTCATCCCACAAGTAGTACTTTGCATCAGTAACTAATTTCTTCTTTTGTATTCTATTGTACTCCTTGGGTATGAACCTTGCAGCTTTATAGTTTGCAATATCGGCAAACCATGGTTCTTCCTGAATGGCAAATAGATGCTCATCAGGGAACGTCTCAGAGATCTCAAGAAAGGGGAGGGACGTCCCTTTCACTGGCTCTATCCGGGACAGATGATCAGCCACTTGGTTCTCTGTCCCTTTTCTGTCTCTTATTTCTATATCAAACTCTTGCAGAAGCAATACCCATCTGATGAGCCTGGGTTTTGAATCCTGCTTTGTGAGTAGATATTTAAGAGCAGCATGGTCAATATACACAATCACTTTTGATCCTACTAAGTATGATCTGAAATTGTCAATGGCGTAAACCACTGCAAGTAGTTCTTTTTCTGTGGTTGTGTAATTTTTCTGGGCATCATTTAAAACGCGACTGGCATAATAAATGACATGCAGAAGCTTGTCATGCCTCTGTCCCAATACTGCACCAATGGCATGATCACTGGCATCACACATTAACTCAAATGGCAATGTCCAGTCTGGTGCAGAAATGACTGGTGCTGTGACCAGCTTAGCTTTCAGCGTTTCAAACGCCTGCAGGCATGCTGTGTCAAACACAAATGGCGTGTCAGCAGCTAGCAGATTGCTTAGAGGTTTTGCAATTTTTGAAAAATCCTTTATAAACCTCCTATAGAATCCTGCATGCCCCAGAAAGCTTCTGATTGCCTTAACATTGGCAGGTGGTGGTAATTTTTCAATTACCTCTATTTTTGCTTGATCCACCTCTATTCCCTTGTTTGAGATTTTATGCCCAAGAACAATTCCTTCAGTCACCATGAAGTGACACTTTTCCCAGTTTAAAACTAGGTTGGTTTCTTGGCATCTTTTCAGAACAAGTTTCAGGTGATCAAGACAGGAGCTGAATGAGTCTCCATATACTGAGAAGTCATCCATGAAGACTTCCAGAAATTTTTCCACCATGTCAGAGAAAATAGAGAGCATGCATCTCTGGAAGGTTGCAGGTGCATTGCATAGCCCAAAGGGCATCCTTCTATAAGCAAACACTCCGGATGGACATGTGAATGCTGTTTTCTCTTGATCCTGGGGATCTACTGCAATCTGGTTATAGCCTGAGTAGCCATCCAAAAAGCAGTAATAATCATGACCTGCTAGTCTCTCTAGCATCTGGTCTATGAATGGTAAAGGAAAATGATCCTTTCTGGTGGCTGTATTGAGCCTTCTGTAGTCAATACACATGCGCCACCCTGTAACTGTTCTTGTAGGAACCAGTTCATTTTTTTCATTATGAATCACTGTCATGCCTCCCTTTTTTGGGACGACTTGAACAGGGCTCACCCAGGGGCTGTCAGAAATAGGATAAATAATCCCAGCCTCCAGTAATTTGGTGACCTTTTTCTGCACCACTTCCTTCATGGCTGGATTTAGCTGCCTCTGTGGTTGAACCACTGGTTTGGCATTATCCTCCAATAGGATTTTGTGCATGCATCTAGCTGGGCTTATGCCCTTAAGGTCACCTATGGACCACCCAAGAGCTGTCTTGTGTGTCCTTAGCACTTGAATAAGTGCTTCCTCTTCCTGTGAATTTAAAGCAGAGCTTATGATCACTGGAAAAGTGTCACCTTCTCCTAGAAATGCATATTTCAAGGATGGTGGCAGTGGCTTGAGCTCTGGTTTAGGAGGTTTTTCCTCTTTCAGAAGAAAGTTCAGAGGCTCTTTCATGTCCCCTGAATCCTCCAAATCAGGCTGAACATCTTTAAAGATGCCTTCCAACTCTGATTCGAGACTCTCAGCCATGTTGATCTCTTCTACCAAAGAGTCAATAAGGTCAACTTTCATGCAGTCTGTTGATGTGTCTGGATGCTGCATGGCTTTGACAGCGTTCAACTTGAACTCGTCATCGTTGACTCTCAGGGTTATTTCCCCCTGTTGGACGTCAATGAGGGATCGTCCAGTTGCTAGGAAGGGTCTTCCTAGAATGAGAGTAGCACTCTTGTGCTCCTCCATTTCCAGCACAACAAAGTCAGTGGGAAAGGCGAATGGCCCAACTCTGACAATCATGTCCTCAATCACGCCTGATGGGTATTTAGTGGAACCATCAGCAAGTTGGAGACATATCCTGGTTGGTTTAACTTCTTCAGTTAAGCCAAGCTTCCTGATAGTGGATGCAGGTATCAGGTTGATGCTTGCCCCAAGATCACATAAAGCTGTCTTGGTGCAATCACCTTCTAATATGCATGGTATCAGAAAACTCCCAGGATCTTTAAGCTTTTCAGGAAAGCTTTTCAGAATGACTGCACTGCATTCGTCAGTGAGGAGAACTCTTTCTGTTTCTCTCCACTCCTTTTTATGACTCAAGATCTCTTTCATGAACTTGGCATAAGAAGGTATTTGATCAAGTGCCTCTGCAAAAGGAATCTTTATTTCAAGAGTCCTTAGATAATCTGCAAAGCGAGCAAATTGCTTATCCTGCTCCTCTTTCCGGAGTTTTTGAGGATAAGGTATCTTGGCTTTATATTCCTCAACCTTAGTGGTTAAAGAAGCCTTTTTAGAGGGGTTGTTATCAGCACTTGTGTGTGTCTGATCCCTCACTGGCAATTGAGTACCAGAGTCAGAGGCTGGAGTGACGTTAGATGCCAACTCACTGTCTGTTCCTGGCGCCTGAACGCCAGAAATGTGCCCCTGTTGGGCGTTCAGCGCTGAATTCTGCCCCATTTGGGCATTCAGCGCCAGATTCTTGCCCATTTCTGGCGTTGAACGCCAATCCTGCGTTGTTTCTGGCGCTGAACGCCAGTTTTGGGCATGGTCTGGGCGTTCAGCGCCAGCCTTCCACCCATTTTCTGGCGTTTTAGTGCCAGAATTATTTTTCCCTGGGCTCTTACTGTCCTCAGGAGAATATTTGGTGGGTTGCTCATTTCTTGAATTTTTGATGCCTTGAGGTGGGGCATTTAATGTTTTCCCACTTCTTAATTGAACTACTTGGCATTCTTCTGCTATTTGCTTTGATAGCTACTGCTTTGTTTGCTTAAACTGTTCTTCCATATGTATATTAGCTATCCTTGTCTCCTGTAACCTGTCTTTGAATTCAGCTAGCTGCTTTGTTAGAAAATCTAATTGCTGATTGAATTCAGCAGCTTATTTTACAGTACTGAGTTCAGCAGTTACTGTTTTAACCTCTTCATTCATGGAAGGGTTGCTGCTTAGATACAGATGCTGATTCCTGGCAACTGTATCAATGAGCTCTTGAGCTTCTTCAATTGTCTTTCTCATATGGATAGATCCACCAGCTGAGTAATCTAAAGACATCTGAGCTCCTTCTGCAAGCCCATAGTAGAAGATGTCTAACTGAACCCACTCTGAAAACATTTCAGAGGGGCATTTTCGTAGCATCTCTCTGTATCTCTCCCAGGCATCATAAAGAGATTCATTATCTCCTTGTTTAAAGCCTTGGATGTCCAGCCTTAGCTGTGTCATCCTTTTTGGAGGGAAATATTGATTCAGGAATTTTTCTGTCAGCTGTTTCCATGTTCTTATGCTGGCCTTAGGTTGGTTATTTAACCACCTTTTAGCTTGATCTTTTACAGCAAATGGAAACAGTAATAGTCTGTAGACATCCTGATCTATTTCCTTATCATGTACTGTGTCAGCAATTTGTAAAAATTGTGCCAGAAACTCTGTAGGTTCTTCCTGTGGAAGACCGGAATACTGGCAACTTTGCTGCACCATGATAATGAGCTGAGGATTCAACTCAAAGCTACTAACTCCAATGGAGGGTATGCATATGCTACTCCCATACGAAGCAGTAGAGGGGTTAGAATATGACCCCAAAGTCCTCCTGGACTGTCCATCTCCACTTATGTCCATGATGGATCTATGGATATAACTTGGATTGATTTACCTTTTTATTTATTTTATTTTATAAGAAGTAAATACTTAAATAAAATAAAATAACTAAAAAGAATTTGAATTTTGAAATAAAATTTTTTTTTTCGTAAAAAAAAAATTAAAAATAATTAGTTAAAAAAAACGAAATTTTTGAAAAAGAGGGAAGATATTTTCGAAAATTAGAGAGAGAGAGTTAGTTAGGTAGTTTTGAAAAAGTTAAGAAACAAACAAAAAGTTAGTTAGTTAGTTGAAACAAATTTTGAAAAGATAAGAAGTTAGGAAGTTAGAAGAGATATTTTGAAAAGATATTTTTTTTGAATTTAGTGAGGAGAGAGAAAAACAATAAGATAGTACAAGATTTAAAATTTTTAGATCTAATGCTCCTTGTTTTCGAAAAATTTGGAGGGAAAACACCAAGGAACACTAAACTTAAAAATTTTAAGATCAAGACACAAGGAAACTCAAGAACACTTTGAAGACTCACAAGAACACAAGAACATGAAGGAAGAACACCAAACTTAAAATTTTTAGAAAACCAAACCAAAATTTTCGAAAATCAAAGGGGAATCAACAAGAAAACACCAAACTTAAAGTTTGGCACAAGATTTAATAGAAAAAATATTTTTGAAAAAGAAGGTTTTGAAAAGAGTATAAAAGATTCTAACCC
The DNA here is from genome assembly GCF_059453495.1 of Arachis ipaensis. NCBI lineage: Eukaryota > Viridiplantae > Streptophyta > Magnoliopsida > Fabales > Fabaceae > Arachis > Arachis ipaensis. The sequence goes on along the minus strand of NC_142441.1, from coordinate 29,667,359 downwards.
AATCAAATTAATGCTCTAGCCAAATGAGTTATGGGACCTTCAAAAAATTTTAAGAAAGATTATTTTTGAAAACACCAAACTTAAAGTTTGGCACAGGATTTAATAGAAAAATTATTTTTGAAAAAGGTTTTTTTTTTTTAAAAAAAATATGATACCCAATTATCATGAACATAAACACCACGTTCTAAATAACTGAGCTATAAGTTTAAAGTATTTTAACAAGGGGTAATTAATAAAAGACTCTAAACCAAAAAAAAGAAAGATTTTTCCTAATCTAAGCAACAAAGTAATCCGTCAGTTGTTCAAACACGAACAATCCCCGGCAACGGCGCAAAAAACTTGGTGCACAAAATTGTTACTCTCTTACAATTTCGCACACATGACCAGCAAGTGCACTGGGTCGTCCAAGTAATACCTTACGTGAGTAAGGGTCGAATCCCACGGAGATTGTTGGTTTAAAGCAATCTATGGTTATCTTGTAAATCTTAGTCAGGAAGTCAATTATGTTTATCAATTGAATTGTGAATAACCAGTAGAGCATAAATTAAAAGTTACTTGTTGTGCAGTAATGGAGAATATGTTGGAGTTGTGGAGATGCTTTGTCTTCTGAATCTCTGCTTTCCTCTGTCTTCTTGTTCACGCACGCACGTCCCCCTATGGCAAGCTGTGTGTTGGTGGATCACCATTGTCAATGGCTACCTTCCATCCTTCCAGTGAAAACTACGCTCACGTGCTCTGTCACAGCACGGCTAATCACCGGTTGGTTCTCGATCCGGTTGGAATAGGATTTACTATCCTTTTGCATCTGTCACTAACGCCCAGCCTTCAGAAGTTTGAAGCTCGTCACAGTCATTCAATCCTTGAATCCTACTCAGAATACCACGGACAAGGTTTAGACTTTCCGGATTCTCATGAATGCCGCCATCAGTTCTAGCTTATACCACGGAGATTCTGATTAGAGAATCTAAGAGATACTCATTCAATCGGATATAGAACGGAGGTGGTTGTCAGGCACACGTTCATGGTTTGAGGAAGGTGATGAATGTCACTGATCATCACCTTCATCACAGTTAAGCGCGAATGAACATCTTAGATAGGAACAAGCGTGTTTGAATAGAAAACAGAAATACTTGCATTAATTCATCGAGACACAGCAGAGCTCCTCACCCCCAACAATGGGGTTTAGAGACTCATGCCGTCAGAAAATACAAAGTTTAGATCTGAAATGTCATGAGATACAAAATAAGTCTCTAAAAGTCGTTTAAATACTAAACCAGTAGCCTAGGGTTACAAAATATGAGTGGATTATGATGGATGATGCAGAGATCCACTTCTGGGGCCCACTTGGTGTGCTGGGGCCCACTTGGTGTGTGCTGAGGCTGAGACTTTAAGCAATTCACGTGCAGAGGCCATTTGTGGAGTTGAACGCCAGTTTTTGTGCCAGTTTGGGCGTTCAACTCCAGTTTTTGATCCTTTTCTGGCGCTGGACGCCAGAATTGGGCAGAGGACTGGCGTTGAACGCCAGTTTACGTCATCTATTCTTGTGCAAAGTATGGACTATTATATATTGCTGGAAAGCCCTGGATGTCTACTTTCCAACGCAATTGGAAGCACGCCATTTCGAGTTCTGTAGCTCTAGAAAATCCACTTTGAGTGCAGGGAGGTCAGAATCCAACAGCATCAGCAGTCCTTTTTCAGCCTGAATCAGATTTTTGCTCAGCTCCTTCAATTTCAGCCAGAAAAATACCTGAAATTACAGAAAAATACACAACTCATAGTAAAGTCCAGAAATATTAATTTTTCCTAAAAACTACTGGAAATAGACTAAAAACTAACTAAAACATACTCAAAACTATATGAAATTATCCCCAAAAAGCGTATAAAATATCCGCTCATCAAAGAGACATAGAGGAGCTCAAGAACACCATTGGTTCTTCAAGAAAAGGAAGACGCTACCCTCACTAACGTGGACCCGTGCCTTAATCTCCTTGTTCTTATTTTCCTGTTTTTCGTTTACTATGGCTTTATGTTTTATTTATGTTTGTGTCTTTACTATATGATCATTAGTGTCTAAGTGTATATGCCTTAAAGTTATGAATGTCTTATGAATCCATCGCCTCTCTTAAATGAAAAATGTTCTAAAAAAAACAAAAGAACAAGAAGTACATGGTTTTGAATTCATCCTTGAAATTAGTTTAATTATTTTGATGTGGTGACAATACTTTTTGTTTTCTGAATGAATGCTTGAACAGTGCATATGTCTTTTGAATTTGATGTTTATGAATGTTAAATATGTTGGCTCTTGAAAGAATGATGAAAAGGAGAAATGTTATTTGATGATCTGAAAAATCATAAAATTGATTCTTGAAGCAAGAAAAAGCAGTGAATACAAAAGCTTGCGGAAAAAAATGGCGAAAAAAAAGAGAGAAAAAGAAAAAGCAAGCAGAAAAAGCCAAAAGCTCTTTAAACCAAAAGGCAAGAGCAAAAAGCCAATACCCCTTAAAATCAAAAGGCAAGGGTAATAAAAAGGATCCAAGGCTTTGAGCATCAATGGATATGAGGGCCTAAAGGAACAAAATCCTGGCCTAAGCGGCTAAACCAAGCTGTCCCTAACCATGTGCTTGTGGCGTGAAGGTGTCAAGTGAAAACTTGAGACTGAGCGGTTAAAGTCAAGGTCCAAAACAGAAGAAGAGTGTGCTTAAGAATCCTGGACACCTCTAATTGGGGACTTTAGCAAAGCTGAGTCACAATCTGAAAAGGTTCACCCAATTATGTGTCTGTGGCATTTATGTATCCGGTGGTAATACTGGAAAACAAAGTGCTTAGGGCCACGGCCGAGACTCATAAAGTAGCTGTGTTCAAGAATCAACATACTGAACTAGGAGAATCAATAACACTATCTGAATTCTAAGTTCCTATAGATGCCAATCATTCTGAACTTCAATGGATAAAGTGAGATGCCAAAACTATTCAAGAGGCAAAAAACTACAAGTCTCGCTCATCTGATTGGAGCTAAGTTTCATTGATATTTTGGAATTTATAGTATATTCTCTTCTTTTTATCCTATTTGATTTTCAGTTGCTTGGGGACAAGCAACAATTTAAGTTTGGTGTTGTGATGAGCGGATAATTTATACGCTTTTTGGCATTGTTTTTAGTATGTTTTCAGTATGTTTTAGTTAGTTTTTATTATAATTTTATTAGTTTTTAATTAAAAATCACATTTCTGGACTTTACTATGAGTTTGTGTGTTTTTCTATGATTTCAGGTATTTTCTGGCTAAAATTGAGGGACCTGAGCAGAAATCAGATTCAGAGGCTCACAAAGGACTGCAGATGCTGTTGGATTCTGACCTCCCTGCACTCAAAGTAGATTTTCTAGAGCTACAGAACTTTAAATGGCGCAATTTCAATTGGGTTGGAAAGTAGACATCTAGGGCTTTCCAGAAATATATAATAGTTCATACTTTGCTCAAGGATAGACGACGTAAACCGGCGTTCAACGCTAGTTTCATGTTGTAGTCTGGCGTTCAGCGCCAGAAACAGGTTACAAGTTGGAGTTCAACACCAGAAACAGGTTATAAGCTGGTGTTCAACTCCAGAAACAGCCCAGGCACGTGAGAAGCTTAAGTCTCAGCCTCAACACACACCAAGTGGGCCCCAAAAGTGAATTTTTGCACTATCCATCTTAGTTTACTCATTTTCTATAAACCTAGGTTACTAGTTTAGTATTTAAACAACTTTTAAAGACTTATTTTGTACCTCATGACATTTTAGATCTGAACTTTGTACTCTTTGACAGCATGAGTCTCTGAACTCCATTGTTGGGGGTGAGGAGCTCTGCTGTGTTTCGATGAATTAATGCAACTATTTCTGTTTTCTATTCAAACACGCTTGTTTCTATCTAAGATGTTTATTCGCACTTCAATATGATGGATGTGATGATCCATGACACTCATCATCATCCTCAACCTATGAACGCGTGCCTGACAACCACCTCCATTCTATCTTCGATTGAATGAATATCTCTTGGATTCTGATTGGTATAAGCCAGAATCCATTGGCAACATTCTTGAGAATCCGGAAAGTCTAAACCTTGACTGTGGTATTCCGAGTAGGATTCAGGGATTGAATGACTGTGACGAGCTTCAAACTCACAAGGGCTGGGCGTAGTGACAGACGCAAAAGGATCAATGGATCCTATTCCAGCATGAGTGGGAACCGACAGATGATTAGCCGTGCGATGACAGCGCACCTGGACCTTTTTCACTGAGAGGACGGATGGTAGCCATTGACAACGGTGATCCACCAACACACAGCTTGCCATAAGAGGAACCTTGCGTGCGTGAAGAAGAAGACAGGGAGAAAGCAGAGATTCAAAAGACAAAGCATCTCCAAAACTCCAACATATTCTCCATTACTGCATAACAAGTAACCTTTAATTCATGCTATTTAGCTTTCATAAACAAAAGTAATTTTTATTATTAATATCCTGACTAAGATTTACAAAGATAACCATAGATTGCTTCAAGCCAACAATCTCCGTGGGATCGACCCTTACTCACGTAAGGTATTACTTGGACGACCCAGTGCACTTGCTGGTTAGTGGTATGAGTTGTAAAAAGTGTGATTTACAATTCGTGCACCAGGGGCATTTTAGTAATTTCAAATAAAAATAGGGATATTATAGTAATTAGAAATAAATTCTAATCCATTAATAATAATGTATAAAAATACTATTTGCTCATCAATTTCATAAATTATTTTCAATAAAATGTCCCAACCAAATAATTAGAAATAATATACTTAATTTCTTCATTTTCCAAAATAGCAATATTAATATTTAAAATATTAATTATCTAATCCAAATCATATAAAATCCTTATTATTTCATAACTATCAACTTTATAATTTAAATATAGAAAATAATCCAATAATCATAAAATTGGATAATAATCATAACTTATCTCAAATTCAATAAATCAAAACTTGCCTTAATTACCTTTAATAAAATAATCTCTGAACTTAAGGCTATAAATAACTATATAATTTGAGACTTGATCATAATAAGACTTTTCAAAAGTTCTGGGTCTTACATACTACCCACCTTACAAAAATTTTCGCTCTCGAAAATTGATACAAAACGAAAGGAATTTCATAACAGTTCACCCTTGAACACATTTAAGGAAGAAGCAGAAATATCCCCAAAACATAAACATATATACGATTTTCAAATACTTGGATTGTCACATGCATAAGGGTACAAAGGTAGGAGTATGATTGCAAAGCAAACATTACAAGATAGGCTCAATGCAAAAGATGACATGGTTCAAGCATGTGATAGTAAAGCAAGGCATTGAAGGCTATAAGACATGATGGGGCTAAAACGACGTGCTCAACATTCGCACACTAATCTCATATCAACCTCAAAGCTTCAACTTCCCAACTCCATCAAGCACTTTACAATCCCCATATCCGGTCATAAGCCTAACGACCGCAAACCCGTTCGCAAGGAACAAAACACCCACAACTCTTAACGTTGCACACCTACCACTTTAACTTTTGTATGCACACATCACGTCTTAAAGAACTAACGCATCACGTTACTATATCTACAGATCGCACGTGATATCAAAACAATTCTCAAGTCTACTCAGAAGAATACGAGATCTTAGAAAGGAGAGACAATTGTCAAAGACAATACTCATAGATTTGAAAGAATATATCCAGTTCCAGATAAACAAGGATGTTCAAGCAATAAAGTTTGCTAGACACAATTCAATTGACAACTTCAAAGATAACCCTTAGATCAAAGAAGTTCAATAGGATCAATAAGAAGAAAACCAGCGCATCAGTTTGAAACAAACTCAAGCTGAGTCGAGGAAGCATGAGGTTTACAGAAGAGAATATTTCAAACCCAAGACAAAGCTCACAGAACTCAAGAGCACGATTACAAATACTTTCGAATACATTGTTCATGAAAAAGTCGAAAACTTGCGAAAAAAACCACTTTGCAGTCTAGAAGAAAAGTTGAGCAACAAACATTCTTCAAGAGAGTAGCAAAAGCATAAATGTGGCTTTACTTCAATACAATTTCATGCTGAAGTAGATCATGTAGAGTTTTAAAAACAAAATGCACACAAGTTTGGCTAAGAGCTAAAATATTTCCTCAAATATTTTAGAAAGATAATTAGGTGCACAACCTAACCAAAAGCAATCATAAAACTCGAAAGAGAATCAAATGCTTGTTCAAAAATTCTAAAAATTCATATTCAAACAAGCGTGTATAACATTTAGAGCATGGACGAAAGAGGAAGTTAAACTCTTTTTAGAAAAGAAACTCCGAAGTGAAAATTTGCTTACAATTTTGGTAAAGGAAATAAGTGGTGCGTTAAACGAACCGATTTCCACTAAACAAGGAAGCTTTCCAAAACTTCATTTAAAATAGCGCATGCCAACTTTAAAACAATTTCGTTAAAAATTGAACAATGATTTCAATTATAACCAAGCAACTGAAAAATAATTTCGATTTGGAACTTCTTCAAAGAGAGTTCAATCTGCTTTATAAAATTCAAAACAAGACTCCAAAAGTATACTTAAAATCACCATCTCACAACGATATTCAAGAAGATTAGGATGTACTTGAAAAGGAGTCAAGCCATACAAGAAAAGATCTTAAATCAAAGTAGTTTAAACAAGATCCACTAGTCGTGAGACATCCAACAAGCCTACAATGGATCCAAAAGAAAGTCATAGGAAAAGACGACTCAATCATTAGTAATTTCTCAAGGATAAATCTTTGACTAAAAACTCTTGTAGAGATAATGAAAGGATAATTGATGCACTAATTTGAAACGAATCAAACTGACTCATATAAGAATGAGATTCACCAGAGAAGAAAAACCAATATCAATGGAGATGTTCACAAAATGTGAAAGATTAGTTAAAAACAAAGTCAAGTATGACATTCATAGAGATGGAAGGTTTAATAGAGAATTTAGTCCGTCCATAGGAAGAAAGCTATGAGTCCAACAGTTTCAAAAGGACAACAATGGCATAAATCATGTAGTATGCTAAATCAAACTCAAATCAAAATGAATTAAGTAAAGTTTATCAAACGAAACTCAACCGGGATAAAAGCGAGAAATCCTTTCTTTCCAAAATTTTGAAAAGTACTCGAATGCATAATCACATAAAGATGTGCATTAGAACTATAGTAAAATCGCCAGAAAGTCAAATTGTATTTTAAGAAAGTGCAGTTCCACAACACAGTAAAAGCACAGACGAGGTATTAGAAATAAATAGTTGTTAAATTGTATAAGAAATGTTCAAAATTGCCCATATAGATAAGTGTATATCTCTTTAACAGCAATTTTCATAAAAATCTCAAAATTGGCTGTGATCACTGCCAAGTAAGAGAAAAACCGAATCAACAATTTCTCAAAGAATGGACTCAGAACCCGGAGTTAAAAGGCACAGCGCATTAAGACAAGTTCAAAGCCATATCAAAGAATACCTGAATCAAGAAGAACTCAAACAGAGGAAGATAGACGCAACAAGGATTCCAAACAAGCATATGCAATTAAGATCAAACAAGAATGCATATGAATAGGGGAATAGAGTTGAAAAATCAAACTACTTTTCAAAAGGATTAGCAAACAAGAACTTCAAATTAGGACATAAAAGAACAGGCCGACTCGAACAGAATTCAAGACACAACTAAATAGCCTCGAGAAATAGTTTCTAACGTTCCCAAAACCTGCGATTCGCTTTACTCAAAACTCGTATATCATCTATGATAACCTATTAGTGCTCTCATATACATAATTCACTAGTATTAAGCCGGCCAAACTTAATATCAAGAATTATGCAATGCAAGACTAACAGCGTTAATCAATAGACCATCATGTGCATAAAGCTCTAATCCTCGTCATTCGACAAGACTTAGTACATGACAAACGCTCAGAGTATGCAATTGAAGTATAGTCGGTCCATTCCTAAGGCTCTACAGGAAGGACTGCTCTGATACCATAATGTAACACCCTAACTACCAAAACTCACGCTTCCGGCTACGCGACTCTGATAGCTCGGACATTACAATGACACTTATACTATTTAATACTAAAATATGAGCCTGTTTAAACTTTAAACTGCAAAACCGCTCCCAAAAATACTTTCGTTCGGTAATGTACATCCATAGATACCATACAACTTACAAAAACTCATAACGAGTACATCCATATATATACATATACATATAAATAACATTACAAGCATTACCCAATACAATTCCTATCCCTCTTACAGAATATATCAAGATAAAGGCGAGAGTATAATGAGTAATAATCTAAAGCAATACAGAGCATCACAACAACAACTAAATAAACTCTTCATGACTTCGGCGCCCATATCCTGAAAGGGAAAAAATGTAGGGGGTGAGAACATCATCCTCGAAAGGGTTCTCAGTAGAGGGTTTTTGGGAATTACTGTAATAGGATACGTAAAGATAAACCGTACTAGTGATTAATAACCGTCTTATGCCTCCTTTTCAAAAACAACGGTTTACAGTAAAAGTAAAGTCTGAAAATCTTTTCTGAAAGAAGAACCGTTCAATTCTCAAAAATTCAAAAGCTTTTCAAAACGGTTTATCTATTCTGAACCAAAACAGCCTTTCATATTTTATTCCAAACCAGAAACACAAAACTGAAATCAACTATCGGTTCATCTCATTTCAACCACGGCCCTAGGCCCAAACAATCCAACCATCAACCAATCACCACAGTCCAACAGAGTCCCAGTAGCAAACACAAATAGGAAGATGCAAGCACAAACAAACAGTTATTGCAAGTAGAACAATTAGCAATTATTCACATAGGCAAACCAAGTATAATATGCACACCCAAACAATGTCACATAGATGCATATGATGCATGCCTGTCCCTAGTGGCTGATGATATCATCTGTCGGTTATAGAGTCAACCCGACAAGTCCTGGTAGCTAACCATTGGACTGTCCCTCTGTCGCGCATCCCCAACTCGAGTTATACTCATCATAAACTTGATCATAATCATGATCCATATCCATCACTCTCACTGGTGAATATTTACAGGGGCGAGCTCATCCGAGACTTTCACAGTGCCTGGCCACACTTACGACATAGGGTCAAAAGAGCTTCGAGTCTCAACCTGGAGCACGTAGTGGCTAGCCACTGCTTCCTCCCAGGGAAACTCTCATCTCCGATAGTGGAAGTGCAACATTCACATTTATCAATGATTCAGCATATACATGCATTCAATCTCATCCATGGATCAACATCCATCTCAGCCATCCGGCTCACGGTTCAGTCCAGAACCAGCCAATATTCATATCATACACAGCCATTCCGGCTCACGGTTCAATCCAGAACCAACCAGTATTCATAATCATACACAGCCATTCCGGCCCATAATAAAACAACACTTCCACCATTCAAAATCATCAAATTCATAAAATCGGCATTTAAGTCATAAATCACTTTTTCTCAAATCATTTCACTTTGAAATCAAGTTTCAACTCTTTTCAGCCTTGGCTTTAAAGATCTCATTTCTCAAATTATCTCAGGCTCATAAGCCACTTTTATTCAAGGAAAATTCCATTTTTAAAACAAGCCACTCTCGACTTCCTCTTTCCAAAACTTCCAAAACCATGGAAAGTTAAAGATTTCTTTTGAAACATTCAAAATCACCCATCCAACAATTGAATTTTTGTAACAAATTTCTCGACAGAGTCCCAAGTCCTTAGGGGAGAATAGCATAACTCATTTCGCTAAATTCATTTAATGGTATACACATAATAAAAAATTAACCGAATACAGAACGTATCCATCACAAACACACAGCAATGTGTATAGCCGAAAACAAACATGATGATGTCTCCAGATTTACATAATAGTACAAGTATATATATATATATATATAGAAAGAACTAACCCATGATGGTATATATACATATATATAATGCAGGCACATAGTAAATTATATATATGCAGTAGCAACAAACCGAACTTCGTAAGGATGTTTAATATATATATATATATATTAAATTATATATATGCAGTAGCAACAAACCGAACTTCGTAAGGATGTTTAAAATATATATATATATATATATAGCACAAAAAATTCCAAATGTATACGCATATACATATATTAATTCCAAAGGAATAATAAACTGAATACTTTGATGATTAAATTATGGATGGCTCTCATACCACTTGTTAGAATAAATTAATTTCAATAACCCAGATCATTCATATTGAATCACCAAAAATATAACATAATGTAGAAACGTACATTTACTCATAAGAGTTAGAAATTGATGGAAGAATTTGGATCTTGTGGTTCTTTCGATCTTCCTCAACCAAAGCCTTCTGTATTCCTAGGAGGCTGAATCGTGACTCTTTTGATGGGGAAAGAGCAATAAAGGCGGCTTTGGTATATTGGAGACCGAAACCCTATTTATATTTGAGCATGGCACCCATTAAACCCTAAAACCCAAACAAAATAATATCTAAAGTCCAAAAAATAATATATCTAAAATCCAAAAGATAATTATCTAAAGAACAAAAGATAATATCCGGTTTTATTCTCATTTAATTCCAAATTAAAAGTAATAATGACTTATTCAATTTAGTATTTATAACAATAAATGAGATTATCATTATATAAGTCATTTAATTTGAAATAGCATAATTTGTGATTATAATTAATATATGTATTACCCACAAACAAATTAGGAAATTAAAATAATTTTCTAACAATCTAATGTATAATTTATTTATTTTTTTGATATGATTAATGTATAATTTATTGTGGATTGATTTATTATCCAACTTTTTTATAAATATTGTAGTATGTGAAAATAGTGATTTTATTTTATTATTATTATTTGAAAAATTATTCATAATTTTTTTTATTATGTAGTTAGCTTAATTAATAATCTTTATTAATATTTTTCTACCAAAAAAACCATATTTAAACTATTTATATATTTTTCTAATATTAATAAATAAATAAGTATTTATAGTATTTTATTTATTGTCTTAGATAATAGCTTAAGTTGTATGTTAAATAATATAAATTATATTTTGTATATTAAATTTACCCATATTAAGAAGAGAAAAATTATGTAATAAATCATATGTTATAAAAATTAGTTGATTTATACGTAAATTAACTTTATTAAAAATAAAAAAATAATTTATCATATATAATAATCCTTGATATATGTAGTATCATGTATATATTAGGATGATCTATTTTAATTATGTGAATTATTATTATTGTTATTATTATTATTATTGTTCACATTTTCATTACATTAGAAAACAATATTTAACATTAAAAAATAAAAAATATAATTAGATTTTTTTTAGTTTGATTAAAAAATCTCTTGTAAGCATATTCAACTTTTATATATACTAAATGTATTAATATTTAATAATATAATATTTGTTACAACAATGACTAAAAATATTAACTCAAGTGAGTAAGATTAACTTAGATCCATTACTCGAATTAGGTTCCTTATCTTAGGATTCAATACAGATGAAATCTATGTGTTTCATCTCAAATAGACTCAAATTGAATTTCTGTTGTTAGTTAAAGATGGTAATGTATATTCATGTGAGTGCGGCGGATTTTCTTTCCCGTCCTTTAGTCCTGTGTTAAAAAAAATCCTATCTATCTTTATTGCAAGTCCCTATTTAATTATCTTCTTAGGGAATGTAGATACCCATAGTTATCTATAGATATTCTTTAATTTTTTAAAAAAATTAACAAAAATCGTCATAATATAATAATTATAAAATAATCAATTCAATAATATAATTCAATACAATTCATAATATATTCATTATGAAAAATAACATTTCAAAATTAAAGACATGAAGAGTATTAATAGCAATGAAAACTTAAAATTATATGTAAGCAAATTAAAATGATATATTTAATGTGATTTGTAAGGAAAAATTTCTGTTACTCAAGTATAATATACGTTTTATTATTTTTTACATAACAATATTAGTTTTAATTTATATATTATTATTATTGAATATTAAAAATAAACAATATTTGTATTATTAGTATTTTTATGACCTTCCTCAACTCTAACTGTGATTAGGTCTAAAAGCTCGCTCACTTCATTAGAAACAAATATAATCTAATAAGTTTCTATCTGATAGTGTTATACATTGAGATCATCATAGGAGAATTAATTTTAGCGAGTTAATGGTACAGTGCTTAGTCACCACAGGAATGTTTTTACATAAAATTATCAATCAATTATGTATGACTTCTGATGAAAATAATATATTCAACATGAATATTGTTTATTAGGTAAAAGATAACAAATTGACAAAGAAAATTTATTACAATAGATATATTTATTTTAACAAATATTCTTCTATCGAATACTATAAAAAATACATTGATTACCCTGATTCCTACCGATCTAACTTCCATTGGCAGTAGTAGGATGCTTAAATTGAGTCATTTATAGGCTATGGTATTCATCAAATAAATAATCAATGAAATATTCATCCATACCTTCTCATTTTGTGTACATTTATACATAAAAGAAATTATACATAAAGAAAATAAGAGAAAAAGAGTTGAAATAACAAGAGCGATAAAAATGATGAGTCTTAGAGCAACTCTAATGAAATCAATTTTAGGTATCAATTTTGATCCTATAGTAAATGAACTAATTTAAAATTAAAACTTGCATTGGATATAATTTTTGACATAATACTGGTATCAAGAGATACCGTATCACTTAAAAAAAAGAGTTAAATGTTGTCACTTATTTAAACCCATCCATTAAATAAACACTAACGATATTATTGTAACATTGTAACGTTGTTTTATTATAACATTGTAACAAAGACTTAACTAAATTTACTCAAATAAATTAGATGTACTTATTTGTACCGTGTATTTTATTACTTTATTTTTTATTATCTTATCAATTTGGTAGAAAAATAGATCCAAATTGATTTAACGTAATTTTTTAAATTATTTATAAAATTCTAATTTTTCTATAATCTAAATATGGTAATTTAGGCATGTTTATGGATCGGATCCGATCCGCATATTCGCAGTGTTTATCCGAATCCAACCCGAAAAAATGCGGATATGGATCCAATCCGCAAGACTATCAGATTGCGGATTTTGTATAGGTATTCGCATATTCGCGTATCCGCAAAACTAAAGAAATAAATAAATAAATATTCTTTTTATGTTTTATTATTTTCACTAATAATTATCATATATGTTGTATTATTTTAATTTATTATTTAAGAAAAGTATGTTTAATAATATTTTAAGAGTAAACATATTTAAAAGAATAGAAAAATAAATTTTATTGATATTTTTAATAAAAATAAGCTTTTAAAAATATTTTTGTGTTTTGCGGATATATCCGATCTGATCCGCACATGGATCGAATCCAAACTTAAAAATTGCGAATATTGGATCCGATGATTTTAGTACGGATCGAATAGAAATTTTGGCCATAACCGATGCGCGTTCACCCTATATGGTATATAATTATTAATTTTGTAATTTTATATTTTATTTTATTTAAATTTTCACAATTTAATTAAATTTATTTAAAATAATAAAAAATAATTTAGAATTTAGATTGAAACAAAATCAAGTATTGGAGTGACAAATTTTACATTAAGTTTCAAATCAAGTCTTATGATATGTCCACAAATATTTATATGGTATCTTGTAAGACCTAAAATAAAATAAAATTAGTACCAAGCATTAGAGATGCTCTTATAAACTTGTTGACCATCTATATATAAAAGATCATAGATCATGATTATCTAACAAAATTAATTTGTATTTATTACATTCAATTTGAATAAGTAAAAAATCATCTTATTTTAGTTTGGTCCTTAATTCACATGATTTGAATTTGACTCAATAGATATGATTTGATCTGATTTGATATGATTATTAATAGAAAATATCTCAATTACCTATTTTATTCATAAATTTATTATTTTAATAACTAATAAATTAATCAAATTAATTAATTAATATACATAATTATTATAATTAATTTGGTTTAATAAATTAAAAGAAATAAATTAAAAAATACTACCAGAATATAAAAAAAATAAATTAAAAATACTACTAAAATAAATTGATATAAATTATAATAAATTGTGTGATATTTAAATATCCAATCAAATCAATTAGTTGATATAATTAATTTATCATAGTAAATTATATTTAATGAATTAAAAAGATAAATCGAAAAACACTTTCAAAAGTATGCCACATCAACTTCATCATCTATTCTATTATATAAAAATCGGATTTCTGCACTTAATAATGAAGCGTAGTAGCATGCTCCGAAGAGTGTTTCCCAATTTAATTATTTTAACTCATCTAATATAATTTATTACCATGACTTAATTATATCAACTAATTGATTTGATTATATATTTAAATATTAATATAATTTATTATAATATATATTACTTAATTAATTTTACTACATTAATTATAATTTGTTATGTTAGTTAATTAATTTATTCATTTATAAAGTCTAAAATAAAATAAATAATTTGTTGTTTATTCTAATTGAATTCATTAAATTTAATTATACATTATATACGAATTAATAATAATTTATAAATCACTCTAATTTATAATATTCAATAAAATAATTTGTAAATCACTTTATATTATGTATTAACGAAATATTATATATGTCTTAATGTGTTAATTAAATATTATATACGTATAGAAAAATAAATACAAAGATGATTTATATAATATTGATAATATTATATTAGCACGGTGATTTTTTTTTGTTTTGATATCATATAATATTGATAATGATAATATTATTATATAGTATTATATAAACTTTTCGATATTAGTATAAAAAATTAAAAAATTATTTCTTATGGCAATCACTCTTAGTGAAATAGTGTGTCCCTTATATAGTATTGATAATTATTGCTTAATTTAAAGTAATTGTATGTCGGTATCTTAAATTTATTTTTCAATAATGATCTAAATAGATAAATCTAATTAAATTGAATGATTATATAAAATATTTTATACTATTAATATACTAAAATTAAATTCATTTTTCGGTACAGAATTTTATAGGTGAATTTTATACAAGATTAAGTTATTTTTTATTTTTTTTATTTGTTTTATCTGTGTTATTTTATTTAATTTTAAGTAGCATCATATTTACAATTACCGGCAGTATGATATTTTATAAAATATGAAAATTAATTTTTTTTATAATTTAAATATCAATGTTTGAGTTAATTTTAATTTAACTTTTTTAAATTAACGTTATCTTTCATTTAGATCTTGATTAATTTAAAATACAAAAATACTAATCTATTCTTTTCTCTTTAAATAATAACAACTTTAATTTATTTATTGTCTTTTTTTCTTTTTATATTTTGTTTAGCAAAAATAATATATGGATTAGGATGGAATTAAGAAACACTCTATGTGATACATGTTTCGCACTAATAAATTCATATGAAATAGAAGAGAAGAAAACAGAAAGTTAAAAAACACTGAGTTAAATGGTGTAAACAGATTCATAGAAGTCAAATGTCTGTGTATTCTCATATCTCATCTCATTTTTTAAAGTTCAAACACATTTTGAATGTACGAATTTTAATTATATTTGTTTTTTCCCTCTTCAATAAATACTACCATCTCTTCCTATTTTTGCTATAGGCTTGTCTTTTATTTAAAAAACACAAAAAAATGTAAAAAGAAAAATCAAAGAAATTAAAGTTATTATATTTAAAAAATTAAATGCTCTTTTAATTAAATAACTATGTAATTCCTATCTAGATATAAATTATATTTTAATATATTGAGTGGTAAATATAAAAAAATATATAATAGATAAGTTAAAAGAACGAATAATGAGATATCTATCTATTTTATTATATAAAAATCGAATTTTTGCACTTAATGATAAAACTGACGTCGCATGCTTTTGAGAATGTTTTCTGATTTATTTCTTTTAACTCATTAAATATAATTTATTACGGTGGATTAATTATATCAACTAATTAATTTGATTAGATATTTAAGTATCACAATTTAATATTATGTATATCAATTAATTGAATATAATTGTTAGAGTATAATTAGTATCAATTAGATCAATTAGCATTATTTAACATATCTGAATATTTATTATAGGATATTACGTCTTTATTATTTCGATTCTCTTAGCACCTATAAATATCCTTCTATATTGTATCATTCTACACAACTTCAATACACACAAACCTTTTCTCTATTGCTCTCTCTAACCTTTTTTAATAATAATAAATATAATTTAATTTAGTTAGAAGTTCATTATTTTATAGTCTTCTATAAAATAATCACTAGAAAAAAAGAATTTAAAATGGCATTGACATTACAACGGTTTTAAAGAACCGCCGTAATACCCAGTTATTATGGCATTTTTTGTTGCTGCCATAATTAACTTTGGGTTTGGTGGCGGTTCTGGTGATTATGGCGGTTTTGAACTGCTGTTTTCACACGTATATAAAACAAAGGAACTGCAACCCTAGCTCGTTAAACGAAACACATCATAACGGCACTCTCGATCTCCCTTCTCTCTCCTTCTTCTCCTCCGTGTAAAGAAGCTCTCCACATCGCCGTTCTTCCCTCTCGGGCTTCTCTTCTCTCTCGCCGTCTTGTGTTCAACCAGTCAACGATCTCAGATCTTGGATCTTGGATCTTCCTTCCTCACATCTGCCGTTGCCCGTTGACACTGCATGCAAAACCGGCAAGGTTGTTTTCGTAACTTTACCCCCCCTCTCTCTCTCTCTCTCTCTCTCTCTCTCTCTCTCTCTCTCTCTCTCTCTCTCTCTCTCTCTCTCTCTCTCTCTCTCTCTCTCTCTCTCTCTCTCTCCCCCGATCTCAGATCTAGTGCCAATGTCTAGTGTTCTGAACTGGTTATGTTGATTAAAGACCACTTGTTATCTGAACTGGTTTTGTTACGTTGATTCAAGTATCTAGTGTTC
Source organism: Arachis ipaensis (assembly GCF_059453495.1). NCBI lineage: Eukaryota > Viridiplantae > Streptophyta > Magnoliopsida > Fabales > Fabaceae > Arachis > Arachis ipaensis. The sequence goes on along the minus strand of NC_142441.1, from coordinate 29,650,284 downwards.
TGACTTGTTTAAATTTACATTTGTATCTGATTCTGATTTAGACAATTTTGGGTTTGTTAATTGAGATGTATTAAATTTTATATATCTTCCAATTTAGGTTATCATAGCAACTTGTATTTCAGGCTACACCAAGACTTAGCGAGGATAAAGTCAAGCAGTGTGTTGATCCGAAACTTGGAGCAGAATATCCACCCAAAGTAATTGCTAACGTGTTACTCTTATTGCTGAATGATTTTTATTTATTTATTTTATTGATTTTGGAAGTAGGGGTGTCATTTTCTTGTGTGGATTGAGCATGAATTTGAATCTGAAAGCTTCGTATGATGGTATATGCTTCTTGTCATTCTTCTTTTAGTTGGTTTGGAAGCTTTGTGGTGGCTTGTCTAGGTTTTAGGTTTATGAATTGTTATGCTTCTCTTGCTGTTGCGTGAAATTTTTATTTGTTTATTGTGTGATTGTACAGTTTTTCTTATATGGCTTGTCTAGTTTTTCTTATTGCGTTCTGCTTTTGTTTTTTCTTGTTTGCTGGTTCAATTTTTAAGGCACAGTTTCTGGATTAAAATAGTTCTCAAAGCACTCCATTTTTAAATGTTCTCAATGACCAGTCAGGTTTTTAGTATATTCTATTCCTTATTCACATGTTAGGCCTCTTTTTAATTCACATAGCTTGTTTTTGCTGACCCCTTTTTATATTTTAACTTTCAGTTTCAATTTTACATGTCTTCGGATACCCTATATTGACTATTAAACTCACTTGTCTTACTTGTGTTTGAGACTTTCAGCTGGTTTTTAATCAATTACTCAAATAGGCGCCACCAGATTTTGCAATTGACCAAGGAATGAAGAAATAAGAATTAATTGAAAACAGATAGTGTGTCTTTGTGTTTTTATGTAAACCAGTTGTTTGATTATTTAGATAATTAACTAACTTGCTTTAACTAACATGAATTTGTGGGTGATAATTTTTCATGTGAAACATGTTTTTTGCTGTATCTGATTTTTGTTGCTTTAACTAACCAAAAATTGCTTACCCTATATCTGATTTTTGCTGCTGTTCTCCAGCAATTGTCGTTGGTTTGCTTCTTCAAGTGTTTGAATTGAATGCTTACTTCAGTGTTGCAACAATCTATTCTTTATTTTTAGTATTTATCTTGCATTTAACCTGATTTTGGAAATTAAGATAGTAATCTTGTTTCCTTAAGTGCTCTTACAAATACTAGAAATGAGATCTTTTCGTGAAAGTTTTTTACCTTGTTGCGTTGGTTTGTTTCTCTCTCAGTTTATGTATCATGGTCTATTCCATTACATGAGCTTGTCAAATGTTCTTTATTTTTGTAGTAAGAAAAGTTTTGTCAACATGGATTTTGTGATTTGATAATGTCACTTCATTATTATTCAAGAGCGTACTATCCAATTGTGTTAACTATGTGCTACACAAGTCATATTTTAGACAGCCATCACAATGATAAAGATAATGCTTTCAGTTATCGTGGCAGTCATATAATGTGGCACCAAGCACCCACATGGCACATGAATGAATCTCTCTCAGCTGACCTGTGCTACCTAAAGTTAGGCTAAGAATACTGAATTATCTGCGGATTTCAGTGTCAAATACATGAGCTGCATTCATGATGGCTGAATTTATCTTTGCTGCAGTTTTTGAGCTTATTAACTAGTCAAAATTTGACATTGATTATAGTTGTTGCTGTTGCAGTCAACTGCAAACTGATTTTAATAACTCATTGCAACTTGAATGCTTTCAAATGACATATTGTAAAAAGGAAAAAAGAAAAATGAAATAACTAACTTATTTTAATAACTAGTCAATTTTAAAGTGCATTCTATTTAATTTGAGCATCTCTCTACTAAATTAGTGAAGTATTTGAAATTTGAATCCTATATTTTGTTCCTACTTATTTTCTTCCAGTTAGATTAGATTAGATGCTCTGCTATTTTTTTCTTTCTTTATCTTTTCTCTCTTTGCGCATGCCATTTTACTTTTCTCTGTAATGATTATCTAATTTTTATTTTTATGAACACAGGGTCAACAACCTAGCCTTGCCAATTCAGTTAGATGGCTTCAAATTCAGACATCCACTGCCACTGTATGCCCTCCTCACTTCCTATTTATATTTGGTGTTGTATGAAATGTATACAATAAGCCTTTATCGCGTGTATTTTTTTCCTCTGTGAATGGAATTACTGCTATATTTCCTAGCATTGTTATATTGGTAAGTTGGTCTTTGGGGGGGGGAGGGGGATTTTGATACTAATCGTGATATTTTCTGGAACTTTGTTATCATTATTAATGTTGTTGATAACTTAACCATTTATTTTTCTATCTTTCAGGATCTACGTTCTGAGTTGAAGGAGCTAATTCCAGAATATCAGGTTCGTTCTGTTATTTTAAGCTTTGGCAGTGATACCTATTTATGTTGGATAAGCTGATTTAGAATATTAAAGATCATCATCATCAGTGGAGGACAGAGCATCTAATCTCTAATCAAATAAAAACTTTCTCTCGTCAACTTGCGTTGACTTTTGATCCATTTGCATGGTCCCATGTGAGACACTATTGGTTCCTATGTATAAATAATATATTATATATGTATACATACAAAGTCTTCTTTTTCATCATATAATAAACAAATTTAAGGCAAAAATAATAATCGATATGGAGAACATGGAGTAGTTTTCCTTTCATCATGATTAGGATTAGTGCCAAAATTGCATGTCTTAGTTATTACTATTAGCAATATGCTAATAAGCTGATCAGCTCATTATTAGTTCAGACTTCAGACTATGTTACCATTTTAGAGTGTACTCGGAAAATTAAGTGAAAGAAGCTAAGCCATGTATTCAGTATATGTATCTTGTGAAATGCATGCAACAGAGCGGTGCTCTTAATTATTAATAAAATACTTCCATAACATTCTTAATGTTAGTTCTTAAAGAAAATCTAAAAATTGGACTTGTTGAATCAATAAAAACTAAATGTTTAAAAATTTGGAATTCAATAATTGAGATTCAACGAAAATTGTACTTGACGTAGACCAATCCAAGTAATTCAATTCATTGGATTTTAAACAATTTTAGTTATTGTCTTTGATTAATTCACTACATGCTGACCGATTCTAGACTTGAAAATGATCTAATTCTCAAAATTATAATATATATGGAAACACAATCTGTATTGCGTTTGATCCATTACAGACTTGAAAATGATCATTGCTCTTATCTCTTGTTTATAAGCTCACAATGTGACTGATTCGTTGGATCATCCTTTGTCATGTTTCTGGAACTTTGTTCTCATTCTAATTCAATACTCTTAGCTTAACTCATAAGCTTTGTTTTCACAAAAAGAAATATATATCTAAATTACAAGAATGGTTCCAATGGAGTTAAACTGCTTCCAAACTATTAGTTGAAAAATAAACCTTTGTCTGCTCTGTTTGATTCTAGATTTCTAGTTCACACATATGCACTCCAGATCTATTATTTATTTCTTCTTCTTTTCTTTTTTTTTTCTAAATACATTTTTTAAATGATAAAATTAAAAGGCAATTAATAATTTTTTATGTGAGATTAATATACTATTTCTATTTTTCAGATTGATGAGTAATGTCTTCTTTAGTTTCTTAACTTACCCAGCATCTTCTTTAGATCATATATACAACTACTTGAGAAGGAAAAATTCACAACGTCACTGTTACAGCCACGAAATTATCATTTGAAAGAGATAATTATAATTTTTTATAGTTTCTTTTAGAATACTATTTAAGTATTTGTTTAATATCTAATTTGCACATACAAGAATAATTTTCTTACCTTTAGAATATATATATATACTTTTAATGAATAGATTTTTTTAAATCCCTATTTGTAGTTCCTCTTAGTCATGTTAATGTGGGACATCACTCACAAGAAAATAGATGGAAGTTATGTTAATGAAAAGGCTAAAGAAATAGCGGTAAGACTAAAGTGCAATAAGTAACTTGTTTGTATTTCTTTTTCTTTCTTTTTTATAAGATAATACTATTTTTGATTCTTTCTCTTTCTTTTTATATATGTAGGAGAAGATTGAAGTACATAGCAGCCAACAACCGATGGAATTAACTGTTAATTCTCCTCTTAATACTCTTGGAGTAGTTTTTGGGAAAGAGCACCCTGGTCGTGTTCGAGGTTTAGGTATGAGAGCTGTTCCAACAATTGCTTTCAAGAACAACACTACAAGGATTAGTCAAATGAATTTAGGTTCTTCAAATGATGTTGGCACATCATCTACTTGTGGTCCAAATGTGCAAGAAGAGTTGGATACCGTTAAAGCGCAATTGCAAGCGCTAGTCTCCTATATTGCTTCTAAGGAAGGGGGTAAAATTCCAATACAATTGGCTGGAATATTTTCTACTCAACAAGTTTCACAGGTACATTCATATTCTGCTTATGATTTCTATTATTAATATAATTAGTAGTAGTGCTAGCTTATGCTAGAGTGATAGTAATAAAATACAAGTTTAACAAAAGGCATATACTTTCCTTCTATTTATGAAACTCACGGTTATGTGAAATTCTAAAGAAGAGAGAGTGTAATTTATAGTATAGCCTCAACCACACACATAAGATAGTTCAAGTAGTGGAACACAACACAACACTGCTTTAGGTAAAGGCGCAAATTAAAGTCTTACCTTCTAAGCTCAACATAACACAAAACAGCTTAGCTTAAATTGTCTAAGGAACTATAATGGAATTCGTGTTTGGATTTCAAATTTTGAACAACGAGGTTTGGAAAATGATGTCAAACCTGTTTTTATACTCTTAAATTTTTTTATCAATTTAATGAGAAATATGATGTGGTTTATATGGTGCTAATTAGTTTTCATGTGTAGTTGGCTCTATAATCTTAAATTGGTTTCATTATTGTATCAATGCTATGTAATTAGACATGATAAATGTATATCAATATATGCCTTTTTCTTGCATTTCTTGTGCTCATAATAGTTATATTTTTGTTGTAGGGATTGGATCAAGAGAGTGAGATTCCATCACCAAAAGAGTTAGGAAGTAGGTCTTTTGGAGCAAGCAACAAGGAAGCATGATCTTGCTTGATATGTTAAGACGTATATTAAGAATTATATGTTAAGACGTATTATTGAAAAATGTTACTTTGATACTTTGTTTTTGGATTATGACACACTACAACATTTTTGGCCTAAGGTAACACTTATTCGAAGTAACATTTAATAAAAGTTGTCTTAGATAGGCAAAGACAACATTTTTAATAAGTTGTCTTTGAGTAAGGCAAAGATAACAAAATTTTTGGCCACCCATAGAAAGAGTTGTCTTTGATATCTAAAACAACATTTATAAAATGTTACAAAATAAAAGCTTTAAGACAACATTTTTAAATAAAAATACAATATTTTATATGAGTTATCAAAAATATTAAACAAATAACATTTATAAAAAGTTGCCTAAAATTGTTTATGATTAAAAATTAAAAGAAAAAACTTTTAATTATATCCCTAGCTATTACCAATTATTTTTTCAATGAAAAAATAACTTAAACTCAAAAAAAGAAAAAAGAGCTTCACTTGTTCCACTTCACGCACATACACAATGAAGAACCCTAACATTTCTCCCCTGCAACAACGTACAAACCATACCCATTCTCCCCTTCCTAACGGCAACAGTAGGTCAGCAGCGTTCAATCGCGCGCACGGCGACGGCGCGGTGCTCTCCTCAACGGGCAACGGCGCGGTGCTCTCCACAATCCCTAACATAGCCACTGCAACAACGCACCCTTTCTCCCCTTCCTAACGGCGACAGCAGCGTTCAATCGCGGTGCACTCCTCCACGTACGGCGACGGCGCTGTGCTATCCTCGATGGGCGACGGCGCGGTGCTCTCCACAAGTCCTAACATAGCCACTGCAACAACGCACAGACCCTTTCTCCCCTTCCTAACGGCGACAGCAGCGCTCAATCGCGGTGCTCTCCTTGACGGGCGCGGTGCTCAATTGCAAGAAACCCCTCTCCCTTCTCTTCTCTTTCTCGTTCTTCCTTTGTTCCACCGTTTCCAGGTATTTGAAAAAACTAATTTTGATGTTCTTTGAATTAATTTATTACAGTTTAGTTAGAATTTAATTTTTAGTTAGTAAATTACTTAGTTGTTGTCTAATTTGCTGTTCTGTGATTTGTTGTTCTACAGATTATTATTGCTGTGTCTAAAAGTTTGTTATATATATATAAGAGCAAATAAAAATAAGTTTACAGAGTGATATAGAGATTATTGAACTCAGAGGCTAAAAGCCTGCGCAAACATTGTAAACAATTTTGCTGTATAGGGCAACACACAAAGAAGTGCTAATCAGAGAGAATATTTAGGATTAAATAGGACAGAATGTCAGAATAATTTTGAAGTTTCTTTACACAAGCGTTCATATTCTTATGCTAATTAAAATATAAAATACATTCTATCTTGTCTTGTTTTGATAGGATATTCTCACGCTTCATCTAAATTATTATTTGAATAAAAACCGTCATCAGTATTGATTTACATTATTTTCATTGTTCTATTACCATTATTTTGTGTGTCTTGTAGCATGCCGCTGAAGCATTTCTACATCTTTTGTGCTCATTGAGAGAAGAAATCAGAGGTTGTTATGCTCCAAAGATGAGTTCCTTAGCAGACATTTTTGCTTCTAATAATAGAATTCTTACTCGAATACATAGGGACTGGCAGAGTGAGCATGAAAGATGGCACCAACTCTACCTTGGACCTTTTGATGGGATTCTTAGTAGCAGCTTGACCTGTCAGAGTTGCTCATCCCAGGTATAGAAGGCTTTCAATGCAGTTCTCTTACCTTTGCTGTTAATTGTGTGTACACTTTATGTATTGTCATACAGTTTTGATTTGACACTGTTGCATTAGGAGGAGAAAGGTTCCAAGGTAATCGAAATGGCTAAAATAGGAGAAATGTTAGAATTAACTAATTGATTTTGTATGATGACATGGGTTAGATTTGAGAAGTTAAGAAAAGACTCAGTTGTAGCTCTATCTAAAGATAATGGTACTCCTAACCTTTATTTCTAATGTAAATGTTTTCTCGTATCTGTTTGAAATTTTAATTTAATTTCAAACTGTATATTTGTTTGTTTTGCAGATCTCAATTAACTTGGAACAATTTAATTGTTTGCCTCTTTCACCTGTACTTAGTGGTTCCACCCTGGTGAGTTTCAAAAATTCAGCGCCAATTATATTGTTGTTTTAATTTCAATATTATTTCTTGGGTAACTGAAATTCTGCAAGCCTTCATGAGCTCCCTGATAGCTGATGTCTCTCGCTTCAGATATTTGGATGTGCACTGCTGGATTGTCTGAAGTAATTCATTGTTGCTGAGCATGTTGAGAACTATCACTGCCACTACTGTTGGCATAATGCTGCGATCAAGTATCTTTCATTAATGGAATGAAATGAGGTAATTATTTCGAGGAGAGAATAATGAAAGAGGAGAGATATGATTATCAAGTTTCATTTGTTCTTTTAATTATAAACATAGAAGAAAATATGTTTTGGTTACTTATTACATTCCACTGTCGTCAAGTCTCACAAATATAACACGATTATTCCTTGAGCTATGCTAATACATCTTGTCCGGCTTTAATTTAAGTTTGAGCTTATTTGTAAAAGTATTACATAATCAAAAACATATATAATCAAAATTTTAACTAAAAGTTAATAATAATAATTTAATTTAATGATAACAAGTAGAAGTTCTTCATCTATTGACCGAAAACAGCTTTAACTTTAACTTTTATAATGTATTATGTTTAGAGGCATTTTAGAAAGTTGTTTGGAAGGAGTAAGGTGTTAAATTGATGTTGTTTTAACTTTGTTTGTATCTGATATTGTTGCTGGTTTTTTTATCTTGGTTCTGCATTTTGCATGAGTACTTGATAGGAGTTTCATTTTTTTGTAACAGGTGCCCCTGCCATAACTTCTAGGTTACAGGATTTTTGAAAAACCTCAGGTTAGTGAGGTTCTTAGAATTCATCATCAATTTGTTCTAAAAAAATTGAAAAAGGCATTAGAATTTAGATGTATAACTTCTGAAAAAAGGACAGGAAAAATTTCTAGAAGTAGAACTCCTTAAATTTTTATCATCAGAATCAATGTTGCATCAAATGGTACATTGAGTTAAATCGGAAATACCCTATCATTTGTTTGGTTGTTTTCTAAAGTAAGAAAGCCATCATTAGGTTTATCCTTATCTTCTTTCAAATGTCATTGCAGGTGACACAGGCAACAAAATTGGGACCTATAGCATTACCTTGTGTACCAATTTTCACAATGTACCTTTTTATGTGGCTGCACCGCTGACTTCAATTGATCTGTCACTTTCTTTCGGAGAAGAAATCGTCATCGAGGAGAGATCTCCGAAGGAGTTGTTGAACATGCGAGGAGGACTTGGAGAGCAAGTTGCTGCCTCATGATAAATGTTAAAGAAATTTTGTTCATAATGAGAAAAATATGTATTTTATTTACTTATGTTTATTATTTATTTGACTTGGTAACTTGGCAAGTATGTAATTGACACTTGGAACACCTTTTTACATACATGCAATATATATTATTAGCTTATTCTCCCTACATTGATTAAATTGAATTTAAGCATTGTTAGTGTGTTATATATCCTATAAATATAACAAAGGCAAAAAATATATTGTTTTAGATATAAAAAAAGAGAACTTAAGAAAAATTCAATAAGGTGTTGCTTTAGGTATTAAAAAAAATTTCAAATAAACTTAAATAAGTGTTGCTTTAGGTCTATAGAAAGGCAACTTAAAAAAATTTGGACAAGTGTTGTTTTATGTATTAGAAAATACAACTCATAAAAAGGGTTGCCATAAAGTCTTTGTTAAAGTGTTGTGTTTGGATCCTCTAAGGCAACCCTTATGTGGAGTTACTTTTTTTTGTAGAAAAGGCAACGTTTCCTGAAGGTTGTCATAAAAAGGGTTCCCTTTTATACACAAAAGCGTTGCCTTAGATCAAAGGTAACGGCCGTATAGCCAACCCCCCAAAAAGCGTTGCGTTTTGTCGGAAAGTGTTGCCTTTGATCAAAGGCAACACATTTCCTTATTATAGGCAACGTTTTTAAAGGGTTGCCTCAGCCCGAATTTGTTGTAGTGACATTTCAATTATGACTTGGATTATGACTTTTGGATCATGTATGAATTAAAAATCATCTTATGATGTTTGGTTTATGATTATGCCTTCTAGTTATTACGAGATTTTTAAGTGAGTTTCGAAAATATCACTTTAAATTGATAGTTTCAATCTTATTTTAAAAAGCATAAAATTGTCATCATAATTAGGTACAAACGACGGTTAGAAACCTCCATTTTAAATGAAAACAATGCCATTATACGCTGGTAGAAACGGCGGTTAAAAACTGCCATTTTAAACACAAAAGATGCCATTATAATTTGATAAAAATGACGGCTAGAAACTGCCATTTTAACACAAAAGATGCCATTATAACTTGGTAAAAATGGCGGTTATAATGGTAAAAACGGCGGTTTCCAACCGCCATTTTAAACAGAAATAATACCACAACATCCTGGTAAAAACGGCGGTTACAGTCGCCATTTTAAACAAATAAAAAACCGCCATTTTAACCCTAAAAAAACCGCCGTATTATCCACAGGTTATTACGGCGGTTTTCTGAAAACCACCGTAATAACCAGAATGGCGCCCAGAATAACGGCGTTTCTTGGAGGCACCAGTTTTGGTCATAATGGCGGTTCTAACCGCCGTAATTCCCCAAAATAACCGCCGTTTTAACCCTGTTTTTTTGTAGTGAATCTTTTTATCACTTTGGATATTTTAACTCTTTTTTCTTTTTTTTTTCTCTTTACATATAATTTTGTTGTGCATTAACTATGTTCATTTAATGATGAAATATACTCATGTTAATTCTATCATATAATAGTTTATTTTTCTCCTATGTATTTTGAATTGTATAGTTACTATTGATCTTACTGTTTTCGATGTTGCTATTTTCGTTTTCTTGAATTGTTCTTTATTTTTTTATGACTTGATAATTAAAAAAAAAAGCAAAGAAAAGAAAAAAAAATGGCCAAAAATGAAGGTTAGAAGCCTAAAGCAGCAACATCATTTCTCAGCATTATTATTATTAATATGAACCTTATTATTTCTTTTTTAACATTCTTTAATACAAGCTTCGTTTCTTTTTCTTAATTATTATTATACTTTTATTATTTTCTTCTCTAATTATAAATCTCCTTATAATAATTTTTTGATAGGATATTTTTTTGGTCTAATAAATTTTTTTCTCTATTTTTTGTCAAAAATAATTTATATTAGAAAAAAAAGATACAAATTAAATTTTAAAATTCAAATTTAAATAAGATGTGCAAAGCATAACTATTGAATTCATTTGGTCGATTTAAAAACTTTGTATTATCGTCATTAAAAATTTCAAATACTATTATAAAATTCTAGAAATTTTTATTTTATTGTTCTTAAATTATATATTATACCGTGTATTTGAAGAGTTTCATCTTTTTTAAAATAAGTGTGACATTATATACTTTTTTAGATACAATAAATGAATAATAAAGTTAAAGTGAGTAACAAAATTGATTATATAATAAGATACAAATTTTTAAAATTTTTAGCATAATTAACAAATTTTTAGTTTCAAAATAAATGTTTACTCTATTTTTTATCTTTTATTTGATTTTTTTATAATTTTTTCTTGATTTTTTAATTAATTATAATTGTAATAATTCATCATAAATTTGTGTTTTGTAGAAAAAAATTATCAATCATAAAATACAGAAGACTTAACCAAAAAATTTAAAAAATGTTGATTAATCACAAAATAATAAATTATGAATTGTGCTTTAAGTATGTTTTAAAATACAAATTGGGACTATTTAAAATTAGTTTTTTACCATTAATGTTAACTTCAATCATAATAAGATAAAAAGTAAAAATTGTATATAATAATTTAATTTCATTATTTATACTACCAAAATTATTCTTTAATGTATTATATCCTATTTATTTTTATTCATTGATGATCTTTAATTGTCTATTTTCAATAAAAAGTTGAATTGATTAAATTAATTTTTTTCAATTAGTAATATAATTATTGTGACATTTACTTTGTTCAGTAATATTTTTTAATTTATTGAATCTGATTAATCATCTCTTTCTTATTTTATGCTAATTTAACTAATTAAAGTTAATAAATTTCAGTTATTTTAATTCTTGCAACTTTTTATTATAATAATATATTTCTATTAATGTATTAATATAATTTTAATATTTATATGTCATTAATAATTATAATTTTATTTTAAAGTGATATTTTATTCCTAATATATATATATATATATATATATATATATATATATATATATATATACTATTTCTTTATACGATTAGATTAGACATATTCATATTCAATTTATTTGATTATTTAATTAAAATTAATTATATTAAAAGATTAGATTAAGATTATGGTAGACTAATTATATTGTTATTAATTAATTATATTAAAAGATTAAGATTATGATAGATTATTATTATTTTATTATTATTTTTTTATATTAATTCAGATGTTTAGCTTCTTTTCGTTATTAAATAAGGTACTGTATATCTTCTTTTTATTCTTTTTTTATATACACATAAAATTTATTAAATTATTTCTCTTCTCTCTAATAAATTTGTTTCTCTTCTATTTATATTTCTTTCCTTCAATATTTTATTGGTTCTTAATTTTCTAAATTTTATTTTAATTTATGTATTTGTTCTGACTATACCTAATTTTTTTTATTTATGTGTTATAGAAATATGATTTGATTCCATTAAGTTGCCAATTTTTTTTGAAAAATCTAAAGCTAAAACACAAAAATATATTTATAGATATTTTATTTTAATTTTTTAACTAAAAAATATAATATTTTTTGTCATATTTGTTGGAATTCTAAGTTAAATATGAATATTAATTTTTGAAATAGAATAAATATATTTTAAATTTTTTGCACCTAAAAATAATATTCTATCAATGTTAAAATTATTTAGATGGATAAGTAATAGTGAATATAGAATTATTTAGGATGGATAGAACTAAGTACATCTTTTTATTGAAAATACTAATTTAAAAATATTATATTTAATTCTCAATAGTCAACCTCTCATTGAACCATTGTATTTTCAAAAGATTTTTGAAAAAACGAAATAGTTTTAGGTGTATAATTTTTGTAAAAATTTAATTAATTTAAGATATTTATTATCGTTGATTAAAAAAGTAAATTAAAATGACAATTTAATATTTCTACGCTTAAAATATTATTTATTTATTTTTCTAAAATTTTTTATCATTCAATGATCACATTAATATAATTTAATTCAATAAAATTATTTATTATTATTTGATTGAATAAAATTTCTATTTAGCGAAAAATTTTAGGATTTCTTAACCTCAAGATCATCCATGTTAAAGCATATAACTAAGAGCACGGAAGGGTCTCTTCATTCGAGAGTATGATTGAGATCAGAGAGCTTGACTCTTGTGGTTCTTTGATCTTCATTAACCAAAATCTTCTGTATTTCTGATAGGGCTGAATCACAATTTTACTGTGGGAAATGAGCTACCAAGGCAAGTTTGATGTCTTGGAGACCAAAATCCTGAAGTCACTATTTATATTTGAGTGTGACACTCATTAAACCCTAAAACTCAAATAAAATAGTATCTATGATTTTAATCTCATTTATCCAAATCAAAAGTAATAATGACTTATTTAATTCAACATTTATAACAGTAAATGAGATCACTGTTATATAAGTCATTTAATGTGAAATTACTTAATTTGCGATTATAATTAATATATGTATTGTCCATAAAAATATTAAGAAATAATAATTTCCTAACAATCTTCTACTTCAGTTATAAATATATATTTTTCTGAGATAATCACCTCTTATAAATTTTACGCGCAAATCTGAATGTAATTTCTCTTATTACTTTAATAATCTGGTCTATCTCATATATTAGTTATGAAATTACCGAAACTTTTATCACATTAGTGTCGCAACAAAACCACGATAATCCCATACTAAAATACTCAACCACATATATCAAATTTGGATGAGAAAATTCAAAAATTACATGCAAAAATGATCTCATGCATGTCTATTTTTAACTTGAATAAAAATTCTATTTTATTCGGTGACAGACTCAGATGAAACTGCAACGGCAACGTTCGGGCTCATAGCGACGGCGACTAAGTGATGAGTCCGTGGAAGAAGAAGAGAAGAACTTAACAGACTCACAATGTGTGTGAAAGAGAGAGAGAGAGTGAAATTTGTAACGCCCTAACTTTTAACACGTCATGATCGTACTAAAGATAAGGCATTACTAATCTACTTTCCTTGTTTACTATTTAATATTAAGCATTTAGTTCGACGTCGCGTTTCAATTTTTAAGAAAATGCCTGAAAAGTTTGCTTTTATTTATTAAAATCATATATCAAAGATCCTCAAGCAATACTGATCACATAGTTATTAATAATAATAAATATCATACAACAGAATTCAAATAGAACTCAGTTACAACTCCTATCCCTCTATATAAAATAAAATCTTAAATAACAAGGGCGAGGAAATTCTATGAAAGCAACTCAACACATAAATTTAACTCAAATAAGGCTAATATTCGCCCGCGGCTTCAAACTAAATCTTCGAACCTGTGTCACTGAAAGGGTAGAAGATTTTGGGGTGAGAATAAACCACACGTTCTCAGTAGGGAGTGGGAATAACGTAAGAGTAATGAAATAAATTGCAAATAATTAACTTACTTAGTAAAACTATTTTGTTAAACCTTTGAAAATACTTTTATTTCTACTTTAGATAAGTAATTACTTTTCTTTAAATTTCTAAACTCAAAACAGATTTTAATCACAAAAATTAGCCATACTAACCATCTCTCAGCTACATAATCATTTTTCAACCACAACATCTCACCTCAATACATCCGTGAACTAACAGCACAAGTAAGGGATTCAAACCAACATACAAACAAGTCAAACAGCACAATCACAGAGAAGTAATACAAGCAAACACAACCAAATACAAATGTGCAAACAACATGATGCATGTCTATTCCTAACGCAGGCCATGAGCTCATGTGTCGGTTGCCTACCCGCTCCCGACATTACCCGGGCATGAGTCCCAGATATGGCTTTCCAAATGCATACAGTGTGCTTATAAGTCGTACGGCTAGACCGCATACAGTGTGACTTTCCAAATGAATAAGCGTACATCTAGAAAACAGTTCTCAGTGTGTGGGCATCCCCACTTTACATTTGGCACTAAAGCCCAAACAATGTCACATCTGCTCTCCTGTGGCAGACAGTCTCTTTAATTTAATATATCCTTTAAAATCTTGTTCTCTGTTTTCCTGTGACAGAGATTTCTTTTCTTAATAAACCGAGTTCAAAACAATACTTAAAACAAAATTTCTCCTTACAAAATTGGATTTAAAACATTATGTTTTTCTTAATAAATCGAGTTTAAAAAAAATAGAATACACCTTTTCTCAACTAAATAAATCTCAAATAATTTAATTGTCTAAAACCAAATCTTTTAAAATAACTTTTCAAATAAAACCTCAGATTTTATAAAATTTCGGCAGCACTTCCCCTAAAACACGGGCTTAGCCACCCTTTTCGGGTCCCAACTGAACCATTTTCAACCTCTTTTCAATCATTTCTAATAACTCAAACTAATTCCAATATCCACAACATTTATAAATCTGAAAATCCAACTAGTTCCAATGTCAAAATCTTTTCTAACTCTCAATTTATTACTAATAAAACAAACTTTCAATACAAAACCTGTTTCTCAATATAAGTAAATATGTAAATAAAATGTTTTCTACTATAAAATCATATTTCAAAATAAATTTATAATTCAGATTTTCGAAATAAAACTACTTTTTCGGTTACTTTTACATAAAATTGGGCGGAATCTCCTCTTAAAAATTAAACTTCACCACCCATGCGGGCTCCCTCAAATTCATAACTTCCAAACCAAAATCAAATCCAACTCCATTCAACAATTATCAGTACGACAATTTCTTCAATAATTAACTCATCATATTACAATTTAACAAGTAACACTAATTTAATCACCTTTCACAGCCACAACTCAACCAATTCATCATAATCACACAAAATCAGAATTTTAACAACTTCATCAAAATCAGAAAACCAATATCAATCACAGCCAAGGTTGTCGAACTCGCGAGTCTAAGTAAACTCGTGGAGCTGACCTAGACTCGACTCGTGAGTTAACTCGTAGACTCGTACGAGTTCACCTGTTATGAAGTTTATATATATATATATATATATATATATATATATTCGTACATAATGTATATTTACTCAATTCCGACCCTTCCAAATTAATAATATCAATCTTAAAGTACATAATAAATTAAAATAGTAGCATACATTATAACAAATATTTTAAAATACACTTTCAAATTCTCTATAATTATTCTTATACAAATACAACATAGAACACACAAAATTAAAAATTCTAAATCTGTAATACTAAATCTTTAATTGAACATTGAACAATATCAAATAAACAAATTAACTCTAATCAAAATAATTAATTACTAATCAGCCATGAATGGATGAACCATCTGGCCATCTAACATAAACGATAAGCAATAGGCTAAAATTAGAAGTAATAAAATTTAAAAAGAAAAAAAACTAAATCAAGAAGTAAATGCTCAAAAAAGGGCAAAAGGCATACAAAAAATAGATGATACAGAAGAAAAGAAGGGGGTAAAGTCCCAGCAATAGTAGGTCGAAGACAAAGGTGTAGCAAGCAGCGGTGATGAAGGTGCAGCAGCGGTGATGAGGGTGCAGCAGCACAAAACGACGATGACAAAGAGTCATGAATTTCATGATGGCGTAAAGAGATAGGACTGTAGGAGAAGTAATCAAACTCGTGAACGGTGATAGCATGATGGAGTTGCGGATAGTGGAGATGAGAAGAAATACAAAGTAGAGGGCAACATAAATAAAATTCACAAAGACAATGGCTCAAATAAGAGCAGAGGTAGTAGACGCAAGAAAACAACGGCAGCTCGACGGGGAACAGCGACTACGGCAGAACATGGAAAAAGTGAGACTTGAGAGAAACGACGCAGATGAGTGAGTTGTGAGTGAGTTTTCTTTCATTCTTTGGGAGTGTTATCGTAACCCTAATAAAAAAAGTGTTTTTTTGTTCAAAATGACGTTTTTTAGCAAAAATGAAGAAAAACACAAACTCGCTAATTCGGTCCTAAACTCATGAATTTGTCCGAGTTTGACTGAGTCAAGCCGAGTCAACTCGTTTCCATATCTAAACTCGTAAACTCGTACGAGTTTACAAGTTAACTCGAGAGTTTGACAATGATGATCACAACTTTAATTCAAACTCATCATTCAGTCATTCCAAGCAATCATAAATTATTTGCAAATATCCACTAGACTTCCGTGGCATTCATAATTTAAAACAATTAATTTTAAAATAAAACTCCTACCTCCGTATGAAATCAAAGTCAACGAAAATTTTGGAGAAGCTTTTTTTTTTTACCGAGCTACTGAAGAAGAAAATGTCAAAAATTATCTGTGCCTCCTAGAACTCCAGTTGGCTGAATTTAAGGAGAAGAGGAGCTATGTTACCGTCAGTTTCTATCAAACAAAAATGATATCAATGTGTAGAAGAGGAGGATACGAACACTTTTATCAAATTAGATTTTTTATTGGAGTTGCAGATTAAAAGAAATTGAAGAGGAAAGAAATGAGAGGAGCTTACGGTTTCAGCATGCAATTCGGTCTCTCTCTTCATTTTGATAAAATGAACGTTCAGTGATTACCATAATGAATTAAAGAAGATGCTTAATGAATTTGATGATGATTTGGCAACGCTATGGTGGTTAGGTGTCAAAATATTTATCAAGGGAAATGAATATGTGTATGTGTCATTATTATGTTAATGCATGGTATATATAACATTGCCAATCTTTCTTTTCCTTTTGTTCCCTCCTAATGGCTTCGGCCAAGTTTTCTTTTTCTTTTGAATAATAATAATAATAATAATAATAATAATAATAATAATAATAAATTTAAATTTTGTCTATCAAAATAATTTTTAATAAATATTTTAAATTAATAGAATAAACTTCAATAATCAATTTTATTTTATTTAATTATTTTTGTTGAAAATAATTTTTTTTTAATTATATCTCAATATAATATAATAACTTATAAATAGTTAATTATTTAATTTTTAAAAAATTTGGGATCTTATATCCTATCCCACTTATAAAAATTTTCGTTCTCGAAAATTGATATAAGATGGAAAAGATTTATATCAACTCCATTTTTAAAATATCAAAGGAATGGAATAGAAAGGTGTGGCACGTTCAGTTTTGCAAATGGAAAAGAAATCATATCTTATGAATATGACACAGAATGTGTAGTGTATTGCGGAGATTTGGAAGAATTCTTCAGATTATACTCTAACAAGGATGCACATAATAATGATAGGTAAACAGCAATAAGGATGAATATTATGAAAGGATCAAACAATAACTAGGAACATACTCAAGTAAGGATATGTATGAATGACAAGGTATGGTTAGAAGATATTCAAAATACATCCCAAGATGAAGATTCGAAACAAAGGATTCCACTACAAGCAATTAAGGAAGAGATGACTTCAAACCTCATTAGCACGAATAAGGATTAAACGTTAGAACGGAGCTAATCCCTAAAACTTAACTTCTAATGTTCTCAAATCCTGTAATTCGCATTACCTATTACTTCTATTTCGTCCATGATAACCCATTAGTATTCCTATATACATAAGTCATTAGTATTAAGTTGGCCAGACTTAATACCATGAGGAATGCAACAGTCGACTAACAGCATTAATCAATAGACAATCATGCATCTAAAACTCAAATTTTGTCACTAGGACAAGTCCTACACATTGATAGACACTCATAATATGCAGTGAAGTATAGCCAGTCCATTCCCAAGGCTCTAACAGGAATGAACTGCTTTGATACCATAATGTAACACCCTAACTTTTAGCACGTCATGATCGTACTAAAGATAAGGCATTACTAATCTACTTTCCTTGTTTACTATTTAATATTAAGCATTTAGTTCGACATCGCGTTTCAATTTTTAAGAAAATGCCTGAAAAGTTTGCTTTTATTAATTAAAATCATATATCAAAGATCCTCAAGTAATACTGATCACATAGTTATTAATAATAATAAATATCATACAACAGAATTCAAATAGAACTCAGTTACAACTCCTATCCCTCTATATAAAATAAAATCTTAAATAACAAGGGCGAGAGAATTCTATGAAAGCAACTCAACACGTAAATTTAACTCAAATAAGGCTAATATTCGCCCGCGGCTTCAAACTGAATCTTCGAACCTGTGTCACTGAAAGGGTGGAAGATTTTGGGGTGAGAACAAACCACACGTTCTCAGTAGGGAGTGGGAATGCCGTAAGAGTAATGAAATAAATTGCAAATAATTAACTTACTTAGTAAAACTATTTTGTTAAACCTTTGAAAATACTTTTATTTCTACTTTAGATAAGTAATTACTTTTCTTTAAATTTCTAAACTCAAAACAGATTTTAATCACAAAAATTAGCCATACTAACCATTTCTCAGCTACATAATCATTTTTCAACCACAACATCTCACCTCAATACATCCGTGAACTAACAGCACAAGTAAGGGATTCAAACCAACATACAAACAAGTCAAACAGCACAATCACAGAGAAGTAATACAAGCAAACACAACCAAATACAAATGTGCAAACAACATGATGCATGTTTGTTCCTAATGCAGGCCATGAGCTCATGTGTCGGTTGCCTACCTGCTCCCGATATTACCCGGACACGAGTCCCAGATATGGCTTTCCAGATGCATACAGTGTGCTTATAAGTCGTACGGTTAGGCTGCATACAGTGTGACTTTAAGTTGGCAGGAGAAAGGTGGCGACGGGCTCAACAGCGACAGTAACGGGATGAGCAGCGATGATGACATGAGCTGTGAACAGTGACGGACCCAGAAAAATTTAGTAATGGAGAAAAAATATAATAAAATTTAGGTATAGATTTTTTTTTTTTTGCTTCCCACGATACTCAACAAGTCAAGGACTAATTCGTCATGAATTTGAATTTCATTTAAGAATCTACAATTGGCCGGTAACGAGTTGCTATACATACGAGACGGAATTCGAACCCTCAATACTTACTTAAGCGGACGACTAAGTTAATCACTTGACCAATCCAAATTGGTTTAGATATATTCAAAATTTAAAATTAGAACTATCTAATACATATTGATAAGAACTAGAAATATACACACAAGTATTATTATAATATTTAAAATAATAAAAATATAATTTCATACACATAGTATAATATTTATAAGGATTTTTTTTATTTTTAACATGACTAAATATTATTTTTTTATATATATTTTTAAACAATTATTTTACTTTTTATTATCTCATATTTAATTGTCAAATCTACTTATTATAATTTTTATAGTAAAAATAAATTTTTTAACCAAAATAATTATAATATATTAATATATAGATAATATATTTTTTCATCTTAAACAATTTTTGAAAAATTACTAATAATTTAAGTTGTATTTAATTATAAAAATAAATTTTAATTTAATTATTAATTAATTAATTAATATAATAAAATTAATTATCACTATTTTTTGAGTTTATTTATTTATTTTTCATACTAAATCAAATTTAACAATATAATTATTATTATGTGTTAAGTTTAACAAAATATTTTTTAACATAAAATACAAAAGAACTATTTATATTTTATTTTGAGACAAATATAATATAATAAGTGGTATATATGTATATAAGTATTGATTTTTTTTTAAAAAAATTTTGTGGGGGCAAATGCCCCTTCTATATTAAACGTGAGTCCGTCCCTGGCTGTGAAGGAAGACGGGAGTTGTAAAGAAGCTCTCCACATCGCCGTTCTTCCCTCTCGAGCTTCTCTTCTCTCTCGCCGTCTTGTGTTCAACCAGTCGACGATCTCAGATCATGAATCTTGGATCTTCTTTCCTCACATCTGCCGTCGACACTGCTTGCAAAGCCGGCAAGGTTGTTTTCATAACCTTACCCCCTCCTCTCTCTCTCTCTCTCTCTCTCTCTCTCTCTCTCTCTCTCTCTCTCTCTCTCTCTCTCTCTCTCTCTCTGATCTCCGATCTCAGATCTAGTGCCAATGTCTAGTGTTCTGAACTGGTTATGTTGATTAAAGACCACTTGTTATCTGAACTGGTTTTGTTATGTTGATTCAAGTATCTAGTATTCTTACTTGTTTAAATTTGCATTTGTATCCGTTTCTGATTTAGACAAGTTTGGGTTTGTTAATTGAGATGTATTAAATTTTATATATCTTCCAATTTAGGTTATCATAGCAACTTGTATTTCAGGCTACACCAAGACTTAGCGAGGATAAAGTCAAGCAGTGTGTTGATCCGAAACTTGTAGCAGAATATCCACCCAAAGCAATTGCTAAGGTGTTACTCTTATTGCTGAATGATTTTTATTTATTTATTTTATTGGTTTTGGAAGTAGGGGTGTCATTTTCTTGTGTGGATTGAGCATGAATTTGAATCCGAAAGCTTCGTATGATGGTATATGCTTCTTGTCATTCTTCTTTTAGTTGGTTTGGAAGCTTTGTGGTGGCTTGTCTAGGTTTTAGGTTTATGAATTGTTATGCTTCTCTTGCTGTTGCGTGAAATTTTTATTTGTTTATTGTGTGATTGTACAATTTTTCTTATATGGCTTGTCTAGTTTTTCTTATTGCGTTCTGCTTTTGTTTTTTCTTGTTTGCTGGTTCAATTTTTAAGGCGCAGTTTCTGGATTAAAATAGTTCTCAAAGCACTCCATTTTTAAATGTTCTCAATGACCAGTCAGGTTTTTAGTATATTCAATTCCTTATTCACATGTTAGGCCTCTTTTTAATTCACATAGCTTGTTTTTGCTGACCCTTTTTTATATTTTAACTTTCAGTTTCAATTTTACATGTCTTCGGATACCTTATATTGACTATTAAACTCACTTGTCTTACTTGTGTTTGAGACTTTCAGCTGGTTTTTAATCAATTATTCAAATAGGCGCCACCAGATTTTGCATTTGACCAAGGAATGAAGAAATAAGAATTAATTGAAAACAGATAGTGTGTCTTTGTGTTTTTATGTAAACCAGTTGTTTGATTATTTAGATAACTAACTAACTTGCTTTAACTAACATGAATTTGTTGGTGATAATTTTTCATGTGAAACAGGTTTTTTGCTGTATCTGATTTTTGTTGCTTTAACTAACCAAAAATTGCTTACCCTGTATATGATTTTTGCTGCTGTTCTTCAGCAATTGTCGTTGGTTTGCTTCTTCAAGTGTTTGAATTGAATGCTTACTTCAGTGTTGCAACAATCTATTCTTTATTTTTAATATTTATCTTGCATTTAGCCTGATTTTGGAAATTAAGATAGTAATCTTGTTTCCTTAAGTGCTCTTACAAATACTAGAAATGAGATCTTTTCGTAAAAGTATTTTACCTTGTTGCGTTGGTTTGTTTCTCTTTCAGTTTATGTATCATGTCTATTCCATTACATAAGCTTGTCAAATGTTCTTTATTTTTGTAGTAAGGGAAGTTTTGTCAACATGGATTTTGTGATTTGATAATGTCACTTGATTATTATTCAAGAGCGTACTATCCAATTGTGTTAACTATGTGCTACACAAGTCATATTTTAGACAGCCATCACAATGATAAAGATAGTACTTTCAGTTCTCGTGGCAGTCATATAATGTGGCACCAAGCACCCACATGGCACATGGATGAATCTCTCTCAGCTGACCTGTGCTACCTAAAGTTAGGCTAAGAATACTGAATTATCTGCGAATTTCAGTGTCAAATACATGAGCTGCATTCATGATGGCTGAATTTATCTTTGCTACAGTTTTTGAGCTTATTAACTAGTCAAAATTTGACATTGATTATAGTTGTTGTTGTTGCACTCATTGCAAACTGATTTTAATAACTCACTGCAACTTGAATGCTTTCAAATGACATATTGTAAAAAGGAAAAAAGAAAAATGAAATAACTAACTTATTTTAATAACTAGTCAATTTTAAAGTGTATTCTATTTAATTTGAGCATCTCTCTACTAAATTAGTGAAGTATTTGAAATTCGAATCCTATATTTTGTTCCTACTTCTTTTCTTCCAGTTAGATTAGATTAGATGTTCTGCTATTTTTTTCTTTCTTTATCTTTTCTCTATTTGCGCACGCCATTTTACTTTTCTCTGTAATGATTATCTAATTTTTATTTTTATGAACACAGGGTCAACAACCTAGCCTTGCCAATTCAGTTAGATGGCTTCAAATTCAGACATCCACTGCCACTGTATGCTCTCCCTCACTTCCTGTTTATAGTTGGTGTTGTATGAAATGTATACAATAAGCCTTTATCGTGTGTATTTTTTTCCTCTGTGAATGGAATTACTGCTATATTTTCTAGCATTGTTATATTGGTACAGTTGGTCTTTGGGGGGGGGGGAGGGGGATTTTGATACTAATCATGATATTTTCTGGAACTTTGTTATCATTATTAATGTTGTTGATAACTTAACCATTTATTTTTTATCTTTTAGGATCTACGTTCTGAGTTGAAGGAGCTAATTCCAGAATATCAGGTTCGTTCTGTTATTTTAAGCTTTTGGCAGTGATATCTATTTATGTTGGATAAGCTGATTTAGAATATTAAAAATCATCATCATCAGTGGAGGACAGAGCATCTAATCTCTAATCAAATAAAAACTTTCTCTCATCAACTTGCTTTGACTTTTGATCCATTTGAATGGTCCCATGTGAGACATTATTGGTTCCTATGTATAAATAATATATTATATATGTATACATACAAAGTCTTCTTTTTCATCATATAATAAACAAATTTAAGGCAAAAATAATAATTGATATGGAGAACATGGAGTAGTTTCCTTTCATCATAATTAGGATTAGTGCCAAAATTGCATGTGTCTTAGTTATTACTATTGGCAATATGCTAATAAGCTAATCAGCTCATTATTAGTTCAGACTTTAGACTATGTTACCATTTTAGAGTGTACTCAGAAAATTAAGTGAAAGAAGCTAAGCCATGTATATTAGTATATGTATCTTGTGAAATGCATGCAATAGAGTGGTGCTCTTAATTATTAATAAAATACTTCTATAACATTTTTAATGTTAGTTCTTAAAGAAAATCTAAAAATTGGACTTGTTGAATCAATAAAAATTAAATGTTTAAAAATTTGGAATTCAATAATTGAGATTCAACGAAAATTGAACTTGACGTAGACCAATCCAAGTTCATTGGATTTTAAACAATTTTAGTTATTGTCTTTGATTAATTCACTACATGCTGACCGATTATAGACTTGAAAATGATCCAATTCTCAAAATTATAATATATATGGAAACACAATCTGTATTGCGTTTGATCCATTATAGACTTGAAAATGATCATTGCTCTTACCTCTTGTTTATAAGCTCACAATGTGACTGATTCGTTGGATCATCCTTTGTCATGTTTCTGGAACTTTGTTCTCATTCTAATTCAATACTCTTAGCTTAACTCATAAGCTTTGTTTTCACAAAAAGAAATATATATCTAAATTACAAGAATGGTTCCAATGGAGTTAAACTGCTTCCAAACTATTAGTTGAAAAATAAACCTTTGTCTGCTCTGTTTGATTCTAGATTTCTAGTTCACACATATGCACTCCAAATCTATTATTTGTTTCTTCTTTTCTTCTTTTTTTTTCTAAATACATTTTTTTAAATGATAAAATTAAAAGGCAATTAATAATTTTTTATGTGAGATTAATATACTATTTCTGTTTTTCATATTGATGAGTAATGTCTTCTTTAACTTCTTAACTTACCCAGCATCTTCTTTAAATCATATATACAACTACTTGAGAAGGAAAAATTCACAAAGTCACTGTTACAGCCACGAAATTATCATTTGAAAGAGGTAATTATAATTTTTTTATAGTTTCTTTTAGAATACTATTTAAGTATTTGTTTAATATCTAATTTGCACATACAAGAATAATTTTCTTACCTTTAGAATATATATAGACTTTTAATGAATAAATTTTTTTAAATCCCTATTTGTAGTCCCTCTTAGTCATGTTAATGTGGGACATCACTCACAAGAAAATAGATGGAAGTTATGTTAATGAAAAGGCTAAAGAAATAGCGGTAAGACTAAAGTGCAATAAGTAACTTGTTTGTATTTCTTTTTCTTTCTTTTTTATAAGATAATACTATTTTTGATTCTTTCTCTTTCTTTTTATATATGTAGGAGAAGATTAAAGTACATAGCAGCCAACAACCGATGGAATTAACTGTTAATTCTCCTCTTGATGCTCTTGGAGTAGTTTTTGGGAAAGAGCACTCTGGTCGTGTTCGAGGTTTAGGTATGAGAGCTGTTCTAATAATTGCTTTTAAGAACAACACTACAAGAATTAGTCAAATGAATTTAGGTTCTTCAAATGATGTTGGCACATCATCTACTTGTGGTCCAAATGTGCAAGAAGAGTTGGATACCGTTAAAGCGCAATTGCAAGCGCTAGTCTCCTATATTGCTTCTAAGGAAGGAGGTAAAATTCTAATACAATTGGCTAGAATGTTCCTACTCAACAAGTTTTACAGATACATTCATATTCTGCTTATGATTCCTATTATTAATATAATTAGTAGTAGTGCTAGCTTATGCTAGAGTGATAGTAATAATTAATACAAGTTTAACAAAAGGCATATACTTTCCTTCTATTTATGAAACTCATGGTTATGTGAAATACTAAAGAAGAGAGAGTGTAATTTATAGTATAGCCTCAACTACACACATAAGATAGTTCAAGTAGTGGAAAACAACACAACACTACTTTGGATAAAGGTGCAAATTAAAGTCATACCTTTTAAGCTCAACATAACACAAAACAGCTTAGCTTAAATTGTCTAAGGAACTATAATGAAATTTGTGTTTGGATTTCAACTTTTGAACAATGAGGTTTGGAAAACGATGTCAAACCTGTTTTTATACTCTTAAATTTTTTTTATCAATTTAATGAGAAATATGATGTGGTTTATATGGTGCTAATTAGTTTTCATGTGTAGTTGGCTCTATAATCTTAAATTGTTTTTCTCCTATGTATTTTGATTTGTATAGTTACTATTGATCTTACTGTTTTCGATGTTGCTATTTTCGTTTTCTTGAATTGTTCTTTATTTTTTTTATGACTTGATAATTAAAAAAAAAGCAAAGAAAAGAAAAAAAAGCTGGCCAAAAATGAAGGTTAGAAGCCTAAAGCAGCAACATCATTTCTCAGCATTATTATTATTATTAATATAAACTTTATTATTTCTTTTTTAACATTCTTTAATACAAGCTTCGTTTCTTTTTCTTAATTATTATTAATACTTTTATTCTTTTCTTCTCTAATTATAAATCTCCTTATAATAATTTTTTGATAGGATATTTTTTTGGTCTAATAAATTTTTTTCTCTATTTTTTGTCAAAAATAATTTATATTAGAAAGAAAATACAAATTAAATTTTAAAATTCAAATTTAAATAAGATGTGCAAAGCAAAACTATTGAATTCATTTGGTCGATTTAAACACTTTGTATTATCGTTATTGAAAATTTCAAATACTATTATAAAATTCTAGAAATTTTTATTTTATTGTTCTTAAATTATATATTATACCGTGTATTTGAAGAGTTTCGTCTTTTTTAAAATAAGTGTGACATTATATACTTTTTTAGATACAATAAATGAATAATAAAGTTAAAGTGAGTAACAAAATTGATTATATAATAAGATACAAATTTTTAGAATTTCTAGCACAATTAACAAATTTTTAGTTTAAAAATAAATGTTTACTCTATTTTTTATCTTTTATTTGATTTTTTTATAATTTTTTCTTGATTTTTTAATTAATTATAATTGTAATAATTCATCATAAATTTGTGCTTTGTAGAAAAAATTTATCAATCATAAAATACAGAAGACTTAACCCAAAAATTTAAAAAATCTTGATTAATCACAAAATAATAAATTATGAATTGTGCTTTAATTATGTTTTAAAATACAAATTGGGACTATTTAAAATTAGTTTTTTACAATTAATGTTAACTTCAATCATAATAAGGTAAAAAGTAAAAATTGTATATAATAATTTAATTTTATTATTTATACTACTAAAATTATTCTTTAATGTGAAATTACTTAATTTGCGATTATAATTAATATATGTATTGTTCATAAATATATTAAGAAATAATAATTTCCTAACAATCTTCTACTTCAGTTATAAATATATATTTTTCTGAGATAATCACCTCTTATAAATTTTACGCGCAAATCTGAATGTTATTTCTCTTATTACTTTAATAATCTGGTCTATCTCATATATTAGTTATGAAATTACCGAAACTTTTATCACATTAGTGTCGCAACAAAACCACAATAATCCCATACTAAAATACTCAACCACATAGATCAAATTTGGATGAGAAAATTCAGAAATTACATACAAAAATGATCTCATGCAGACTCAGATGAAACTGCAACGGCAACGTCCGGGCTCATAGCGATGACGACTAAATGATGAGTCCGTCAGGAGAAAGGTGGCGACGGGCTCAACAACGACAGTAACGGGATGAGCAGCGATGATGACATGAGCTGTGAACAGTGAGTCAGTGACGGACCCAGAAAAATTTAGTAATGGGGAAAAAATATAATAAAATTTAGGTATAGATATTATTTTTTTTTTTGCTTCCCACGATACTCAACAAGTTAAGGACTAATCCGTCATGAATTTGAATTTCATTTAAGAATTTACAATTGGCCGGTAATGAGTTGTTATACATACGAGACGGAATTCGAACTCTCAATACTTACTTAAGCGGACGACTAAGTTGATCACTAAACCAATCCAAATTGATTTAGATATATTCAAAATTTAAAATTAGAACTATCTAATACATATCAATAAGAACTAAAAATATACACACAATTATTATTATAATATTTAAAATAATAAAAATATAATTTCATACACATAATATAATATTTATAATATAAAGTCTCCGTTGTAAATTTGGTAAACATAAATAAAAACCCTAAACTAGTCAACAAAAAAAAAAAAAACCCTAAACCTCACTAACAAGAGTTCTGAGTTTCTGACTGCAGGTATTGAAAAATAAAAATGAAAAAATTAAATAAAAAATAAAAAATAAAAAATAAAATCCATAAACCCCCTCTCTAATCCAGCTCCGCCGCTACGCTACTAGCTCCTCTTCCCCACTCTCTCCCCTCCACAATCTCCGCCGTAACCGTTTCTTTTACTCTACCATAACCGCCATGGTGCCCCACCCCAAGGACGATGAGTATCTGAACGCCGCCATTCCGAAGCGTATCAAGATGTTCGAGTCCATCCAGGCTGAGCAGAAAACCCAGCGCCTCTCACTGTCGCCGGATCCAATCAAGGTCACACTTCTCGACGGCACGGTCAAGGACGCCGCCAAGTGGCAAACGGCGCCGTTCGATGTGGCGAAAGAGATTTCGAAGAACCTCGCCAACAACGCACTCATCGCGAGGGTCAATGGCGTGCTATGGGACATGGCCAGGCCTCTCGAGCAGGATTGCGAACTCAGGATCTACAAGTTCGAAGACGACGAAGGCCGCGACACTTTCTGGCACTCTAGTGCTCACATTCTTAGCCAGGTACTAACCGTTTTCTTCAATTCGGAACGTTTTTCGATTTTATTTCTTTATTATTCTGTTTGATTTTGGAGTTGATGGTGAAAATGACGATGGTTTTCTCTTTGCAGTCGCTTGAGATGGAGTACGGATGCAAGCTCCGCATTGGGCCTTGTACTACAAGAGGAGAGGTGAATTGTTTCTTTCTACTTGGATAAACTTGGTTTAAGATTCAAAATATGTAGTTTTCTCGAGAGAAATTTCATTATTGCCAATCATGCTGTTTGTGTTGTTACACTGAGTAATGATATAGGCATATAGCATCGTCAAAAAACTCGGAAACATGTTCCTGCATACTAAATAAAGTAAAAAAGGTAGATACTTCCAATGCCTTGAAATCTTAAACAGCAATCATCTTTAGTAAGTAGATGCATACTTAGGAGGATAGATATTTCTCTTGTTTTATTATTTTGTTGCAAGATAAATAGTATAGATGAGAATGTGGATGTTGTTGCAGGGTTTCTATTATGATGCGTTTTATGGTGACTTGGGATTGAATGATGATCATTTCAAGCAAATTGAGGCTGGGGTGTTGAAGGCAGCTGGGGTATTTCTCATCCTTCTTTTCTCTGTGTGTTTATGTGTGCTTATTTATAGAGTTGTTTCTTGTTACTGTGTGTGTTTGTAATCAATAGCAAGTTGTACTGAATGGTATCTCAAAATTGCTGGCTTTGAGAATATTTGTACTCTGCCAGTCTGGTATTCACAAAAGATTTTAGATTTCAACCCTTTGAATGAGAATTCTTCATCTGGTTGTTAGTTGGCTATTCCTTTTTATCAGTATGCTAAATTGCTAATGCAAAGTTTTTGGATTTTTTTGAGTGTTATTGCTCAGTATGATAAGTTTGTAGTTCCCTTAATATATATATGATGGTTGATGGAGAAACAACCTTTTGAGCGCATTGAAGTAACACGTGATCAAGCACTTGAGATGTTTTCAGATAATGAGTTCAAGGCAAGCATAGCAGTGTAGTAGCTCTGTTATCTTTTGCACCACATTAGCATATTGATCTGAACAACACATTGCCTATTTTGTTTCTTTTGTAGCCTATGATATCACAATCTGTTGCTTATGCTATGTTCTTGCTATTGTCATCAGGTTGAAATTATCAATGATTTGCCTGCTGATAAAACCATCACAGTATACAGACGTGGACCACATATACCCAATACTTCCTTTGTTAAGGCAATTGCCTGTTTGAAGGTATTTATTTAAATTTTGTTTATGGATATGTGTTTGACAAAGTTTGATTTATTTGGAGACATGTGTTAATCACAAGTAGTTTTGTTATTGGTGGTTTTGCAAATCTAGGCTTCTTCAGCATATTGGAGGGGGAAACAAAGCTCGGGCTACTTTACAAAGAGTTTATGGCGTATCTTATTCTGATCAGAAGAGTTTAAAGGTGATCTTCATTTTATTAATTTCTTTGGAATAGAATATCCAGCTGTAAACTGAGGTGTGGCAGATTGAATGATCAGTTTCCATACCTTGTGAAATATTACTGAATAACCAACAAATAGCTGCTAATGGCCTGCCATTCTAGATGCTCATTTTATGTTTGAAATTATGTGTACTGCTACAGAAATAGTAAAATATTGCCTGCCAGTAATCCGACGAATAAAAAAGAATATAGATTATCTATCACGGAAATGAAGATCACCTTTAAACTCTGCCATAAATTCTTTGTAAAATACACCGGCCGGCGGCTTCACTCTATCGACACTGACCCAACGGTGTCTATAGGTAGCCCTCTCCATTGCGCCGACAACCATGCTCTGATACCATTGTTAGGTATCTAAGGAAAGTGGGAAACCACACCTTAAAAGGTAGCTGTTAAGGGGGAAGAACCACTCTCCTTATATATAACATCAAGCATCCCATACTACTCGATGTGGGACTTTGAGCACTCATAATATCCAAGTCCCTAACAGTGTAATTTCATCTCACAATTATTTAATGGTTCTGCAGAACTTCCTCTTCGCATGGCTGATTTTGGGGTCTTGCATAGAAATGAGGCTAGTGGTGCTTTGAGTGGATTGACGCGTGTTAGGAGATTTCAGCAGGTATGTTCTTCCCCCAGCTGCTAAAACCAAACAGAGACATTAAATGCAAAGTTGATACAAGGGATTTAACTCACTCTTTTAAAACATTGCTTTATTTATTTTTGTATTTTAAACCTAGTTATTTCCAAATAAAGTTTAGTTGCTGCCTTTCTTTTCTTTCTATTCCAAATAATGTCGAGGTAGGCATAGATTCTTGTGATTCACAGAAGATCCTTTCAATTTATAGGCATATGCACTGCAAATTCCAAGTATGGAAATTCCTTACAAGAGATTTGAAGTACATGTTTGAGTTGCAATTTTTATTTTTGTTTTTTATTTTATATTTTAGTTTACATTTAGTGCAGAAGCATAGTAAGGTCCCTTGAGTTGGAGACATTAGCTTTCTGAAACAAACCAGTTATTAGGGGTTTTGAAATTCCCTTCAGACACCTGGACTCATTAATGTTCATATAGTCATAGTTGTAAAAACATCATAAAAATTTATTGCAGCAAGGCAGCTGATGGTTTTTGTTCATTTTTCCAATTATGAAATAATTGCAGCTCTAGTAACATTGCAAATTAGTTATCTAGATCAATTACAGTGTTTTTAGTTCTGATTTCTTCTCTGTTCGAGGTCCTATGTTGTTAACAGCATTTCCTTAAAATATTGCACAGGATGATGCACATATTTTTTGCAGGGAGTCTCAGGTGAGTTGATCTTCAAATTTGTGAACAAGAAATTTTTCTCTTTCGAGTTGAGGGTGGAATTATCAATATGATTCAATTTACAGATAAAGGATGAAGTTAGAGAAGCCTTGAAGTTCATCGATTATGTCTATGAAATATTTGGTTTCACATACGATCTCAAGCTTTCAACGGTATGCTCTTTATTGTTCTTAATGTGCTTACATGCCTCTTTTGTTGTTTTCAAACAACCTATTTAGGCTGTTGATAGTATCTTATCTGCATTTGCCTATACACCAGTAGGTTTGGTTTATAGAACTCCATTAATTCTGGCAAGATAAAATTGTAATTTTAAATTTTAATGGTGATTCTTCTTCTTTCGTTCTTTCTTGTTGATAAGTTTTATGTAATCAAGATTAAAAATATACAAAATCTCAGATGAACGACCTCCATATTTCCTGATAGTGTTAAAGCTTCATTGGAAACATCATTAGGTTCAAACCCCATGTATTTTTCTACCTTGATGGCATGTTCTCTACCTGCCAAAGATGCTTTATCTATGTTGCACTTTTCCGGTCAATAGTTGGGTCTCTGGATGTGATTCCAAATTTCCAATTGAATGTTATATGGGATTTTATAAAACCAATGAAGTTGGCAATTTGCTAGTTACTTTATGTTGGGCTTCATGATTAAATTCCTTGCAGCATTGGTTCTCATGTGAATTCCTTTTACAAACTTTGTTTTCCTTTCTTTGTTTTCTGGTTCTCATCCAAGAGAAGAAGTTTTTTTAATCTGTACTGTTGTTGTTCTTTCTGCACATGGTAACATCGATCTTATTATTTGTCTATTTATCATCCTCTGCATGTGTTGAATACTTGAGTAGAGGCCAGAGAATTCCTTAGGAGAAACAGCAACATGGGAGAAAGCTGAAAGTGCCCTTAAGGAAGCTCTGGATGAATTTGGGAAGCCTTGGCAGGTAATTATATCATCATTTTTATGATCTCAAGAAGTCTTTAATTTCTATTATTAAGTTCATGATGTTGCTTTGATCATATGGTATGGCTATAATTCTGATTGCAATTGATTCAGAATGGGCAATCAGCAGTCCCTATTGTATAAAAGTTGATGAATATGATTGTGATGACATGTTTACCTGCTACATTTTATTTTTCTTGACTATAGAATGTGTCATTCACTTGTAAACCATGATCTTTATACTTATTTCTGAATAATTCCTTTGCAGCTGAATGAAGGGGATGGTGCATTGAGTAGGAAATTTCAGTGTGCAACTTTGCAGGTTTATATCGTAACTTGATTTACATTCTCACCTGAGTAAGCTTTGGATAACTTAACTGGTAGTTTGCTGTGTTTGCTTGCAGCTTGATTTCCAACTACCTAATTGTTTTAAGTTGGAATACTCGGCTGAGGATGAAGCCAAGATTGAGAGGCCTGTCATGATACACAGGGCCATTCTAGGATCTGTTGAGCGCATGTTTGCCATACTTAGAGCACTACAAGGGTAAATGGCCCTTCTGGCTAAGTCCTCGTCAAGCAATTGTTTGCCGTGTGTCGGAGAAATCACAAGCTTATGCAGAGAAGGTACATTGCTTCTAGGTTCTATTTGTTGTAAATTTATCACATAAAATGAATGGGATGATGTGTACTGGATATATCATGGGATAACACTATTGGGAATTATAATTCTGTGGCATCCTATGTTAGTAATATATAAAGCTGTTACAACATTGATGATCTTCATGTTTTCTTAAATACTGCGAGCTTCTCTGCATATGGTTAAAATTGAATCAATTAGTTAGCTTTGCATTATTCTCTTACTTTTTATTGGGACACTTGTAATTTATGGCTTGTAAAACAAGTTGTTCATTTATTAGATAACATTTTCTCGTGCTGCAATTTGATAGGTGAAAGATGAAATCTACAGCAAAGGGTTAGGGTTGATGCTGATTTAACAGATAGGAAGATTCAAAAGAAGGTGACGAAATCATCCTGAATTGATACTTTGGCTATAGTCCAATGTTTCATTCATTTGATATGACAATAATGCTAACATTGTTTTGATCTACTGCGCGATGAAATGTTTACAGCTAAGTTTTATTGTGTTCAACATGAATTCCTTTTATAAAAATTATTGTGTACAACATATTGAGAAACCAAGTTTTCAATTCTTAGTACTTAGTATTAATTTTTCCCCATTGACCTGAAAGCTTAGCCAAATACATCTATATGTAAGCTGGGTGTATTTAATGTTATTGGTATCTTTGTGTGGTATGTTTACACTTCTTTAATCTTGCAAATATATCTATATGTTCTGAATTTTTAATCGGAGGCCAATCGTATTAAATGAAAAGTAAACTTTTACTTCTATTTAATTTGTTCTGACTTTTTTATTACTAATCTCTCAGCCAAATAAATGTCTTAATTGAAAGTTATGCCAAGTTGCAGGTGCGAGAGGCTCAGCTAGCACAGTACAACTACATCTTGGTTGTTGGAGAGCAGGAAGCAGAAACTGGACAGGTGCTTCTTATTTACGCTTTGTGATAAATAAATTGCTAGTCTAATTCAAGTTTTACTCTTGGCCAATCTTCTAGCTACGTTCCCAGAACCCGACTAAGGTGTCTTCATATGCATTTCATTGTGTTTTTACCCAATGCTGTTGTTGAGCCTAATTTTAGCTGAAGTCCTTACAAATTGGCTAATTGTAGCGAGACAACGATTAAAATCTAGATCCTCCTATTAATCCTTCTAATTGCGAGAAATTACTGCATGCTCCCTGAGAACATATATTTTGTGCTTCAGGAACATGCACCACTAATTTTAGATTTATATATACAACTTTTAAAATATTATAAATTGAAATTAGTGATTATGCATGTTCTTGGAGGTGAATTGAATGTGTCCCGGTAGTATGCTCTCCAAAGAAAATGTTCAATCTTGTATAAAAGGGATAAAAAGGTCCCTAACCATTCATTGCATGGACACATATTTTTTAACCAAAATTAAATACTTATATATAGTTTTTTTGTTGTTGGAACACAGGGTACTTCTATTAGTCAATAGAACGATTTATGTCACTCTTTTTTCAGTGGTCAAAGCCCTATAAGTACTTAATTTTGCTTAGAAATTTATGTCTTCACAAAAACATGGTCAGAGATTTAATATCTTTAGAATATACAGACCATTTAATAGTTTCCTTGATTAGCATTAGGGAGGAAAGTAAGGAAGGGATGCTTTAGGACTTGCCAGATAACGGTCGTTTAGTTTGGCCAATTGTTGGATACTTAAGTCATGCAAAAATACATGACAACACTAAGATGCTTGTGCTAGACTTTAATTTGTTGGATTACTCTTTCAGTTAAGGCTTTTCTATCAAAAGGCAATTTTCCTTAGGGTATGTTTGTAGGGCGGTAAAAATGGGGTGAAAAATTTCGTGTATGAACTCTCTTAAATTCGATCCCCGAACTTTCTTACCAAATTTTTCCTAAAACTTTACTTTTCCAGGTGAGCGTGCGGGTAAGAGATAAGGCGGACCTTATCACTATGAGTATCGAGGGCCTGCTCGAACGGTTCAGTGAAGATGCAAAAAATTTCCGTTGAAACTTTTGTGAAAGCGATTGTTAAAAAAAATTAAAAAAATCTATTCTCATACGTTATCCACTTCATGCTTTGCATTATGACTAAATTTTAATATTTAAATAGTATTTTTAGTTAAAAATAATCATATTCTTTGTATACCAAAATTAGCAGTCAAATTTGTCGTACATATAAAATATATGTTAAAATGTAACAAAATTAATTTGTATAAAATATATATAAAAGATCATGAGATCATGATTATCTAACAAAATTAATTTATATTTATTACATTCAATTTGAATAAGTAAAAAATCATCTTATTTTAGTTTGGTTCTTAATTCACATGATTTGAATTATTCAATAGATATGATTTGATCTGATTTGATATGATTATTAATTGAAAATATCTCCATTGTTCATTTTATTCATAAATTTATTATTTTAATAACTAATAAATTAATCAAATTAATTGCCAATGAGTAATAGCTCAAATGGCATAGTCTCTCTATACTCAATTAAGAGGTTGCGGATTCGAGTCTCATATCTTTGGTAAAAAAAAAAATTAATCAAATTAATTAATTAATACACATAATTATTATAATTAATTTGGTTTAATAAATTAAAAGAAATAAATTAAAAAAATACTATCAGAATATTAAAAAAAATAAATTAAAAAATACTATTGAAATAAATTGATATAAATTATAATAAATTGTGTGATATTTAAATATCTAATCAAATTAATTAGTTGATATAATTAATTTATTGTAGTAAAATATATTTAACGAATTAAAAAAATAAATCGAAAAACACTTTCAAAAGTATGTCACATCAACTTCATTATTAAGTATAAAAATATGATTTTTATATAATAATAAATCTATCTACTTATTATAATATACTAAAACTGGGTTTTTCCTCAACTAATGAAGGTGAAGTGTCCATCCCTCGTGACTTCGTTTTTCCTCCAAAATAAATAATTTTTTCTCTATTCTAAATTATTTTATAAAAAATATCTTTATTATAATTATATTATAATTAATATTTAATAAATAATACATAATTATACTAATTTAGAAACATATTTTCATTATAGTTATATCAAATCAATATTTATTGCATTATTAAACTACTTATCAATTATATATCAATTGAAAATACTTTTAATAATAATAATAATAATCTAATTAATATACTAAAACTGGGTTTTCCCCCAACTAATGAAGGTGAGGTATCTTTCTTCCAAAATGAATACACTTTTTTCTATTCTAAATTATTTTATACAAAATATCTTTATTATAATTATATTGAGGAGTGCTACACATACAAGTCATTTTTATTTACAAGTCTTACAAGTTAGGCCTAACACGCGCATTACTGAACCATCTTCGCGTGTTTCATCTTCGTTTCCTTTTTTACGAAGGAAGGAAGAAGAAGAAGCGTGAATTTAAATGACTTGTATGATTTGTATGGAAAAGCGTTCTCTCTTTACCTTCGATCTCCTTCTATTTTTTTTTCGATTTTCATGGTTTCTGAAATCAAGCTTTGAAATTGTTTTGAAGATGATGGAACTTCAGAAATACACCCGAACGATTACAAAAATACACCCAAACGATTACAGAAATACATCCAAAGGATTACAGAAATACACCAAAACAATTAAAGAAATAAACCAAACGATTACAGAAATACACCCAAAGGATTACAGAAATACACCCAAAGGATTTAAGAAATACACCCAATATAGGGAGAGACAGTATATTTCTTCTTGAAATCAATACACCCAAAGGATTACAGAAATACACCCAAAGGATTTAAGAAATACACCTAAAATTCGTTGAAGTACACCTTATGCATAATTCAGAACTCTTTCTCTTGTTCCTCCTCATCTTCTGCTGCTTCTTCTTTTTCAAAAACGATTTCAGAGCTTGATGTCAAAAAACAATGGAAATCAAGAATAATGAAGAAAGAAAACAAAGAGAAAAGTACGTAAATGAAGAAGAAGAACAGGAAGAGGAAGAAGAACGTGCAGCAAGAAGAAGAAGAAGGAGAAAGAGAAGGCAAGAAACGTACCTTGAATAATGTTTCTTCGTTTTTTCTGGTGATTTTGATGAAGGAGAAAGAGAAAACGAAAAGAGGAGAAGAAATTTCAATAAAAAAAGAGGGAGGAAGAGAAGAAAAAGAGACACGGAGAAAGAAGAAGAAGAAAAAGAAGAGGAAGAGGAAGAGGAAGAGAAAGTACGGAGAAAGAAGAAAAAGAGGCACAAGAAAAAAACGTGAAACGGCGTGTTTATAAATGACTTGTATGACTTGTATGGAAAATCACTTGTATGTGGAGAATTACTCAATTATATTATAATTAATATTTAATGAATAATACATAATTATACTAATTTAGGAACATATCTCCATTATAATTATATCAAATCAATATTTAATGCATTATTAAACTACTTATCAATTTTCAATTAAAAATACTTTTAATCATTTTAATATTAATAATAATATATGATAATGATATGATAATGGCACCGGTCGTGGTAATCATGATATGAATATTTGATTCTAATCATAAAATGAGCAAATCTTATGATATTAATAACGCACATTGATTTTAAATATTTTTAGTCATTTTAATTATATTAATTTTAAAAATATTGATAAAATTCTAATTCTTATTCATTATCCAATAATAATAATAATAATAATAATAATAACTTGAAAACCCTTATATAATCTATTTCAATTACCTATGTATTATTATTAAAATTCTATATGTTCCTAAATATAAGTCTTGAAAAACATGACATGGTACGGACTATTAGTGTAGAGTTGTTTAGGTTTGTCTAGAAAAATATAATAGAGTTTATATTTCTAAATCTATCTACTTAATATATTAAAACTGGATTTTCTCCCAACTAATGAAAGTGAAGTGTCGATTTCTCATGAATCTATTTTCCCGCCAAAATGAATGCACTATTTTTGCTTCTAAGTTTATTTTATAAAAATATCTTTATTACAATTATACTATAATTAGCATTTAAGTAATAGTACATATTATACTAATTTAGAAAAATATCTTTATTATAGTTATATAAAATCAATATTTAATGCATTATTAAACTACTTATCAATTATCAATCGAAAATATTTGTAATCACTTTAATAATAATAATAATAATAATAATAATAATAATAATATTATTATGATAATGGCACCGGTTATTAATAACCAATTTATATTTTTCTAAATAAATTTATTTTAAAAAATATATTTATTATAATTATATTACAATATTACAACTAATATTTAATGAATAATGCACAATTATACTAATTTAAGAAAATATCTTTATTATCTATCTATTATATTATATAAAAATAAGATTTTTACACTTAATAACAGAACAGATGCGACATGCTCTTAAGGTATTTCCTGATTTATTTCATTTAATTCGTTAAAGCAAATCAATTATAATTAATTAATTATATCAATTAATTAATTTGATTAGACATTCAAATTTCACCATTTATTATAATTAACTATATCAATTAATTAATTTAGTTAATTATATTAATTATTTGATTTGATTGGAATAAATATTGAATTATTTAATAAATAATAAATATGATAACGAAATATATGAATTAATTTAATTAGTTTATTTTTCTCAATACCCTCTATTCATACAAGATCAAATATTTTTTACTCATTCGCTTTCTTTTCTATCTCTCTCCCTCCCTCCCTCCCTCCCCCCTCTCTCTCGTGTTTAGGTACAATTTTTATAATTTATTGAATTTTTGTTTTTTTATCTTTATTTATACATTTTATTTTTTTATATTTTTAAAAATTTTTATTTATTTTAATTGCTTATTATTAGGCGCACACTTTTTTTTTTATTTTAGCTTCTGATTAACAAAAAAATATGTGATTTTTACTTTGTTTTTAAATAATCTTACTATAATTTTATTTTGTAATATTATATTTTGTCATGTGTACTTCAAATCATATATATATGTGTGTGTATGTATATTGTCTTTTTTTTGTGATTCACAATTAATATATACATACGTTCGTGTATGTGGTTTATATGTTAATGTTTTTATTGATTCTCTTTATTTTATTTTATTTTTTGTGTGTCTCTTTGTTGTTCTTTATTTTAGTTATATATATTCATTTATTTTTCTATATTGATGCTCTTTTTATTTAAAATATCGTGATAATTTAGAGTGTATGTTGTGGCCCATGTGATATTCATTAATTTGGTGTATCTTTTTAGATGGTTTATGTTATAATGTGTTTAAGGAGTTGACTTAAAATTATAATATGATATATAAATTTATAATATGATTTATAATATGTTAAAATATTAGGACATTATCATATAAATATTTTTTATTTATCCCGTTAGATTTAACTATATAGGATCTTGAAAATTATGCAATTATGTCATTAGTTATTTTTTCATATAATTATTGTATTGATCATTTACATTAGGGAGAGTATTTTCAATATTAATATTTATAAATATGCTATTATTTGTATAATTGATTGAATCATCTTATTCATTTAAATTTAATTCTATTGAATTAATTATTCAAGGTGCCATCGCTATTTCTATTTCTAAAGAATTTTTTAATATTATTTAACAATTCTAATAATAACAATTAAAAAAAGTAAGACGGTACAAAATTGCAATGACGATAAGATTTAAATACCGTGATAAAATTATGTTGATAATATACACTTGGGTATTACTAACAACTATGTTAGTAATGACTTAAAATAAATAACAAAATAAGTTATAAGGTATTATTTTATTTAAATTATTAATAATTAAAAGAATAAATAAAAGGTCAGGAATTATTTTTAAAATAGACATTAAATTTAATTTTATGGTACTAATTTATTTGAGTTATTAATAAAATTTATAATTTTCAGATTTATATCTATTCAATTTATATATTTTATTTTATTTTATTACTTGAACAAAAAATTGAGACGTGCATTTTTAATTATTTATTTAGAAAGTATAGCGAAATGAATTATATTAATTATAATTAATTATCGATAATTGATATCAATAAATTAATTGTATTAATTTATAAGATGAATAACGTGTAATAAATGTTGTGAAATTAATTATAATAAATTAATAATTAATAAATAAAAAACTAAAAAGGACTTTTTTATTTTTTTAATGGATATACATTTTTATAATTTTACTTTCTCTTTATCTCTTCTTTTTACATTTATTTTTTTAATTTATTGAATTAAATCAATTATATTAATTATTTGTATTAACTAATTAAGTACTTTTTAATAGATTATTATAACTATGCCTTTAAATCATAGGTTAAAAATATTATAAAAAATCTTTTATAAAAGTTGTTGCAAAATAAATATTTTCAAAATGTGTCCTTAAGACACAAATTAACTAAATTATTTTTTAATTTAATGTATTTGATTCATTCAATTGTATTAATTATAACTAATCAATTATGTAATTTTATTTGATTAGGATAAATATTTTATCATTTAATATTTTATTTGATTCATTAAATTACATTAATCATAACTTCAAATATTTAATTTAATTAGAGTAAATATCAAATTATTTTAAATTTTGTTTGATTCATTAAACCAAATTAATTATAACTAATTTATTATTTAATATGATCGAGATAAATATTAAATTATTTAATAAATAATATATAAAGCAATGAAATAAATGAACTCAATTAATTCAAATTATTATCTTATTATTTTATATATTCCTTTTTTCCCTTTTTATTTTATACTTCAAATAAAATATTTGTAAATTTTTATTTTTATTTTTTATCTTAATTTTGCTAATATTTTTCTATGATTTTATTTTATATTAATTTTTTTTATTTATTTTGATTAATAATTCTTAAGGGTATTATTATTTTATTTAAATATAATTTAAATTTTTTGTAATATTTTTATAAAAGTTGATTAATAGGTTCTTTTTTAAAATATTTTTTTGAAAATTTTTTAATAAGATCATATTTTGATTTTTCTCTTTCATCCTTTGTATTAATTAATTATATTAATCTTCTATTGTAATACATTTTTTTTTCTACTCCACACATTATCTTTTCTATCTTCTTTTAATTTTTTTAATTGCTCTTTTTACTTTATTTTTAATTATTTATTTTACTTTTACTTCTCATATATAGATTTATTATAATTCATCACAGGTTCTTTTTGAATTTAAGTGATTTTTAGGTTATATTTTACCATTGATGCTTTTATTTTATTTAGTGTATTTTTTTAGTCTGTGTTTAATATAATAATCTGTAAATATCTATTCTATTATGTAAAAATTAAATTTCTGCACTTAATGATAAAACCGTCGTAACATGTTTCTGATGGTGTTTTTCGATTTATTTCTTTTAACTCATTAAATTCATTTTATTATAATAAATTAATTATATCAACTAATTGATTTGGTTAATTTTTTAAATATCATACAATTTATTATAATTTCTATCAATCAATTAATTGTAATTCAAATTGAATGATTATTTTGTTACGAAATTATTATTTCCTAATCTATTTATGGGCAATACATATATTAATTATAATCGTAATTAAGCTATTTTACATTAAATGACTTATATAATGGTCATCTCATTTATTATCATAAATGCTAAATTAAATAAGTTATTATTACTTTTAATTTAGAATTAAATGAGAATAAAACCAGAGATACTATTTTATTTGGATTTGGATCCTCTAAAGTTTGAATTTCACTTTAGAAAATAAAGTGTGATCTCTCACCATTAATTTCATAGATGGAACCAAGAATAAATATGATATTTTTTTGTCTCTCAAATATTATTGATTTAAATATTTGATATGAGATTTTGTGCTAAATAATGTCAAGCCAAACATAATGTGTGTGAAATTGCACTACTAAGTTTCCTATATCATCTTTCAAACATGAGAATACCAAAAGCGATTGAATTTTTCCTTCTCAAGCAATATAACAAAATTTATGAACTTTAAAACGTGTAAGTTGAAGTAACGTTTTTTTTCATTCTTAGTTTAGTGATATCTATTTAATCCATGTGAAAAATAATGTGCAAAATCCAGAAACCACTTTTCATATAGTAGGTTAAAGTTTGAAGCTTGAAAAATATTTATTCCATCAGTTTTAAAGTAATTCATTATGAGTGTGACATGAAAATGCTAAATAAGTATTTAATATCATTATCATTGGAACATCTTTGGAACATCGCATGCATGCTCTAAATTTTTATTTTAGTACCTACACTGGAGATATATATAACAAAAGTTTTAAGTTTCTAAATAATGTTAGATTTTACTGGTAGCTTGTTGTCATCTACACCTAACAGAATTTGGGATACTATAGTACATGAGTCTCAACAGAGAATCTCCCAACAGGAATAACTATATTCATAAGTTTTCAACTCACATGAGAATGTTTAAGCCATAGTGAGCCACTTACTACTCAGACCAACCCATATTGATGTTATTAATATAATCTTAAAACGTCAGTTTTAGACATTTTTCAACTAGGAAATGATCATTTTGGAAAATAGAAATTTCGGAAAAATAATATTGAAATATCCTTATCCTAATCAAAATTATCTCAAATTCTCAATAAACTTTAATTATCTCCATGTTTACTCTCATTAATCATGACCTCTATAGTGGGTACTCGATCCATTAAATATTACTCCTGCTAGGTATTAGAGAATTAAATACAAGTAATGCAGAAAAATATTTAAAATAAGGGAAAACAATAATAAAAGGCTATTTTATATATAGGATTGCTTATCTTACCATGTTAAATTGTTAATATGACATGGTAAATGCACGCTAATGAGATTGACTTTCCTCTCTCCTTGATTTTCTTCCTTTCACCTATTGTCTTTCTCTCCATCTATATGGGCTTGGCAACAACAATGGAACCGCTGCCAAATCTGGGAGCATTAGCTGTGGTAGGTGAGGTGGTGCAGTGGGCAATGGGTGCAACAGGTGGTAGTGTTCCGGGGGAAGGGTTGTGGCCAGTAGTTGGCGTCAAGGGTTTAGGGTGGTTATAGTGTGGAGATGGAAAGAATGGTAGCAGTGGATGAAAATGATGGTGGTTGGTTTTTGACTAGAAGAGGATGGACAAAAGTGGTGGTACAGATTGTTTAGGGTTAGGAATTGGGATAATCCATAGTAGGAATAAAATTTTAAAAAAAAAAAATTTAACTAACATGTGCCCTTTACAACACAAGATAGATACAAAACATATTTATTAAAAAAATAAATTTTTTATATTTTCAATAAATTTTTTTTAATTTATAATCTTAACATATTTCTTTAAAAATACAAAATAGATAAACCCTTAAATAAACAAAATTAAAATAGACCAACTATTAACTATAAAAAATAGTTAACAATATAATAGTTAACAATATAATAAACTCGAATTAAATATTAGATAGTTTTAAAACTATGCAAGCCAATAAACAGGTATAACTAACCTATATAGATTTGAATGCTGATCCATCAAGCATGAAGTGGATAACGTATGAGAATAGATTTTTTTTAACTTTTTTTAACAATAGAAAGAGTAATGTGTGTTCTCTTATCATTAATTTTATAAGTAGGACAAAAAAATATAAGAGAGAAAACAATTAAAGATTAAAGATCATACTTTATTCTCTCAATTTTTTTTAACAATTAAGAGGATCCATTCCCAATAACGTATGCGTGATCAGATTATACTATTGTATTGACTTAAAAATCATTTTACGATGAAAAAAATTCAAACGAAAAAAAATAAAATAAAATAATAAAAATGATTGTTACCCCACCAAAACCAAATACCAAATCAGGTCTGGCATGTAGTCTAGACTCTATAGCAGTCAATACAAGGATCTATCAGCGCGTTACAAGTATAAACAAAATTCACATTATGTTAGTGATAACAATTAGGAAAAACAGTGGGCATCCAAATCATAGCTAAAATCATACTACATTGTTAGGTTGAGAATATAAAT
This sequence comes from Arachis ipaensis, assembly GCF_059453495.1. Classification (NCBI taxonomy): domain Eukaryota; kingdom Viridiplantae; phylum Streptophyta; class Magnoliopsida; order Fabales; family Fabaceae; genus Arachis; species Arachis ipaensis. The sequence continues at coordinate 29,606,907 of NC_142441.1, read as the reverse complement.
GACAAAAATAAGGTCACCGTGGCCTAGGGCTGAATTTTCATCAACAGCTTTCACAAAAGTTTCAATGGAAATTTTTTGCATCTTCACTGAACCGTTCGAGCATGCCTTCAATACTCATAGTGGTAAGGTCTGAGAAGGTGGATGGAGCTGTTAAAGGATTATGATTTTGAACTAAGTTATCATCCTGGAAAGGCAAACGTGGTAGCAGATGCATTAAGTCGGAAGTCTTTAACGATCGCTTGGATGAGAATCAAGGAGGAGGAGTTAGTGGGTAAGTTTGTGGATCTTAAGTTGGATATTAGTGAAGTTACCGGAAGAGCTTGCTTGAATCAGTTACAGATCTCAAGTGACTTTAAATCCGAACTCCTAAAGGCTCATCAAAACGATGACGTGTTACCTAAGGTGTTGCCTGCTATCGAGCAAGGGAAGCAGTGGAGAGTGTCATGGGATCAAGATGGATTGTGAAGATTCAAAGGTAGGATCATTGTGCCGAATGTTGGTACTTTACGGCAAGATATATTGAAAGAAGCACATAATAGCAGATTTTCTATTCACCCTGGGAGTACTAAGATGTACCACAATCTGAAGGCTATGTTCTGGTGGCCTATAATGAAAAATGATGTGGCGGAATATGTCTCAAAGTGCTTAACTTGTCAAAAGGTGAAGGTTGAGCATCAGAAACCATCGGGAATGCTACAGCCACTTGAGATTCCTTAGTGGAAGTGGGAAGGAATCGTGATGGATTTTGTGACCGGTTTACCGAGGACTAGGTCGGGATTTGATGCGATTTAGGTGATCGTGGATCGCTTAACCAAATCTGCTCATTTTCTGCCTATTCGAGTGAACTTTTCTATGGAGGAGTTAGCAAGGTTGTACATAAAGGAGATAGTAAGGTTGCACAGTGTGCCATCGAGCATAGTGTCGGACCGTGATCCCCGATTCACATCAAGGTTTTGGGGAGCTTTCCAAAAATATTTCATCACGAGGCTATGTCTTAGTATCACATATCATCCGCAAACTGATGGACAATTGGAAAGGACCATTCAGAGTTAGAAGATATGCTGAGAGCATGTGTGTTGGATCAACCCAGAAGTTGGAACCGATACATGCCATTGGTGGAGTTTGCGTATAATAATAGCTTTCATGCGAGCATAGGGATGGCTCCGTATAAGGCCTTGTATGGACGGAAGTGCCAGTCTCTACTTTGTTGGTATGAATCGGGTGAAGTGAGCGTTTTGGGTCCTGATTTGGTAGCAGAGACTACGAAAAAGATTAAAAAGATTCGGGAGAGAATTCTAACAGCTCAGAGCCGCAGAAGAGTTATGCGGACCAGAGAAGGAAACCGTTAGAGTTTGAAGTGGGAGAACATGTATTTCTAAGAGTTACACCGACAACTGGGATCGGAAGAGTGATTAAGACCACGAAGTTGAATCCAAGGTATATAGGACCATTTGAGATTCTGAGGCGAGTCGGGTTGGTGGCGTATCAAGTAGCTTTGCCACCTCATCTGTCTAACTTGCATGACGTATTCCACGTGTCACAACTTCGTAAGTACACGTCGGATGCGGTTCATGTACTAGAGCCTGAGTCGGTCGAGTTGAAGGAGAACTTGACTTTCCAAGTGACGCCAGTGAGAATTGACGACACTACTGTGAAGAAGTTACGCGGAATTGAAGTTTCATTGGTTAAAGTAGCTTGGAAGCGAGCTGGAGTAGAAGAGCATACTTGGGAGTTGGAGTCTGAAATGTGAAAGGACTATCCCGAGCTATTCTCAGGTAATTCAAATTTTGAGGGCAAAATTTCTTATTTGGTAGGGAGAATGTAAGAACTGCAACTAATCAACTGGTTAGTCAAGTAATTAATATTGCCCAAATTAGATTCCGAAAAGTTAGAGTGAAAATTTGAGGATTTAAATATAATTTTTGGACTCAGTAGTTTTTTCTGAGTTAGAAAATGTGTTTTCTGCAAAAAACTGTGAAAAACCGCGAATCGGCAGCCGAACCGGTTAAACCGGTTCAAGTCTGACCGGTACTGCGTGAGAAAAAGTGAAAACAGTCAAAAACCTTAGAAAAATGTTAGAAATGGAAAACCGGGCGTTAATTTTAAAGGTTTGGCCCAAAGTTGGGCCGAACGGGCTAAAAACGCTAACAGGTTGGATCGGGCCCAAGTTGAGCCCAAGCCTAACATATATAAACTCTCATTAATGACCCATTTCAGCACACCATAAACTCAAACACACCCATTCATGCTGAAAAGAAAAGAGGGAGAGGAGAAGAGAGAAACACTATTCACATAGAACTTCACTGGCTCATATTTTGAGCTACAGAGCTCCGATCGCCGCACTGTTTGCGGCTACGCGTTCCTTGTGAAAAGATCTACAAGACCCATATAAGAAATTGGTAAGAAAATCTCGAATCCCACTCAGTTCTTCTCTTCAAGTTTTCGAAAATGTAGGGCTTGGGATTAAGTGAGTTTTTGTGATTTTGGATGTTTAGGTTCACTCTAATCCTTGCTTAGCATTGGATTTTGGCTTCCAAAACTATTGGAAAAAGTAAGGGGTATTGAAACTCTTGTGAAATTTTATTTATGATAAGTCCTAGGTTGATTTGTGATGGTTTATGCATATATAGTTTGATTATTGTGAGTTTGGGAGCTATTGGAACTTGTTGGTGCTTATTGGAGTGGAATTGAAAGCTTGTAATATGGTTGAGAGCTTGATTGTGCTAAATTGGAGTTTTGGTTCATATAGAAAATCGGCCAAGGTATGGTTTCGGTTTCTTCTATGTAGTATATAATATTCATGTACACTTAGGCTAGTGACCTATAGGATAGGTCGGATTTATGTGGTTGTTGGTGATGGTTGCTTGATGGTGTATGTTGAATTAATATTGATATATTGAGAAATAATGATATTGAGGTATGATGTTTGATGATTTGAATGATTGTATGTTGTTGGATATTGATATAAAGTATGAACGAAATTGATGATGAGAATTGATAGGAATAAATTAATGGTTGGGAATGTGTTGTTGGAGAATTGACCTTAGTGTCATATATTTGGTGTTTGATGGTTGAGAATGGTGAGTTGTGATTTAAAAAGGGTAGATTGTGCTGTAAATGGAAGTTTGGTATTGCTCTAGTTGGATGTGGCTTGTGAATTTGGTAAATTTGGGTACATGTGAAAGTTGGGTAAAAAAGGATTTTTGGTGAACTTTGTCTGATCATAACTTTTGCCTCGATTTTTAAAATTTGATGAAATTTATTTAGAATTAAATATCTTTTAAAACCCTTTAAATCAATATAAAGTTTGTAAAATTTGAAATTTTGTAGAGGAAGTTATGATCATTCAAAGTTGGTGTTGAAAATCCAAAATTCTGCGAAGTTGCAGAATTTTGTGATTTCTGGTATGTGCGCACGCACACCTCTGCAAAAATTTTGACTTGGGCAGGCAGTCTGTTTGCAGTGCTAGCACAGCTTGTGCCGCACATACCAATGAAGAATTGCAACATGTGCGTACGCATAGCCCTGTGCGCATGCACACGTTGGGAAGGACTGTCTGTTGAGGGCGCTAGCACAGGTTGTGTGAGCGAACAGACATTATGAATTTTAGTACCTGTGTGTATGCACACCTCTATGCGTACACACACCTTTTAAAACTTCTTCTGGGCGTGCGCACGCACACTCCTGTGCGTACGCACACGCCCTGTTTCTATTAATGTATTAATATAATTTTAATATTTATATGTCATTAATAATAATAATTTTATTTTAAAGTGATATTTTATTCCTAATATATATATATATATATACTATTTCTTTATACGATTAGATTAGACATATTCATATTCAATTTATTTGATTATTTAATTAAAATTAATTATATTAAAAGATTAGATTAAGATTATGGTAGACTAATTATATTGTTATTAATTAATTATATTAAAAGATTAAAATTATGATAGATTATCATTATTTTATTATTTTTTATTTTTTTTATATTAATTCAGATGTTTAGCTTCTTTTCGTTATTAAATAAGGTACTGTATATCTTCTTTTTATTCTTCTTTTATATACACATAAAATTTATTAAATTATTTCTCTTCTCTCTAATAAATTTGTTTCTCTTCTATTTATATTTCTTTCCTTCAATATTTTATTGGTTCTTAATTTTCTAAATTTTATTTTAATTTATGTATTTGTTCTGACTATACCTAATTTTTTTATTTATGTGTAATATACATTCTTATATATGTTATAGAAATATGATTTGATTCCATTAAGTTGCCAAATTTTTTTGAAAAATCTAAAGCTAAAACACAAAAATATATTTATAGATATTTTATTTTAATTTTTTAACTAAAAAATATAATATTTTTTGTCATATTTGTTGGAATTCTAAATTAAATATGAATATTAATTTTTGAAATAGAATAAATATATTTTAAATTTTTTGCACCTAAAAATAATATTCTATCAATGTTAAAATTATTTAGATGGATAAGTAATAGTGAATATAGAATTATTTAGGATGGATAGAACTAAGTACATCTTTTTATTGAAAATACTAATTTAAAAATATTATATTTAATTCTCAATAGTCAACCTCTCATTGAACCATTGTATTTTCAAAAGATTTTTGAAAAAATAAAATAGTTTTAGGTGTATAATTTTTGTAAAAATTTAATTAATTTAAGATATTTATTATCGTTGATTAAAAAAGTAAATTAAAATGACAATTTAATATTTCTACGCTTAAAATATTATTTATTTATTTTTCTAAAATTTTTTATCATTCAATGATCACATTAATATAATTTAATTCAATAAAATTATTTATTATTATTTGATTGAATAAAATTTCTATTTAGCAGAAAATTTTAGGATTTCTTAACCTCAAGATCATCCATGTTAAAGCATATAACTAAGAGCACGGAAGCGTCTCTTCATTCGAGAGTATGATTGAGATCAGAGAGCTTGACTCTTGTGGTTCTTTGATCTTCATTAACCAAAATCTTCTGTATTTCTGATAGGGCTGAATCACAATTTTACTGTGAGAAATGAGCTACCAAGGCAAGTTTGATGTCTTGGAGACCAAAATCCTGAAGTCACTATTTATATTTGAGTGTGACACTCATTAAACCCTAAAACTCAAATAAAATAGTATCTATGATTTTAATCTCATTTATCCAAATCAAAAGTAATAATGACTTATTTAATTCAACATTTATAACAGTAAATGAGATCACTGTTATATAAGTCATTTAATGTGAAATTACTTAATTTGCGATTATAATTAATATATGTATTGTCCATAAAAATATTAAGAAATAATAATTTCCTAACAATCTTCTACTTCAGTTATAAATATATATTTTTCTGAGATAATCACCTCTTATAAATTTTACACGCAAATCTGAATGTAATTTCTCTTATTACTTTAATAATCTGGTCTATCTCATATATTAGTTATGAAATTACCGAAACTTTTATCACATTAGTGTCGCAACAAAACCACGATAATCCCATACTAAAATACTCAACCACATAGATCAAATTTGGATGAGAAAATTTAGAAATTACATGCAAAAATGATCTCATGCATGACTATTTTTAACTTGAATAAAAATTCTATTTTATTCGGTGACAGACTCAGATGAAACTGCAACGGCAACGTCCGGGCTCATAGCGACGGCGACTAAGTGATGAGTCCGTGGAAGAAGAAGAGAAGAACTTAACAGACTCACAGTGTGTGTGAAAGAGAGAGAGAGATAGTGAAATTTGTAACGCCCTAACTTTTAACACGTCATGATCGTACTAAAGATAAGGCATTACTAATCTACTTTCCTTGTTTACTATTTAATATTAAGCATTTAGTTCGACATCGCGTTTCAATTTTTAAGAAAATGCCTGAAAAGTTTGCTTTTATTAATTAAAATCATATATCAAAGATTCTCAAGCAATACTGATCACATAGTTATTAATAATAATAAATATCATACAACAGAATTCAAATAGAACTCAGTTACAACTCCTATCCCTCTATATAAAATAAAATCTTAAATAACAAGGGCGAGGAAATTCTATGAAAGCAACTCAACACATAAATTTAACTCAAATAAGGCTAATATTCTCTCGTGGCTTCAAACTGAATCTTCGAACCTGTGTCACTGACAGGGTGAAAGATTTTGGGGTGAGAATAAACCACACGTTCTCAGTAGGGAGTGAGAATGCTGTAAGAGTAATGAAATAAATTGTAAATAATTAACTTACTTAGTAAAACTATTTTGTTAAACCTTTGAAAATACTTTTATTTCTACTTTAGATAAGTAATTACTTTTCTTTAAATTTCTAAACTCAAAACAGATTTTAATCACAAAAATTAGCCATACTAACCATCTCTCAGCTACATAATCATTTTTCAACCACAACATCTCACCTCAATACATCCGTGAACTAACAGCACAACTAAGGGATTCAAACCAACATACAAACAAGTCAAACAGCACAATCACAGAGAAGTAATACAAGCAAACACAACCAAATATAAATGTGCAAACAACATGATGCATGTCTATTCCTAATGCAGGCCATGAGCTCATGTGTCAGTTGCCTACCCGCTCCCGATATTACCCGGGCATAAGTCCCAGATATGGCTTTCCAGATGCATACAGTGTGCTTATAAGTCGTACCGCTAGGCCGCATACAGTGTGACTTTCCAAATGAATAAACGTACATCTAGAAAACAGTTCTCAGTGTGTGGGCATCCCCACTTTACATTTGGCACTAAGGCCCAAACAATGTCAGATCTGTTCTCATGTGGCAGACAGTCTCTTTAATTTAATATATCCTTTAAAATCTTGTTCTCTGTTCTCCTGTGACAGAGATTTCTTTTCTTAATAAATCGAGTTCAAAACAATACTTAAAACAAAATTTCTCCTTACAAAATTGGATTTAAAATATTATGTTTTTCTTAATAAATCGAGTTTAAAAAAAATAGAATACACCTTTTCTCAACTAAATAAATCTCAAATAATTTAATTTTCTAAAACCAAATCTTTTAAAATAACTTTTCAAATAAAACCTCAGATTTTATAAAATTTTGGCAGCACTTCCCCTAAAACACGGGCTTAGCCACCCTTTTCGGGTCCCAACTAAACCATTTTCAACCTCTTTTCAATCATTTCTAATAACTCAAACTAATTCCAATATCCATAACATTTATAAATCTGAAAATCCAACTAGTTCCAATGTCAAAATCTTTTCTAACTTTCAATTTATTACTAATAAAACAAACTTTCAATACAAAACCTGTTTCTCAATATAAGTAAATATGTAAATAAAATGTTTTCTACTATAAAATCATATTTCAAAATAAATTTATAATTCAGATTTTCGAAATAAAACTACTTTTTCGGTTACTTTTACATAAAATTGGGCGGAATCTCCTCTTAAAAATTAAACTTCACCACCCATGCGGGCTCCCTCAGATTCATAACTTCCAAACCAAAATCAAATCCAACTCCATTCAACAATTATCAGTACGACAATTTCTTCAATAATTAACTCATCATATTACAATTTAACAAGTAACACTAATTTAATCACCTTTCACAGCCACAACTCAACCAATTCATCATAATCACACAAAATCAGAATTTTAACAACTTCATCAAAATCAGAAAACCAATATCAATCAAAGCCAAGGTTGTCGAACTCGCGAGTCTAAGTAAACTCGTGGAGCTGACCTAGACTCGACTTGCGAGTTAACTCGTAGACTCGTACGAGTTCACCTGTTATGAAGTTTATATATATATATATATATTCGTACATAATGTATATTTACTCAATTCCGACCCTTCCAAATTAATAATATCAATCTTAAAGTACATAATAAATTAAAATAGTAGCATACACAAATATTTTAAAATACACTTTCAAATCCTCTATAATTATTCTTATACAAATACAACATAGAACACACAAAATTAAAAATTCTAAATCTGTAATACTAAATCTTTAATTGAACATTGAACAATATCAAATAAACAAATTAACTCTAATCAAAATAATTAATTACTAATCAGCCATGAATGGATGAACCATCTGGCCATCTAACATAAACGATAAGCAATAGGCTAAAATTAGAAGTAATAAAATTTAAAAAAAAAAAAAACTAAATCAAGAAGTAAATGCTCAAAAAAGGGCAAAAGGCATACAAAAAATAGATGATACAGAAGAAAAGAAGGGGGTAAAGTCCCAGCAACAGTAGATCGAAGACAAAGGTGCAGCAAGCAGCGGTGATGAGGGTGCAGCAGCACAAAACGACGATGACAAAGAGTCATGGATTTCACGATGGCGTAAAGAGATAGGACTGTAGGAGAAGTAATCAAACTCGTGAACGGTGATAGCATGATGGAGTTGCGGATAGTGGAGATGAGAAGAAATACAAAGTAGAGGGCAACATAAATAAAATTCACAAAGACAATGGCTCAAATAAGAGCAGAGGTAGTAGACGCAAGAAAACAACGGCAGCTCGACGGGGAACAGCGACTACGGCAGAACATGGAGAAAGTGAGACTTGAGAGAAACGACGTAGATGAGTGAGTTGTGAGTGAGTTTTCTTTCATTCTTTGGGAGTGTTATCGTAACCCTAATAAAAAAAAGTATTTTTTTTTGTTCAAAATGACGTTTTTTTAACAAAAATGAAGAAAAACACAAACTCGCTAATTCGGTCCTAAACTCACGAATTTGTCCGAGTTTGACCGAGTCCAGCCGAGTCAAGCCGAGTTTACTCAGGATAGAGTCTATGTCCGAGTCAACTCGTTTTCATATCTAAACTCGTAAACTCGTACGAGTTTACAAGTTAACTCGAGAGTTTTACAATGATGATCACAGCTTTAATTCTCATCATTCAGTCATTCCAAGCAATCATAAATTATTTGCAAATATCCACTAGACTTCCGTGGCATTCATAATTTAAAACAATTAATTTTAAAATAAAACTCCTACCTCCGTATGAAATCAAAGTCAACGAAAATTTCAAAAAAGTTTTTTTTTTTTACCGAGCTGCTGAAGAAGAAAATGTCAAAAATCATCTGTGCCTCCTAGAACTCCAGTTGGCTGAATTTAAGGAAAAGAGGAGCTACGTTATCGTCAGCTTCTATCAAACAAAAATGACGTTAATGTGTAGAGGAGGAGGATACGAACATTTTTACCAAATTAAATTTTTTATTAGAGTTGCAGATTAAAAGAAATCGAAGAGGAAAGAAATGAGAGGAGCTTACGGTTTCAGCATGCAATTCGGTCTCTCTCTTCATTTTGATAAAATGAACGTTCAGTGATTACCATAATGAATTAAAGAAGATGCTTAATGAATTTGATGATGATTTGGCAACGCTATGGTGGTTAGGTGTCAAAATATTTATCAAGGGAAATGAATATGTGTATGTGTCATTATTATGTTAATGCATGGTATATATAACATTGCCAATCTTTCTTTTACTTTTGTTCCCTCCTAATGGCTTCGGCCAAGTTTTCTTTTTCTTTTGAATAATAATAATAATAATAATAATAATAATAATAATAATAATAATAATAATAATAATAAATTTAAATTTTGTCTATCAAAATAATTTTTAATAAATATTTTAAATTAATAGAATAAACTTCAACAATCAATTTTATTTTATTTAATTATTTTTGTTGAAAATAATTTTTTTTTAATTATATTTTAATATAATATAATAACTTATAAGTAGTTAATTATTTAATTTTTAAAAAATTCGGGATCTTACATCCTATCCCACTTATAAAAATTTTCGTTCTCGAAAATTGATATAAGATGGAAAAGATTCATATCAACTCCATTTTTAAAATATCAAAAGAATGGAATAGAAAGGTGTGGCACGTTCAGTTTTTGCAAATGGAAAAGAAATCATATCTTATGAATATGACACAGAATGTGTAGTGTATTGCGGAGATTTGGAAGAATTCTTCAGATTATACTCTAACAAGGATGCACATAATAATGATAGGTAAACAGCAATAAGGATGAATATTATGAAAGGATCAAACAATAACTAGGAACATACTCAAGTAAGGATATGTATGAATGACAAGGTATGGTTAGAAGATATTCAAAACACATCCCAAGATGAAGATTCGAAACAAAGGATTCCACTACAAGCAATTAAGGAAGAGATGACTTCAAACCTCATTAGCACGAATAAGGATTAAACGTTAGAACGGAGCTAATCCCTAAAACTTAACTTCTAACGTTCTCAAATCCTGTAATTCGCATTACCTATTACTTCTATTTCGTCCATGATAACCCATTAGTATTCCTATATACATAAGTCATTAGTATTAAGTTGGCCAGACTTAATACCATGAGGAATGCAACGGTCGACTAACAGCATTAATCAATAGACAATCATGCATCTAAAACTCAAATTTTGTCACTAGGACAAGTCCTACACATTGATAGACACTCAGAATATACAGTGAAACATAGCCAGTCCATTCCCAAGGCTCTAACAGGAATGAACTGCTTTGATACCATAATGTAACACCCTAACTTTTAGCACGTCATGATCGTACTAAAGATAAGGCATTACTAATCTACTTTCCTTGTTTACTATTTAATATTAAGCATTTAGTTCGACATCGCGTTTCAATTTTTAAGAAAATTCCTGAAAAGTTTGCTTTTATTAATTAAAATCATATATCAAAGATCCTCAAGTAATACTGATCACATAGTTATTAATAATAATAAATATCATACAACAGAATTCAAATAGAACTCAGTTACAACTCCTATCCCTCTATATAAAATAAAATCTTAAATAACAAAGGCGAGAGAATTCTATGAAAGCAACTCAACACGTAAATTTAACTCAAATAAGGCTAATATTCGCCCGCGGCTTCAAACTGAATCTTCGAACTTGTGTCACTGAAAGGGTGGAAGATTTTGGGGTGAGAACAAACCACACGTTCTCAGTAGGGAGTGGGAATGCCGTAAGAGTAATGAAATAAATTGCAAATAATTAACTTACTTAGTAAAACTATTTTGTTAAACCTTTGAAAATACTTTTATTTCTACTTTAGATAAGTAATTACTTTTCTTTAAATTTCTAAACTCAAAACAGATTTTAATCACAAAAATTAGCCATACTAACTATTTCTCAGCTACATAATCATTTTTCAACCATAACATCTCACCTCAATACATCCGTGAACTAACAGCACAAGTAAGGGATTCAAACCAACATACAAACAAGTCAAACAGCACAATCACAGAGAAGTAATACAAGCAAACACAACCAAATACAAATGTGCAAACAACATGATGCATGTTTATTCCTAATGCAGGCTATGAGCTCATGTGTCGGTTGCCTACCCGCTCCCGACATTACCCGGACACGAGTCCCAAATATGGCTTTCTAGATGCATACAGTGTGCTTATAAGTCGTACGGTTAGGCCGCATACAGTGTGACTTTAAGTCGGCAGGAGAAAGGTGGCGACGGGCTCAATAGCGACAGTAACGGGATGAGCAGCGATAATGACATGAGCTGTGAACAGTGACGGACCCAGAAAAATTTAGTAATGGGGAAAAAATATAATAAAATTTAGGTATAGATATTTTTTTTTTGCTTCCCACGATACTCAACAAGTCAAGGACTAATCCGTCATGAATTTGAGTTTCATTTAAGAATCTACAATTGGCTGGTAACGAGTTGCTATACATACGAGATGGAATTCGAACCCTCAATACTTACTTAAGCGGACGACTAAGTTAATCACTTGACCAATCCAAATTGGTTTAGATATATTCAAAATTTAAAATTAGAACTATCTAATACATATTGATAAGAACTAGAAATATACACACAATTATTATTATAATATTTAAAATAATAAAAATATAATTTCATACACATAGTATAATATTTATAAGGATTTTTTTTTTATTTTTAACATGACTAAATATTATTTTTTTATATATAATTTTAAACAATTATTTTACTTTTTATTATCTCATATTTAATTGTCAAATCTACTTATTATAAATTTTATAGTAAAAATAAATTTTTTAACCAAAATAATTATAATATATTAATATATAGATAATATATTTTTTCATCTTAAACAATTTTTGAAAAATTACTAATAATTTAAGTTGTATTTAATTATAAAAATAAATTTTAATTTAATTATTAATTAATTAATTAATATAATAAAATTAATTATCACTATTTTTTGAGTTTATTTATTTATTTTTCATACTAAATCAAATTTAACAATATAATTATTATTATGTGTTAAGTTTAACAAAATATTTTTTAACATAAAATACAAAAGAACTATTTATATTTTATTTTGAGACAAATATAATATAATAAGTGGTATATATGTATATAAGTATTGTTTTTTTTTTTTTTAAATTTTGTGGGGGCAAATGCCCCTTCTATATTAAACGTGGGTCCGTCCCTGGCTGTGAAGGAAGACGGGAGTTGTAAAGAAGCTCTCCACATTGCCGTTCTTCCCTCTCGGGCTTCTCTTCTCTCTCGCCGTCTTGTGTTCAACCAGTCGACGATCTCAGATCTTGAATCTTGGATCTTCCTTCCTCACATCTGCTGTCGACACTGCTTGCAAAGCCGGCAAGGTTGTTTTCATAACCTTACCCCCTCCTCTCTCTCTCTCTCTCTCTCCCCAATCTCAGATCTAGTGCCAATGTCTAGTGTTCTGAACTGGTTATGTTGATTAAAGACCACTTGTTATCTGAACTGGTTTTGTTATGTTGATTCAAGTATCTAGTGTTCTGACTTGTTTAAATTTGCATTTGTATCCGTTTCTGATTTAGACAAGTTTGGGTTTGTTAATTGAGATGTATTAAATTTTATATATCTTCCAATTTAGGTTATCATAGCAACTTGTATTTCAGGCTACACCAAGACTTAGCGAGGATAAAGTCAAGCAGTGTGTTGATCCGAAACTTGTAGCAGAATATCCACCCAAAGCAATTGCTAAGGTGTTACTCTTATTGCTGAATGATTTTTATTTATTTATTTTATTGGTTTTGGAAGTAGGGGTGTCATTTTCTTGTGTGGATTGAGCATGAATTTGAATCCGAAAGCTTCGTATGATGGTATATGCTTCTTGTCATTCTTCTTTTAGTTGGTTTGGAAGCTTTGTGGTGGCTTGTCTAGGTTTTAGGTTTATGAATTGTTATGCTTCTCTTGCTGTTGCGTGAAATTTTTATTTATTTATTGTGTGATTGTACAATTTTTCTTATATGGCTTGTCTAGTTTTTCTTATTGCGTTCTGCTTTTGTTTTTTCTTGTTTGCTGGTTCAATTTTTAAGGCGCAGTTTCTGGATTAAAATAGTTCTCAAAGCACTCCATTTTTAAATGTTCTCAATGACCAGTCAGGTTTTTAGTATATTCTATTCCTTATTCACATGTTAGGCCTCTTTTTAATTCACATAGCTTGTTTTTGCTGACCCCTTTTTATATTTTAACTTTCAATTTCAATTTTACATGTCTTCGGATACCCTATATTGACTATTAAACTCACTTGTCTTACTTGTGTTTGAGACTTTCAGCTGGTTTTTAATCAATTATTCAAATAGGCGCCACCAGATTTTGCATTTGACCAAGGAATGAAGAAATAAGAATTAATTGAAAACAGATAGTGTGCCTTTGTGTTTTTATGTAAACCAGTTGTTTGATTATTTAGATAACTAACTAACTTGCTTTAACTAACATGAATTTGTTGGTGATAATTTTTCATGTGAAACAGGTTTTTTGCTGTATCTGATTTTTGTTGCTTTAACTAACCAAAAATTGCTTACCCTGTATATGATTTTTGCTGCTGTTCTTCAGCAATTGTCAGTTGGTTTGCTTCTTCAAGTGTTTGAATTGAATGCTTACTTCAGTGTTGCAACAATCTATTCTTTATTTTTAGTATTTATCTTGCATTTAGCCTGATTTTGGAAATTAAGATTGTAATCTTGTTTCCTTAAGTGCTCTTACAAATACTAGAAATGAGATCTTTTTGTGAAAGTTTTTTACCTTGTTGCGTTGGTTTGTTTCTCTTTCAGTTTATGTATCATGTCTATTCCATTACATAAGCTTGTCAAATGTTCTTTATTTTTGTAGTAAGGGAAGTTTTGTCAACATGGATTTTGTGATTTGATAATGTCACTTGATTATTATTCAAGAGCGTACTATCCAATTGTGTTAACTATGTGCTACACAAGTCATATTTTAGACAGCCATCACAATGATAAAGATAGTACTTTCAGTTATCGTGGCAGTCATATAATGTGGCACCAAGCACCCACATAGCACATGGATGAATCTCTCTCAGCTGACCTGTGCTACCTAAAGTTAGGCTAAGAATACTGAATTATCTGCAAATTTCAGTGTCAAATACATGAGCTGCATTCATGATGGCTGAATTTATCTTTGCTACAGTTTTTGAGCTTATTAACTAGTCAAAATTTGACATTGATTATAGTTGTTGTTGTTGCACTCATTGCAAACTGATTTTAATAACTCACTGCAACTTGAATGCTTTCAAATGACATATTGTAAAAAGGAAAAAAGAAAAATGAAATAACTAACTTATTTTAATAACTAGTCAATTTTAAAGTGCATTCTATTTAATTTGAGCATCTCTCTACTAAATTAGTGAAGTATTTGAAATTCGAATCCTATATTTTGTTCCTACTTCTTTTCTTCCAGTTAGATTAGATTAGATGTTCTGCTATTTTTTTCTTTCTTTATCTTTTTTCTATTTGCGCACGCCATTTTACTTTTCTCTGTAATGATTATCTAATTTTTATTTTTATGAACACAAGGTCAACAACCTAGCCTTGCCAATTTAGTTAGATGGCTTCAAATTCCCCACTGCCACTGTATGCTCTCCCTCACTTCCTGTTTATAGTTGGTGTTGTATGAAATGTATACAATAAGCCTTTATCGCGTGTATTTTTTTCCTCTGTGAATGGAATTACTGCTATATTTCCTAGCATTGTTATATTTGTACAGTTGGTCTTTTGGGGGGGGGGAGGGGATTTTGATACTAATCATGATATTTTCTGGAACTTTGTTATCATTATTAATGTTGTTGATAACTTAACCATTTATTTTTTATCTTTCAGGATCTACGTTCTGAGTTGAAGGAGCTAATTCCAGAATATCAGGTTCGTTCTGTTATTTTAAGCTTTGGCAGTGATATCTATTTATGTTGGATAAGCTGATTTAGAATATTAAAAATCATCATCATCAGTGGAGGACAGAGCATCTAATCTCTAATCAAATAAAAACTTTCTCTCATCAACTTGCTTTGACTTTTGATCCATTTGAATGGTCCCATGTGAGACATTATTGGTTCCTATGTATAAATAATATATTATATATGTATACATACAAAGTCTTCTTTTTCATCATATAATAAACAAATTTAAGGTAAAAATAATAATTGATATGGAGAACATGGAGTAGTTTCCTTTCATCATGATTAGGATTAGTGCCAAAATTGCATGTGTCTTAGTTATTACTATTGGCAATATGCTAATAAGCTAATCAGCTCATTATTAGTTCAGACTTCAGACTATGTTACCATTTTAGAGTGTACTCGGAAAGTTAAGTGAAAGAAGCTAAGCCATGTATATTAGTATATGTATCTTGTGAAATGCATGCAATAGAGTGGTGCTCTTAATTATTAATAAAATACTTCCATAACATTTTTAATGTTAGTTCTTAAAGAAAATCTAAAAATTGAACTTGTTGAATCAATAAAAACTAAATGTTTAAAAATTTGGAATTCAATAATTGAGATTCAACGAAAATTGAACTTGACGTAGACCAATCCAAGTTCATTGGATTTTAAACAATTTTAGTTATTGTCTTTGATTAATTCACTACATGCTGACCGATTATAGACTTGAAAATGATCCAATTCTCAAAATTATAATATATATGGAAACACAATCTGTATTGCGTTTGATCCATTATAGACTTGAAAATGATCATTGCTCTTACCTCTTGTTTATAAGCTCACAATGTGACTGATTCGTTGGATCATCCTTTGTCATGTTTCTGGAACTTTGTTCTCATTCTAATTCAATACTCCTAGCTTAACTCATAAGCTTTGTTTTCACAAAAAGAAATATATATCTAAATTACAAGAATGGTTCCAATGGAGTTAAACTGCTTCCAAACTATTAGTTGAAAAATAAACTATTAGTTGAAAAATAAACCTTTGTCTGCTCTGTTTGATTCTAGATTTCTAGTTCATACATATGCACTCCAAATCTATTATTTGTTTCTTCTTTTCTTCTTTTTTTTCTAAATACATTTTTTTAAATGATAAAATTAAAAGGCAATTAATAATTTTTTATGTGAGATTAATATACTATTTCTGTTTTTCATATTGATGAGTAATGTCTTCTTTAACTTCTTAACTTACCCAGCATCTTCTTTAAATCATATATACAACTACTTGAGAAGGAAAAATTCACAAAGTCACTGTTACAGCCACGAAATTATCATTTGAAAGAGGTAATTATAATTTTTTTATAGTTTCTTTTAGAATACTATTTAAGTATTTGTTTAATATCTAATTTGCACACACAAGAATAATTTTCTTACCTTTAGAATATATATAGACTTTTAATGAATAAATTTTTTTAAATCCCTATTTGTAGTCCCTCTTAGTCATGTTAATGTGGGACATCACTCACAAGAAAATAGATGGAAGTTATGTTAATGAAAAGGCTAAAGAAATAGCGGTAAGACTAAAGTGCAATAAGTAACTTGTTTGTATTTCTTTTTCTTTCTTTTTTATAAGATAATACTATTTTTGATTCTTTCTCTTTCTTTTTATATATGTAGGAGAAGATTGAAGTACATAGCAGCCAACAACCGATGGAATTAACTGTTAATTCTCCTCTTGATGTTCTTGGAGTAGTTTTTGGAAAGAGCACTCTGGTCGTGTTCGAGGTTTAGGTATGGTAGCTGTTCCAATAATTGCTTTTAAGAACAACACTACAAGAATTAGTCAAATGAATTTAGGTTCTTCAAATGATGTTGGCACATCATCTACTTGTGGTCCAAATGTGCAAGAAGAGTTGGATACCGTTAAAGCGCAATTGCAAGCGCTAGTCTCCTATATTGCTTCTAAGGAAGGAGGTAAAATTCTAATACAATTGGCTAGAATGTTCCCTGTAAGACCCAAAACTTTTGAAAAGTCTTATTATGATCAAGTCTCAAATCATATAGTTATTTATAGCCTTAATTTCAGAGATTATTTTATTAAGGATAATTAAGGCAAGTTTTGATTTATTGAACTTGAGATAAGTTATGATTATTATTCAATTTTATAGTTATTGGAATATTTTCTATATTCAAATTATAAAGTTGGTAGTTGTGAAATAATAAGGATTTTATATGATTTGGATTAGATAAGTAATATTTTAAATATTAATACTACTACTTTGGAAAAATAAAGGGGTTTAATTATATTATTTCTAATTATTTTGATTTGGGCATTTTATGGAAAACAATTTGTGAAATTGATGAGCAAATAGTATTTTCTATATATAATTAGTGTTGGATTTAATTATGAGTTTCAATTATTATATTATTCCCAATTTTATTTGAAATTACCAAATTATCCCTAACCCTAATCTTCAAAATGAGGAAACCCTAACCCAGTGACCCGTACCCGACCCGGTTCCCTTCACCCACACACACACACATAGCCGCAGCAGCTGACCATTACCCCTTTCATCCCCTTTTCCCTAACTCAGCAGCAGCGTTTCTTTCCCGTGAAAGAAAGAAAGGAGAACGGAAGGTGAGAGGAGAGAAGCAGGGAGGAGAGGAGAGGGGGAGGACGGCGCCGGCGGGTGTCACTGCCGCCACGCCGTCACGTTGCGCAGGGACGAGAGGAGTGAGATCCGAGACTGAGGCAAGGATCTGCGCCGGTGGCACTGGCGTTTGCCGTCGCTGCTTGATGCCGCCGAGGGGAGGAGGGTCACAACCACCACAAGGAGCCGTCGATGTCACCCTCGCGAGTCACCATCCCCGAAATGCAGTACCATGGAGCCAGTCTCTTCGCGGCGCCGCGGCTGTCTGCGCTATCGTCGTCGCTGCTGGTCCACCGGGAGTCGCCGTCGAGGCTGAAACACGGAGAGAGAGGGTACGCGAGTGAGAAGGGGCTGAGAGTCTGAAACCGCCGTGCCTGGTCTCGTCTGTGAAGCCATTGCCTCCGTCACTGTCGCTGGTGAGGAGAGAGCAGTGCGGAAAGAACAGAACGTGGTGGAGGGGAAGCCGGTCCGCCATTGAGCTGCCGCGTCAGAAAAGGGGTTCATGCCGCCGGAGTTCCTCTGCCGCCGCTAGAATTTCTGGTCACTGCCGTTCTGGTGAGTTTGCCCTGTTTCTGGTTCCTCCTAGTGCTGCCAATTCAATTTTACTTGAAGCTGTCACTGAAACTGTTGTGTTTAATGAAGTGGCTGTCATAAGTTACGTTGTCGCTGTCGGAGAAGCTACGTCCCTGCGTTTCCGACCGCCGGTTGTGGCGCGGGTGTAGCTGGAAATACCATCGGAGTTGTCGCCACTCGGTGTAGTTGTTCTTCCCTTGTTGCGGTAAGCATGTTCATTTCGGAAAGCCCTTTTAGTCAGTATCCTGTTATGCCTGGTTAAAGACTCTGAGGTTTGGTAACATAGGTCCGAGTTCTGATTGCTGCCATTCTGGTCATCGGGTGTAGCGCGTTTGTTGCCAGAACCACCGCCGGGACTACCCTTGCTTGATTTGGCCGTTCTTTCTTAGTTTCGGTAAGCGTTTTCGATTTGAAAGTCCTATAGTTACTGTTCTATTATACGTTGAGGAGTTGTAGCATTTGTTGTTATGAGAGTTAATCTCGGTTATTATATATTGTGATTAGACTCGTTGTGGTTGCTGAGAAAATGGTTTGGAGCTGAGGTTTTGGTAGCCAGAATTTTGATTGTTGATTTTGGGTCGAGGCGGAAAGGACTCGGTGACGCGTTTGAGTTATGGAATTTGCGTTTTGAGGTAGGGGCGCTTTTCGAAAACTACAGTTTATTATTGGAATTATTACATATGGATACTGATGTGAGATATGGTGTAATTAGTGATTGTATCTGCCTTATGTGTTATTTGATTGACTCGAGTGATTATGGATGTTGGTTTGGTTGAATGGTTGTGCGGCTTTGTGAAATGTAATGTTTTGAAGTGATTCTTTAAAGATTTGAAATCTGAGTTTAATCCGTTGAGGATTGATTTGATTTGAGTCAATTATTTGATGATGTGAAAAGTCGAATGCACTGTTAAATTTAGCCTGGTTTACTTTAATTGACTTGATCTTGGACAAATGATTTGTTACTGAACTGTTTCTTTAAAGCTTTGGAAATGAGTTAAATCGGTTGATATTGAGTTGATCTTGAAATGGTTTTCTTGAGATATGCCACTGAGGCGACTGTTGGATTTAGCTTGTTTTGAATTGATTTCTGATTTTGAGCTGTTGAAAAGGAATGAGAAACGGTTTAGTTGGGACCCGAACCGGGTGGCAAAAGTCCAAGTTTTAGGGGAGGTGCTGCCGAAATTTCTACAAAATCCTACTCTTGTTTGTAAAGTTATTTAAAAAGGGTTGGATTTGAGAAGTTGTATTAATTGATTTATTAAGAGAATATTTATGTTTTCAAGCTTAATCTATTTAATGAACTTTATGCGTTGAGTTCAGCTTATTTAGAAACGAACTATTTGTACAGTTTGAATCACTGAAGGAAAGAATGATGCTCTAATATTGATTTCAATATAAAAAGGAGCTTTTAGTGATTTCAAAGGAATTTAGACTTTTGATTGGGTAATCAAGTTTGAGGCATTTTGGAAGAGTTAGAAAAATGGGTTCCAAAAAGAAACCTGAAAGTGGTTTGATTCAAATGAACCGGTTCCGTTTCAAATGAGTTGATTTTTGGACCGAGTTGGAACTTGTGATTTTGTATGAACGGTTTCATAATAAATTCAGTTTTATTTACTTGAACCGGGAATCTATGATTTTAAAAGTTTCAATGAATTTTAAGGAATTTATATAAGTTGACCTTCCCTAAAGACTTGGGACTCTGGCAAGAAACTTTTGTTATAAAATCCCATTGTTGGATGGGTGATTTTGAATGTTCCCAAAAAGAATCTTTAACTTTCCATGGTTTTGGAAGTTTTGGAAAGAGAATGCCGAGAGTGGCTTTGCTTTAAAAAGGAAACTCACTTTGAGTAAATTTGGCTTATGAGCCTGAGATGATTTGAAAATGAGATCTTCAAAGTCAAGGCTAAAAAGAGTTGAAACTCTATTTCAAGTGAAATGATTTGGGAAAAAGTGATTTATGGCTTAAATGCCGATTTTATGAATTTATGATGTTGAATGTGGAAGTGCTGTTTTGTTGTGAGCCGGAATGGCTATGTATGATTATAAATATTGGTTGGTTCTGGATTGAACCGTGAGCCGGAATGGCTGTGTATGATATGAATATTGGCTGGTTCTGGATTGAACCGTGAGCCGGAATGGCTTTGTGTGATTATCAATATTGGCTGGTTCTGGACTGAACCGTAAGCCGGATGGCTGAGATGGATGTTGATCCATGGATGAGAATGAATGCATGTATATGCTGAATTATTGATAATTGTGATTTTTGCACTTCCACTATTGGAGATGAGGGTTTCCCTGGGTAGTAGCAGTGGCTAGCCACCACGTGCTCCAGGTTGAGACTTGATACTCTGTTGACCCTATGTCGTAAGTGTGGCCGGGCACTGTGAAAGTCCCGGATGAGCTCGCCCCCATAAATATTCACCAGTGATGGTGATGGATAAATATTCACCAGTGAGGGTGATGGATATGGATCATGACTATGATCAAGTTTATGATGAGTATAACTCGAGTTGGGGATGCGCGACAGAGGGACAGTCCAATGGTTAGCTACCAGGACTTGTCGGGTTGGCTCTATAACCGACAGATGATATCATCAGCCACTAGGGACAGGCATGCATCATATGCATTTGTGTGACATTGGTTGGGCGTGTATATTATACTTGGTTTGCCTATGTGATTAATTGCTAACTATTCTACTTGTAATAACTGTTTGTTTGTGCTTGAACTTCCTTCCTGTGTTTGCATCTGGGACTCTGTTGGATTGTGGTGATTGATTGTTGGTTGGATTGTTTGGGCCTAGGGCCGTGGTTGAATTGAGATGAACCGATGGTTGGTTTCGGTATTGTGGTTATGATTTGGAAATGCGTGAAAGGCTAATTTAGTTCAGCATAGATAAACCTTCTGAAATGCTTTTGAATATTTTTTTAAATGAACAGTTTCTTCTTTCAGAAAAAGGATTTCAGATTTCTCTTTTATTGTAAACGGTTGTTTTTGAAAAGAGGCATAAGATGGTTATTAATCATTGGTACGGTTTATCTTCATGTATCCTATTACAGTAATTCCCAAAAACCCTCTACTGAGAACCGTTTCGAGGATGATGTTCTCACCCCCCTACATTTTTCCCCTTTCAGGATATGGGCGCAGAAGTTATGAAGAGCTTATTTAATTGTTGTTGTGATGCTCTGTATTGTTTTAGTTATGGTTTATTATACCCTCGCCTTTATCTTGATATATATTCTGTAAGAGGGATAGGAATTGTATTGGTTAATGTTTGTAATATTATTTATATATATTTATGTATATATATGGATGTGCTCTTTTCGAGTTGTTGTAAGTTGAATGGTATTTATGGATGTACGTTATCGAGCGAAAGTATCTTTGGGAGCGGTATTGCGGTTTAAAGTTTTAAACAGGCTCATATTTTAGTATTAATTAATATAAGTGTCGTCGTAATGTCCGAACTATCATAGTCGCGCAGCCGGAAGTGCGAGCTTTGATAGTTAGGGTATTACATTATGGTATCAGAGCAGTTCTTCCTGTAGAGCCTGAGGAATGGACTGACTATGCTTCAATTGCATACTCTGAGTGTTTGTCATGTATTAGGTCTTGTCGAATGACGAGGATTAGAGCTTTATGCACATGACGGTCTATTGATTAACGCTATTAGTCTTGCATTGCATAATTCCTGGTATTAAGTTTGGCCGGCTTAATACTAGTGAATTATGTATATGAAAGCACTGATGGGTTATCATAGATGAAATACGAGTTTTGAGTAAAGCGAATCGTGGGTTTTGGGAACGTTAGAAACTATTTCTCGAGGCTATTCAGTTGTGTGTCTTGAATTCTGTTCGAGTTGACCTGTTCTTTCATATCCTAATTTGAAGTTCTTGTTTGCTAATCCTTTTGAAAAGTAGTTTGATTCTTCAATTCTATTCCTCTATCCATATGCATTCTTGTTTGACCTTAAGTGCATATGCTGGTTTAAGATCCTTGTTGCATCTGTCTTCATCTGTTTGAGTTCTTCCTGATCCCTGTATTCTTTGACATGGCTTTGAACTGGTCCTAATGCACTGTGCATTTTATCTCCTGATTTTGAGTCCATTCTTTGAGAAATTGTTGATTCAGTTTTTCTCTTATTTGACAGTGAGCACAACTAATTTTGAGATTTTATGAAGATTGCTGTTGAATAGATATATACTTATCTATACATGAAATTTTGAAGATTTCTCATACCGCTTAGCAACTATCTATTTTTAATATCTCGCCTGTATTTTTACTGGTTTGCGGAACGGCATTTACTTTAAATACAAATTGACTTTCTAGTAATTTTACTACGGTTCCAATGCACATCTTTATTTGATTATGTATTTGGATATTTTTCAAAATTTTGAAAAGAAAGGATTTATCACTTTTGTCTCGGTTGAGTTTCATTTGATAAACTTTACTTAATTTATTTTGATTTGAGCCTGATCTAGCATACTACATGGTTTATGCCATTGTGGTTCTTTTGGAAATATTGGACTCATAACTTTCTTCTTATGAACGGACTCTTTCCTTCATAAGCTTTTCACCTCTATGAATGTCATACGTGATTCTATTATTAACTAATCTTTTACGTCTTGTGAACATTACCACTGATCTTGGTTCGTCCTCTCTTGTGAATCTCATCCTTATGTGAGTCAGTTTGATTCGTTTAAAAAATTTGTGCATTGTTTATTCTCTCATTATCTCTACAAGAGTTTAGTCAAAAATTTATCATTGAGAAATTACAAATGATTGAGTTGTCTTTTTCTATGACTTTTGTATTCTTTTGGATCAATTTAAAACTTGTTTGATGTTTTATGTCTAGTGACTCTTGTTTGAACTACTTTGATTTAAGATCCTTTCTTGCAAGGCTTGACTCCTTTTTAGTACATCTTAAACTTCTTGAATGTTCTTCTGAGATAGTGATTTCAAGAACACTCTTGGAGTCTTGTTTTGAACCTTTTAAAGAAGTTTTGAATTCTATTTTAAGAAGTTTTAAACGGAATTTATTTTCTGTTGCTTGATTGAGATTGAAACCATTGTTCAATCTTGACGAAGTTAATTTAAAGTTGGCATGCGCTATTTTAAATAGGGTTTTGGAAAGCTTCCTTGTTTAGTGAAAATCGGTTCGTTTGTAACGCACCACTTATTTCCTTTACCAAATTGTAAGCAAATTTTTATCTCGGAGTTTCTTTTCTAAAAAGAGTTTAACTTCCTCTTTCGTACTTGCCATAAATATTATACATGCTTGTTTGAATATGAGCTTTGGGAATTTTTGAACAAACATTTGATTTCTTTTCTGAGTTTTATGATTGTCTTTGGTTAAGCTGTGCACCTAATTATCTTTCTAAAATATTTGAGGAAATATTTTAGCTTTTAGCCAAACTTGTGTGCACCTTGTTTTTAAAACTCTACAAAATCTACTTCAACATGAACTTGTATTGAAGTAAATCCACGTTTATGCTTTTGTTACTCTCTTGAAGGATAATTGTTGCTTAACTTTTCTTTTAGACCGCGAGGTGATTTTCTTGCAAGTTTTCGATTCTTTTATGACCAATGTATTCGGAAGTGTTTTTAATCGTGCTCTTGAAGTTCTGTGAGCTTTGTCTTGGGTTTGAGAGATTCTTCTCTATAAACTTCGTACTTCCTCGACTCAATTTGAATTTGTTTCGAACTAAGGCGCTGGTTCTCTTCTTATTGGTCCTATTGAATTTCTTGGATCCAAGGGTTATCTTTGAAGTTGTCAATTGATTTATTTCTAGCAAACTTCATTGCTTCAACATCCTTGTTTACTTGGAATTGGATATATTCTTTCAAATCTATGAGTATTGTCCTTGACAATTGTCTCTCCGTTCTAAATCTGGTATCCTTCTGAGTAGACTCGAGAATTGTTTTGATATCACGTGCGACTTGTAGACGTAGTAGCGCGATGCGTTAGTTCTTTAATACGTGATATGTGTATACGGAAGTCGAAGCAGTAGGTGTACAACGTTATGAGTTGCGAGTGTTTTGTTCCTTGCGAACGGGTTTGCGGTTGTTAGGCTTATGATTGGCTATGGGGTTGTAAAGTGCTTGATGGAGTTGGAAAGTTGAAGTTTGGAGGTTGATATGAGATTAGTGTGCGGATGTTGAGCATGTCGTTGTAACCTCATCCTATTTTATAACCTTCAATGCCTTGCTTTACCATCACATGTTTGACCCATGCCATCTTTTGTATTGAGCCTGTCTTGTAATGTTTGCTTTGCAACCATACTCCTACCTTTGTATCCTTATGCATAAGATAATCCAAGTATTTGAAAACCGTATATATGTTTATACGTTGAGATATTTTTACTTCTTCCTTAAATGTGTTCAAGGGTGAACTGTTATGGAATTTCTTTCGTTTTGTATCAATTTTCGAGGGCGAAAATTTTTATAAGGTGGGTAGGATGTAAGACCCAAAACTTTTGAAAAGTCTTATTATGATCAAGTCTCAAATCATATAGTTATTTATAGCCTTAATTTCAGAGATTATTTTATTAAGGATAATTAAGGCAAGTTTTGATTTATTGAACTTGAGATAAGTTATGATTATTATTCAATTTTATAATTATTGGAATATTTTCTATATTCAAATTATAAAGTTGGTAGTTGTGAAATAATAAGGATTTTATATGATTTGGATTAGATAAGTAATATTTTAAATATTAATACTGCTACTTTGGAAAAATAAAGGGGTTTAATTATATTATTTCTAATTATTTTGATTTGGGCATTTTATGGAAAACAATTTGTGAAATTGATGAGCAAATAGTATTTTCTATATATAATTAGTGTTGGATTTAATTATGAGTTTCAATTATTATATTATTCCCAATTTTATTTGAAATTACCAAATTATCCCTAACCCTAATCTTCAAAATGAGGAAACCCTAACCCAGTGACCCGTACCCGACCCGGTTCCCTTCACCCACACACACACACACAGCCGCAGCAGCTGACCATTACCCCTTTCATCCCCTTTTCCCTAACTCAGCAGCAGCGTTTCTTTCCCGTGAAAGAAAGAAAGGAGAACGGAAGGTGAGAGGAGAGAAGCAGGGAGGAGAGGAGAGGGGGAGGACGGCGCCGGCGGGTGTCACTGCCGCCACGCCGTCACGTTGCGCAGGGACGAGAGGAGTGAGATCCGAGACTGAGGCAAGGATCTGCGCCGGTGGCACTGGCGTTTGCCGTCGCTGCTTGATGCCGCCGAGGGGAGGAGGGTCACAACCACCACAAGGAGCCGTCGATGTCACCCTCGCGAGTCACCATCCCCGAAATGCAGTACCATGGAGCCAGTCTCTTCGCGCCGCCGCGGCTGTCTGCGCTATCGTCGTCGCTGCTGGTCCACCGGGAGTCGCCGTCGAGGCTGAAACACGGAGAGAGAGGGTACGCGAGTGAGAAGGGGCTGAGAGTCTGAAACCGCCGTGCCTGGTCTCGTCTGTGAAGCCATTGCCTCCGTCACTGTCGCTGGTGAGGAGAGAGCAGTGCAGAAAGAACAGAACGTGGTGGAGGGGAAGCCGGTCCGCCATTGAGCTGCCGCGTCAGAAAAGGGGTTCATGCCGCCGGAATTCCTCTGCCGCCGCTAGAATTTCTGGTCACTGCCGTTCTGGTGAGTTTGCCCTGTTTCTGGTTCCTCCTAGTGCTGCCAATTCAATTTTACTTGAAGCTGTCACTGAAACTGTTGTGTTTAATGAAGTGGCTGTCATAAGTTACGTTGTCGCTGTCGGAGAAGCTACGTCCCTGCGTTTCCGACCGCCGGTTGTGGCGCGGGTGTAGCTGGAAATACCATCGGAGTTGTCGCCACTCGGTGTAGTTGTTCTTCCCTTGTTGCGGTAAGCATGTTCATTTCGGAAAGCCCTTTTAGTCAGTATCCTGTTATGCCTGGTTAAAGACTCTGAGGTTTGGTAACATAGGTCCGAGTTCTGATTGCTGCCATTCTGGTCATCGGGTGTAGCGCGATTGTTGCCAGAACCACCGCCGGGACTACCCTTGCTTGATTTGGCCGTTCTTTCTTAGTTTCGGTAAGCGTTTTCGATTTGAAAGTCCTATAGTTACTGTTCTATTATACGTTGAGGAGTTGTAGCATTTGTTGTTATGAGAGTTAATCTCGGTTATTATATATTGTGATTAGACTCGTTGTGGTTGCTGAGAAAATGGTTTGGAGCTGAGGTTTTGGTAGCCAGGATTTTGATTGTTGATTTTGGGTCGAGGCGGAAAGGACTCGGTGACGCGTTTGAGTTATGGAATTTGCGTTTTGAGGTAGGGGCGCTTTTCGAAAACTACAGTTTATTATTGGAATTATTACATATGGATACTGATGTGAGATATGGTGTAATTAGTGATTGTATCTGCCTTATGTGTTATTTGATTGACTCGAGTGATTATGGATGTTGGTTTGGTTGAATGGTTGTGCGGCTTTGTGAAATGTAATGTTTTGAAGTGATTCTTTAAAGATTTGAAATCTGAGTTTAATCCGTTGAGGATTGATTTGATTTGAGTCAATTATTTGATGATGTGAAAAGTCGAATGCACTGTTAAATTTAGCCTGGTTTACTTTAATTGACTTGATCTTGGACAAATGATTTGTTACTGAACTGTTTCTTTAAAGCTTTGGAAATGAGTTAAATCGGTTGATATTGAGTTGATCTTGAAATGGTTTTCTTGAGATATGCCACTGAGGCGACTGTTGGATTTAGCTTGTTTTGAATTGATTTCTGATTTTGAGCTGTTGAAAAGGAATGAGAAACGGTTTAGTTGGGACCCGAACCGGGTGGCAAAAGTCCAAGTTTTAGGGGAGGTGCTGCCGAAATTTCTACAAAATCCTACTCTTGTTTGTAAAGTTATTTAAAAAGGGTTGGATTTGAGAAGTTGTATTAATTGATTTATTAAGAGAATATTTATGTTTTCAAGCTTAATCTATTTAATGAACTTTATGCGTTGAGTTCAGCTTATTTAGAAACGAACTATTTGTACAGTTTGAATCACTGAAGGAAAGAATGATGCTCTAATATTGATTTCAATATAAAAAGGAGCTTTTAGTGATTTCAAAGGAATTTAGACTTTTGATTGGGTAATCAAGTTTGAGGCATTTTGGAAGAGTTAGAAAAATGGGTTCCAAAAAGAAACCTGAAAGTGGTTTGATTCAAATGAACCGGTTCCGTTTCAAATGAGTTGATTTTTGGACCGAGTTGGAACTTGTGATTTTGTATGAACGGTTTCATAATAAATTCAGTTTTATTTACTTGAACCGGGAATCTATGATTTTAAAAGTTTCAATGAATTTTAAGGAATTTATATAAGTTGACCTTCCCTAAAGACTTGGGACTCTGGCAAGAAACTTTTGTTATAAAATCCCATTGTTGGATGGGTGATTTTGAATGTTCCCAAAAAGAATCTTTAACTTTCCATGGTTTTGGAAGTTTTGGAAAGAGAATGCCGAGAGTGGCTTTGCTTTAAAAAGGAAACTCACTTTGAGTAAATTTGGCTTATGAGCCTGAGATGATTTGAAAATGAGATCTTCAAAGTCAAGGCTAAAAAGAGTTGAAACTCTATTTCAAGTGAAATGATTTGGGAAAAAGTGATTTATGGCTTAAATGCCGATTTTATGAATTTATGATGTTGAATGTGGAAGTGCTGTTTTGTTGTGAGCCGGAATGGCTATGTATGATTATAAATATTGGTTGGTTCTGGATTGAACCGTGAGCCGGAATGGCTGTGTATGATATGAATATTGGCTGGTTCTGGATTGAACCGTGAGCCGGAATGGCTTTGTGTGATTATCAATATTGGCTGGTTCTGGACTGAACCGTAAGCCGGATGGCTGAGATGGATGTTGATCCATGGATGAGAATGAATGCATGTATATGCTGAATTATTGATAATTGTGATTTTTGCACTTCCACTATTGGAGATGAGGGTTTCCCTGGGTAGTAGCAGTGGCTAGCCACCACGTGCTCCAGGTTGAGACTTGATACTCTGTTGACCCTATGTCGTAAGTGTGGCCGGGCACTGTGAAAGTCCCGGATGAGCTCGCCCCCATAAATATTCATCAGTGATGGTGATGGATAAATATTCACCAGTGAGGGTGATGGATATGGATCATGACTATGATCAAGTTTATGATGAGTATAACTCGAGTTGGGGATGCGCGACAGAGGGACAGTCCAATGGTTAGCTACCAGGACTTGTCGGGTTGGCTCTATAACCGACAGATGATATCATCAGCCACTAGGGACAGGCATGCATCATATGCATTTGTGTGACATTGGTTGGGCGTGTATATTATACTTGGTTTGCCTATGTGATTAATTGCTAACTGTTCTACTTGTAATAACTGTTTGTTTGTGCTTGAACTTCCTTCCTGTGTTTGCATCTGGGACTCTGTTGGATTGTGGTGATTGATTGTTGGTTGGATTGTTTGGGCCTAGGGCCGTGGTTGAATTGAGATGAACCGATGGTTAGTTTCGGTATTGTGGTTATGATTTGGAAATGCGTGAAAGGCTAATTTGGTTCAGCATAGATAAACCTTCTGAAATGCTTTTGAATATTGTTTTAAATGAACAGTTTCTTCTTTCAGAAAAAGGATTTCAGATTTCTCTTTTATTGTAAACGGTTGTTTTTGAAAAGAGGCATAAGATGGTTATTAATCATTGGTACGGTTTATCTTCATGTATCCTATTACAGTAATTCCCAAAAACCCTCTACTGAGAACCCTTTCGAGGATGATGTTCTCACCCCCCTACATTTTTCCCCTTTCAGGATATGGGCGCAGAAGTTATGAAGAGCTTATTTAATTGTTGTTGTGATGCTCTGTATTGTTTTAGTTATGGTTTATTATACCCTCGCCTTTATCTTGATAGATATTCTGTAAGAGGGATAGGAATTGTATTGGTTAATGTTTGTAATATTATTTATATATATTTATGTATATATATGGATGTGCTCTTTTCGAGTTGTTGTAAGTTGAATGGTATTTATGGATGTACGTTATCGAGCGAAAGTATCTTTGGGAGCGGTATTGCGGTTTAAAGTTTTAAACAGGCTCATATTTTAGTATTAATTAATATAAGTGTCGTCGTAATGTCCGAACTATCATAGTCGCGCAGCCGGAAGTGCGAGCTTTGATAGTTAGGGTATTACATTCCCTACTCAACAAGTTTTACAGGTACATTCATATTCTGCTTATGATTCCTATTATTAATATAATTAGTAGTAGTGCTAGCTTATGCTAGAGTGATAGTAATAATTAATACAAGTTTAACAAAAGGCATATACTTTCCTTCTATTTATGAAACTCACGGTTATGTGAAATACTAAAGAAGAGAGAGTGTAATTTATAGTATAGCCTCAACTACACACATAAGATAGTTCAAGTAGTGGAAAACAACACAACACTGCTTTGGATAAAGGTGCAAATTAAAGTCATACCTTCTAAGCTCAACATAACACAAAACAGCTTAGCTTAAATTGTCTAAGGAACTATAATGAAATTTGTGTTTGGATTTCAACTTTTGAACAACGAGGTTTGGAAAACGATGTCAAACCTGTTTTTATACTCTTAAATTTTTTTTTATCAATTTAATGAGAAATATGATGTGGTTTTTATGGTGCTAATTAGTTTTCATGTGTAGTTGGCTCTATAATCTTAAATTGTTTTTCTCCTATGTATTTTGATTTGTATAGTTACTATTGATCTTACTATTTTCGATGTTACTATTTTCGTTTTCTTGAATTGTTCTTTATTTTTTTATGACTTGATAATTAAAAAAAAAAGCAAAGAAAAGAAAAAAAAGATGGCCAAAAATGAAGGTTAGAAGCCTAAAGCAGCAACATCATTTCTCAGCATTATTATTATTATTAATATAAACTTTATTATTTCTTTTTTAACATTCTTTAATACAAGCTTCGTTTCTTTTTCTTAATTATTATTAATACTTTTATTCTTTTCTTCTCTAATTATAAATCTCCTTATAATAATTTTTTGATAGGATATTTTTTTGGTCTAATAAATTTTTTTCTCTATTTTTTGTCAAAAATAATTTATATTAGAAAAAAAATACAAATTAAATTTTAAAATTCAAATTTAAATAAGATGTGCAAAGCATAACTATTGAATTCATTTGGTCGATTTAAACACTTTGTATTATCGTCATTGAAAATTTCAAATACTATTATAAAATTCTAGAAATTTTTATTTTATTGTTCTTAAATTATATATTATACCGTGTATTTGAAGAGTTTCATCTTTTTTAAAATAAGTGTGACATTATATACTTTTTTAGATACAATAAATGAATAATAAAGTTAAAGTGAGTAACAAAATTGATTATATAATAAGATACAAATTTTTAGAATTTCTAGCACAATTAACAAATTTTTAGTTTAAAAATAAATGTTTACTCTATTTTTTATCTTTTATTTGATTTTTTTTATAATTTTTCTTGATTTTTTAATTAATTATAATTGTAATAATTCATCATAAATTTGTGCTTTGTAGAAAAAATTTATCAATCATAAAATACAGAAGACTTAACCAAAAAATTTAAAAAATGTTGATTAATCACAAAATAATAAATTATGAATTGTGCTTTAATTATGTTTTAAAATACAAATTGGGACTATTTAAAATTAGTTTTTTACAATTAATGTTAACTTCAATCATAATAAGGTAAAAAGTAAAAATTGTATATAATAATTTAATTTTATTATTTATACTACCAAAATTATTCTTTAATGTGAAATTACTTAATTTGCGATTATAATTAATATATGTATTGTCCATAAATATATTAAGAAATAATAATTTCCTAACAATCTTCTACTTCAGTTATAAATATATATTTTTCTGAGATAATCACCTCTTATAAATTTTACGCGCTAATCTGAATGTTATTTCTCTTATTACTTTAATAATCTGGTCTATCTCATATATTAGTTATGAAATTACCGAAACTTTTATCACATTAGTGTCGCAACAAAACCACAATAATCCCATACTAAAATACTCAACCACATAGATCAAATTTGGATGAGAAAATTCAGAAATTACATACAAAAATGATCTCATGCAGACTCAGATGAAACTGCTACGGCAACGTCCGGGCTCATAGCGATGATAATAATAATAATAATCTACTTAATATACTAAAACTGGGTTTTCCCCCGACTAATGAAGGTGAGGTATCGATCCCTTGTGACTCCATTTTTCTTCCAAAATAAATACACTTTTTTCTATTCTAAATTATTTTATACAAAATATCTTTATTATAATTATATTGAGGAGTGCTACACATACAAGTCATTTTTATTTACAAGTCTTACAAGTTAGGCCTAACACGCGCGTTACTGAACCATCTTCGCGTGTTTCATCTTCGTTTCCTTTTTTACGAAGGAAGGAAGAAGAAGAAGCGTGAAAACGGCGTGAATATAAATGACTTGTATGATTTGTATGGAAAAGCGTTCTCTCTTTACCTTCGATCTCCTTCTATTTTTTTCGATTTTCATGGTTTCTGAAATCAAGCTTTGAAATTGTTTTGAAGATGATGGAACTTCAGAAATACACCCGAACGATTACAAAAATACACCCAAACGATTACAGAAATACATCCAAAGGATTACAGAAATACACCAAAACAATTAAAGAAATAAACCAAACGATTACAGAAATACACCCAAATGATTACAGAAATACACCCAAAGGATTTAAGAAATACACCCAATATAGGGAGAGACAATATATTTCTTTTTGAAATCAATACACCCAAAGGATTACAGAAATACACTCAAAGGATTTAAGAAATACACCCAAAATTCGTTGAAGTACACCTTATGCATAATTCAGAACTCTTTCTCTTGTTCCTCCTCATCTTCTGCTGCTTCTTCTTCTTCAAAAACGATTTCAGAGCTTGATGTCAAAAAACAATGGAAATCGAGAATAATGAAGAAAGAAAACAAAGAGAAAAGCACGTAAATGAAGAAGAAGAACAGGAAGAGGAAG
The DNA here is from genome assembly GCF_059453495.1 of Arachis ipaensis. Taxonomy (NCBI): domain Eukaryota; kingdom Viridiplantae; phylum Streptophyta; class Magnoliopsida; order Fabales; family Fabaceae; genus Arachis; species Arachis ipaensis. Next base: position 29,574,420 of record NC_142441.1, on the reverse strand, counting down.
AAGAACGTGCAGCAAGAAGAAGAAGAAGGAAAAAGAGAAGGCAAGAAACGTACCTTGAATAATGTTTCTTCGTTTTTTCTGGTGATTTTGATGAAGGAGAAAGAGAAAACGAAAAGAGGAGAAGAAATTTCAATAAAAAAAGAGGGAGGAAGAGAAGAAAAAGAGACACGGAGAAAGAAGAAGAAGAAAAAGAAGAAGAAGAAGAGGAAGAGGAAGAGGAAGAGTAAGAGGAAGAGGAAGAGAAAGTACGGAGAAAGAAGAAGAAGAAAAAGAGGCACAAAAAAAACGTGAAACGGCGTGTTTATAAATGACTTGTATGACTTGTATGGAAAATCACTTGTATGTGGAGAATTACTCAATTATATTATAATTAATATTTAATGAATAATACATAATTATACTAATTTAGGAACATATCTCCATTATAATTATATCAAATCAATATTTAATGTATTATTAAACTACTTATCAATTTTCAATTAAAAATACTTTTAATCATTTTAATATTAATAATAATATATGATAATGATATGATAATGGCACCGGTCATGGTAATCATAATAAGAATATTTGATTCTAATCATAAAATGAGCAAATCTTATGATATTAATAACGCACATTGATTCTAAATATTTTTAGTCATTTTAATTATATTAATTTTAAAAATATTGATATAATTCTAATTCTTATTCATTATCCAATAATAATAATAATAATAATAATAATAATAATAATAATAATAATAATAATAATAATAATAATAACTTAAAAACCCGTATATAATCTATTTCAATTACCCATGTATTATTATTAAAATTCTATATGTTCCTAAATATAAGTCTTGAAAAATATGACATGGCACGGACTATTAGTGTAGAGTTGTTTAGGTTTGTCTAGGAAAATATAATAGAGTTTATATTTCTAAATCTATCTACTTAATATATTAAAACTGGATTTTCTCCCAACTAATGAAAGTGAAGTGTCGATTTCTCATGAATCTATTTTCCCGCCAAAATGAATGCACTATTTTTGCTTCTAAGTTTATTTTATAAAAATATCTTTATTATAGTTATATAAAATCAATATTTAATGCATTATTAAATTACTTATCAATTATCAATCGAAAATATTTGTAATCACTTTAATAATAATAATAATAATAATAATAATAATAATAATAATAATAATAATAATAATAATAATAATTATATGATAATCGCACCGGTTATTAATAACCAATTTATATTTTTCTAAATAAATTTATTTTAAAAAATATCTTTATTATAATTATATTACAATATTACAACTAATATTTAATGAATAATGCACAATTATACTAATTTAAGAAAATATCTTTATTATCTATCTATTATATCTATTATCTATTATCTATTATCTATTATATTATATAAAAATCAGATTTTTACACTTAATAACAGAACAGATGCGACATGCTCTTAAGGTATTTCCTGATTTATTTCATTTAATTCGTTAAAGCAAATCAATTATAATTAATTAATTATATCAATTAATTAATTTGATTAGTCATTCAAATTTCACCATTTATTATAATTAACTATATCAATTAATTAATTTAGTTAATTATATTAATTATTTGATTTGATTGGAGTAAATATTGAATTATTTAATAAATAATAAATATGATAACGAAATATATGAATTAATTTAATTAGTTTATTTTTCTCAATACCCTCTATTTATACAAGATCAAATATTTTTTACTCATTCGCTTTCTTTTCTCACTCTCTCTCTCTCCCTCCCTCCCTCCCTCCCCCCTCTCTCTCGTGTTTAGGTACAATTTTTATAATTTATTGAATTTTTGTTTTTTATCTTTATTTATACATTTTATTTTTTTATATTTTTAAAATTTTTATTTATTTTAATTGCTTATTATTAGGCGCACACTTTTTTTTATTTTAGCTTCTGATTAACAAAAAAAATGTGTGATTTTTACTTTGTTTTTAAATAATCTTATTATAATTTTATTTTGTAATATTCTATTTTGTCATGTGTACTTCAAATCATATATATATGTGTGTGTGTGTGTGTGTGTGTGTGTGTGTGTGTGTGTGTGTATTGTCTTTTTTTTGTGATTCACAATTAATATATACATACGTTCGTGTATGTGGTTTATATGTTAAATGTTTTTATTGATTCTCTTTATTTTATTTTATTTTTTGTGTGTCTCTTTGTTGTTCTTTATTTTAGTTATATATATTCATTGATTTTTCTATATTGATGCTCTTTTTATTTGAAATATCGTGATAATTTAGAGTGTATGTTGTGACCCATGTGATATTCATTAATTTGATGTATCTTTTTAGATGGTTTATGTTATAATGTGTTTAAGGAGTTGACTTAAAATTATAATATGATATATAAATTTATAATATGATTTATAATATGCTAAAATATTAGGACATTATCATATAAATATTTTTTATTTATCCCGTTAGATTTAACTATATAGGATCTTGAAAATTATGCAATTATGTCATTAGTTATTTTTTCATATAATTATTGTATTGATCATTTACATTAGGGAGACTATTTTCAATATTAATATTTATAAATATGCTATTATTTGTATAATTGATTGAATCATCTTATTCATTTAAATTTAATTCTATTGAATTAATTATTCAAGGTGCCATCGCTATTTCTATTTCTAAAGAATTTTTTTAATATTATTTAACAATTCTAATAATAACAATTAAAAAAAGTAAGACGGTACAAAATTGCAATGACGATAAGATTTAAATACCGTGATAAAATTATGTTGATAATATACACTTGGGTATTACTAACAACTATGTTAGTAATGACTTAAAATAAATAACAAAATAAGTTATAAGGTATTATTTTATTTAAATTATTAATAATTAAAAGAATAAATAAAAGGTCAGGAATTATTTTTAAAATAGACATTAAATTTAATTTTATGGTACTAATTTATTTGAGTTATTAATAAAATTTATAATTTTCAGATTTATATCTATTCAATTTATATATTTTATTTTATTTTATTACTTGAACAAAAATTGAGACGTGCATTTTTAATTATTTATTTAGAAAGTATAGCGAAATGAATTATATTAATTATAATTAATTATCGATAATTGATATCAATAAATTAATTGTATTAATTTATAAGATGAATAACGTGTAATAAATGTTGTGAAATTAATTATAATAAATTAATAATTAATAAATAAAAAACTAAAAAGGACTTTTTTTTATTTTTTTAATGGATATACATTTTTATAATTTTACTTTCTCTTTATCTCTTCCTTTTACATTTATTTTTTTAATTTATTGAACTAAATCAATTATATTAATTATTTGTATTAACTAATTAAGTACTTTTTAATAGATTATTATAACTGTGCCTTTAAATCATAGGTTAAAAATATTATAAAAAATCTTTTATAAAAGTTGTTGTAAAATAAATATTTTTAAAATGTGTCCTTAAGACACAAATTAACTAAATTATTTTTTAATTTAATGTGTTTGATTCATTCAATTGTATTAATTATAACTAATCAATTATGTAATTTTATTTGATTAGGATAAATATTTTATCATTTAATATTTTATTTGATTCATTAAATTACATTAATCATAACTTCAAATATTTAATTTAATTAGAGTAAATATCAAATTATTTTAAATTTTGTTTGATTCATTAAACCAAATTAATTATAACTAATTTATTATTTAATATGATCGAGATAAATATTAAATTATTTAATAAATAATATATAAAGCAATGAAATAAATGAACTCAATTAATTCAAATTATTATCTTATTATTTTATATATTCCTTTTTTTTCTCTTTATTTTATACTTCAAATAAAATATTTGTAATTTTTTATTTTTATTTTTTATCTTAATTTTGCTAATATTTTTCTATGATTTTATTTTATATTAATTTTTTATTTATTTTGATTAATAATTCTTAAGGGTATTATTATTTTATTTAAATATAATTTACATTTTTTGTAATATTTTTATAAAAGTTGATTAATAGGTTCTTTTTTAAAATATTTTTTTGAAATTTTTTTAATAAGATCATATTTTGATTTTTCTCTTTCATCCTTTGTATTAATTAATTATATTAATCTTCTATTGTAATACATTTTTTTTCTACTCCACACATTATCTTTTCTATCTTCTTTTAATTTTTTTAATTGCTCTTTTTACTTTATTTTTAATTGTTTATTTTACTTTTACTTCTCATATATAGATTTATTATAATTCATCACAAGTTCTTTTTGAATTTAAGTGATTTTTAGGTTATATTTTACCATTGATGCTTTTATTTTGTTTAGTGTATTTTTTTAGTCTGTGTTTAATATAATAATCTGTAAATATCTATTCTATTATGTAAAAATTAAATTTCTGCACTTAATGATAAAATCGTCGTAACATGTTTCTGATGGTGTTTTTCGATTTATTTCTTTTAACTCATTAAATTCATTTTATTATAATAAATTAATTATATCAACTAATTGATTTGGTTAATTTTTTAAATATCATATAATTTATTATAATTTCTATCAATCAATTAATTGTAATTCAAATTGAATGATTATTTTGTTACGAAATTATTATTTCCTAATCTATTTATGGGCAATACATATATTAATTATAATCGTAATTAAGCTATTTTACATTAAATGACTTATATAATGGTCATCTCATTTATTATCATAAATGCTAAATTAAATGAGAATAAAACCAGAGATATTATTTTATTTGGATTTGGATCCTCTAAAGTTTGAATTTCACTTTAGAAAATAAAGTGTGATCTCTCACCATTAATTTCATAGATGGAACCAAGAATAAATATGATATTTTTTTGTCTCTCAAATATTATTGATTTAAATATTTGATATGAGATTTTGTGCTAAATAATGTCAAGCCAAACATAATGTGTGTGAAATTGCACTACTAAGTTTCTTATATCATCTTTCAAACATGAGAATACCAAAAGCGATTGAATTTTTCCTTCTCAAGCAATATAACAAAATTTATGAACTTTAAACGTGTAAGTTGAAGTAACGTTTTTTTTCATTCTTAGTTTAGTGATATCTATTTAATCCATGTGAAAAATAATGTGCAAAATCCAGAAACCACTTTTCATATAGTAGGTTAAAGTTTGAAGCTTGAAAAATATTTATTCCATCAGTTTTAAAGTAACTCATTATGAGTGTGTGACATGAAAATGCTAAATAAGTATTTAATATCATTATCGTTGGAACATCTTTGGAACATCGCATGCATGCTCTAAATTTTTATTTTAGTACCTACACTGGAGATATATATAACAAAAGTTTTAAGTTTCTAAATAATGTTAGATTTTACTGGTAGCTTGTTGTCATCTATACCTAACAGAATTTGGGATACTATAGTACATGAGTCTCAACAGAGAATCTCCCAACAGGAATAACTATATTCATAAGTTTTCAACTCACATGAGAATGTTTAAGCCATAGTGAGCCACTTACTACTCAGACCAACCCACATTGATGTTATTAATATAATCTTAAAACGTCATTTTTAGACATTTTTCAACTAGGAAATGATCATTTTGGAAAATAGAAATTTCGGAAAAATAATATTGAAATATCCTTATCCTAATCAAAATTATCTCAAATTCTCAATAAACTTTAATTATCTCCATGTTTACTCTCATTAATCATGACCTCTATAGTGGGTACTCGATCCATTAAATATTACTCCTGCTAGGTATTAGAGAATTAAATACAAGTAATGCAGAAAAATATTTAAAATAAGGGAAAACAATAATAAAAGGCTATTTTATATATAGGATTGCTTATCTTACCATGTTAAATTGTTAATATGACATGGTAATTGCACACTAATGAGATTGACTTTCTCGTATGAGGTTGGGGACCTAAACTAACATTATCCTCATTGGGAATTTGGGATGCATATCTTTGTGTTAGAAACATGAGACTGAGAGAATAATATGAAAAGTGTATTATTGAGTTGTGTCAAAAGTACAATATACAAGAGGTATTTATAGGTGCTAAATGAATCAGAGTAATAAAGGCATAGAATCCTATAATTAATATACAGATATACTACATAAATGTAGTCGATACTAATTGATCCTAATTGATGCTAATGATTCTCTAACATCCCCCCTCAAACTCAAGTGGGAGCTAAGGATACCAACTTGAGTTTGGATAACAAATTTCGGAAACGAGTCGGGTGATGAGCTTTCGTGAAGATATCAGCAGTCTGATCTAGTGTTCCAACATCAATGAGACGAATAGCATCAATAAGGATACGTTGCCGAACAAAGTGACAATCAAGCTCAATGTGTTTGGTGCGTTCATGAAAGACATCATTATGGGCGATTTGAATAGCACTGCGGTTATCACAAAAAACATCAGTAGGGGACGACTGAGGACTACCAAATCTTCGAGAAGCCAACGAACCGAGACAACTTCAGCAGTGGTGTCAGCGAGGACACGGTACTCAGCTTCTGTGCTTGAGCGAGCAGTGAACGTTTGCTTCTTAGCACGCCAAGAAATGAGAGCGTCGCCAAGAAACAAACAGTAACCAGTAGTAGAACGACGATCAGTGGGATCACCAGCCCAATCAGCATCGGAGTAGGCCTGAAGAGACAAAGAGGAATGGGCAGAAAAATAAAGACCATGAAAGAGAGTGCCCTTGATGTAGCGAAGAATGCGTAGAACTGCCGCATAGTGAGTAGTACGAGGAGCTGACAAGAACTGGCTAAGTACATGAACCGGATAGGCGATGTCTGGTCGGGTGACAGTCAAGTAGACCAGACCGCCTACTAACTGTCGATAGAGAGTTGGATTATCCAAAACAGTGCCATCCATAGGGGTAAATCGAACATTAGGCTCAAGAGGAGTAGACTCAGTGCGACTATCTGTAATCCCAGCACGAGCAAGAAGATCTGAAGCATACTTAGCCTGAGAGAGATAGATGCCATCATCGGTGGAGATGACCTCGAGACCAAGAAAATAGCTGAGAGAACCAAGATCTTTCATCTCAAAGGTACGGTGAAGTGAGGCCTTGAGAGCAGAGATACCATCAACATCATCCCCAGTGATTATCATGTCATCAACATACAAAAGTAGAAGAACAACTCCACGTTCGCTCTTACGAATGAAGAGCGCATTCTCATGAGGGCTAGAAGTAAAACCAAGACTGCATATGGTAGTGCTAAACTTGTCAAACCATTCACGAGGAGCTTGTTTAAGTCCATAAAGTGCCTTGCGAAGGAGACAAACCTTATCAGAAGGACAAGGATATCCCGGAGGTGGTTTCATATAGACTGTCTTTTTCAAATCCCCATTAAGAAATGCATTCTTCACATCCATCTGACTGAGAGACCATTTTTTAACCGCAGCAATGGCAAGAAGAGCTCGAACAGACGTAAGGCGAGCGACAGGGGCAAAAGTCTCTTCATAATCAATACCATACTCTTGCGTACAACCTTGAGCAACCAAGCGGGCCTTATAACGGTCAATAGAGCCATCAGAGCGAGTCTTGATCTTGTATACCCATCTACTGCCCACAACTTCCTGATCAGAAGGAGGATCAACCAGATCCCAAGTGTGTGCTTTTTCAAGTGCCTGTAATTCTTCTTGCATTGCTTGTTGCCAATTTGGGTTTGAGGAGGCTTCTCTGAATGTCTTAGGTTCATGTTGATGAAGAATAGTAGAAAAGCAATGGTAATCAAGAAGATGAGGAGGTGGATTCCTTACCCTAGAAGAACGAGCGGGAGGAGGAGGCATGACAGTAGGAGCAGGATCATCGTCTGGTCTGGAATCATCGGGAGATGGAGAAGGCGGAGGAACAGGAGGCTGTGGAGGGTCACTCGAGGTAGAACCTGTAGAATCATCACTAGGAAAAAGATCAACATTGGGGTTAGTAAACAAAGGTGACTGAGTAATGGGAATCGACTCAAAGGATGAGAACCGAGAAAACATGTGGTGCTCCCAAAAGACAACATGACGAGATATACAAATACGTTTAGAAAGAGGATCCCAACAACGATAACCCTTGTGTTCAGTGCCATAACCAAGAAAACAACATATACGAGCCCGAGGTTCAAGTTTACTATGTTCATGAGGCTGAAGAAGAACAAAACATACACAACCGAAAACTCGAAGAGAACTGTAATCTGGGGGGGTATGATAAAGACGCTCAAAGGGAGTAACATTACCAAGAATAGAAGAAGGGAGTCTATTGATAACACGAACAGCAGTAAGAACAGCTTCACCCCAAGTACGCTCAGGACACGAAGAGGAAAGGAGCATTGCACGGACGGAGTCAAGAATGTGACGGTGTTTGCGTTCAGCTCTACCATTTTGTTGAGACGTACCAGGACAAGAAAACTCAGACAGAGTACCCTGTTCTGCAAGAAAGGCTAAGAGTTTGGAATCACGGTATTCCATAGCATTATCACGTCGGAAAATCTTAATGGCCTTGGAAAACTGAGTTTTAATCATAGTAGCAAAGTTGATATAGATCTGAGGTAACTCATGGCGATTAGTCATCAAATAAACCCAAGTAAAACGGGAATAATCATCAATAAAAACGACAAAGTATCGAGCTCCGCCCATGGAGGCAGTGGGAGCGGGGCCCCAAACATCAGAGTGAATGAGATCAAAAGGAGAGCAAGCAAGAGATGAATTATTGTGAAAAGGTAAAGCAGGTTGTTTGGCAGTTTGGCAAGAAATGCAGTCAAAAGATTCATTCGGAACCTGACCTAAAACACCCTGAGATACAAGAGGACGCAGTTTTCCTAAGGAGGTGTGGGCAAGACGTTGATGCCATAAGTGAAGGGTAGAGGGAGAAGAAGCAGCACAGAGATTTGGTACAGGAGGAATATGAAGACTTTCGAGTTCAAACAACCTTCCGACCTTACGTCTAGTCCCGATGATCTGTCCCGTTCGAGGATCCTGTACACGACAACCAGAAACAGAAAAGGTGACGTCAAAACCCAGATCAACAAGTTGACCAACAGAAATAAGATTGAAGTTTAATTTGGGAATGTAGTAAGTATCAGGAAGATTAAGAGATGACTGAGAGATAGAACCCTTGTGTGTTGCATGCAAGAGGGAGCCATTTGCAGTATTGACAGAAGGTCCATTTGTAGTTGCAGACATGGACGAGAAAATATTACGCAACGGAGATATGTGGTTAAAGCAACCCGAGTCAAAGTACTATTTAGAAGTACCTGCAAGGCTCGATAAAGCAGCAGGGGTATTACCAGAAACAGAGAGAAGACGCTGTAGAAGAGATGCAATATCAGATAGAGAGACAGTGGTAGGTTCAGTAGTAGCAGCAACAGCAGAAGCAGGCGTAGGACGTGGTGGACTAGTAGGACAGGTAGTAAGCAAATGTCCCGAGAGCTTGCAATAACGGCAGAACAACTGTGAACAATGGTAGCTAATATGCCCTTTCTGGTGGCATGTGCGATATTCAACAGAGGGACAGCTGGAGAACGGGTGCCCGAAACGGTTACAGTTGCGACAGAAGGCCCCCTTTCTGTCTGTGGCAGCAAAAACATCTGACTTTGCCATAAAAGTAGTCATAGAGAACAAGGATAGGAGAGAAAAACTGCAATTTCGGAGTAGAAAAAGAGGAAACGGATGGCAAAATCGGAAAGAGCTCACCAAAAAACCTTAGGGAGGGTCCCACTTGTCTGCCACGTCAGCGCCACGTCAGATTCCACGTTAGCAGCCACATCATCAAGTAATGACACGTGGCACACGGGGATTGGAGACGCAAGACACATCAGCAGCTGACAGGGCGCGAGGTGGCGCACGGGTTGGATGGTCGGATCGGGTCGGTCTCGCGGTTCGGGCGCGGGCCGTCTCGCGTCTGGTTGCCACGTGGGGCTTTGATGAGCCGTTGATCTGGAGCACTGATCCAACGGCGACGGATGCTTCTGGAAGAGAACGCCTGCAACCGGACAACCAACTTCAGGCGGCGCGTGGCGGCGCGTGCGGCGGAGTCTGGCGGTGATTCTGGTGGCTTTGAAAACGTTGCAACGAGTTGAAGGCGACGGTAGTGGCGGTGACGAACCGAAACGGCAGGAAGGGGTTGAAAACGGAGCACAAAGTACTGCTCAGAGACAATCGGACGGCGAACTTCAGACGGAGCGTAGCGGCGCGTGCGGTGGTTTCCGGTGACGAGGCTAGACTCGTTGAACTCGCAACGACGAGACGAAGGCGGTGGTAAGGGCGGTGACGAACCAAAGCATCTGAAAAGGGAGCAAAAGAGAGACCAAAGAACACTGACGGAAGAGGAAAAACAAAGGACTATAAACTAATATTCATGGAAAAAAAATGACCTAAGCTCTGGATACCATGTTAGAAACATGAGACTGAGAGAATAATATAAAAAGTGTATTATTGAGTTGTGTCAAAAGTACAATATACAAGAGGTATTTATAGGTGCTAAATGAATCAGAGTAATAAAGGCATAGAATCCTATAATTAATATACAGATATACTACATAAATGTAGTCGATACTAATTGATCCTAATTGATGCTAATGATTCTCTAACACTTTGAAATATAAATAGTAATTAATTTTCCTCACTTTTGTCTTTCCACTTGTCACACCATTGTTGTCTCTTTCCTCTCTCCTTGATTTTCTTCCTTTCACCTATTGTCTTTCTCTCCATCTATATGGGCTTGGCAACAACAATGGAACCGCTGCCAAATCTGGGAGCATTAGCTGTGGTAGGTGAGGTGGTGCAGTGGGCGATGGGTGCAACAGGTGGTAGTGTTCCGGGGGAAGGGTTGTGGCCAGTAGTTGGCGTCAAGGGTTTAGGGTGGTTATAGTGTGGAGATGGAAAGAATGGTAGCAGTGGATGAAAATGATGGTGGTTGGTTTTTGACTAGAAGAGGATGGACAGAAGTGGTGGTACAGATTGTTTAGGGTTAGGAATTGGGATAATCCATAGTAGGAATAAAATTTAAAAAAAAAAATTTTAACTAACATGTGCCCTTTACAACACAAGATAGATACAAAACATATTTATTAAAAAAATAAATTTTTTATATTTTTAATAAATTTTTTTTTTAATTTATAATCTTAACATATTTCTTTAAAAATACAAAATAGATAAACCCTTAAATAAACAAAATTAAAATAGACCAACTATTAACTATAAAAAATAGTTAACAATATAATAGTTAACAATATAATAAACTCGAATTAAATATTAGATAGTTTCAAAACTATGCAAGCCAATAAACAGGTATAACTAACCTATATAGATTTGAATGCTGATCCATCAAGCATGAAGTGGATAACGTATGAGAATAGATTTTTTTAACTTTTTTTAACAATAGAAAGAGTAATGTGTGTTCTCTTATCATTAATTTTATAAGTAGGACAAAAAAAATATAAGAGAGAAAATAATTAAAGATTAAAGATCATACTTTATTCTCTCAATTTTTTTTAACAATTAAGAGGATCCATTCCCAATAACGTATGCGTGATCAGATTATACTATTGTATTGACTTAAAAATCATTTTACGATGAAAAAAATTCAAACGAAAAAAATAAAATAAAATAATAAAAATGATTGTTACCCCACCAAAACCAAATACCAAATCAGGTCTGGCATGTAGTCTAGACTCTATAGCAGTCAATACAAGGATCTATCAGCGCGTTACAAGTATAAACAAAATTCACATTATGTTAGTGATAACAATTAGGAAAAATAGTGGGCATCCAAATCATAGCTAAAATCATACTACATTGTTAGGTTGAGAATATAAATGACAAAAATAAGGTCACCGTGGCCTGGGGCTGAATTTTCATCAACAGCTTTCACAAAAGTTTCAATGGAAATTTTTTGCATCTTCACTGAACCGTTCGAGCATGCCCTCAATACTCATAGTGGTAAGGTCCGAGAAGGTGGATGGAGCTGTTAAAGGATTATGATTTTGAACTAAGTTATCATCCTGGAAAGGCAAACGTGGTAGCAGATGCATTAAGTCGGAAGTCTTTAACGATCGCTTGGATGAGAATCAAGGAGGAGGAGTTAGTGGGTAAGTTTGTGGATCTTAAGTTGGATATTAGTGAAGTTACCGGAAGAGCTTGCTTGAATCAGTTACAGATCTCAAGTGACTTTAAATCCGAACTCCTAAAGGCTCATCAAAACGATGACGTGTTACCTAAGGTGTTGCCTGCTATCGAGCAAGGGAAGCAGTGGAGAGTGTCATGGGATCAAGATGGATTGTGAAGATTCAAAGGTAGGATCGTTGTGCCGAATGTTGGTACTTTACAGCAAGATATATTGAAAGAAGCACATAATAGCAGATTTTCTATTCACCCTGGGAGTACTAAGATGTACCACAATCTGAAGGCTATGTTCTGGTGGCCTATAATGAAAAATGATGTGGCGGAATATGTCTCAAAGTGCTTAACTTGTCAAAAGGTGAAGGTTGAGCATCAGAAATCATCGGGAATGCTACAGCCACTTGAGATTCCTTAGTGGAAGTGGGAAGGAATCGTGATGGATTTTGTGACCGGTTTACCGAGGACTAGGTCGGGATTTGATGCGATTTAGGTGATCGTGGATCGCTTAACCAAATCTGCTCATTTTCTGCCTATTCGAGTGAACTGTTCTATGGAGGAGTTAGCAAGGTTGTACATAAAGGAGATAGTAAGGTTGCACGGTGTGCCATCGAGCATAGTATCGGACCGTGATCCCCGATTCACATCAAGGTTTTGGGGAGCTTTCCAAAAATATTTCATCACGAGGCTATGTCTCAGTATCGCATATCATCCGCAAACTGATGGACAGTTGGAAAGGACCATTCAGAGTTAGAAGATATGCTGAGAGCATGTGTGTTGGATCAACCCGAAAGTTGGGACCGATACATGCCATTGGTGGAGTTTGCGTATAATAATAGCTTTCATGCGAGCATAGGGATGGCTCCGTATAAGGCCTTGTATGGACGGAAGTGCCAGTCTCTACTTTGTTGGTATGAATCGGGTGAAGTGAGCGTTTTGGGTCCTGATTTGGTAGCAGAGACTACGAAAAAGATTAAAAAGATTCGGGAGAGAATTCTAACAGCTCAGAGCCGCAGAAGAGTTATGCGGAGCAGAGAAGGAAACCGTTAGAGTTTGAAGTGGGAGAACATGTATTTCTAAGAGTTACACCGACAACTGGGATAGGAAGAGTGATTAAGACCACGAAGTTGAATCCAAGGTATATAGGACCATTTGAGATTCTGAGGCGAGTCGGGTTGGTGGCGTATCAAGTAGCTTTGCCACCTCATCTGTCTAACTTGCATGACGTATTCCACGTGTCACAACTTCATAAGTACACGTCGGATGCGGTTCATGTACTAGAGCTTGAGTCGGTCGAGTTGAAGGAGAACTTGACTTTCCAAGTGACGCCAATGAGAATTGACGACACTACTGTGAAGAAGTTACGCGGAATTGAAGTTTCATTGGTTAAAGTAGCTTGGAAGCGAGCTGGAGTAGAAGAGCATACTTGGGAGTTGGAGTCTGAAATGTGAAAGGACTATCCCGAGCTATTCTCAGGTAATTCAAATTTTGAGGGCAAAATTTCTTATTTGGTGGGGAGAATGTAAGAACTGCAACTAATCAACCGGTTAGTCAAGTAATTAATATTGCCCAAATTAGATTCCAAAAAGTTAGAGTGAAAATTTGAGGATTTAAATATAATTTTTGGACTCAGTAGTTTTTTCTGAGTCAGAAAATGTGTTTTCTGCAAAAAACTGTGAAAAACCGTGAATCGGCAGCCGAACCGGTTAAACCGGTTCAAGTCTGACCGGTACTGCGTGAGAAAAAGTGAAAACAGTCAAAAACCTTAGAAAAATGTTAGAAATGGAAAACCGGGCGTTAATTTTAAAGGTTTGGCTCAAAGTTGGGCCGAACGGGCTAAAAACGCTAACAGGTTAGATCGGGCCCAAGTTGGGCCTAAGCCCAACATATATAAACTCTCATTAATGACCCATTTCAGCACACCATACACTCAAACACACCCATTCATGCTGAAAAGAAAAGAGGGAGAGGAGAAGAGAGAAACACTATTCACATAGAACTTCACTGGCTCATATTTTGAGCTACATAGCTCCGATCGCCGCACCGTTTGCGGCTACGCGTTCCTTGTGAAAAGATCTACAAGACCCATATAAGAAACTGGTAAGGAAATCTCGAATCCCTCTCAGTTCTTCTCTTCAAATTTTCGAAAATGTAGGGCTTGGGATTAAGTGAGTTTTTGTGATTTTGGATGTTTAGGTTCACTCTAATCCTTGCTTAGCATTGGATTTTGGCTTCCAAAACTATTGGGAAAGGTAAGGGGTATTGAAACTCTTGTGAAATTTTATTTATGATAAGCCCTAGGTTGATTTGTGATGGTTTATGCATATATAGTTTGATTATTGTGAGTTTGGGAGCTATTGGAACTTGTTGGTGCTTATTGGAGTGGAATTGAAAGCTTGTATTGTGGTTGAGAGCTTGATTGTGCTAAATTGGAGTTTTGGTTCATATAGAGAATCGGCCAAGGTATGGTTTCGGTTTCTTCTATGTAATATATAATATTCATGTACACTTAGGCTAGTGACCTATAGGATAGGTCGGATTTATGTGGTTGTTGGTGATGGTTGCTTGATGGTGTATGTTGAATTAATATTGATATATTGAGAAATAATGATATTGAGGTATGATGTTTGATGATTTGAATGATTGTATGTTGTTGGATATTGATATAAAGTATGAACGAAATTGATGATGAGAATTGATAGGAATAAATTAATGGTTGGGAATGTGTTGTTGGAGAATTGACCTTAGTGTCATATATTTGGTGTTTGATGGTTGAGAATGGTGATTTGTGATTTAAAAAGGGTAGATTGTGCTGTAAATGGAAGTTTGGTATTGGTCTAGTTGGATGTGGCTTGTGAATTTGGTAAATTTGGGTACATGTGAAAGTTGGGTAAAAAAGGATTTTTGGTGAACTTTGTCTGATCATAAATTTTGCCTCGATTTTCAAAATTTGATGAAATTTATTTAGAATTAAATATCTTTTAAAACCCTTTAAATCGATATAAAGTTTGTAAAATTTGAAATTTTGTAGAGGAAGTTATGATCATTCAAAGTTGGTGTTGAAAATCCAAAATTCTGCAAAGTTGCAGAATTTTGTGATTTCTGGTATGTGCGCACGCACACCTCTGCAAAAATTTTGACCTGGGCAGGCAGTCTATTTGCAGTGCTAGCACAGCTTGTGCCGTACATACCAATGAAGAATTGCAACCTGTGCGTACGCACAGCCCTGTGCGCATGCACACGTTGGGAAGGACTGTCTGTTGAGGGCGCTAGCACAGGTTGTGTGAGCGAACAGACATTATGAATTTTGGTACCTGTGTGTATGCACACCTCTATGCGTACACACACCTTTTAAAACTTCTTCTGGGCGTGCGCACGCACACTCCTGTGCGTACGCACACGCCCTGTTTCTTTTAACTTTGGTTTCAACTATTTCACCTTCCCAACAAGATTGCAAGCTTCTCTAACACCATTTTAAGACTTTTGGGCTTGATCTTGAGCATGAGAACATAGGAAATATCCTAAGGGTTTTAGTTGATGATTTTTATGAAAAATTAGAAAACGGAGGATTAGGTTCCGGGTGTACTGAGGATGGTTTGATGGTATGTGAAGGATGATTAATATATGAGATGAGAACTGATGAACTGTTGAATTTGGAACTGAAATGCTGATTGGACAGTGGTTGAGATGAGTCGAGGACTCGAATGTGCAATGATGATTCCTTGATGTGTTGAAAATGTTTGCTGAAAACCACTGAAGTATTGATTTATACTGAGATTATGAGACGTTATGCGCCCGGCAGGGATGGTGGTTAATCCCGCCTGTCGAGGTAGCGGTGGCAGTGTAAGGACGGTGGTTAATTCCGCTTACGTTGAGATGTGGGTTGGAGGCAAGAGTATCCCGCTCGCATCCCTTCGGATCAATAAAGTGTGCAGGCGCAAAACCCTAGACAGTGACCCGAGCACTATATCTCGAGGTTCCCAATGATGATTCCGAAGGGCAACATCTCCATGGAGATGTGTCGGGTTGGCAGTTGAACCGACAATGTGATATCACAGCCAGTAGGACAGGCATTCATCATGTGCATTTTTTATCTGTTTGTTTGCTCTGCCGACTTGTAATTGTATGCCTATTTGAATAACATGCCTATTTGCTTACTTGACTACTTGCCTTATATGCTTCTACTTGTGTATTACTTGCATTGTATATAATTGTGTTTTCTACTGGGATTGAGGAGGTTCGGAAGGCGGTGGCGATGGGATCGCATGGAGGATAGGTTGGTGAAGACTGTGGGACAGTGGTGTTTGGTTAGAATAGAAATCCCTTAAGATAGAGTACCCTGTTTATTTATGCTAAGGTTTATATATATATATATATGCTTTATGGTTTTAGTATGCCTTAAGTTAAATCTTGTGATGGATATGGAGCTTAGGATTGCCTCTGGCGTCCCGGGGTCTTATATCTTATATCACTCGGCACTATTACCATACTGAAAACCTCCGGTTCTCATACCATATTTCTGTTGTGTTTTACAGATGCAGGTCGCAACCCATCTCGGTGAGTTGTTTGGATGGTGACAGAAGCGGAAGATCATGATACCTTTTGAAGTCTTTTGTTTATTTTGATTATACATCTCTCATTTTGTATTTTGTTTGGCCTAGAGGCTTGTATTTGAGAGAACAAAACTTGTATAAGCTGTTTTTACTGTCTGGTTTCATATATGGTCTGTATATGGCTAGCCGGCTTAAACTCTGCGAGCTGTGGCTAGATTCTTATGATATTATACTATGATATTTTGATATATATTGTATCTATTCCTTGTGATTTAAGTTAGTAGCTTTGTTAGTACGTTTTGCGCTTTTTAAATCCTGTTTTGAGTTATACCTTCATTGGGCTTCTAGATTATATTAATTCTTCTATATATTATATGTATGAGCTTTAGAACTGTCGTAGTCTCTGATTAACCTTTGCTTTACGGTGCAAGGTAAGGCTTAGGGTAATTAGGGTGTTACAGAAGAGCTGAGCTCTTTGTGTTTAATGAGTTTGGGTTGGGCCGATTCGTCCCGTTCGGCCTAATTTTGGGCTAAATTCTTTAAAATTAGTGTCAAAATTCTCGTTTTAATTTTTTCTATTATTTTAAACCTTAAAAAATCACATTTCTAATTTTCTAGGATAAATTATAATTTATGGGTTAATTATATATTAATTAATCGGGTTTTACAGACACTAATGGCAACGCTTTAAAACTGTTGGCTTTGTGAATAATAAAACTACAACAGTTTAAAACCGTTGCCTATGCAGTTATGGTTTTAAATCGTTACGTCATGAAAGAGAACGGTTCTAAACCGTTGCCTATTGAGCAACAGTTCTGAACCGTTCTTTAAAAATTATTGTCAAAACTGTTGTCTATGCCAGTAACTATGGCAACGGTTTTTTTGTTGACGTTGCCTTAGGTAAAAAACCGTTGCCAAAGCGTTGCCTAATGTTTTAGGAACGGTTTTTTGATCTATGGCAACGGTTTTTGACCGTTGCGAAAACCCTTATTTGTTGTACTGGCTTGAAAGAAAATTCCTCCTAAATTTCTAATTACTTGAACTAATCGAGATACATGACATATAATCCTCTTAGCTTTGGGTAATTAGGATTTTTGTGGCCATGAACTAGAATTGAACTTAACCCTCTAATTTACATTAAGTGGCCAAGACATTGGCGGTTGACTTAGATTAGAGGAGACTAAATCACTAAGACATTGGGGTTTAGTCAATTATAGTTTGCCATAAAATTGAATCTTGCATGATTAAAGTAGTTGGTAAGAAAATTTAATCCGGATGAATAAACAACTCCGAAACCTTAACTGATTTCTCCTATAGATTTCACCTCCCTTGTATTGTTTGCTTTCTTGCTTTTTGAATTTTTGTTTAATGCGTTTTATAACCCTTAAAACACAACTTTCTGTTGGCCTAACTAAGTGAGTCATTCGACCATAGTTGCTCAATCCATCAATTCTCATGGGATCGACCCTCACTCTCTGAGGTATTACTTGGTACGACCCGATGCACTTGCTGGTTAGTTTATGGATCTAAAAATTTCGCACCACTTTTCGTAACCATCTTTTTCTCTTTGAATTTCAGTTATGGACAAGAAAACCATGTCATTAATTTTCACTACAAGGTTTTGTTGATTTGTGGCATTTTTTTCTTATTTGTGGGGGTTTCTAAAACCCCCAAAATTTGAGGTGCCACGAGGTCTTTTGTGGGAGGGGGGGTTTAAAAACCTCCACAATCTATTCAGTGGAGGGTTTTGTGAGTGTTTAGTGGGGGTTTTATATTGAACTTTTGTGGCAGTTTAAAACTCCCACAAATTGATTTTATAATTTAACACAAATTAACTATTTTTTGAGATTTTCAAACCTCCAAAAATCCTATAATTATTTATTTTTAATTTCAAATCATTCATTAATCTCATCTCATTTACATATTCTCAAATTAAAAATTTATTTTTTAATATCAAAATTTAAAAACTAAATCTTTTATAACACAATTCCTCAATATAAGACATAATTATAAATATAAAAAAAATCTCAATATCAATAGTTCCAAACATGATTGCATATAGTATTATTCTACATAACTATTACTATTTTTTTTAAAAAAAGTAGAATTTTGTACAAATTTTTATTCTACATAACTACCCACTTCACATAGGAAGGAAAAAGAGAAAATTCAACCCAAATGTGAGAAAAAGTGAAGGCTTTATTGCCTCGTAGGCCTTCTTAATTGTTGCTAGTGTAGACCTTACTTTCAGATTCAGAAAGATAGCCTTGAAGAAAGAAACATAAAGAAAGTAAATAAGAGGCTCATCAACCATTAAAATTGTGTAAGCTAGATAAACTTTGAAAAATGATTAAAAGGATAATAATGCCAATGCTAAACAGGATGGAGAATCCAGCATGGTTAAATGTATAGAAATATCTTGGTCTAATAAGTGAGATGCATATAATAAACAAAAGCAATCATGGTATTCATCTTTTAAATTTTAAATTTTAAATTTTAAGTTTTAAATTATAAACTTATACTTTATATCCCTGCCTTTGAGTTATGGAAAGCATAAAGTTACTAGTTACTTGGGTTTGAATCCAAAAGAAGAGTTAGTCCTAGCATTAGGAATAAAAGCATTCATACAATGGAAAAGAGAATAAAAGAAAAGAACCTGTAACTATATAAAGTTGCATAAGCTTAATTATGCAATTTTATGATTACATGAAAATGGTCGAATGAAATTTTGAAAATTTTAAAGAAGTTAGAAAAAAAGAACGTGATTTGATAGGCTATGTGAACAGTGTAATTCTTTGTCTATATAGTACAAATAGCACTTTTCATTTTGCAATTAAATTTTTAGTCATGAGTCATGACCATTAATTTGACCCGAATCTACACATCTACAACTATCAATCAGAATCATACAGGAAAACATAAATGCAACTATAGTATGAACTATATGCTTTCTAAATCAAGCATCCTATGTGCATGTAAATAAATACATCATAGTATTTCACTGAATTCAATGTAAATTTCAAATGATGGATGCTACCATAGATTGTACAGTATCCATGCTTAATTTAGATACCTGAACAACTAGGAAAAAAGGGAGACTTGACCCCCAACACCTCGAGCAAATTATCCAATGCATCATGGAACTCCTTCTCTATAAGAATTGAACAAAAAACATTTTTAAGGTTTCCGCATTACTAAAATTTGATTCTGGTCTGAGATCATCCATAAAAGGAAACATGTGTTATCAAAATCATATCTTGGTTGAGGTTTGTCACTGAATCCAAATCCTATCCAATCAGGTACAAAGCAATGAAACCCTGCATCTGCCAACTGTAAAAAAAAGAGGAAAAAGCATATATATGTAGAACAAAAACTGAAACAGTGACCAAAAAAGAATGTATGTATCATCAACTAGGAAAAAGAATGCATGATGGATCCTACAAGTTAGAGTGGATTATGTTTGGTATGAGTTGGGGTATCTTATGAGAGGACAATGCACATTAAGGGGCCTGCATCTCACCAAGTTTCTTACATTATTGCTAAGGAACAAAAAGAAAGAAAAAAGAAAGAAAAAACACAATTAATTAAAAGGATAAGCAAGAAATAATAATATAGAGTTAAGGGGCCTTCTCTGCAATGTCACTGTATTTCCATGAGAGAATGATACTTCTCTGCAATGTTACTGTATTTCATGTTCACAAATTCCTTCAAGGTTTTAGAATCACCAAAGAGCAAGTTTCATTTTTCCTTTTTCTAAAACTTCTTTCGTACCCTCACCCCACTACACAAAATGTATGCCTTTGAATCCAAAACTTACTTTTCTACAAAGATAAAAAGAGCAGAAAGCTAGTTAACTATATGAACAAAAAAGTCTCTATTTATTTAAATATGAATAAAGCTTGTGACTAAGGTTATGAAATGAAATCAAAATCAATCAATAGTATATAGAAAAGGAGTGGGAGGAAAACAAGAAGAAATAAAAAGAAGCAAGAAGTGCATATTGCTTTAGTTGCTACTGTTGGTAATGGAACCTAATTAAATGATAATTGGTTAGAAATAAATGATTATTTAAAAGAGATTTATAAAAGATGTCACATTTGAGGTTGTGTGTGAACTGTGAAGTGTCATGCAGTGCAGATGGAGCTATCTTGGCCTTCTAAACTGATAATATAAATGTAACTGCCACTATATATGCAAGCATGCATTTTCTAATGTATAATATTTTTCTGGTCAAAATAGATGGCTTCTTCCCCTTTTCTTTTCTCCTCTTTCACATTAAGAAATTGTGATATGTTCACTTACAAGCTCTAACAAGGCAATTTCATATTGCGTGAGTTATAACTTACACGCTCCACAAATGGATTAGTTGGCCATAAATAGACCATAAGCAATAAAACAAAACTGCAAATTAATTTACTCTCTCGAATTAGACTCTGCCTCTGTTCCCTTTTACATTCATTAATCAGTTTTATTTTCATTCTTGTTTCTCTACCAAAGTTCCTTCCCTGTATTCTTTAGTTTCTATCAATATAATATGTTAACAGAGATCATGTATCTGCCCAAAAGTAGAGTAAAGTTCAATAAGATATATTAAATTGCACATTTTATTGATAAACCTATACAAAACCTTGCCAAGAAAACCAAATTATCCTAATCAATAGTGAGGGCTTCCGTTTCTCATTTTCAAAGAAAACATGAATCCCAACCCCATCCAAAAATCATTCAATATATTCATACATGGCTTGAATATTAAGCTCTATTAGAGTTGTATACCTAAGTTCAATTTACATGCCGTCATTCTCGTTCTTAATTCTTTCTATTTCACTGTTTAGGTTCTGGTGAGTTCAACAAAAAATATTAATTTTGAAAAATCCAACAATAAATTTTTCACTATCAAAACAAGGGAAAAATAATGGAAGGAGGTTGAAGTTCAACTGCTATAGAAAATAACTAGAAACCCTCAAAAGAGAGAGCTATTAGCCTATTACTATTTAGTATTTACTAGTGGATCTGACTGTGCATGCTGGTTTTAGGGTCAAAATCTTAAACTCCTATATATTCAACTCTTTCATTCTTTTGTAAGGAAAAGGAAGCATGTGAAGCCAATGAGTAATAGCTCAAATGGCATAGTCTCCCCATACTCAATTAAGAGGTTGCGGGTTCGAGTCTCCTATCTTTGGTAAAAAAAAAAAAGGAAGCATGTGAAACAATATTTTATTGCCAGATCTGTGATAAACCCCATTTTTAGGGTTTATCCTGTGCTTAATCTAGTGAATTTTATCCATTATTCTCACACTTATTCATACAATTCGCATGTTTTACGTTTTCCTTCTTGATTTTGTGCTATGATTGAAAACATGCTTCTTTGGCCTTATATTTGCTAATATTAATCCTCTCTTATTACCATTCGATGCCTTGATAAGTGTGTTAAGTGCTTTCAGGATTTATAAGGTAGGAATGGCTTAGAGGATGGAAAGGAAGCATGCAAAAGTGGAAGAAATACAAGAAGTTGAAGCAATTGCTAAGTTATCTAGCCTGACCTCTTCGCACTCAAACGGTCATAACTTGGGCTACAGAGGTCCAAATGAGGCAGTTTCAGTTGCGTTGGAAAGCTAACATCCGGGGCTTCACAACGATATATAATTTTTCACAGCTACCCCAAAGATAGGTGACATGCACGCATGGATCACGCGCACGCGTGACCTAGCGAAAATACAATCCCGCGTACGCGTGGACGACGCGTACGCGTGACTTTGCCGCGTGCTGGACATATCAGAAATCGCTGGGGGCGATTTCTGGGCTGTTTTTGACCCAGTTTTTGGCCCAGAAAACACAGATTAGAGGCTATAAAGTGGGAGAATCGATTCATTCATTCACACAACTTTCATATTCATAATTTTAGGTTTTTATATGTAGTCTCTAGAGAGAGAGAGGCTCTCTCCTCTCTCTTAGGTTTTTGGATTTAAGATTCTCTTAGTTTATGGTTCATTCCTTCCCAATTTTAGGTTCAATGTTCTTTAATTTAGTTTATTTTCTACTTTTAATTGTCTTAGTATTCTACTTTATCTATTTTCCCTCATTGATTAGTTATGTTGCCAAATTGGTTTATGAATTCCTATGTTTAATTTGATTTTCTATTTAATACAATTCGAGGTATTTCAGATTTATGGTTGCTTTCTTCTATTTATGATATAAATAATTTGAATTTCCCCCTTTTGGCTTTGGTTGAGTAATTGGTGACACTTGAGTTGTCAAACTTAGCAGTTGATTGAAAATTAGAAATTGTGATTGATTTGGATCCCTCTAAAGCTAGTTTTTCCATAAGAGTTGACTAGAACTTGAGGAATCAAATTGATTAGTCCACTTGACTTTCCTTTATTTAGTAAGGGTTAACTAAGTTGGAGCAATAACAATTCTCATCACACCTGATAAGGATAACTAGGATGGGATTTCCTGTTCTCGTACCTTGCCAAGAGTTTTTTCTAGTTATTAATTTACTTCCTTGCCAATTTATTTCCTTGTTCCCTATTTCAAAAACACCAAAAAAGATACAATTTCATAACCAATAATAAATCATACTTCCCTGTAATTCATTGAGAGACGACCCGAGGTTTGAATACTTCGGTTATCAATTTTATTAGGGGTTTGTTACTTGTGACAACCAAAACTATTGTACGAAAGGATTCTCTGTTGGTTTAGAAGCTATACTTACAACGTGATTATTTTTATAAAATTCTAGACCACACAAAATTCCGTTCGTCAAAATGGCGCCATTGCCGGGGAATTGCAAACATGTGCCTTATTATTGGTTATTGTAAATATTTGTTTTTTCGTTTCTTTGTTAGTGTTTCTAGTTTTAGGAGTTTATTTTCATTAATTTTTATTTTCTTTTGATACTATGAATTCTTACCCCTCTGGCTTTAAGTTTAGTTCCAATGTTGTTGTAAGAAATGGAAACTATAATGAAAATAGGCATTAAGGTTGGAAGAATCAAAGATGGGAGGAGCCACAAGGATTTGATCAACCCTCTTGGCAACAACCCCCTCCAATGCACTATAACCAACAACCATTCTATGATGCATACCAAGACAATAGTTATGGTGGACCTTTTCATGATAACCAACCTCCACCAAATTACTATTGTCAAGATCCATTCCAGGGTGCATACCAAGATGATGAATATGGTGGACCCCCTTGTGGTTACCAACAAGCCCCACCATATGCTTATGAACCCCCTCCTCGACATAACTCTGAACCACCATACTCACAAGCCCCTTTCCACCATTCACCTCCATATGACCCTAATCCTTATCTACCACACCAATCACCATATGACCCACACCCAGAACCACCACCTCAATATTCACCATCTCCATATCCTTATCAAGAAGAACCACCTCCGTATTATGAGCCCTTTCTCCCAACAAATGAACCTTCTTATCCACCCCAACCTCCACTGGATTACAACACACTCATCTCTAACATCATTGGTCTCAACTCTACACTCCAAAATCTTATATCCCGCATGAACCAACCCTCTACCTCCAATATTCAACCCTCAAGCTCTAGTGCACTTCCTTTTCAACCACATAATGATCTTTCCATCCCATCACCACCCTCTATGGAAGAGCACCCACATCCATCAATCCAAGAGCAAGATGATCCCAATTATGCTATTGATATGGAACAAGAAAGAAGGAATCATCTTCGCGATTCCATACTTCATAAGAAGCTAGAGGAGGCCCTAAAAGTGGCGGTAGCAGAGACCCTTGAAGGCAGAGGAGTGATTGAAGAATTAGTGAAGGAAGACATCAAGGAGGAGTTTGATTTTGTATTAGAGCAAGTGGAGAATGCCAAAATTATCAAGGAAAAGGAAGTGGTTGAAGACTTAGGAGATGCAGAACCTCCATGGGAAAGTCAAGTTATAGAGCCTCCTTCAAAGACGTTTGGAATTGAGGTTGAGGAGGGTGTACAACCTCCAAGGCATAGCCTGGTTGAAGACTTTGAAGAGGTTGATCAAGAGATGGACTCAATAATTAATGAATCCTTATCTACAATTGAATCCTCTCCCATTGGACTTGACATGGAGATTAAAGAAGAAGAAGCACAACCTCCCATGCCCTTGGAAATCAATGAAGAGGAGATTGAATTGGAAGAAAGCTACCAAGAGGAAGAGGTTGAAATTGAAGAAGCTTACAAGGAGGTGGAAGAATTCAAAGAAGAGCACAAGGGAGTGGAGCTTGCAAGATCATTAGAAACACCTATCCCAAAGCCATTACCGTCCAATACAACATTCAAGTGGGTAAAATTCTTATCCTTGACCTTTACTTTCCCACTTGAATATGGTTTACTTGAGACAGATGGTCAACTTAGAGCTCTTTGTGGCATTAAGAGTAAAAGGGAGATGGGTAGTGGTTGGCAACACCATCCTAGGTTCGTTATGGTTGGAAGCTCAAGGCCTGATTGCAAGGGTTGGCATAATTCTCAATTAATTGGGTCTAGGAGGATGTTTGGGTGCCTAAATGAGAATTCTAAGGCTGAACCACCCGGATAGAATCATCATGATCCACTTGAAGACGGGTGTAGAAACAAGATTTAGGATCCGGGAATATATGAGGATCAAATTTGGGAGCTCAAAACTTGTGAAGATCTCCATCAATGCTTGAGAAATTTACTTGGTATTGATAGAGATTATTGGAAGTCCAAGCATTGATGGAAGTTTCAAGACGAGTTCAAGCACAAGCCACCATGACAAGGAGCTCACCAAATGTCCAACTTAAGGACTTTAACTAAAAGTAATAGGTGCGAGACAACCCACCATGGTATGATCGTTCTTTCTTTTCTCTCCTTAGTTTTATTTTAGTGACTCTTCTTATAATCTCTGTATATAGTCTGCATTTGCATTTGTATTCTGCATATAAAAAAAAATGCACGTGACGCGCGAGCGTCGTTGACGCGTCCGCGTCATATGTGTATTCGAAACAAGAAGAAAAGAAGCAGAGAGTCACGCAGGAGCATGGCTGGAGGCATGCCTAAGGCACAAAACACGCCCACGCGAACGCGTCCCTGACGCGTCTGCGTCACTTGCGAAATCAGCCCTCCACGCGTGCGCGTCACCCACGCGCACGCGTGACCCTGCAAAATCGACGTAAAAGGGTGTATGGCTAGAAAGTCATGATGGTGTGGGCTGGAATTGTGCTGGAAGCACAAGCCCTATCACGCGTACGCGTCCCTCACATGGACACATCATTTTTCCAAATCAGGCCATTCACGCGTGCGCGTCCCTGACGCGCACGCGTCACCCCAAAATTTGGCAATGTGCGTATTAAAATAGAGAGTTGTGCGTGCGCGAGGCTGCTCTCACGCCAATAGCACAATTTAGGCCACGCGTTCGCGTCCCTAACGCGTCCGCGTCACTTGAAAAAAGCGCAAACTGCGCGACTGCGTGCCCCACGCGTCCGCGTCGCCTGCGCTGCACAGCTTATCCAAATCAGTGCCAAAATCCCTATCTTTTCTTTCCTATTCCTAATTCTTTCTTCCTCCTTCTTATTTCTTTCTTCTTCCTTCTTTCTTCTTTATTCTCTCTTACTTTCTACTACTTTCTCTCTCCTTCTTTTTCACATTCATTATCAAGGTTCTTTTCTTTTCTTCTTTCCCTCTTTACTTTTCATTATTATTTTTATTTATGTTTTCTTCTTCTTTTTCCTTTTAATTTCATAATCTATGTTTTCTTTGTCTTTATTTTTCTTTTTACATTCTTTTAATTGGTGTTAGAAATTTAATTGGGTGATTATTTTCTTCTATAATTGCTTGTGGATTATTAAGGAGTTGTTTGACAATTATCAATAATTATTTTTGGGTTGCTTACATGTTCAAATTCAATACTTTCAATAACATATTTACCATGCATGCTAAGTGTTTGTAAAAAAGTCCGTTTGGCATTGTGCATATTTAAATACTCTATCATTCTACTCTAATGCCTATTTTTTACAAAACCCCTTTTAATATTTTATTGATTGAATATAATTGTCAATACAAACAGATTGTTAGTTTGAAACACTTGATAATCAAATTAGGCAATTAATGCTTGATCTATGCTACTAATGCCTTTGCTAGCATGCCAATAAACATCTTGCATCTAATTGCCAAAACCTGCACTTGCTATATTTCCATTGATGAACTTATCACATGTAGTCGCGACCATGTGTTAATGACATCCTTCTTTACCGTGCATTGATTATCACTTGTATCATCATCTTCCTTGCTTTAATCCTTAGCTTTAAATGTTACTTACTTTTTCCCTTTTCAAGATGGCCACCAAGAAGGGTAAAGAGAAAGCTACTCTCAAACCACCGGTAAGGAAAGGAACAAAAAGAGTACTAGATGCGGAGCCATCTTCAACAGCAGTAAAGCCCTCAACAAAGCGAGTCACGAGGATCATCAAGGTTGATGAAAAAGAGAAAGCCTTTCCAGCAAAGGACACTGCGCGGTTCACTAACTGCTACTGTGAGCAAATGTTCCCCATCCTAGCTGAAAGGAACTATAACAATGAGTACCTTCTCATCCTCCTGACCCACATTGTTGATTTTGTTGAGCCCCGAATTGAACGCAGACAATGGGGATTCCTACGGAGACAGCCACGGCAGGTCAATCTTTCATGGGTAGTCGAATTCTACTCAAATTTTCACATGACAACCCTGCAGTCTGTCTATGTCCGTCAGAAGCAAGTCCCCATAACTGAAGAGGCCATTCAGCGAGCTTTAGATCTTCCCCCTGCAACAGAAGGATTGGACGCATTCCAAGAAGCCTCTTTCAAGCGCCAGACATACCAATTTGACTGGGACACCGTTCTTAGAGTTATAGCACAACCTGGCAGCAGATGGATCTATGGATACCATCGATTTCGACCTAAGGGAATATTGGCTTCAGCACTCACCTTGGAGGCTCGAGTGTGGGCACAGATCATATCCCACTACGTCTTTCTGAGCACTCACGAGTCCTCATTCACTGCAGATATGGCTGTTCTACTCTGGTGAATCATTACAGACCAGCCTCTCAACTTACCAAGACACATCTGGGATGCCATGGGACACGTACAAATTACGGGCAACCTACCTTTTCCCGCCTTGGTCTCAGATCTAGTCTCGGCAGTCGGAGTCTCCTACAGAGCTGGGGACACCAAGGCCATGATTCCACGGGATGATCAGTACGTCCCTAATGGGAAGTATATCAGACCTCCAGCAGCCACTATCAAACGGACCACAAAACTGGCGGAAAATATTCCTTCTCCTTCCACATCACAAGAACCTTCAACAAATCAGCTACTCCTACAGATACTTCAGAGGTTAGACCGGCTTGACCGGCAGGGAAAGCAAAGAGAGCGCCGTAACAAGCGCCGATTTACATACCTCAAGGAGCTGCTTATTGGTAACCACCCACCTGAAGAAAACCCAGACACCTCGGACTCCACTTCATTTACCAGCACAGGGAGCCATGACGGTCCCGATTGTGGAGATGCTGCTACCAGCCTCCTTTGTTCCTGAATGATGGCACCGAGGACGGTGCCAAGCTTTAAGTGTGGGGAGGTCGGTCAATACCTGACTTCCGGAGGTATTTACTCTTTCTTAGAACTAATAAATTAGTTATTTTTCTTTTGTTAGGATAGTATAGATTGCATAGTAACAGGTATTTGCATGCATGTTCTATTTGGTTAAAAAATAATAAGTTTCTTTTCAAGACTCTATTTTGAAAAATTTCACTAATTTAAATCAAAAATTTTGTATTAAAACTTATTTGAAGACTGTAAATTGGAACATGGTTTAAAGCTAGAATACACAACCCAGTAAGATTTTTGAGCCTAATTATATGGTTACACTATTTAACCATAATATTTTATTCTTGTGTGTTTTCTTCTCTATGATTGTAATTTTTATTTTGTTCCATCCTATATGTCCAATGTTTAATGTATTTATATGCTTACATATGAATGAGGCCATTATTTTATTAGCTCACTTATCCCAAATAGCCTACCCTTTCAATTACATTTGTTAGCCACTTTGAGCCTTTTAATCCCCATTTGTTCTATATTTTATCACATCACTAGCCTTAAGCAGAAAAACAATTAAATACCCCAAATTGAATCTTTGGTTAGCTTAAGATAGAGATTGTGTGTTAACTAAGTGTGGGAAAAACTGTGGGAACTTGGGTTAATGAAAGTGTACAGTGCTTAAATGATTAATTATTAGGAATTTGGGTACCTACTCATGTAAGAACAGAAAAATTAAAATTCCATATGCATTGATAATGTTATGTTTACTTTTATTTAAAAAAAATGAACAGAAAGTTGCATGAGAACGGTGCAGAAAGCGTGCCAATCGCACAAGCAACATCACGCGTACGCGTACCACACGCGTACGCGCAACTTGAGATTTTGGCATTTCATGCGTACGTGTCAATGACGGGCATGCGTGGCCCTAAAAAATTGACATAAAAGGTGTATTGGCCAAAAATTGTGATGGCTTGGTGTTGGCACTATGCTAGAGGCACAAAATCACCCACGCGTACGCGTCCCTAACGCATTCGCGTCGTCTTCAGTTTCTGAGCAATCATGCGTGCACATGCCTGACGTGCACGCATCATATGCAAAGTTGGGCCACAACATTGAGTGAACAGAGAGTTGCGCGTGCGCGAGGCTGGCTTCGCGCGAGTAGCACAAACACGGTCACGCGTACGCGTGCGCGACGCTCTCGCGTTGCCTTCCCAATAGCGCGCCCCACCCGTACACGTCAGTCACGCGTACGCGTCGACAGCGCCGCATCACCAGAACCCTACAACGCCCACTTTTCTTATCTTTTCTTTCCCAATCCTAATTACTTTCTTCTTTCCCCTTCTTTCTTCCCTCTTTCTTACTTTCTTCTTCTTAATCTTTTTAATTTCTCATCCTTCTTCACTTTCATTCTATTTTACTTAATTTATTTGCATACTTTCATTCATTGCATTTTAATTTTGTGCATATTTTTATTTTCTTTTCTAAAGTTATTCTTTTTACATTGGTGTCACATGTTCTTATTCAATTGTTGTGTCTTTTCTGGTATTATTTTGGTACTTAGTGACTTATTTTACATTGTTGGGCGATATTACTTATTTGTCAAAAGCCAATTTTTATGATACCTGTGTTCCTTTTGCATTGACATGAATTTATATTGTCTTTCATTACCTACTATCTTTTCCCCATTGTTGCAATTTTTGTACTATTGATATGCCATGTGCTTTGATTGTTTTCTCACTTGCATGTTGTAGCTACCATGTAATTGAGGCTCTCATTATTTGGCATTAACCCACCCATACTTTATCTGTTTCCTATCTTTGTTTTTGGGTTACTTTTCTTCTTTTTTCCTCTTCTTTCAGGATGGCCACCGAGGAAGGAAAACATAAAACTTTTACATGGAGCGACAGACAAGTCTATCTGCACAAACTTTAGAGAAAGACATCAGTTGTAGCAACCCGTCCACTTGCACATCTTAGCATGCACCGAGGACGGTGCAATCTTTAAGTGTGGGGAGGTCGATACCGACTTCCGTGGGTTAGTTACCTTTTTCTCAACACCAATGTTTTATTTTCTTTGTTTATTGTTGTGTTTGCATGTTTGATTGCATGTTTGTTTGATTTTGTGCATATTCTACCACTGCTTGGTTGAAGTAACGAATTTCTTTTTTAAGAAACTTTTTATAGCATTTCACTAATTTGAATTAAAATTTTTATTGAACTTGTTTGAAGAAATATTATACTGGAACATGGTTTAGAGCTCGAACACACAAAACCAGTAAGATTTTGAGCCTACTTGATTTGTTGTATTTTATCAACTAATATTTTATTTTTGGTGTGTGTTGTTCTCTCTAAAATTGTGATCTTTGTCTTGCTTAATTCTATATTTCCATGGTTTGATGTATGCATGCACTTATATGATTGAGGCCTTTGTTTCACTGAGCTTACATACCCATATGGCCTTACCCTTTCATTATCCTTTACAAACCAATGTTGAGCCTATTATACCCCTTTGTTCTTTACTTTAGCTCATTACTAACTCTAAGTGGAAAACAATAATGTCCTTAATTTGAATCCTTGGTTAGCTTAGACTAGTGAGAGGGCTCATGAATTAAGTGTGGGGAAAGTGGGTTTGGAAACGTTTGGTTTTGGAAATTAAGTATGTTAAATTTCTTTATGAAAATGTGAAAGAAATGTTTAAAACATGTTCATGCATTCAATAATTCAATCATATGCATTGAGAAAAACAAAAGAAAAAAATAAAATATAAAAATAAAATTAAAAAAACAAAAAATATTCAATTAAGTAAATAAATAAATGAATAAGGGGACAAAATTACCCCAATGTTAAGTTAATGAAAAGATCAATGCATATGTGATACAAATTAAAAGAAGAGTTGATGCATGAGTATGTAACACAAAAGTGGAAATTTTGGGTAGCTAGGCATGAAGTTAAAAAATATATAGAGTGTATGTATAGGTAAAGAGCTTAGGCTATTCAAAGATTCAATTTATAGCTCACTTATCCATATATATATATGGTACATTAAATACTTTTTGATTGGTTAGGTGAAGAACAAGGTTTAGAAAGCATGACTAGAGAAGACTAGAGTGATTACCCTATACACTTGAGTGATTAGAGTGCACATATACTATCAGTGAGGGTTCAATGCTTGATTCTATGTTCCCTGCTTTCATGAGCTGTCTTCTTACAAGTTTACTTGTTTTTACTGTGTGATATTAATTAGAGATATTTGATTTATATTTGTCTTGAAGAGCTTATTTACTTTTAACCAAGTAGGAAAAATCATTTTAGCATATAGTTGCATTCATAGGTTGCATTGCATTGCATGAGTCCTACTTTCCCTTATTTAGTCTTTTAATCTCCTTGAGATAAGCATGAGGACATGCTAATGTTTAAGTGTGGGGAGGTTGATAAACCACTATTTTATGGTTTATCTTGTGTTTAATTGAGTAGTTTTTATCAAGTCTTTACCCACTTATTCATATGATTTGCATGATTTTACAATCCCTTCCTAGTTTTGTTCTATGGTTGAAATCTTGCTTCCTAGAGACCTTTAATTTGTATATTTTAATTCTCCTTTATACCATTCGATGCTGTGATCTGTGTGTTAAGTGTTTCAGGCTTTATAGGGCAGAAATGTCTTAGAGAATGGAGAGGAAGCTTGCAAAAATGGAAGGAACACAAGAAACTAAGGAGATGACCAGCGAGCACCGACGCACACGCATGGCTCACACGAGCGCGCGATATGGAGAAATTTGCAGCGATGCGTGCGCGTGCCTGACGCGTACGCGTGACAGGAAAAGTTGCCAAATGACGCGCACGTGTGACTGACTTGTACGCGTGACATGCGCGATCTGCAGAATTAACAGAAAATGCTGTGGGCGATTTTGGGCTGAGTTTTGACCCAGTTTTCGGCCCAGAAACACAGATTAGAGCCAGGGAACGTGGAGAGACTCAAGACACATTCTCATTAGCGTAGTTTTAGGATTTTAGATCTGAATCTAGAGAGAACTTGCTCTTCCTCTAGGTTTTCTTTTACTTTCATAGTTTTATAGTTTTATTGCTTTTGCTTTGGATATTGAAGAGTCATCACCTCCGTTGAAGATACTATTCTAGTTTGTTTCCTTACTCTTTTATTTATTCCATATTCTTAATTCTTGTTTAGAGTTACAATTAGATTTTTCATGGATTGTTAATGAAAAGGATTACTTTTATTTTTAATTAAATTGCAGTTATTGTCTATCATGTCTTTCTTTTATTCCTTATTTAATTCTATGCAAGTAATTTTCATGTCAATGGAGTAGATTCCCAACTTGACGTGGAGGTTGATTAAAAGGAGACACTTGAGTTGGAATGCTCAAGTGATTAGTTAAATTGGAAGTTGTTGGCTAATTCTGTATTTACTAACGCTAGACCTTCCCAAGGGAAAGAACTAGGATTTGCGAATAAGAGTTAGCTCAATCACTTGAATTTCCTTTATTTAGTAAGGGTTAACTAAGTGAAAACAACAACCTCTTTATACTACACTTGGGAGAATTTCAACAAGGATAGAACTTCCAATTAATCATTCCCCCAATCAAGGCCTTTTATTTTGAATATTATAAATCTCTTTTAATTTTTATTGATTTAATTTACAATTATTTATTTACTCATTGCCCAAACTCAAAATCTCTCGGAAAACTCCTGATTAATAAATTAGCACCCTTTCAGCAACTCGTTGGGAGACGACCTGGGACTCATACTCCCAGTATTTTTATTCTAAACTTTTGTGACAACTTTTCTAAATTGATGAGGTGGATTTCAGCTGGTTAAGAGCTATACTCGCAACGCTGTTCTTATATTATAATCTCTTAATTGGTCTAACACGCATCAATCTGTTTATAGAAGTTACATTTCTTGTTCCTGTTTATCATTTTCAATAAAAAAAATCGTATTATAATTAGATAAATATAGATCCTAAATATAGATCTACACACAGAATTCGTAGTTCATGCTCTCTAGCACATTTTTAGTAAAATATCATGTCATAATCCTTTGAATAAAGCAAAACCAAAACAGATATGTCTTTAGAAGTTACAAAAAAGGCGAGAGATAAGAACACATTAAATCAACAAAGAAAATAAACAACAGACGAGAACCATCCTCATGCTTGGCATCCCAGAGAACTTTTGGTTTACAATATACTCTGAAATTTACTTTGAAAAATAGGAAATTAATTTGTATCTTCAGGAACAGATCAAAATGTCAATTAATAGGACAAGAGAATAATTAATTAATCAAGTAATTATAATTCACAATTAGAAAGAGAAATAGATAATCATAATCATAGCAAATAATCAAATCCAAAATAACAAAGACACAGAAAAACGTAAAGAGACAAATAAAATTCTTCAAAATAAAATGACATTTATTAATAGAGAAGAGATATCAACAAATTAATAGCGAAGAAGAAGTATTAGCGGCAGAGGAGAAATATGGAGGGAGAGAAAGTTGTGTCGAAGAAGAAGCTTGGAAGCGAATAGATCTGAAAACGCGTTGAGGAGGTGGCTCGATTAATAGTGAACAAATCTGGAAATTAATAGCAAGGAGATGGCTCGATTAATAGCGAACAAATTAATAACGAACAGATCTGGAAACTTCACTGTGGCAGCAACAACAATATAGAACGGACATAGCAGAAACTCTCTACTGCAACGGACACGGCAGTGGTGGCGGTGCCGGCGGCGGAAATGGCAGCGAAAATGATGGTAAAAATGGCAGTAGAATCCTAAAATTACTCGGAAAGTTCTCTCTCAGCTAAATTAGTCTCACAGCTAACTCAGTCTCTCAATTTTGAAAAATTGAAAAAATTAGATTTTATTCTAAAATTTAATTTTAATTAATTATTAGTGGAAATTTTTTAAATTGGTGTAGATAAAATATATTATGGAGATTTTTAGAAACCTCCACCAAAATACTCCCTCAAATAGATATTAATCTTGTAGTGTTTGCAGGGTTTAGAAGAATGATTATCTAACGAGTGCTCCATCAATGACTCTAGAGCTTTATATGAGTTCCAAACTCGAAGAGGACGGGTGATAAATTTTGAATCCATTTAGTTCTATTTTCAACGACCGTACATAATCAAATGGAATTGCGGATTAAGTGTTTTTGCAAATGAATGGTAGTACTCCTTTTCTTTTTCTATAGATTGGCTGATTGGGTTTTCTTCTTTTTTATTGTACAGTTAATAAATAAAGACATAAAAGTGAAGAGGAAAAGTTTAAGAAACTCACCAAGGAATAAGGAATATAAAAATTTATCCATTCTTTTGGCATAATTTCTCTTATTCATCCAACAAATCTGAAGCCCTTTAAAAAAAATGTAGCATGTATAGTTTCATGTCGTTATGTGTTCCTACTTGTACGTACAATATACATTCTAGAAGTGAGTTATTTCCTACACCGTAAGTTCTTTAGAAGTATTCCGTAATTGTGATGTATTATTAGCATTTTTGTATCAAAGTGAATGTACTAATATTTCAATTTGTAAATTTAATTGCATATTGTTTGACTTTATTATTATGTGTTAAATAACTTATTAATCCAAAGTTATGAGTTTGATTTTATTTATACAAAAGTTTTTTCGTTAAGCATAAAAGAAGAAAATAAATTGTGTTTGGTTACTAAGAAAGAATATAGTTTTTTTTGTTAAGAACAAAAAGGAGAAAATAAATTGTGTTTGGTTACTAAGATAGTAAGATTTTGCATTTTTATGGAATTTTTTTTATGTTGTACTTAATTGTTGCATTATTAAGTTGTATAAAATTTTTATTTTTAAGCTTTTATATTAGTTAGTTAAGGAGAACCAATTAAAACAGTGAACTTCTTTCTTTAGTATTTTTTTTTTTATTTTGAAGTGATATCATTATTCCGTTCATGATACTCACTTAATTAATGTAAACTATTATCGTATTATCATTTTTTGACTTCTTCTTTTAAAGAATGAGAACAACATGGTATTCTAGTATTTTAATATCATAATATGGTATTTTTAAATCTAAATTTTTAATTTACTGCTTTTAAGTATGCTTTGTTTCTTTATCTCAATGCACTAAATGGATGAGTTAAGCTATATTATGTTAGCAAAAAAAAGTAAAATGTTAGATATATCAAGACTAGATTAAGTTAGCAGGTGTAGTTGTAACAATTTACTAAATGAATCCATAAGAGTGTATTTGAAATATAGCATGCTTCATCCAATTTGAAATAACGGAATGGTCTAATTTGAGAAGTTCGTGGAATGATACACTGTCTACCTAAAAGTTGAAAATGGTTTGTTAGATACATGTGTTGCTTTTATAATCGAATAAGGTGGAAATACAATCTAGTTTATATAATAAAATTAGCAGAATAGGACAATTCAATCCCTTTATGGCATTTAAAGTATTTATAAGCTGTGATTGCAATTGTCCATGGTTCACTATTTGAGTTCTTTCCACACTACAACAGGAACGGAGATTAGCGGCGGCCAAAAAGCCGATTTGCGGCGGTTTTTAACCGCCGCTAAACATGGTACCAGCGACAATTAAAACGCAACTAATAAGGGGGCGGGCATGACATTTAGCGGCAGTTTTCAACAACTGCTGGCATAAGTGTAGCAAATCGATTATTTTGCGTCGGTTGATATAGTGGCTGTTTATAACCGCCGCAATTCGGCAAGGTAGATCCAGCCATCTTATTTGCGACGTATTTAACTCGCCGCTATTTTGATTTTCGTTTTTTATATGATTTTTATTTGCGGCTGTTTTAAACCGCCGCTAATTGTTCACATCCCTTTTTTTTTAATTTAAAAATTTTATTTTTCTGATTTATTTGATTAACCTGAGAGCATTTTTTAATTTTTTGGAGTATTCTTTGTTATTTTAAAAATCTTATTGTTTCCATCTAAATTTTTATATTGCAGGCAAAAGACTCAAGAATAATTAATTGCAAAAAAAGACTAACATTTATTGTAATATCAATAAAGTATTTCAATAGTCATCCAAAAAAGTAAAGTAATTGACTAATAATTAATGTTGCATAGTAATATAAACAAAACATATACTAAAAAATAAACTATTACATATTTTTTAATTTCTAATTCCCGCCATGTCCATCCAAAGACTTCATCCGTGCAGTGATGTCTGGTGGCAGCTCCCCACCTTGGTATAGGGAACATTCGAATACTATAAAATTAGAAACATAATACTATAATAACTACCACTACTTATAGAAACATCCTGATATTGAAATTTGTGGAATGAATGACATAGTTTTATAAAGAATGATACCATTTTTGCTCATTGAATATGCTTGATCACCTGAACTTGATATGAAGATTCCCTAGAGGAAAGGAAAAGGAAGTTTTAGCTTGAAGTGAAAATTACTAAAATGCAAAGGGAAAACAGGAAGAACGAGAAAATAATTCCAAGGAATAGGTAAGCCACACCTGCTGCCTAGCTCGCTGAAGCTCTTGCTCCAATTGCGTCAACTTCAAACGACTACTTTCCAACTGTTGAACATAGCTTGTAGGGGTAATAAGCCTATGGTATCAACTCTTGAATATTCGGGGTGTTCATAAAATAACCAAATTGTGATTAACCGGTTAAAAAATCATAACCACATTTTAGTTAACCAATTTAATAAAATAATTTTAAAAAT
The DNA here is from genome assembly GCF_059453495.1 of Arachis ipaensis. Classification (NCBI taxonomy): domain Eukaryota; kingdom Viridiplantae; phylum Streptophyta; class Magnoliopsida; order Fabales; family Fabaceae; genus Arachis; species Arachis ipaensis. Next base: position 29,537,483 of record NC_142441.1, on the reverse strand, counting down.
CATATCCATATTATTCAAAAGTAGTTAACCAAAACCAAATTTTAAAAATCGGTTTTTAACTGGTTAATCAAAATCAAAATCAAATTTTATTTAACTCTTGTGTTCAAATTAGTTAACCAATTTTTTTATAAAAATCGATTTTTAATCGGTTTTTAACTGGTTAAAAACTAATTTTTAATTTTTTTTGAAAAATCCAATTTTTTATGTAAAAAATAGGTTTTAAAAAAAACTGATTATTTTTAAAACGGGTTTTTATTTTTATAACTGATTAAAAATCGATTTTTAAATTTTCTAACCATTTAATAACCAATTTTATCACATAAAACCAATTTGGTTGATTAACTAAATTATATTTTTGGCTAACCCAAAAACATGTTTGGTATTTGGATTAACCAAACCTTGAACAACCCTATTGAATATAATGCACAAGCGGAGAAATGTAAAAAATTTATTTCCAATAACTATGTTAAATGATGGACAAATAAGAAATAGGAGAATTACTAGAGTCAGCATTCATCCACTATTATCGAATGAAAAATTACCATATGAAGGCTTGCTACCCTCGAGTAAGTTAAAGGAGATACTATCTAGCACTAAAATACATGTTTAAAACTTCAAATTAATAAGAGGCCAAAGCAAATGGTACTCATTTTGTGCGTATTTAGTTATAATCGATGAAAAATATAGATGAGAGTATCAATAACAGACAGCCAGCATAATTTGTCATTCCAAACAGATTGTCTGAAAAATACATACAACCACATAAATAAGAATTCATATCATCATGAGAATAAGAACTAATGACAAGATAACCCTAGATTTTGTGCTTGTCAACTAAAGATGAAATCCTTGTGTTTCTTACTTGTCATTATAATAAGAATCTTTATATGGAACAAGTACAATAAAAAAGACATGTGTTTATACTAATATAAGAATAAAATTAGCCAAAAATATAAAGTATAATCCTACATTTTTCCGCAATCGGCTTTTCCTTGCAGCCTCATGATTCTGAGCAAGCCTGCGAAGAGTCCGCAACAATGAAAAATAATCATGTAACTAAAAAGAAAAAAAAGATCACCCTTACGGTAAAAATTAGAATGAAATAAATTGTCAATTTGAACATATGTATGGAAATAGACGCTAAGATGTTGTGCATCTCTTGAGCGGATCAATGTGATTACATATATCTTTGGGTTGCTAAAATGGAGATTTATTCTTCGAGATGTAAATTACCTTCTGATCTATTTTATCATTTGATCTGCACTTGAGTCTGAAGCCACAACAGCAAGGATTGACTTCCATCAAACTGCATAAATGTCATATTGTCAATAATATCAGTAGAAAAGGCATCTTCTCTGCTTTGTGCCTTTGTGGAACCAGAAAGGAAAAGAATTTTCATTTATTCTCATGCATTATGTTTTTCTTCTCAATAAATTTTAAACTCAAACGCAAGGAGAGCAAGCAAAGGATTACAAAGACACTACTAAGACTCATCATGCTTGGCACCCAGATCAACAGCCTCATTACATTCAAAAGCTATTTAGAGTTTTAGATCCAGATCAAGCACAGTTGAATCCATGAAGAAGTTCTACCAGAACCGGTTCCAGTGTATGTAAACATCAGATATGTACTTGCGATTTATCAATTGAACTTAGGAAAACAACTAACATGACAAGAAAAGGAAACATCTGTAGAAATATCAGCTCTAGGCCTGGCATCGGCCATGGCAGACCTTACCTATTTTTCTGTATCACCACTTGGTATTATAACTTGATTTGTTGATGGTAACTTCTGTGCTAACAAGCTCAGTCTGTCTTCTAGGTACGTAAATGGGCTTCTGTCAACTGAAATTGACAACTAAATTAAAACAAGAAAATGATAGAAACGTTACAAATAAGTGGATTGTACACAGATACCAAACACATTATTTACCAAGCTGAAAATCAATTAGGTAAAAAGAACTTGAGATATTTACCCTATCAGAAGTGCCAAGGTGGACAGGACCAGGAGAAATCATTTGACTACTTACTTTCAACGAGTTGTTTATAGGATCTAAATCATATACCACAAAAAATAATTAGAAAATGAAAGGATAGAGCATGATTGCTACAAAGATCATATTCCTATACATATAGCTCATCACCAAAGTAATGACATATATGCATTTACGCTGTCTTTTTAACAAGCATCGTCAGATATTTCCAAACAATATCTGCAAATGAATAAACAAAGTTCCCTTTTAGGTCAATAATCAATTTCAAGCATTCTAAAATGCAAGAACACATCCTTTTATTAGTTTTTATAGTTTGATTCTAAATAAGGTAACACGAAACAAGAACCAATGTCAATTTATATACCATAAACTAGTGCATCGATACTGCTCAAATCTCCATCAATACTCAAGCAAAGCTACCTCAAATACTGCATTACATTAATACTAGAAATATAAGTTAGTACTTCCTACAACACATGGGGACACATCAAGTGTACCAAATAAGTTCAAGTTCTGTTATCGATAGAAAAAGTAAAAAGCAATATGAAAAGTATAAGAGAAAACGAGTCAAATGACAGAGTCGTCCTAGCTCAATAAATTCGACTTCAATCATTGAATGCAACCTATACAAAACATTAATAAAAGGGAATTAGTAAAAGGGACAAAATTAGCAAGTCACACAATCTGGATCATCCTCAATCTGCCATTCCAGTTTCAGGGGCCAAAACAGGAGACTCGACTACACTAGAACCATCCCGGATTCTTCATTATTTGTAGATGCACAAACAGGGGCATCAAAACCAGGACTTGATGTTTTTCCCTGAGCAGGTAAAGTAGATTTACCTGCTGCAGTTGGTGTTATTCCACCTCCAATGTCCTTTCTTTTTTTCATCTTCTACTAATTTTTATCACTGTTATGTCTTTTATGCTGATCATAAACCAAACAAAAATTTCCATTACGATATCATAAAAATAACATTGTTCAAAAATTCAATACACAATGAGCCAAATCACCATATAATGAAATTCTAGACATAGTTATAGGATGATGTACCTTAGTGAGCATGTCAAGATGGCTGCTATTATTCATTTTCGTAATCGGCTACTGACTCATTAAGTATTCTACCAGAATTCTTAGGACAACTTTTGTTGTAGTGCCCTGACACCACAGTTTGAAAACTTTCTCTGTTGTTTAAATTTTGCGTTTTTCTTGGGAGCTCCCTTACACTTCACCACCAACGGATCAACAATGTAGTCATCATCTAAATTACCATTGTGTGGATTTACACCTCATTTTTGGAGTTTTGTAATTGTGTTGACAACATCATCGATTGCTTCAGCAAAATTACTTGAGTTCTTACATGCAACATCCATCAACCTAGACACTAAGCACCTAACACACCCAAACAAAACTTAAGTACCTTATCAGAATCACTTGGATCATCAATAGTTGACTTCATAAAATCACTCTTGGCATTCTTTGTCCATCGCTTGTACACTAAGCCTTCTGAAGTAATTTCAACATGTTTGTGCTTTAAGCATTCAAATATGGCATGCAAGGAATTCTTCGATTTTTGAACCACATACACTCACAACGAAGTATTCCTTCAACTCTGTCAAACTCAACCACATGTTCAATCTATGACATTCCAAAATTGTTACACTTGAAAAATAGTTTTCCACCATCTTGAATTACCAGGTCTACGTTCATAGCACAAGCGCCTTTAATTTCCTTCCTGACCTCCTAAAAAATGTTACAAGTGAAAGTATTTGTGTAAGACCCAGAACTTTTGAAAAGTCTTATTATGATCAAAGTTTAAATTATATAGTTATCTACAGTTTTAAATTCAGAAATTATTTTATTTTATTAAAGATAATTAAAGCAAGTTTCGATTAATTGAATTTGAAATAAATTAAGATTATTATCCAATTTTACAATTATTGAATTATTTTCTATATTTAAATTATAAAGTTGGTAGTTATGAAATAATAAGAATTTTATATGATTTGGACTAAATAATTAATATTTTAAGATATTAATACTGCTGTTTTGGAAAATAAAGAAATTAAGTATATTATTTCTAAGTTTTGGATTTGAACATTTTATTGGAAATAATTTGTAAAATTGATAAACGAATAGTATTTTTATACATTATTATTGTTGGATTAAAATTTATTTCTAATTACTATATTATCCCTATTTTTATCTGAAATTACTAAACTAACCGTAACCCTAATTTACACAACACAACACCCTTACCCTGTTTCATCACCCTCAGCCGTCACCCCCTAACACCCTCTTCCTTACTCTCAGCGGCACACAAATCAAACACACACACACACACACAGATACACACACACACACACACACACACACACACACACACACAGAGGAGAGTGCGTCGACCAGGAAGGGTGCTGTCGCCGCCAGGTGGCCGCCGTTGATCCCATCACTTGCGTCGTTGCTAGCCGTGCCATCACAGGGAGAGATCGGGTAGAATTGGGGAAACAGGGGAAGGGGCCGCGGAGAAGGGGAGGAGGAGAGGAAGAAGATCGCGCCGGCGTGCTGGACTCTACCGCCGCCATCGCGTCATTGCCGTCGACCCTGCGAGTTGCCATCCGGTCACTGTCGTTGAAGCTCTGCGTCGCTGTCCAACCCGCCGCTCCTCGCCGCCAGTTGCCATTCGTCTTCATCGCCGCCAGCTAAAAGGGGATTGACGTGCGAAGGAGGGAAGGCCGTGGTCAGCCTCGTCACGTTCGCATTCGGTCACCTCTGCTTCCGTGTCTCCCAACGGCGCCACAGCACACGAGCCGGAGGAACTCGTCCCTGCTAAGCCGCCGCCGCCACTGCTAGGGTTTGTCGCCGACGAGGGTTGGCCGCTGGTGAGGAGAAGATGCTGCCGCATCTTCCAGTCGTCCCTATCGCCACCGTGCCGTTGAGAAGAAGGCCGTCTAGTCCCACAGAGTAAGAGAGAGAAAAGGCACGGGAGCAGAGGAGAGAGAGGGGAGGCCTGCGCCAGCCACCGCCGCTCCTGCCGCCCAAATCCCCGCTGCCATCGCCGAAAATCTCTGCCGGTAAGGGTTTTAATTGAGGTTTCTGTCTTTTTGGATTTGGAGAAGGTTTTGATACTGCGTGGTTATTATAGTTGATCAACCAGAGCTTCTGGCCTCTACCGGAGCTGTTGCCGAGTCGGTTCGGAATCGCAGCTGCTTCATTTTGTTATTTCGGTAAGTAATTATGTTTCGAAAGCCCTGCTTTAGTGTTCCATACATGTATTTGATGAGCGGATATTTTATACGCTTTTTGAGGGTAATTTCATGTAGTTTTTAGTATGTTTTAGTTAGTTTTTAGTATATTTTCATTAATTTCTAGGCAAAATTCATATTTCTGGACTTTACTATGATTTTGTGTGTTTTTCTGTGATTTCAGATATTTTCTGTGAAGTGTCATGCGGTGCAGATGGAGCTATCTTGGCCTTCTAAACTGATAATATAAATGTAACTGCCACTATATATGCAAGCATGCATTTTCTAATGTATAATATTTTTCTGGTCAAAATAGATGGCTTCTTCCCCTTTTCTTTTCTCCTCTTTCACATTAAGAAATTGTGATATGTTCACTTACAAGCTCTAACAAGGCAATTTCATATTGCGTGAGTTATAACTTACATGCTCCACAAATGGATTAGTTGGCCATAAATAGACCATAAGCAATAAAACAAAACTGCAAATTAATTTACTCTCTCGAATTAGACTCTGCCTCTGTTCCCTTTTACATTCATTAATCAGTTTTATTTTCATTCTTGTTTCTCTACCAAAGTTCCTTCCCTGTATTCTTTAGTTTCTATCAATATAATATGTTAACAGAGATCATGTATCTGCCCAAAAGTAGAGTAAAGTTCAATAAGATATATTAAATTGCACATTTTATTGATAAACCTATACAAAACCTTGCCAAGAAAACCAAATTATCCTAATCAATAGTGAGGGCTTCCGTTTCTCATTTTCAAAGAAAACATAAATCCCAACCCCATCCAAAAATCATTCAATATATTCATACATGCCTTGAATATTAAGCTCTATTAGAGTTGTATACCTGAGTTCAATTTACATGCCGTCATTCTCGTTCTTAATTCTTTCTATTTCACTGTTTAGGTTCTGGTGAGTTCAACAAAAAATATTAATTTTGAAAAATCCAACAATAAATTTTTCACTATCAAAACAAGGGAAAAATAATAGAACCACGGGGAAGGAGGTTGAAGTTCAACTGCTATAGAAAATAACTAGAAACCCTCAAAAGAGAGAGCTATTAGCCTATTACTATTTAGTATTTACTAGTGGATCTGACTGTGCATGCTGGTTTTAGGGTCAAAATCTTAAACTCCTATATATTCAACTCTTTCATTCTTTTGTAAGGAAAAGGAAGCATGTGAAGCCAATGAGTAATAGCTCAAATGGCATAGTCTCCCCATACTCAATTAAGAGGTTGCGGGTTCGAGTCTCCTATCTTTGGTAAAAAAAAAAGGAAGCATGTGAAACAATATTTTATTGCCAGATCTGTGATAAACCCCATTTTTAGGGTTTATCCTGTGCTTAATCTAGTGAATTTTATCCATTATTCTCACACTTATTCATACAATTCGCATGTTTTACGTTTTTCTTCTTGATTTTGTGCTATGATTGAAAACATGCTTCTTTGGCCTTATATTTGCTAATATTAATCCTCTCTTATTACCATTCGATGCCTTGATAAGTGTGTTAAGTGCTTTCAGGATTTATAAGGTAGGAATGGCTTAGAGGATGGAAAGGAAGCATGCAAAAGTGGAAGAAATACAAGAAGTTGAAGCAATTGCTAAGTTATCTAGCCTGACCTCTTCGCACTCAAACGGTCATAACTTGGGCTACAGAGGTCCAAATGAGGCAGTTTCAGTTGCGTTGGAAAGCTAACATCCGGGGCTTCGCAACGATATATAATTTTTCACAGCTACCCCAAAGATAGGTGACATGCACGCATGGATCACGCGCACGCGTGACCTAGCGAAAATACAATCCCGCGTACGCGTGGACGACGCGTACGCGTGACTTTGCCACGTGCTGGACATATCAGAAATCGCTGGGGGCGATTTCTGGGCTGTTTTTGACCCAGTTTTTGGCCCAGAAAACATAGATTAGAGGCTATAAAGTGGGAGAATCGATTCATTCATTCACACAACTTTCATATTCATAATTTTAGGTTTTTAGATGTAGTCTCTAGAGAGAGAGAGGCTCTCTCCTCTCTCTTAGGTTTTAGGATTTAAGATTCTCTTAGTTTATGGTTCATTCCTTCCCAATTTCAGGTTCAATGTTCTTTAATTTAGTTTATTTTCTACTTTTAATTGTCTTAGTATTCTACTTTATCTATTTTCCCTCATTGATTAGTTATGTTGCCAAATTGGTTTATGAATTCCTATGTTTAATTTGATTTTCTATTTAATACAATTCGAGGTATTTCAGATTTATGGTTGCTTTCTTCTATTTATGATATAAATAATTTGAATTTTCTCCTTTTGGCTTTGGTTGAGTAATTGGTGACACTTGAGTTGTCAAATTTAGCAGTTGATTGAAAATTAGAAATTGTGATTGATTTGGATCCCTCTAAAGCTAGTCTTTCCATAAGAGTTGACTAGAACTTGAGGAATCAAATTGATTAGTCCACTTGACTTTCCTTTATTTAGTAAGGGTTAACTAAGTTGGAGCAATAACAATTCTCATCACACCTGATAAGGATAACTAGGATGGGATTTCCTGTTCTCGTACCTTGCCAAGAGTTTTTTCTAGTTATTAATTTACTTCCTTGCCAATTTATTTCCTTGTTCCCTATTTCAAAAACACCAAAAAAGATACAATTTCATAACCAATAATAAATCATACTTCCCTGTAATTCATTGAGAGACAACCCGAGGTTTGAATACTTCGGTTATCAATTTTATTAGGGGTTTGTTACTTGTGACAACCAAAACTTTTGTACGAAAGGATTCTCTGTTGGTTTAGAAGCTATACTTACAACGTGATTATTTTTATAAAATTCTAGACCACACAAAATTCCGTTCGTCAAAATGGCGCCGTTGCCGAGGAATTGCAAACATGTGCCTTATTATTGGTTATTGTAAATATTTGTTTTTTTGTTTCTTTGTTAGTGTTTCTAGTTTTAGGAGTTTATTTTCATTAATTTTTATTTTCTTTTGATACTATGAATTCTTACCCCTCTGGCTTTAAGTTTAGTTCCAATGTTGTTGTAAGAAATGGAAACTATAATGAAAATAGGCATTAAGGTTGGAAGAATCAAAGATGGGAGGAGCCACAAGGATTTGATCAACCCTCTTGGCAACAACCCCCTCCAATGCACTATAACCAACAACCATTCTATGATGCATACCAAGACAATAGTTATGGTGGACCTTTTCATGATAACCAACCTCCACCAAATTACTATTGTCAAGATCCATTCCAGGGTGCATACCAAGATGATGAATATGGTGGACCCCCTTGTGGTTACCAACAAGCCCCACCATATGCTTATGAACCCCCTCCTCGACATAACTCTGAACCACCATACTCACAAGCCCCTTTCCACCATTCACCTCCATATGACCCTAATCCTTATCTACCACACCAATCACCATATGACCCACACCCAGAACCACCACCTCAATATTCACCATCTCCATATCCTTATCAAGAAGAACCACCTCCGTATTATGAGCCCTTTCTCCCAACAAATGAACCCTCTTATCCACCCCAACCTCCACTGGATTACAACACACTCATCTCTAACATCATTGGTCTCAACTCTACACTCCAAAATCTTATATCCCGCATGAACCAACCCTCTACCTCCAATATTCAACCCTCAAGCTCTAGTGCACTTCCTTTTCAACCACATAATGATCTTTCCATCCCATCACCACCCTCTATGGAAGAGCACCCACATCCATCAATCCAAGAGCAAGATAATCCCAATTATGCTATTGATATGGAACAAGAAAGAAGGAATCATCTTCGCGATTCCATACTTCATAAGAAGCTAGAGGAGGCCCTAAAAGTGGCGGTAGCAGAGACCCTTGAAGGCAGAGGAGTGATTGAAGAATTAGTGAAGGAAGACATCAAGGAGGAGTTTGATTTTGTATTAGAGCAAGTGGAGAAGGCCAAAATTATCAAGGAAAAGGAAGTGGTTGAAGACTTAGGAGATGCAGAACCTCCATGGGAAAGTCAAGTTATAGAGCCTCCTTCAAAGACGTTTGGAATTGAGGTTGAGGAGGGTGTACAACCTCCAAGGCATAGCCTGGTTGAAGACTTTGAAGAGGTTGATCAAGAGATGGACTCAATAATTAATGAATCCTTATCTACAATTGAATCCTCTCCCATTGGACTTGACATGGAGATTAAAGAAGAAGAAGCACAACCTCCCATGCCCTTGGAAATCAATGAAGAGGAGATTGAATTGGAAGAAAGCTACCAAGAGGAAGAGGTTGAAATTGAAGAAGCTTACAAGGAGGTGGAAGAATTCAAAGAAGAGCACAAGGGAGTGGAGCTTGCAAGATCATTAGAAACACCTATCCCAAAGCCATTACCGTCCAATACAACATTCAAGTGGGTAAAATTCTTATCCTTGACCTTTACTTTCCCACTTGAATATGGTTTACTTGAGACAGATGGTCAACTTAGAGCTCTTTGTGGCATTAAGAGTAAAAGGGAGATGGGTAGTGGTTGGCAACACCATCCTAGGTTCGTTATGGTTGGAAGCTCAAGGCCTGATTGCAAGGGTTGGCATAATTCTCAATTAATTGGGTCTAGGAGGATGTTTGGGTGCCTAAATGAGAATTCTAAGGCTGAACCACCCGGATGGAATCATCATGATCCACTTGAAGACGGGTGTAGAAACAAGATTTAGGATCCGGGAATATATGAGGATCAAATTTGGGAGCTCAAAACTTGTGAAGATCTCCATCAATGCTTGAGAAATTTACTTGGTATTGATAGAGATTATTGGAAGTCCAAGCATTGGTGGAAGTTTCAAGACGAGTTCAAGCACAAGCCACCATGACAAGGAGCTCACCAAATGTCCAACTTAAGGACTTTAACTAAAAGTAATAGGTGCGAGACAACCCACCATGGTATGATCGTTCTTTCTTTTCTCTCCTTAGTTTTATTTTAGTGACTCTTCTTATAATCTCTGTATATAGTCTGCATTTGCATTTGTATTCTGCATATAAAAAAAATGCACGTGACGCGCGAGCGTCGTTGACGCGTCCGCGTCATATGTGTATTCGAAACAAGAAGAAAAGAAGCAGAGAGTCACGCAGGAGCATGGCTGGAGGCATGCCTAAGGCACAAAACACGCCCACGCGAACGCGTCCCTGACGCGTCCGCGTCACTTGCGAAATCAGCCCTCCACGCGTGCGCGTCACCCACGCGCACGCGTGACCCTACAAAATCGACGTAAAAGGGTGTATGGCTAGAAAGTCATGATGGTGTGGGCTGGAATTGTACTGGAAGCACAAGCCCTATCACGCGTACGCGTCCCTCACATGGACGCGTCATTTTTCCAAATCAGGCCATTCACCCGTGCGCGTCCCTGACGCGCACGCGTCACCCCAAAATTTGGCAATGTGCGTATTAAAATAGAGAGTTGTGCGTGCGCGAGGCTGCTCTCACGCCAATAGCACAATTTAGGCCACGCGTTCGCGTCCCTAACGCGTCCGCGTCACTTGAAAAAAGCGCAAACCGCGCGACTGCGTGCCCCACGCGTCTGTGTCGCCTGCGCTGCACAGCTTATCCAAATCAGTGCCAAAATCCCTATCTTTTCTTTCCTATTCCTAATTCTTTCTTCCTCCTTCTTATTTCTTTCTTCTTCCTTCTTTCTTCTTTATTCTCTCTTACTTTCTACTACTTTCTCTCTCCTTCTTTTTCACATTCATTATCAAGGTTCTTTTCTTTTCTTCTTTCCCTCTTTACTTTTCATTATTATTTTTATTTATGTTTTCTTCTTCTTTTTCCTTTTAATTTCATAATCTATGTTTTCTTTGTCTTTATTTTTCTTTTTACATTCTTTTAATTGGTGTTAGAAATTTAATTGGGTGATTATTTTCTTCTATAATTGCTTGTGGATTATTAAGGAGTTGTTTGACAATTATCAATAATTATTTTTGGGTTGCTTGCATGTTCAAATTCAATACTTTCAATAACATATTTACCATGCATGCTAAGTGTTTGTAAAAAAGTCCGTTTGGCATTGTGCATATTTAAATACTCTATCATTCTACTCTAATGCCTATTTTTTACAAAACCCCTTTTAATATTTTATTGATTGAATATAATTGTCAATACAAACAGATTGTTAGTTTGAAACACTTGATAATCAAATTAGGCAATTAATGCTTGATCTATGCTACTAATGCCTTTGCTAGCATGCCAATAAACATCTTGCATCTAATTGCCAAAACCTGCACTTGCTATATTTCCATTGATGAACTTATCACATGTAGTCGCGACCATGTGTTAATGACATCCTTCTTTACCGTGCATTGATTATCACTTGTATCATCATCTTCCTTGCTTTAATCCTTAGCTTTAAATGTTACTTACTTTTTCCCTTTTCAAGATGGCCACCAAGAAGGGTAAAGAGAAAGCTACTCTCAAACCACCGGTAAGGAAAGGAACAAAAAGAGTACTAGATGCGGAGCCATCTTCAACAGCAGTAAAGCCCTCAACAAAGCGAGTCACGAGGATCATCAAGGTTGATGAAAAAGAGAAAGCCTTTCCAGCAAAGGACACTGCGCGGTTCACTAACTGCTACTGTGAGCAAATGTTCCCCATCCTAGCTGAAAGGAACTATAACAATGAGTACCTTCTCATCCTCCTGACCCACATTGTTGATTTTGTTGAGCTCCGAATTGAACGCAGACAATGGGGATTCCTACGGAGACAGCCACGGCAGGTCAATCTTTCATGGGTAGTCGAATTCTACTCAAATTTTCACATGACAACCCTGCAGTCTGTCTATGTCCGTCAGAAGCAAGTCCCCATAACTGAAGAGGCCATTCAGCGAGCTTTAGATCTTCCCCCTGCAACAGAAGGATTGGACGCATTCCAAGAAGCCTCTTTCAAGCGCCAGACATACCAATTTGACTGGGACACCGTTCTTAGAGTTATAGCACAACCTGGCAGCAGATGGATCTATGGATACCATCGATTTCGACCTAAGGGAATATTGGCTTCAGCACTCACCTTGGAGGCTCGAGTGTGGGCACAGATCATATCCCACTACGTCTTTCTGAGCACTCACGAGTCCTCATTCACTGCAGATATGGCTGTTCTACTCTGGTGAATCATTACAGACCAGCCTCTCAACTTACCAAGACACATCTGGGATGCCATGGGACACGTACAAATTATGGGCAACCTACCTTTTCCCGCCTTGGTCTCAGATCTAGTCTCGGCAGTCGGAGTCTCCTACAGAGCTGGGGACACCAAGGCCATGATTCCACGGGATGATCAGTACGTCCCTAATGGGAAGTATATCAGACCTCCAGCAGCCACTATCAAACGGACCACAAAACTGGCGGAAAATATTCCTTCTCCTTCCACATCACAAGAACCTTCAACAAATCAGCTACTCCTACAGATACTTCAGAGGTTAGACCGGCTTGACCGGCAGGGAAAGCAAAGAGAGCGCCGTAACAAGCGCCGATTTACATACCTCAAGGAGCTGCTTATTGGTAACCACCCACCTGAAGAAAACCCAGACACCTCGGACTCCACTTCATTTACCAGCACAGGGAGCCATGACGGTCCCGATTGTGGAGATGCTGCTACCAGCCTCCTTTGTTCCTGAATGATGGCACCGAGGACGGTGCCAAGCTTTAAGTGTGGGGAGGTCGGTCAATACCTGACTTCCGGAGGTATTTACTCTTTCTTAGAACTAATAAATTAGTTATTTTTCTTTTGTTAGGATAGTATAGATTGCATAGTAACAGGTATTTGCATGCATGTTCTATTTGGTTAAAAAATAATAAGTTTCTTTTCAAGACTCTATTTTGAAAAATTTCACTAATTTAAATCAAAAATTTTGTATTAAAACTTATTTGAAGACTGTAAATTGGAACATGGTTTAAAGCTAGAATACACAACCCAGTAAGATTTTTGAGCCTAATTATATGGTTACACTATTTAACCATAATATTTTATTCTTGTGTGTTTTCTTCTCTATGATTGTAATTTTTATTTTGTTCCATCCTATATGTCCAATGTTTAATGTATTTATATGCTTACATATGAATGAGGCCATTATTTTATTAGCTCACTTATCCCAAATAGCCTACCCTTTCAATTACATTTGTTAGCCACTTTGAGCCTTTTAATCCCCATTTGTTCTATATTTTATCACATCACTAGCCTTAAGCAGAAAAACAATTAAATACCCCAAATTGAATCTTTGGTTAGCTTAAGATAGAGATTGTGTGTTAACTAAGTGTGGGAAAAACTGTGGGAACTTGGGTTAATGAAAGTGTACAGTGCTTAAATGATTAATTATTAGGAATTTGGGTACCTACTCATGTAAGAACAGAAAAATTAAAATTCCATATGCATTGATAATGTTATGTTTACTTTTATTTAAAAAAAATGAACAGAAAGTTGCATGAGAACGGTGCAGAAAGCGTGCCAATCGCACAAGCAACATCACGCGTACGCGTACCACACGCGTACGCGCAACTTGAGATTTTGGCATTTCATGCGTACGTGTCAATGACGGGCATGCGTGGCCCTAAAATATTGACATAAAAGGTGTATTGGCCAAAAATTGTGATGGCTTGGTGTTGGCACTATGCTAGAGGCACAAAATCACCCACGCGTACGCGTCCCTAACGCATTCGCGTCGTCTTCAGTTTCTGAGCAATCATGCGTGCACGTGCCTGACGCGCACGCATCATATGCAAAGTTGGGCCACAACATTGAGTGAACAGAGAGTTGCGCGTGCGCGAGGCTGGCTTCGCGCGAGTAGCACAAACACGGTCACGCGTACGCGTGCGCGATGCTCTCGCGTTGCCTTCCCAATAGCGCGCCCCACCCGTACACGTCAGTCACGCGTACGCGTCGACAGCGCCGCATCACCAGAACCCTACAACGCCCACTTTTCTTATCTTTTCTTTCCCAATCCTAATTACTTTCTTCTTTCCCCTTCTTTCTTCCCTCTTTCTTACTTTCTTCTTCTTAATCTTTTTAATTTCTCATCCTTCTTCACTTTCATTCTATTTTACTTAATTTATTTGCATACTTTCATTCATTGCATTTTAATTTTGTGCATATTTTTATTTTCTTTTCTAAAGTTATTCTTTTTACATTGGTGTCACATGTTCTTATTCAATTGTTGTGTCTTTTCTGGTATTATTTTGGTACTTAGTGACTTATTTTACATTGTTGGGCGATATTACTTATTTGTCAAAAGCCAATTTTTATGATACCTGTGTTCGTTTTGCATTGACATGAATTTATATTGTCTTTCATTACCTACTATCTTTTTCCCATTGTTGCAATTTTTGTACTATTGATATGCCATGTGCTTCGATTGTTTTCTCACTTGCATGTTGTAGCTACCATGTAATTGAGGCTCTCATTATTTGGCATTAACCCACCCATACTTTATCTGTTTCCTATCTTTGTTTTTGGGTTACTTTTCTTCTTTTTTCCTCTTCTTTCAGGATGGCCACCGAGGAAGGAAAACATAAAACTTTTACATGGGGCGACAGACAAGTCTATCTGCACAAACTTTAGAGAAAGACATCAGTTGTAGCAACCCGTCCACTTGCACATCTTAGCATGCACCGAGGATGGTGCAATCTTTAAGTGTGGGGAGGTCGATACCGACTTCCGTGGGTTAGTTACCTTTTTCTCAACACCAATGTTTTATTTTCTTTGTTTATTGTTGTGTTTGCATGTTTGATTGCATGTTTGTTTGATTTTGTGCATATTCTACCACTGCTTGGTTGAAGTAACGAATTTCTTTTTTAAGAAACTTTTTATAGCATTTCACTAATTTGAATTAAAATTTTTATTGAACTTGTTTGAAGAAATATTATACTGGAACATGGTTTAGAGCTCGAACACACAAAACCAGTAAGATTTTGAGCCTACTTGATTTGTTGTATTTTATCAACTAATATTTTATTTTTGGTGTGTGTTGTTCTCTCTAAAATTGTGATCTTTGTCTTGCTTAATTCTATATTTCCATGGTTTGATGTATGCATGCACTTATATGATTGAGGCCTTTGTTTCACTGAGCTTACATACCCATATGGCCTTACCCTTTCATTATCCTTTACAAACCAATGTTGAGCCTATTATACCCCTTTGTTCTTTACTTTAGCTCATCACTAACTCTAAGTGGAAAACAATAATGTCCTTAATTTGAATCCTTGGTTAGCTTAGACTAGTGAGAGGGCTCATGAATTAAGTGTGGGGAAAGTGGGTTTGGAAACGTTTGGTTTTGGAAATTAAGTATGTTAAATTTCTTTATGAAAATGTGAAAGAAATGTTTAAAACATGTTCATGCATTCAATAATTCAATCATATGCATTGAGAAAAACAAAAGAAAAAAATAAAATATAAAAATAAAATTAAAAAAACAAAAAATATTCAATTAAGTAAATAAATAAATGAATAAGGGGACAAAATTACCCCAATGTTAAGTTAATGAAAAGATCAATGCATATGTGATACAAATTAAAAGAAGAGTTGATGCATGAGTATGTAACACAAAAGTGGAAATTTTGGGTAGCTAGGCATGAAGTTAAAAAATATATAGAGTGTATGTATAGGTAAAGAGCTTAGGCTATTCAAAGATTCAATTTATAGCTCACTTATCCATATATATATATGGTACATTAAATACTTTTTGATTGGTTAGGTGAAGAACAAGGTTTAGAAAGCATGACTAGAGAAGACTAGAGTGATTACCCTATACACTTGAGTGATTAGAGTGCACATATACTATCAGTGAGGGTTCAATGCTTGATTCTATGTTCCCTGCTTTCATGAGCTGTCTTCTTACAAGTTTACTTGTTTTTACTGTGTGATATTAATTAGAGATATTTGATTTATATTTGTCTTGAAGAGCTTATTTACTTTTAACCAAGTAGGAAAAATCATTTTAGCATATAGTTGCATTCATAGGTTGCATTGCATTGCATGAGTCCTACTTTCCCTTATTTAGTCTTTTAATCTCCTTGAGATAAGCATGAGGACATGCTAATGTTTAAGTGTGGGGAGGTTGATAAACCACTATTTTATGGTTTATCTTGTGTTTAATTGAGTAGTTTTTATCAAGTCTTTACCCACTTATTCATATGATTTGCATGATTTTACAATCCCTTCCTAGTTTTGTTCTATGGTTGAAATCTTGCTTCCTAGAGACCTTTAATTTGTATATTTTAATTCTCCTTTATACCATTCGATGCCGTGATCTGTGTGTTAAGTGTTTCAGGCTTTATAGGGCAGAAATGTCTTAGAGAATGGAGAGGAAGCTTGCAAAAATGGAAGGAACACAAGAAACTAAGGAGATGACCAGCGAGCACCGACGCACACGCATGGCTCACACGAGCGCGCGATATGGAGAAATTTGCAGCGATGCGTGCGCGTGCCTGACGCGTACGCGTGACAGGAAAAGTTGCCAAATGACGCGCACGTGTGACTGACTTGTACGCGTGACATGCGCGATCTGCAGAATTAACAGAAAATGCTGTGGGCGATTTTGGGCTGAGTTTTGACCCAGTTTTCGGCCCAGAAACACAGATTAGAGCCAGGGAACGTGGAGAGACTCAAGACACATTCTCATTAGCGTAGTTTTAGGATTTTAGATCTGAATCTAGAGAGAACTTGCTCTTCCTCTAGGTTTTCTTTTACTTTCATAGTTTTATAGTTTTATTGCTTTTGCTTTGGATATTGAAGAGTCATCACCTCCGTTGAAGATACTATTCTAGTTTGTTTCCTTACTCTTTTATTTATTCCATATTCTTAATTCTTGTTTAGAGTTACAATTAGATTTTTCATGGATTGTTAATGAAAAGGATTACTTTTATTTTTAATTAAATTGCAGTTATTGTCTATCATGTCTTTCTTTTATTCCTTATTTAATTCTATGCAAGTAATTTTCATGTCAATGGAGTAGATTCCCAACTTGACGTGGAGGTTGATTAAAAGGAGACACTTGAGTTGGAATGCTCAAGTGATTAGTTAAATTGGAAGTTGTTGGCTAATTCTGTATTTACTAACGCTAGACCTTCCCAAGGGAAAGAACTAGGATTTGCGAATAAGAGTTAGCTCAATCACTTGAATTTCCTTTATTTAGTAAGGGTTAACTAAGTGAAAACAACAACCTCTTTATACTACACTTGGGAGAATTTCAACAAGGATAGAACTTCCAATTAATCATTCCCCCAATCAAGGCCTTTTATTTTGAATATTATAAATCTCTTTTAATTTTTATTGATTTAATTTACAATTATTTATTTACTCATTGCCCAAACTCAAAATCTCTCGGAAAACTCCTGATTAATAAATTAGCACCCTTTCAGCAACTCGTTGGGAGACGACCTGGGACTCATACTCCCAGTATTTTTATTCTAAACTTTTGTGACAACTTTTCTAAATTGATGAGGTGGATTTCAGCTGGTTAAGAGCTATACTCGCAACGCTGTTCTTATATTATAATCTCTTAATTGGTCTAACACGCATCAATCTGTTTATAGAAGTTACATTTCTTGTTCCTGTTTATCATTTTCAATAAAAAAAATCGTATTATAATTAGATAAATATAGATCCTAAATATAGATCTACACACAGAATTCGTAGTTCATGCTCTCTAGCACATTTTTAGTAAAATATCATGTCATAATCCTTTGAATAAAGCAAAACCAAAACAGATATGTCTTTAGAAGTTACAAAAAAGGCGAGAGATAAGAACACATTAAATCAACAAAGAAAATAAACAACAGACGAGAACCATCCTCATGCTTGGCATCCCAGAGAACTTTTGGTTTACAATATACTCTGAAATTTACTTTGAAAAATAGGAAATTAATTTGTATCTTCAGGAACAGATCAAAATGTCAATTAATAGGACAAGAGAATAATTAATTAATCAAGTAATTATAATTCACAATTAGAAAGAGAAATAGATAATCATAATCATAGCAAATAATCAAATCCAAAATAACAAAGACACAGAAAAACGTAAAGAGACAAATAAAATTCTTCAAAATAAAATGACATTTATTAATAGAGAAGAGATATCAACAAATTAATAGCGAAGAAGAAGTATTAGCGGCAGAGGAGAAATATGGAGGGAGAGAAAGTTGTGTCGAAGAAGAAGCTTGGAAGCGAATAGATCTGAAAACGCGTTGAGGAGGTGGCTCGATTAATAGTGAACAAATCTGGAAATTAATAGCAAGGAGATGGCTCGATTAATAGCGAACAAATTAATAACGAACAGATCTGGAAACTTCACTGTGGCAGCAACAACAATATAGAACGGACATAGCAGAAACTCTCTACTGCAACGGACACGGCAGTGGTGGCGGTGCCGGCGGCGGAAATGGCAGCGAAAATGATGGTAAAAATGGCAGTAGAATCCTAAAATTACTCGGCAAGTTCTCTCTCAGCTAAATTAGTCTCACAGCTAACTCAGTCTCTCAATTTTGAAAAATTGAAAAAATTAGATTTTATTCTAAAATTTAATTTTAATTAATTATTAGTGGAAATTTTTTAAATTGGTGTAGATAAAATATATTATGGAGATTTCTAGAAACCTCCACCAAAATACTCCCTCAAATAGATATTAATCTTGTAGTGTTTGCAGGGTTTAGAAGAATGATTATCTAACGAGTGCTCCATCAATGACTCTAGAGCTTTATATGAGTTCCAAACTCGAAGAGGACGGGTGATAAATTTTGAATCCATTTAGTTCTATTTTCAACGACCGTACATAATCAAATGGAATTGCGGATTAAGTGTTTTTGCAAATGAATGGTAGTACTCCTTTTCTTTTTCTATAGATTGGCTGATTGGGTTTTTTCTTTTTTATTGTACAGTTAATAAATAAAGACATAAAAGTGAAGAGGAAAAGTTTAAGAAACTCACCAAGGAATAAGGAATATAAAAATTTATCCATTCTTTTGGCATAATTTCTCTTATTCATCCAACAAATCTGAAGCCCTTTAAAAAAAATGTAGCATGTATAGTTTCATGTCGTTATGTGTTCCTACTTGTACGTACAATATACATTCTAGAAGTGAGTTATTTCCTACACTGTAAGTTCTTTAGAAGTATTCCGTAATTGTGATGTATTATTAGCATTTTTGTATCAAAGTGAATGTACTAATATTTCAATTTGTAAATTTAATTGCATATTGTTTGACTTTATTATTATGTGTTAAATAACTTATTAATCCAAAGTTATGAGTTTGATTTTATTTATACAAAAGTTTTTTCGTTAAGCATAAAAGAAGAAAATAAATTGTGTTTGGTTACTAAGAAAGAATATAGTTTTTTTTGTTAAGCACAAAAAGGAGAAAATAAATTGTGTTTGGTTACTAAGATAGTAAGATTTTGCATTTTTATGGAATTTTTTTTATGTTGTACTTAATTGTTGCATTATTAAGTTGTATAAAATTTTTATTTTTAAGCTTTTATATTAGTTAGTTAAGGAGAACCAATTAAAACAGTGAACTTCTTTCTTTAGTATTTTTTTTTTATTTTGAAGTGATATCATTATTCCGTTCATGATACTCACTTAATTAATGTAAACTATTATCGTATTATCATTTTTTGACCTCTTCTTTTAAAGAATGAGAACAACATGGTATTCTAGTATTTTAATATCATAATATGGTATTTTTAAATCTAAATTTTTAATTTACTGCTTTTAAGTATGCTTTGTTTCTTTATCTCAATGCACTAAATGGATGAGTTAAGCTATATTATGTTAGCAAAAAAAAGTAAAAAGTTAGATATATCAAGACTAGATTAAGTTAGCAGGTGTAGTTGTAACAATTTACTAAATGAATCCATAAGAGTGTATTTGAAATATAGCATGCTTCATCCAATTTGAAATAACGGAATGGTCTAATTTGAGAAGTTCGTGGAATGATACACTGTCTACCTAAAAGTTGAAAATGGTTTGTTAGATACATGTGTTGCTTTTATAATCGAATAAGGTGGAAATACAATCTAGTTTATATAATGAAATTAGCAGAATAGGACAATTCAATCCCTTTATGGCATTTAAAGTATTTATAAGCTGTGATTGCAATTGTCCATGGTTCACTATTTGAGTCCTTTCCACACTACAACAGGAACGGAGATTAGCGACGGCCAAAAAGCTGATTTGCGGCGGTTTTTAACCGCCGCTAAACATGGTACCAGCGACAATTAAAACGCAACTAATAAGGGGGCGGGCATGACATTTAGCGGCAGTTTTCAACAACTGCTGGCATAAGTGTAGCAAATCGATTATTTTGCGTCGGTTGATATAGTGGCTGTTTATAACCGCCGCAATTCGGCAAGGTAGATCCAGCCATCTTATTTGCGACGTATTTAACTCGCCGCTATTTTGATTTTCGTTTTTTATATGATTTTTATTTGCGGCTGTTTTAAACCGCCGCTAATTGTTCACATCCCTTTTTTTTAATTTAAAAATTTTATTTTTCTGATTTATTTGATTAACCTGAGAGCATTTTTTAATTTTTTGGAGTATTCTTTGTTATTTTAAAAATCTTATTGTTTCCATCTAAATTTTTATATTGCAGGCAAAAGACTCAAGAATAATTAATTGCAAAAAAAGACTAACATTTATTGTAATATCAATAAAGTATTTCAATAGTCATCCAAAAAAGTAAAGTAATTGACTAATAATTAATGTTGCATAGTAATATAAACAAAACATATACTAAAAAATAAACTATTACATATTTTTTAATTTCTAATTCCCGCCATGTCCATCCAAAGACTTCATCCGTGCAGTGATGTCTGGTGGCAGCTCCCCACCTTGGTATAGGGAACATTCGAATACTATAAAATTAGAAACATAATACTATAATAACTACCACTACTTATAGAAACATCCTGATATTGAAATTTGTGGAATGAATGACATAGTTTTATAAAGAATGATACCATTTTTGCTCATTGAATATGCTTGATCACCTGAACTTGATATGAAGATTCCCTAGAGGAAAGGAAAAGGAAGTTTTAGCTTGAAGTGAAAATTACTAAAATGCAAAGGGAAAACAAGAAGAACGAGAAAATAATTCCAAGGAATAGGTAAGCCACACCTGCTGCCTAGCTCGCTGAAGCTCTTGCTCCAATTGCGTCAACTTCAAACGACTACTTTCCAACTGTTGAACATAGCTTGTAGGGGTAATAAGCCTATGGTATCAACTCTTGAATATTCGGGGTGTTCATAAAATAACCAAATTGTGATTAACCGGTTAAAAAATCATAACCACATTTTAGTTAACCAATTTAATAAAATAATTTTAAAAATCATATCCATATTATTCAAAAGTAGTTAACCAAAACCAAATTTTAAAAATCGGTTTTTAACTGGTTAATCAAAATCAAAATCAAATTTTATTTAACTCTTGTGTTCAAATTAGTTAACCAATTTTTTTATAAAAATCGATTTTTAATCGGTTTTTAACTGGTTAAAAACTAATTTTTAATTTTTTTTGAAAAATCCAATTTTTTATGTAAAAAATAGGTTTTAAAAAAAACTGATTATTTTTAAAACGGGTTTTTATTTTTATAACTGATTAAAAATCGATTTTTAAATTTTCTAACCATTTAATAACCAATTTTATCACATAAAACCAATTTGGTTGATTAACTAAATTATATTTTTGGCTAACCCAAAAACATGTTTGGTATTTGGATTAACCAAACCTTGAACAACCCTATTGAATATAATGCACAAGCGGAGAAATGTAAAAAATTTATTTCCAATAACTATGTTAAATGATGGACAAATAAGAAATAGGAGAATTACTAGAGTCAGCATTCATCCACTATTATCGAATGAAAAATTACCATATGAAGGCTTGCTACCCTCGAGTAAGTTAAAGGAGATACTATCTAGCACTAAAATACATGTTTAAAACTTCAAATTAATAAGAGGCCAAAGCAAATGGTACTCATTTTGTGCGTATTTAGTTATAATCGATGAAAAATATAGATGAGAGTATCAATAACAGACAGCCAGCATAATTTGTCATTCCAAACAGATTGTCTGAAAAATACATACAACCACATAAATAAGAATTCATATCATCATGAGAATAAGAACTAATGACAAGATAGCCCTAGATTTTGTGCTTGTCAACTAAAGATGAAATCCTTGTGTTTCTTACTTGTCATTATAATAAGAATCTTTATATGGAACAAGTACAATAAAAAAGACATGTGTTTATACTAATATAAGAATAAAATTAGCCAAAAATATAAAGTATAATCCTACATTTTTCCGCAATCGGCTTTTCCTTGCAGCCTCATGATTCTGAGCAAGCCTGCGAAGAGTCCGCAACAATGAAAAATAATCATGTAACTAAAAAGAAAAAAAAGATCACCCTTACGGTAAAAATTAGAATGAAATAAATTGTCAATTTGAACATATGTATGGAAATAGACGCTAAGATGTTGTGCATCTCTTGAGCGGATCAATGTGATTACATATATCTTTGGGTTGCTAAAATGGAGATTTATTCTTCGAGATGTAAATTACCTTCTGATCTATTTTATCATTTGATCTGCACTTGAGTCTGAAGCCACAACAGCAAGGATTGACTTCCATCAAACTGCATAAATGTCATATTGTCAATAATATCAGTAGAAAAGGCATCTTCTCTGCTTTGTGCCTTTGTGGAACCAGAAAGGAAAAGAATTTTCATTTATTCTCATGCATTATGTTTTTCTTCTCAATAAATTTTAAACTCAAACGCAAGGAGAGCAAGCAAAGGATTACATAGACACTACTAAGACTCATCATGCTTGGCACCCAGATCAACAGCCTCATTACATTCAAAAGCTATTTAGAGTTTTAGATCCAGATCAAGCACAGTTGAATCCATGAAGAAGTTCTACCAGAACCGGTTCCAGTATATGTAAACATCAGATATGTACTTGCGATTTATCAATTGAACTTAGGAAAACAACTAACATGACAAGAAAAGGAAACATCTGTAGAAATATCAGCTCTAGGCCTGGCATCGGCCATGGCAGACCTTACCTATTTTTCTGTATCACCACTTGGTATTATAACTTGATTTGTTGATGGTAACTTCTGTGCCAACAAGCTCAGTCTGTCTTCTAGGTACGTAAATGGGCTTCTGTCAACTGAAATTGACAACTAAATTAAAACAAGAAAATGATAGAAACGTTACAAATAAGTGGATTGTACACAGATACCAAACACATTATTTACCAAGCTGAAAATCAATTAGGTAAAAAGAACTTGAGATATTTACCCTATCAGAAGTGCCAAGGTGGACAGGACCAGGAGAAATCATTTGACTACTTACTTTCAACGAGTTGTTTATAGGATCTAAATCATATACCACAAAAAATAATTAGAAAATGAAAGGATAGAGCATGATTGCTACAAATATCATATTCCTATACATATAGCTCATCACCAAAGTAATGACATATATGCATTTACGCTGTCTTTTTAACAAGCATCGTCAGATATTTCCAAACAATATCTGCAAATGAATAAACAAAGTTCCCTTTTAGGTCAATAATCAATTTCAAGCATTCTAAAATGCAAGAACACATCCTTTTATTAGTTTTTACAGTTTGATTCTAAATAAGGTAACACGAAACAAGAACCAATGTCAATTCATATACCATAAACTAGTGCATCGATACTGCTCAAATCTCCATCAATACTCAAGCAAAGCTACCTCAAATACTGCATTACATTAATACTAGAAATATAAGTTAGTACTTCCTACAACACATGGGGACACATCAAGTGTACCAAATAAGTTCAAGTTCTATTATCGATAGAAAAAGTAAAAAGCAATATGAAAAGTATAAGAGAAAACGAGTCAAATGACAGAGTCGTCCTAGCTCAATAAATTCGACTTCAATCATTGAATGCAACCTATACAAAACATTAATAAAAGGGAATTAGTAAAAGGGACAAAATTAGCAAGTCACACAATCTGGATCATCCTCAATCTGCCATTCCAGTTTCAGGGGCCAAAACAAGAGACTCGACTACACTAGAACCATCCCGGATTCTTCATTATTTGTAGATGCACAAACAGGGGCATCAAAACCAGGACTTGATGTTTTTCCCTGAGCAGGTAAAGTAGATTTACCTGCTGCAGTTGGTGTTATTCCACCTCCAATGTCCTTTCTTTTTTTCATCTTCTACTAATTTTTATCACTGTTATGTCTTTTATGCTGATCATAAACCAAACAAAAATTTCCATTACGATATCATAAAAATAACATTGTTCAAAAATTCAATACACAATGAGCCGAATCACCATATAATGAAATTCTAGACATAGTTATAGGATGATGTACCTTAGTGAGCATGTCAAGATGGCTGCTATTATTCATTTTCGTAATCGGCTACTGACTCATTAAGTATTCTACCAGAATTCTTAGGACAACTTTTGTTGTAGTGCCCTGACACCACAGTTTGAAAACTTTCTCTGTTGTCATCATCTAAATTACCACCAACGGATCAACAATGTAGTCATCATCTAAATTACCATTGTGTGGATTTACACCTCATTTTTGGAGTTTTGTAATTGTGTTGACAACATCATCGATTGCTTCAGCAAAATTACTTGAGTTCTTACATGCAACATCCATCAACCTAGACACTAAGCACCTAACACACCCAAACAAAACTTAAGTACCTTATCAGAATCACTTGGATCATCAATAGTTGACTTCATAAAATCACTCTTGGCATTCTTTGTCCATCGCTTGTACACTAAGCCTTCTGAAGTAATTTCAACATGTTTGTGCTTTAAGCATTCAAATATGGCATGCAAGGAATTCTTCGATTTTCGAACCACATACACTCACAACGAAGTATTCCTTCAACTCTGTCAAACTCAACCACATGTTCAATCTATGACATTCCAAAATTGTTACACTTGAAAAATAGTTTTCCACCATCTTGAATTACCAGGTCTACGTTCATAGCACAAGCGCCTTTAATTTCCTTCCTAACCTCCTAAAAAATGTTACAAATGAAAGTATTTGTGTAAGACCCAGAACTTTTGAAAAGTCTTATTATGATCAAAGTTTAAATTATATAGTTATCTACAGTTTTAAATTCAGAAATTATTTTATTTTATTAAAGATAATTAAAGCAAGTTTCGATTAATTGAATTTGAAATAAATTAAGATTATTATCCAATTTTACAATTATTGAATTATTTTCTATATTTAAATTATAAAGTTGGTAGTTATGAAATAATAAGAATTTTATATGATTTGGACTAAATAATTAATATTTTAAGATATTAATACTGCTGTTTTGGAAAATAAAGAAATTAAGTATATTATTTCTAAGTTTTGGATTTGAACATTTTATTGGAAATAATTTGTAAAATTGATAAACAAATAGTATTTTTATACATTATTATTGTTGGATTAAAATTTATTTCTAATTACTATATTATCCCTATTTTTATCTGAAATTACTAAACTAACCGTAACCCTAATTTACACAACACAACACCCTTACCCTGCTTCATCACCCTCAGCCGTCACCCCCTAACACCCTCTTCCTTACTCTCAGCGGCACACAAATCAAACACACACACACACACAGACACACACACACACACACACACACACACACACACACACACACAGAGGAGAGTGCGTCGACCAGGAAGGGTGCTGTCGCCGCCAGGTGGCCGCCGTTGATCCCATCACTTGCGTCGTTGCTAGCCGTGCCATCACAGGGAGAGATCGGGTAGAATTGGGGAAACAGGGGAAGGGGCCGCGGAGAAGGGGAGGAGGAGAGGAAGAAGATCGCGCCGGCGTGCTGGGCTCTACCGCCGCCATCGCGTCATCACCGTCGACCCTGCGAGTTGCCATCCGGTCACTGTCGTTGAAGCTCTGCGTCGCTGTCCAACCCGCCGCTCCTCGCCGCCAGTTGCCATTCATCTTCATCGCCGCCAGCTAATAGGGGATTGACGTGCGAAGGAGGGAAGGCCGTGGTCAGCCTCGTCGCGTTCGCATTCGGTCACCTCTGCTTCCGTGTCTCCCAACGGCGCCGCAGCACACGAGCCGGAGGAACTCGTCCCTGCTAAGCCGCCGCCGCCACTGCTAGGGTTTGTCGCCGACGAGGGTTGGCCGCTGGTGAGGAGAAGATGCTGCCGCATCTTCCAGTCGTCCCTATCGCCACCGTGCCGTTGAGAAGAAGGCCGTCTAGTCCCACAGAGTAAGAGAGAGAAAAGGCACGGGAGCAGAGGAGAGAGAGGGGAGGCCTGCGCCAGCCACCGCCGCTCCTGCCGCCCAAATCCCCGCTGCCATCGCCGAAAATCTCTGCCGGTAAGGGTTTTAATTGAGGTTTCTGTCTTTTTGGATTTGGAGAAGGTTTTGATACTGCGTGGTTATTATAGTTGATCAACCAGAGCTTCTGGCCTCTACCGGAGCTGTTGCCGAGTCGGTTCGGAATCGCAGCTGCTTCATTTTGTTATTTCGGTAAGTAATTATGTTTCGAAAGCCCTGCTTTAGTGTTCCATACATGTATTTGATGAGCGGATATTTTATACGCTTTTTGAGGGTAATTTCATGTAGTTTTTAGTATGTTTTAGTTAGTTTTTAGTATATTTTCATTAATTTCTAGGCAAAATTCATATTTCTGGACTTTACTATGATTTTGTGTGTTTTTCTGTGATTTCAGATATTTTCTGGCAGAAATTGAGGGAGTTGAGCAAAAATCTGATTCAGGCTGAAAAAGGACTGCAGATGCTGTTGGATTCTGACCTCCCTGCACTCAAAATAGATTTTCTGGAGCTACAGAAGTTCAAATGGCGCACTCTCAATTGCGTTGGAAAGTAGACATCCAGGGCTTTCCAGAAATATATAATAGTCCATACTTTGGGAAAGGATAAATGACATAAACTGGCGTTCAACGACAGTTTCATGTTGCTTTCTGGCGTTAAACGCCAAAAACAGGTTACAAGTTGGAGTTAAACGCCCAAAACAGGTTATAACTTAGCGTTTAACTCCAGAAACAGCCTAGGCACATGTAAAGCTCAAGTCTCAGCCCCAGAACACACCAAGTGGGCCCCAGAAGTGGATTTCTGCACTATCTATCATTGCTTATTCATTTTCTGTAAACCTAGGTTACTAGTTTAGTATTTAAACAACTTTTAGAGATTTATTTTGGATATCATGACATTTTTAGATCTGAACTTTGTACTCTTTGACGGCATGAGTCTCTAAACTCCATTGTTGGGGGTGAGGAGCTCTGCTGTGTCTCGATGAATTAATGCAATTATTTCTGTTTTCTATTCAAACACGCTTGTTTCTATCTAAGATGTTCATTCGCACTTCAATATGATGAATGTGATGATCCGTGACACTCATCACCATTCTCAATCTATGAACGCGTGCCTGACAACCACTCCCGTTCTACCTTCGATTGAATGAGTATCTCTTGGATTCCTTAATCAGAATCTTCGTGGTATAAGCTAGCATTCATTGGCAGCATTCTTGAGAGTTCGGAAAGTCTAAACCTTGTCTGTGGTATTCTGAGTAGGATTCAGAAATTGAATGACTGTGACGAGCTTCAAACTCACAAGGGTTGGGCGTAGTGACAGACGCAAAAGGATCAATGGATCCTATTCCAGCATGAGTGAGAACCGACAGATGATTAGCCGTGCGGTGACAGCGCACCTGGACCATTTTCACTGAGAGGACGGATGGTAGCCATTGACAACGGTGATCCACCAACACACAGCTTGCCATAGGAGGAACCTTGCGTGCGTGAAGAAGAAGACAGGGGGAAAGCAGAGATTCAGAAGACAAAGCATCTCCAAAACTCCAACATATTCTCCATTACTGCATAACAAGTATTTATTTCATGCTCTTTTATTTTTCGCAATTCAAACTGATAATCATAATTAATCTCCTGACTAAGATTTACAAGGTAACCATAGATTGCTTCAAGCCAACAATCTTCGTGGGATCGACCCTTACTCACGTAAGGTATTACTTGGACGTCCCAGTGCACTTGCTGGTTAGTTGTGCAGAGTTGTGAAAAGTGTAAATCACAATTTCGTGCACCAAGTTTTTGGCGCTATTGCCGGGGATTGTTCGAGTTTGGACAACTGACGGTTTATTTTGTTGTTTAGATTAGGAAAAATCTTTCTTTTCGGTTTAGAGTCTTCTATTATTGTTTTTGGTTGAAATTTCTTTTTTTAAATCCTTATTTTTTTCTTTCTTTTTAAATTTTTTGAAATTTTTTTTAAATTAATAATTGAGTTTTTCTGTTTAAGTTAAGTTTCATATTTTAAGTTTGATGTCAATTGCATGTTTTTATTTTCTTTTAAATTTTCGAATTTGTGTTCATTGTTCTTTCTTAATCTTCAAGTTGTTCTTGTTTATTTTCCTTGTTTGATCTTTAGTTTTTCTTATTCTGTGTCTTTTCTTATTTTTCTTGTGCTTTTTCAAAATATCAGTTTTCAAAAATTTTTATTTATTAAATACCTTATTAAAACACGTTAAATTTATAGCTCAATTGGCTAGAGTGTTGTGCTTATGTTCTTGGTAATTGGCTGTCCTCTTTTCAAAACTTTTTCAAAAATAATTTTTCCTTGAATAAATCTTGTGCCAAACTTTAAGTTTAGTGTTCTCCTGTTAACTTTTCTTTAGTTTTCAAAAATTTTATTTTGGTTTTCTAAAAATTTTAAGTTTGGTGTTCTTTCTTCATGTTCTTGTGTTCTTGTGAGTCTTCAAAGTGTTCTTGAGTCTTCTTTGTATTTTGATCTTAAAATTTTTAAGTTTGGTGTTTCTTGGTGTTTTTCCTCCAAAATTTTCGAAAATAAGGAGCATTGGATCTAAAAATATTAAGTTTTATGTCTTTTCATTGTTTTTTTCTTTCCTCATTGAATTCAAAAATATCTTTTCTTTTTATTTTAACTGATTTTCGAAAATTACCTTTAAAAATTCAGATTTTTATTTTAAAAATCAAATCTTTTCAAAATTAAAAAATCATATTCAAAAAATTTTCAAATCTCTTCAATTAATTAGTCAATTCAACATTCAAATTTCTTTTTATTTTATTTTTCTTTTAATTTTTGAAATCTATATTTTATTTTCTAATTATTTTAATTTATTTTATTTCATTTTTTCGGTTATTTTTAATTAAATAAAAAAAATAAAAATATATTTTACTTGCAATTCACATGATCTCCCTTTTTCCGTCATGGATCTAAGTGGAAATGAACAGTCCAGAAGGACTCTGGGGTCATATGCTAACCCCACTACTGCTGCATATGGGAGTAGTATCTATATACCCTCCATCAAAGCAGGCAGTTTTGAGCTAAATCCTCAGCTCATTGTCATGGTGCAGCCAAACTGCCAGTATTCCGGTCTTCCACAGGAAGAACCTACTGAGTTTCTGGCACAATTCTTGCAAATTGCTGACACAGTATGTGACAAGGAGGTAGATCAGGATGTATACAGACTGTTACTGTTTTCGTTTGCTGTAAAAGATCAAGCTAAAAGGTGGTTAAACAACCAACCCACAACAAGCATAAGAACATGGAAACAGTTATCAGACAAATTCCTGAATCAATATTTCCCTCCAAAAAGGATGACACAGCTAAGGCTGGGCATCCAAGGCTTTAAACAAAAGGATGATGAATCCCTTTATAATGCCTGGGAGAGGTACAGAGGGATGCTAAGGAAATGCCCCTCTGAAATGTTTTCAGAGTGGGTGCAGTTAGACATCTTCTACTATGGGCTTACAGAAGGAGCTCAGATGTTCCTAGATCACTCAGCTGGTGGATCTATACACATGAGGAAAACTATTGAAGAGGCTCAAGAGCTTATTGATATAGTTGCCAGAAATCAGTATCTGTACATAAGCAGTGAGTCCTCCATAAAAGAAGAAGCCAAAGCAGTGTCTACTGAACTTGGTCCTCCAGAACAAGTTGCTGAACTCAATCAACAATTGTGCTTTCTAATAAAACAGCTAGCATAATTCAAGGAGATGCTACAAGACACTAAAAATACTAATAAAAATATGGAGGCACAATTGAATCAGACAAAATAGCAATTATCAAGGCAGATAACAGAAGAGTGCCAGGCAGTCCAATTAAGAAGTGGGAAAATATTAAATACTTCGCTTCAGAACAGCAGAAAGCCAAGGAAAGAACAACTGACAGAGGATGAGCAGAATATCATCCAGAATCCTTGTGAGGACAGTAAGGGCCCATAGAGGAATGATTCTGGCTCTCAAATGCCAAAAAGGATGCAGAGCTGGCGTTAAACGCCCAACCCATGCTCAGTTCTGGCGTTCAAACGCCACAAACAAGCAAGAAGTTGGTGTTAAACGCCCAAAGGAAGCTCAGTTCTGGCGTTCAAATGCCAGGAACAGGTAAGGAGTTGGCGTCCAACGCCAATCCAGCTTCCACCCCTGGCATTCAAACGCCAGCGAGGGATCAGACACATACAAGTGCTGATAATAACCCCTCTAAAAAGTCTTTCCCAAACACCTCTGTAGGAAATAAACCTGCAGCAACCAAGGTTGAGGACTACAAAGCCAAGATGCCTTATCCTCAAAAACTCCGCCAAGAGGAGCAGGATAAGCAATTTGCTCGCTTTGCAGACTATCTCAGGACTCTTGAAATAAAGATTCAGTTTGTAGAGGCACTTGAGCAAATACCTTCTTATGCCAAGTTCATGAAAGAGATCTTGAGTCATAAGAAGGATTGGAGAGAAACTGAAAGAGTTCTCCTCACTGAAAAATGCAGTGCAATCATTCTGAAAAGCTTCCCAGAAAAGCTTAAAAATCCCGGGAGCCTCATGATACCATGCACATTAGAGGGTAATTGCACCAAGACAGCTCTATGTGATCTTGGGGCAAGTATCAATCTAATACCTGCATCCACTATCAGAAAGCTTGGTTTAACTGAAGAAGTCAAACCAACCCGGATATGTCTCCAACTTGCTGATGGCTCCATTAAATACCCATCAGGCGTGATTGAAGACATGATTGTCAGGGTTGGGCCATTCGCCTTCCCTACTGACTTTGTAGTGCTGGAAATGGAGGAGCACAAGAGTGCTACTCTCATTCTAGGAAGACCTTTCCTAGAAATTGGACGAACTCTCATTGATGTCCAAAAGGGGGAAGTAACCCTGAGAGTCAATGAGGATGAGTTTAAGTTGAATGCTATCAAAGCCATGCAGCATCCAGACACACCAAAAGACTGCATGAAAGTTGATCTTATTGACTCTTTAGTAGAGGAGATCAACATGGCTGTGGGTCTCGAATCAGAGCTGGAAGACATCTTTAAAGATGTTCAGCCTGATCTGGAGGATTCAGAGGAAGTGAAAGAGTCTCTGGAAATTTCTCAGGAAGAGGAAAAACCTCCTAAACTCGAGCTCAAACCATTACCACCATCCCTGAAATATGCATTTCTGGGAGAAGGTGACACTTTTCCAGTGATAATAAGCTCTGGTTTGAATTCACAGGAAGAGGAAGCACCACTTCAAGTGCTAAGGACACACAAGACAGCTCTTGGGTGGTCCATAAGTGACCTTAAGGGCATAAGCCCAGCTAGATGCATGCATAAGATCCTATTGGAGGATGATGCTAAGCCAGTGGTTCAACCACAGAGGCGGTTAAATCCAGCCATGAAGGAAGTGGTGCAGAAAGAGGTCATTAAGTTACTGGAGGCTGGGATTATTTATCCTATTTTCGATAGCCCCTGGGTGAGCCCTGTTCAAGTTGTCCCCAAAAAGGGAGGCATGACAGTGGTTCATAATGAAAAAAATGAACTGGTTCCTACAAGAACAGTTACAGGGTGACGCATGTGTATTGACTACAGAAGGCTCAATACAGCCACCAGAAAGGATCATTTTCCTTTACCATTCATAGACCAGATGCTAGAGAGACTAGCAGGTCATGATTTTTACTGATTTTTGGATGGCTATTCAGGTTACAACCAAATTGCAGTAGATCCCCAAGATCAAGAGAAAACTGCATTTACATATCCATATGGAGTATTTGCCTACAGAAGAATGCCATTTGGGCTGTGTAATGCACCTGCAACCTTTCAGAGATGCATGCTCTCTATTTTCTCTAATATGGTGGAAAAATTTCTGGAAGTCTTCATGGATGACTTCTCAGTATATGGAGACTCATTCAGCTCCTGTCTTGATCACCTGACACTAGTTCTGAAAAGATGCCAAGAGACTAACCTGGTTTTAAACTAGGAAAAATGTCACTTTATAGGTGACTGAAGGGATTGTCCTTGGACATAAAATTTCAAACAAGGGAATAGAGGTGGATCAAGCTAAAGTGGAAGTAATTGAAAAATTACCACCACCTGCCAATGTTAAGGCAATCAGAAGCTTTCTGGGGCATGCAGGATTCTATAGGAGGTTTATAAAGGATTTTTCAAAAATCGCAAAACCTTGAGCAATCTACTAGCTGCTGACACGCCATTTGTGTTTGACACAGAGTGTCTGCAGGCGTTTGAAACTCTAAAATCTAAGCTGGTCACAGCACCAGTTATTTCTGCACCAGACTGGACATTACCATTCGAATTGATGTGTGATGCCAGTAATCATGCAATTGGTGCAGTATTGGGGCAGAGGCATGACAAGCTCCTGCATGTCATTTATTATGCTAGCCGTGTTTTAAATGACGCCCAAAAAAATTACACAACCACAGAAAAAAAATTGCTTGCAGTGGTTTATGCCATTGACAAGTTTAGATCATACTTAGTAGGATCAAAAGTGATTGTGTACACTGACCATGCTGCTCTTAAATATCTACTTACAAAGCAGGATTCAAAACCCAGGCTCATAAGATGGGTGTTGCTTCTGCAAGAGTTTGATATAGAAATAAGAGACAGAAAAGGGACAGAAAACCAAGTAGCTGATCACCTATCCCGAATAGAACCAGTAGAAAGGGCGTTCTTCCCCTCTATTGAGATCTCTGAAACCTTTTCGGATGAGCACTTGTTTGCAATTCAGGAAACACCTTGGTTTGTAGACATAGCAAATTATAAAGCTGCAAGGTTCATACCCAAGGAATACAGCAGGCAACAAAAGAAAAAATTAATTACTGATGTAAAGTACTACTTGTGGGATGAACCCTATCTCTTTAAGAGATGTGCAGACGAAATAATCCGTAGGTGTGTGCCCAGAGAAGAAGCACAGAAGATCTTATGGCATTGCCATGGGTCACAATATGGAGGTCATTTCGGAGGTGAGCGAACAGCCACCAAGGTCCTCCAATGTGGTTTCTACTGGCCTAACCTTTATTAAGATTCCCGAGAGTTTGTACGTAACTGTGACAGTTGCCAGAGAGCTGGTAATCTGCCTCATGGTTACGCCATGCCTCAACAAGGGATCTTGGAGATTGAGTTGTTTGATGTATGGGGTATTGACTTCATGGGGCCTTTCCCACCATCATACTCAAACACTTATATTCTGGTGGCAGTTGACTATGTATCCAAATGGGTAGAGGCCGTTGCCACACCCACTAATGATACTAAGACAGTGCTAAAGTTCTTCCAAAAACATATCTTCAGCAGATTTGGTGTCCCTAGAGTGATAATCAGTGATGGGGGCACCCACTTCTGCAACAAACAGCTTTACTCTGCCATAGTCCGGCATGGAATTAGCCACAAAGTGGCAACTCCATATCATCCACAGACAAATGGGCAAGATGAAGTCTCTAATAGAGAACTGAAAAGAATCCTGGAAGGGACTGTAAGTACCTATAGAAAGAATCGGGCAAGAAGCTTGGATGATGCTCTGTGGGCCTACAGAACAGCATTCAAGACTCCTATAGGGACCTCTCCATACCAGCTTGTGTATGGTAAGGCCTGTCATCTGCCCGTGGAACTGGAATACAAAGCCTACTAGACAACTAGATACCTCAACTTTGATGCCAAATTAGCTGGAGAAAAAATATTGCTCCAGCTGAATGAGCTAGAGGAATTCAGACTCACTGCTTTCGAAAATGCCAAGCTTTACAAAGAGAAAGCAAAAAGGTGGCATGACAGAAAGCTTTCATCTAGAGTCTTTGAACCAGGACAGAAGGTTCTGCTGTTTAACTCTAGGCTCAGGCTATTCCCTGGGAAACTAAAATCCTGGTGGAGGGGACCATATGTGATTACAAGTGTGTCACCATATGGCTATGTGGAGCTTCAAGACACTGATTCTAATAAGAAGTTCATTGTTCATAGATAGAGAATCAAACATTATCTTGAAGGCAATGTTAAGCAAGAATGCTCAAAGCTGAGGCTAGATTAAAAAGCTCAGCAAGGTCCAGCTAAAGACAATAAAGAAGCGCTTGCTGGGAGGCAACCCAGTCATTAGCAAAACTCTTTCTATTATTTTATTTTATTCTATTCTTCATTTTATTTATTTTTAAAGAATATAAGGTCAATATTAACAAGGTAAAGAATCAATTGCATAAGTTCACAGGGCTACAGAAGGATTCAGAGCACAAAACAGGAAAAAGGAGCTCACTGGCAAGAAAATGCCAGTAAGAGGCACAAGTGGGCGTTAAACGCCCAAAAGGAGCATCTATTGGGCGTTTAACGCCAGTAGAGATAGCCATCTGGGCGTTAAACGCCAGAAAGAAGCAACTTCTGGGCGTTTAACGCCAGATTTACAGCATCCTGGGCGTTCAGAAAAACACCCAGTGACAAAGGAGTTTCTGGCATTTAACGCCAGCTGGAAGCAACAGCTGGGCGTTAAACGCCCAAACCAAGCACCAAGTGGGCGTTAAATGCCCAAAACATGCAGCAGTTGAGCGTTTAACGCCAGGATTGTGGGGGAGTAGGCAATTTCGTTTTCAATTCAAATTTTTTCCATTTTTTATGTTTCAATTCATGATTTTTTTTTGCACAAAGATGTTACAAATCCTAATTTTTCAAATCCTTTTTCAAAAGATATCAAATGTATCTTAATTCATAAACCCTTTTTTTTAATCCTCTTCAAATTATTTTCAAATCCTTTTTCAAAACAAATCTATCTCTTTTCCTTCTACAATCTTTTCAACTCATCAATATCTTTTCCAAATCTTCACAACATCTTTTTCAAAACAAAGTTATCTTTTTCAAATATCTTACATATTATTCATATCTTTTAAAATTTTAAAGTGCATCATTTTCCTATCATACTTATCTTTTACAAATCATATCTTTTATCATATCTTCTTCAAAATTTTTGAAAACCCACCCTCCGTCCCATTAAATCCTAGTTTGGCCTCCCCCCACCTCCACAATTCAGACTTGGCTCTCCTCATATCCCTCTCCTTTCTTTTCTTTTGCTTGAGGACAAGCAAACCTCTAAGTTTGGTGTGTTTATCTGTGATCACTAAGCCAATATCCACTAAGATCATGGCTCCTAAGGGAAAACAAACTAACTCAAGAGGAAAGAAAAAGAATATTCCAAAATCACTTTGGAATCAAGGGAAGTTCTTAACCAAAGAACATTCAGACCATTACTACAAAATAATGGGTCTAAGGTGAGTGATCCCGGAAGTTAAATTCGATCTGAAAGAAGACGAATATCCAGAGATTCAAGAGCAAATTTGAAACAGGAGCTGGGAAGTCCTAGCTAATCCTGAAACAAAGGTGGGAAGAAACATGGTTCAGGAATTCTATGCAAATCTGTGACAGACGGACAGGCAGAGAATAGCGGGAACCGCATTCTATGACTATAGAACTCTGGTCAGAGGGAAGATTGTTCACACCCACCCTGACAAAATAAGGGAGATCTTCAAGCTGCCTCAACTGCAAGATGACCCAGACTCCTTTAATAGGAGAATGATGAGATCAAACCTGAACTTGGACAAGATCCTAGAGGACATATGCCTCCCTGGAGCTAAATGGACAACCAACACAAAGGGTGCCCCGAACCAACTCAAAAGAGGAGATCTCAAACCAGTCGCCAGAGGCTGGCTGGACTTCATTGGGTGCTCTATATTGCCCACTAGCAACCGCTCTGAGGTCACCATCAGAAGAGCAGTGATGATTCATTGCATTATGCTGGAAAAAGAAGTGGAAGTTCATCAGCTGATTGCTTGTGAGCTTTACAAGATTGCAAATAAGAACTCCAAAGATGCCAGACTGGCTTATCCAAGCTTGGTCTCTCTGTTATATAAAGATGCTGGTATAAAAATGGGAGTGGATGAGTACATCCCAGTTGAGCTACTAATCACCAAAAAGTCTATGGAAGGACAACAAGTGCAGGACAAACCATCAAGAGAAGAGCACAGGAGTTCCTCCCAGAAATCCCTCAAATTGAATACTGGGAGCGCCTAGAAGCATCTGTCACCAAGTTGCAAGAAGCTGTGGATCAACTGAAGGAAGAACAGCAAAATCAAAACAGCATGCTCTGCAAACTGCTTAGAGAAAAAGAAGAGCAAGGGCGTGAACTGAAGGAATTGAAGCGCCAGAAGCTATCTCTTGAAGGGCCAAGCACTCCACAGACTAAAGAGGCATCCGCCTCCCAAATTCAAGGTTGTTGAGTTCTAATCTTAGCCTTAACTCTGTGATAATTGTTCTTATTAGAAATTTACCTTAGAAGTTATACATGAGTAGTAGTAATTAGTATCTCTATTATGATTTTATCTCCAATTAAGCTATAATTTATTTTTTTTATCATCATCAAACATGAATAAAATAGCATATTTTTATCATAAGGAGGCAATATTTTTTCGAGTTCTTAATAAGAAAAATTCTAATTATCTATATGTGGTGGCAATGCTTTTTGTCTTTTGAATGAACGTCTGAACAGTGCATATTTTTTATATTGAATTTTATGAATGTTAAAATTGTTGGCTCCTGAAAGAATGATGAACAAGAGAAATGTTATTGATGATTTGAAAAATCATGAAATTGATTCTTGAAGCAAGAAAAAGCAGCAAAAAAAAAAAAGAAAGAGAGAGAGAGAAGGAGCAGTAGAAAAGCCAATAGCCCTTAAAACCAAAAGGCAAGGGTAAAAAGGATCTAAGGCTTTGAGCATTAATGGATAGGAGGGCCTAAAATGAATAAAATCCTGGCCTAAGCGGATAAACTAAGCTGTCCCTAACCATGTGCTTGTGGCGTGAAGGTGTCAAGTGAAAACTTGAGACTGAGCGGTTAAAGTCAAGGTCCAAAGCAAAAACAGAGTGTGCTTAAGAACTCTGGACACCTCTAATTGGGGACTTCAGCAAAGCTAAGTCACAATCAAAAAGGTTTACCCAATTATGTGTCTGTGGCATTTATGTATCCGGTGGTAATATTGGAAGACAAAGTGCTTAGGGCCACGGCCAAGACTCATAAAATAGCTGTGTTCAAGAATCAACATACTAAACTAGGAGAATCAATAATACTATCTGAATTCTGAGTTCCTATGGATGGAAATCATTCTGAATTTCAAAGGATAAAGTGAGATGCCAAAACTGTTCGGAAGCAAAAAGCTACTAGTCCCGCTCATTTGATCAGAATCTGAGCTTCACTTAAAACTCTGAGATATTATTGCTTCTTGATTTCTCTTCATCCTATTTTATTTGTCTAGTTGCTTGGGGACAAGCAACAGTTTAAGTTTGGTGTTGTGATGAGCGGATATTTTATACGCTTTTTGAGGGTAATTTCATGTAGTTTTTAGTATGTTTTAGTTAGTTTTTAGTATATTTTCATTAATTTCTAGGAAAAATTCATATTTCTGGACTTTACTATGAGTTTGTGTATTTTTCTGTGATTTCAGGTATTTTCTGGCTGAAATTGAGGGAGCTGAGCAAAAATCTGATTCAGGCTGAAAAAGGACTGCAGATGATGTTGGATTCTGACCTCCCTGTACTCGAAATGGATTTTCTGGAGCTACAGAAGTCCAAATATCGCTCTCTTAATTGCGTTGGAAAGTAGACATCTAGGGATTTCCAGCAATATATAATAGTTCATACTTTGAACAAGGATAAATGACGTAAACTGGCGTTCAACGACAGTTTCATGTTGCATTCTGGCGTTAAACGCCAAAAACAGGTTACAAGTTGGAGTTAAACGCCCAAAACAGGTTACAACTTGGCGTTTAACTCCAGAAACAGCCTAGGCACGTGTAAAGCTCAAGTCTCAGCCCCAGCACACACCAAGTGGGCCCCAGAAGTGGATTTCTGCACTATCTATCATTGCTTATTCATTTTCTGTAAACCTAGGTTACTAGTTTAGTATTTAAACAACTTTTAGAGATTTATTTTGGATATCATGACATTTTTAGATCTGAACTTTGTACTCTTTGACGGCATGAGTCTCTAAACTCCATTGTTGGGGGTGAGGAGCTCTGCTGTGTCTCGATGAATTAATGCAATTATTTATGTTTTCTATTCAAGCACGCTTGTTTCTGTCTAAGATGTTCATTCGCACTTCAATATGATGAATGTGATGATCCGTGACACTCATCACCATTCTCAATCTATGAACGCATGCCTGACAACCACTCCCGTTCTACCTTCGATTGAATGAGTATCTCTTGGATTCCTTAATCAGAATCTTCGTGGTATAAGCTAGCATTCATTGGCAGCATTCTTGAGAGTTCGGAAAGTCTAAACCTTGTCTGTGGTATTCTGAGTAGGATTCAGAAATTGAATGACTGTGACGAGCTTCAAACTCACAAGGGTTGGGCGTAGTGACAGACGCAAAAGGATCAATGGATCCTATTCCAGCATGAGTGAGAACCGACAGATGATTAGCCGTGCGGTGACAGCGCACCTGGACCATTTTCACTGAGAGGACGGATGGTAGCCATTGACAACGGTGATCCACCAACACACAGCTTGCCATAGGAGGAACCTTGCGTGCGTGAAGAAGAAGACAGGGGGAAAGCAGAGATTCAGAAGACAAAGCATCTCCAAAACTCCAACATATTCTCCATTACTGCATAACAAGTATTTATTTCATGCTCTTTTATTTTTCGCAATTCAAACTGATAATCATAATTAATCTCCTGACTAAGATTTACAAGGTAACCATAGATTGCTTCAAGCAAACAATCTCCGTGGGATCGACCCTTACTCACGTAAGATATTACTTGGACGACCCAGTGCACTTGCTGGTTAGTTGTGCGGAGTTGTGAAAAGTGTGAATCACAATTTCGTGCACCAGTAACCTTACGATATTAATGTTCTTAGGATTTAGTAACTGAGGTTGCTTGTTGTAATTTAGAGCTGTTTATGCTGCCGCAAAAATGTGTAGGGCTGTGCTTTGAAGCTGCTGTTGATTTTGGGTCGAGACGAAAAGAACTCTGTGAGGCATTTGGGCTATGGTTTTACGTATTGAGGTTGGGGCTTTTCTAAAAAGCTATTTTTTATCTGGAATTGTTATAAATGGATACTGGTGTGAGAATTATATACTTTTAGTGATTGTACCTGTCTTATGTATTGTTTGGCTACTTTGGATGGATATGATTATATGTTTTGATTAGATTATTGATTAGTTTTGATAAATGAATTGTTGCTGAACTGTTTCTTTAAAGTTTTGGAAATGAGTTTAATCGGTTGATAGTGATTTGATTTTGAAACAGTTTCCTTGAGATATGAAAATGAGGTACTGTTGGATTTAGCTTGCTTTTGAACTGATTTTGGATTTGGACCATTGAAAGCGATTGTGGAATGGTTTAGTTGGGACCCGAACCGGGAGGCAAAGTCCAAGTTTTAGGGGAGGTGCTGCCGAAATTTCTATAAAAATCCTAGACCTTGCTTGAAAAGTTATTTATAAAGGTTTGGATTTGAGAAATTGTACTATTTGGTTTATTAAGAAAATATTTATGTTTTCGAGCTTAGTTTATTTAAGTAAACTATATGTCTTGAGTTCGACTTATTTAGAAATGAATTATTTTACCATTTGAATCACTAAATGAAAGTATTATGTTCTAATATTGATTTTTATATAAAAAAGGACTTTGCTTTGGGTTAGACTTAAAGATTTCGTTCAGAGGAGCTTTTAGTGATTTTAAAAGAAATTGGACTTTGACTGAATAATTGCGTTTGTGAAATTTTGGAAGAAGTCAGAGAATTGGTTTTAAGGAGGAACCTGAAAGTGGTTTTAGTTTAAATGAATCGGTTTCATTTCAAGTGAATTGACTTTGGATTGGGTTGGGACTTCTGACTTTATATGATCTGGTTTTATAATAAACTCTGTTTTTATTTGCTTAAACCAAGGATCTATGATTTTAAGATTTTCAATTAATTTTTAAGAAATTGAGATAGATTGTCCTTCCCTAAAGTCTTGAGACTCGGCTGAGAAATTTAATTATCGAATCCTATATTAGGATGAATGATTTTGAATCCTTCAAAGGAGATTTTAATTTGGCTTGGTCTTAGAATTTTGGAAATATAATGCTGAGGGTGACTTTGTTTTATAAAAGAGAAAGTTACATTTGAGGAAAAGTAGATATGAGCCTGAAAAGATTTGTGAAATGGGAATTTTAAAGCCAAGGCTGGAAAGGATTGATTTTCGATTTCAAAGTAAATTGAATTGAGAAAAAGTGATTTATGGCTTGAATAATGATTTTATGAGTTTGATGATGTTGGATGGTGGAAGTGCTTTATGTTATGAGTCGGAATGGCTGTATATGATAATTAATATGTTATGAGCCGGATGGCTGAGTATGAATATGAATGATTTTGAGCTGATAAAGTGATTGTTGCACTTCCAATTATCTGAGATACGAGTTTCCCTGGGTGAAAGCAGTGGCTAGCCACCACGTGCTCCACGTTGAGACTCGATACTCTGCTGACACTATCTCGTAAGTGTGGCCGAACACTGTGAAAGTTCTGGATGAGCTCGCCCCTGTGAATATACACCAGTGAGGGTGTTGGAGGTGAATTATGATTATGATTGTGAATAACTCGAGTTGGGAATGCACGACAGAGGGACAGTCCAATGGTTAGCTACCAGGACTTGTCGGGTTGGCTTCATAACCGATAGATGAGACTCATCATCCACTAGGACAGGCATTCATCATTTGCATTTATGTGACATTGTTTGGGTGTACATATTGTACTTGGTTTGTCTATGTGATTAAATGTGTTTAATTATTAATTACTCTACTTGATGTAACTGCTTGTTTGTGCTTGAGCTTCCTACTTGTGTTTGCCACTGAAATTCTGTTGGATTATGGTGGATTGGCTGTTGTTGGATTGTTTGGGCCTAGGGCCGTGGTTGATATGAGATGGGCCGATGGTTGGTTTCGATTTTGTGTTTCTGGTTTAGAAAAGTATGAAAAATTAATCTGGTTCAGCATAGATGATGAGCGGATACTTTATACACTTTTTGGCATTATTTTTACATAGTTTTTAGTATGATTTAGTTAGTTTTTAGTATATTTTTATTAGTTTTTAAATAAAAATCACATTTCTGGATGTTACTATGAGTTTGTGTGTTTTTCTGTGATTTCAGGTAATTTCTGGCTGAAATTGAGGGACTTGAGCAAAAATCTGATTCAGGGGTTGAAGAAGGACTGCAGATGCTGTTGGATTTTAACCTCCCTGCACTCGAAGTGGAATTTCTGGAGCTATAGAAATCCAATTGGTGCGCTCTCAATTGCGTTGGAAAGTAGACATCCAGGGCTTTCCAGAAATATATAATAGTCTACACTTTGCACGAGTTTTGATGATGTAAACTGGCGTTCAAACGCCAATTCCCTACCCTATTCTGGAGTTAAACGCCAGAAACAGGTTGCAAATCAGAGTTAAACGCCAGAAACAGGCTACAACCTGGCGTTTAACTTCAAAAAGAGTCTCTACACACAAAAGCTCAATGCTCAACCCAAGAACACACCAAGTGGGTCCCGAAAGTAGATTTCTACATCATTTACTTATCTCTGTAAACCCTAGTAACTAGTTTAGTATAAATAGGACTTTTTACTATTGTATTCGAGGTCTTGGTCATTCTGGTTCCCCCTCTGGGGCTGAAGCCAATGAACACTATCATCACTTATGTATTTTCAATGATAGAGTTTCTACACACCATAGATTAAGGTGTGGAGCTCTGCTGTTCCTCATGAATTAATGCAAAGTACTATTGTTTCTTATTCAATTCAAGCTTATTTCTATTCTAAGATATCTGCTTGCACTTCAACATGATGAATATGATGATCCGTGACACTCATCACTATTCTCAACCTATGAACACGTGCCTGACAACCACTTCCGTTCTACCTTAGATCGAGCGTGTATCTCTTAGCCTCCATTCCGAAAGATCGGAGTCTTCGTGGTATAAGCTAGAATTATTGGCGGCCATTCCTGAGAACCCGAAAGTCTAAACCTTGTCTGTGGTATTCCGAGTAGGATCTGGGAAGGGATGACTGTGACGAGCTTCAAACTCGCGAGTGTTGGGCGTGTGACAGACGCAAAAGGATCAATGGATCCTATTCCAACATGATCGAGAACCGACAGATGATTAGCCATGCGGTGACAACGTATTTGGACCATTTTCACTGAGAGGACGGGAAGTAGCCATTGACAACGGTGATGCCCAACATACAGCTTGCCATGGAAAGGAATATGAATGATTGGATGAAAGTAGTAGGAAAGCAGAGGTTCAGAAGGAACAAAAGCATCTCCATACGCTTATCTGAAATTCTCACCAATGAATTACATAAGTATTTTATATTTTAATTATATTTTAATTATCGAATCTCCATAACCATTTGAATCCGCCTGACTGAGATTTACAAGGTGACCATAGCTTGCTTCAAACCGACAATCTCCGTGGGATCGACCCTTACTCACGTAAGGTTTATTACTTGGACGACCCAGTGCACTTGCTGGTTAGTTGTATTGGAGTTGTGAACAAGAATTTGAGATTATAAACGTGCGTACCAAGTTTTTGGCGCCGTTGCTAGAGATCACAATTTTGTGCACCAATAGATAAACCCTTTTGAAAGGCTTTTGAATTTTTAAGAAATGAACAGTTTTCCTCTTTCAGAAAATATTTCAGATATGTTGTATAGTAAACCTTTGCTTTTGAAAAGATGCATAAGGCGGTTGTTAATCACTGTAACAATTTTATCTCGTGTATCCTATTATAGTAATTCTGCAGCCCTATAGTGAGAACCCTTTCAAAGATGATGTTCTCACTCCCCTACAGGTCTCTTCTTTTTCAGGTTACGGACGATGAAGTTCGGAAGAGTTTATTTCTTTTCTGGTAGACGATATTTTTGTATTGTTTTAGTATTTATGTTTCCCTCGCCTTTAGTTTTGCAAGTCTTGTAAAAGGGATAGGATTGTGATATGAGATGTTTGTAAATTAATATGTATGTATATATATATATTTCCTGTGAGTATTGTAATTTATACTGTAAGTATGAATGTATGTTTTTGAAATATTCTATTTAAGTTTTAAACAGGCTAATATTTTAGTATTAAATATTATAAGAGTCGTCGGAATACCCGAGCTATCAGAGTGGCGCAGCCGGAAGTGTAACATTATGATAGTTAGGGTGTTACATTATGGTATCAGAGCAGTCTTTCCTGTAGAGCTTGAGGAATAGACTGACTATGCTTCAATTGCATACTCTGAGCGTTTGTCATGTAATAGGTCTTGTTCGGATAACAAGAATTGGAGCTTTATGCACATGACGGTCTATTGATTATTGCCATTAGTCTTGCATTGTATAATTCCTGATATTAAGTTTGGCCGGCTTAATACTAGTGAATTATGTATATGAAAGCACTAATGGGTTATTATAGATGATATGCGTGTTTTGGGTAAAGCAAATCGCGGGTTTTGGGAACGTTGGAAACTATTTCTCGTGGCTATTCAGTTATGTGTCTTGAATTCTGTTCGAGACTTGTTCTTTCAGTCCTAACTTGAAGTTCTTGTTTGCTAATCCTCTTGAAAAGTAATTTGATTTTTCAACCCTATTCCTCTATTCATATGCATTCTTGTTTGATTCTAATTGCATATGCTTGTTTGAAATCCTTGTTGTACCTATCTTTCTCTGTTTAAATTCTTCTTCTTGATTCATTTGTTCTTTGAGATACCTTTGAACTGTCTTGATGCACTGTGCCCTTTAAGTCCTTGTTCCGAGTCCATTCTTAAAGAAATTGTGATTCAGTTTTTCTCCTATTTGACAGTAATTACAACCAATTTTGAAATTTTTATAAAATTGCTGTTGATTTGATATACACTTATCTATATATGAAACTTTGAAAATTCCTTATACAATTTAACAATTATTTATTTCTAATACCAAGCCTGTACTTTTACTGGTTTACGGGATTGCACTTACTTTAAATACAATTTGACTTTCTAATAATTTTGCTACAGTTCCAATGCATATCTT
This sequence comes from Arachis ipaensis, assembly GCF_059453495.1. Lineage (NCBI taxonomy): Eukaryota > Viridiplantae > Streptophyta > Magnoliopsida > Fabales > Fabaceae > Arachis > Arachis ipaensis. The sequence goes on along the minus strand of NC_142441.1, from coordinate 29,492,896 downwards.
TATGTGATTATGTATTTAGGTATTTTTCAAAATTCTGGAGAGAAAAGATTTTTCGCTTTTATTCTGGTTGATTTTTGTTTGATAACCTTCACTTAATTTATTTTTTATTTGACTTTGGTTTAGTGATAAACTACTATTTTATGATTTATCTTGTACTCAATTGAGTGGTTTTTTATCAATTCTTCACCCACTTATTCACATAATTTGCATGATTTTACAATTCCTTCCTTATTCTATGATATATGTGAAAACATGTTTCCCATGCCTTAAAAATGTTAATTTTAATATATCCTTTATTACCATTCGATGCCGTGATCTGTGTGTTAAGTATTTTCAGGCTTTATAGGGCAGGAATGGCTTAGAGGACAGAAAGGAAACATGCAAAAGTGGAAGGAACGCGCAAAAATGAAGTTTTGAAGAAACTAACAGTGACGCGCGCACATGGACGACGCGGACGCATACATGTGATAAGGAAAATCTCCAAATGACGCGCACACATGACCTACGCGTACGCGTGACAGACGCCATGTGCAGAAAGTTGCAGAAGTCGCCCCCAGCGATTTTTGGGCTCCTTTTCAGCCCAAACCCAAGCCCAGAAACACAGAATAGAGGCTGGAGAATGAGGGAATCAATCATTCATCAAATCATTCATTGAATATAGAAAATTTTTAGGTTTTAGATGTAGTCTCTAGAGAGATAGGCTCTCTCCTCTCTCTTAGGTTTTAGGATTTAGGATTCTCTTAGTTTATGGTTCATTCCTTCCCAATTCCAGGTTCAATATTCTTTAATTTAGTTTCTTTTCTACTTTTAATTGTCTTAGTATTCTACTTTATCTATTTTCCGTTATTGATTACTTATGTTGCCAAATTGGTTTATGGATTCTTATGTTTAATTTGATTTTCTATTTAATACAATTCGAGGTATTTCAGATTTATGGTTGATTTCTTCTATTTATGATGTAAATAATTTGGATTTTTCCCCTTTTGGCTTTGGTTGAGTAATTTGTGACACTTGAGTTGTCAAACTCAGCTGTTGATTGAAAATTGGAAATTGCTGATTGATTTGGATCCCTCTAAAGCTAGTCTTTCCATAGGAGTTGACTAGGACTTGAGGAATCAAATTGGTTAGTCCACTTGACTTTCCTTTATTTAGTAAGGGTTAACTAAGTGGGAGCAATAACAATTCTCATCACACCTGATAAGGATAACTAGGATGGGATTTCTAGTTCTCGTACCTTGCCAGGAGTTTTTTTAGTTATTAATTTACTTCCTTGCCAATTTATTTCCTTGTTCCCTATTTCAAAAACCCCAAAAAGATACAATTTCATAACCAATAATAAATCGTACTTCTCTGCAATTCCTTGAGAGACGACCCGAGGTTTGAATACTTCGGTTATCAATTTTATTAGGGGTTTGTTACTTGTGACAACCAAAACTTTGTACGAAAGGATTCTCTGTTGGTTTAGAAGCTATACTTACAACGTGATTATTTTTATAAAATTCTAGACCACACAAAAGTCCGTTCGTCAAAATGGCGCCGTTGCCGGGAAATTGCAACTGTGTGCCTTATTATTGGTTATTGTAAATATTTTCTTTTGCTTGTTTATTTGTTTTTATTTTTGTTTTTAATTTTTAATTTTTATTAGCTACTATGAGTTCTCACCCCTCTGGCTTTAAGTTTGTTTCCAATATTGTTATAAGGAATGGAAACTATAACAGGAACATGCATCAAGGTCAAAACAATCAAAGATGGAAGGAGCCACGAGGATCTGATCAACCCTTTTGGCAACAACACCTTCCAAGGTACCATGGACAACGAACATTCTACAATGCATGCCAAGACAATAGTTATGGTGGACCTTTTCGTGACAACCAACCTCCACCAAATTACTATGGTCAAGAACCATTCTGAGGTGCGTATTAAGATGATAGATATGGTGGACCCCCTTGTAGTTACCAGCAAGTTCCATCATATGCCTATGAACCACCTCCTCAACATAGCTTTGAACCACCATACTCACAAGCCACCCACAACCATTCACCTCCATATGACCCTAACCCTTATCCACCCCAATTCCAATCCAATTACTCCCAAGAACCACCACTTCCATATGCACCATGTCCATATCCATCGACCCAAGAATCACAGGCTCGCCTCAAGAAAACAGTAGATAAATTTCATGCAACCCTTCATCAACTAGAGCAAGCAATAAATCAATTAGCTTCCCGATGTTCGGACACTCAAGGAACTCCCATGGATTCATGTGGAGAATCTAATGAAGAACGTAGCATGAAGGAGACACTAGAAGCTCCGGTGGACAGTAAGGAGCATGACTTTGTATTGGAACAAGTGGAGGAAGCCGGAATTATCGAAGAAGAAGAATTGGTCGAAGACTTAGGAGATGCTGAACCTCCATAGGAATCAAGAGTTGTGGAAAATTCCACCCAGAAATTTGCAATTGATGCTGAAGAGGATAGTGCACAATCCCCAAGCCATGTACCTTATGAAGAACTGGAAGGAACAGATCAAGAAGCAAGTTTCCTTGATAATGATGATCATGAATCAAGCTCTCCTGATGATGAAGTTGCATCCGAATTTGAACTCCTTGAGCTTGACGAATCTTCCCCAAGTGAATATGAAGATGATATGGAGGTAGATTTTTCTCAACCTCCAACTTATGACTTGAGTGATAAGGAAGAAATCGAAGACTTTGATCAAGACGTGGTTGCAGTTGAAGAGGTTTGCAAGGAAGTGGCAGAATTCACAGAAGAGTACAAGGAAGTGGAGCTTGAAAGACCACTGGAAACACCTCTCCCAAGGCCATTACCACCCAATACAAACTTCAAGTGGGTAAAATCCTTTAGCCTTTATCTTCACCTTTCTACTTGAATATGGTTTGCTTGAAACCAATGGCCAGCTTAGAGCTCTCTGTGGCTTTAAGAGTAAGAGGGAGACAGTTAGTAATAGGAGTTGGCATACAAGGATCAATACGATTCCACGCTCCAAATGGAAGTGCAAGGATTGGTATAGAGCTCGATTGAATGGGTATCAGAAGATGTTTGGGTATCTCAGTGAGAGTTCAAATTACTTACCACCCGGTTAGAACAAAGATGGTCAACAAGAAGACGGGTACAAAAGCAAGGTTTGGGATCCTGGAATTCATTCTGATAATCAGTACTCCTGGAACCTGCTTACCGGCTTTAACTTGCTCAAAGGCTTTACGTGCCTAGTTTGGGACCCCGAAGGCTATTGGAATTGCAAACGTTGGTGAAGATTTCTGGATGAGTTCAAGCACAAGCCACCATAACAAGGAGCTTATCAAAATGTCCAACTTAAGGACTTTAACTAAAAGTGCTAGGTGGGAGACAACCCACCATGGTATGATCGTTCCTTTTTCAATCTTAATTTTATTTTATTTTGTTTGTTTTTAGTTTTATTTTATTTTATTTTCCCTAGTATAATTCATATCATCCGCATCAGCATCTGCATTTTGCATTCTGCATATTCAAAAAAAAAAAAAGCTCACACCACGTGTGCGCATGGACCACGCGAGGGCGTCGATTCCAAATCGACGTCTCCATCCAACGCCCAGAAAGTTGGGCTGGAATCGTGCGGCTGGTGTGCATTAGGCACAAATTGGCCCATGCGTGCGTGTCTATAACGCGTATGCGTCATTTTCATTTACACACACCACGCGTGGGCGTGAGCGACGCGCACGCGTCGCCTGAAAATTTTTGCCCCCCAAATTGAAACAGAGAGCTGTGCCAAAACGACACTGGAATCGTGCGTTTAGCACGATTCTGGTTGACGCGTACACGTGCTTCACGCGTATGCGTCATCTTCACCTACCCCTCTTCACGCGTTCGCGTCAATGACGCTTTTGCATCGTTTCAATTTTACCTCATCCACGCGCACGCGTGATCCACGCGTACGCGTGGATTTAAATTCACTAACCCCTGACGCGAGAACCCTAACCCCCCTCGTGTCATTTTCCACCCCCTCCCCAACGTTCCATCTCCACTCTTCCTCCTCCCATTCCTCCATAGCAGCCGAACCCACCACCACCGTCGCACCCAGACCACCGACCACCATCACCGCGACACTACCGTACTCTCCCTTCTTCCCTCTTCTCTTCCTCTTCTTTCCCTTCTCCCCTGCCCTTTCCGCCATCCCGAAACCCCCGCCGCACCACCACATCACCGCCGGCCACCACCACCGCAACGCCACCATACCCCCTATTTTCCCCTCTCTTTTCGTTCTCCCCCTCTCCCTCTCTTTCTCTCTCTCTTCTCTACCGTCTCCCTCTGGTTCACCGAACTGCCCGCACCTCCCTGCGCCGCTGCAAAGCCGCCACTTCCGGCGACACCAATCCGCTTTCTTCTTTCCCCAATTCTAGTGTCACAACACCTCCCAGGTTTCACTGCCTCTATCTCTGCAAACTCAAATTCTACTTTTGTTAAATTAGATTAATTAGCTTAGTTACATTTTGTTAGATTTAGGTTAGTTAGATATGCATGTTCGTAGTGGATTCTAGGTGGTTAGGTAGCTAGGATGTGGTTAGAGGATTCTAGGTCTGATAATTGCTCTATTCCTACTGTTTGAATTTTCTGATTTTCAATTTGCTTGGCTGCTGATATTGATGTTATGCTGTTCCAATCCTGTTTGATGCTGCTCGGCTTAATGACATCATTTCATATGAGTTGCGACTATTACTGCTAATTACATTTGTGGCCCTGAGTTCATATCACATGCAAATTGCTTTATTCTTTTCTGAAATGCTTTGATTCCATGAGAACCTATTTGTTGGTTGTTTTAATTCGGGAACGCCTACTTTACTACCAAGATGCTGCCAAATTTTCCGAAAAAGTTTTTGATGCTAAGTTATTCAACCGCGAATTATGAGTTGAATCTGGCACTGTTTTTACCTTGTACCCATTTCTTTTAGCCCAGTTCAACTCATATTTCATTAGAGCAGCATCTCCGTCCTACTTTTAGTTCCCTCTCCTGTGCATTCTTCATTACCAGGATCAACGAACCTATTGACGAAATTCTGAGTCAATTAGCCCCTTGTTGACCAACCTTTGCTACATTAATGCCATGTTTCAACCATTATTCTGTTCATTGTTCAAAGGAAGCTTGCTGCATGTGTTCAATTGTTTATTAAATTATTACTTATAGCTGCTTTCTTGGCTCAATTATTTAATTCTTAGGAAGTTACATATGATTTTTGTGTTTTTCATTATTGATAAATTCTTAGAAAACCCAACTTGTGTTTTTGCTTAATGTTACCTGCATCATGAGACTTACCTTATTCTTCATGAAATTGCCAACTGCTGCACTACATTTGAATTTGACTTGTTGATTCTGCTATTTGTTTTTCCCGGGAATGTTCTTTTAACTGCCAGAATGCTGCCCGATTTTTCTGCAAATTGTTTCACTCAACTCCCATTCATGAATTGGCTTTGGTACTTTTGAATTCTGCACTAATGGGTTTCAACCAAGCCAATTCATGGACGGATGGGCTAGCATTCTGGTGCACGAAATTGTGATCATCAATGGTGCCAACATCTTGGTACGCACAATTGTAATCTCAACTCTTTGTCACAACTCCGCACAACTAACCAGCAAGTGCACTGGGTCGTCCAAGTAATAAAGCTTACGTGAGTAAGGGTCGATCCCACGGAGATTGTCGGCTTGAAGCAAGCTATGGTCATCTTGTAAATCTCAGTCAAGCGGATTTAAATGGTTATGGAGAATTGATAATTAAAAGATGAATAAAACATAAAATAAGATAGAGATACTTATGTAATTCATTGGTGAGAATTTTAGATAAGCGTATGAAGATGCTTTGTTCCTTCTGAACCTCTGCTTTCCTATTGCCTTCCTCCAATCATTCATACTCCTTTCCATGGCAAGCTTATGTTGGGTTTCACCGTTGTCAATGGCTACCTCCCGTCCTCTCAGTGAAAATGGTCCAAATGCGCTATCACCGCACGGCTAATTAGCTGTTGGTTCTCGATCATGTTGGAATAGGATCCATTGATCCTTTTGCGTCTGTCACTACGCTCAACACTCGTGAGTTTGAAGCTCGTCACAGTCATCCCTTCCCAGATCCTACTCGGAATACCACAGACAAGGTTTAGACTTTCCGGATCTCAGGAATGCTGCCCATTGATTCTAGCCTATATCACAAAGACTCTGATCTCATAGAATGGAAGGCTCGGTTGTCAGGCGAGGCAACCATGCGTCATGAACCAGGAGGCTAAGAGATACACACTCAAGCTATTGCAAGTAGAATGGAAGTGGTTGTCAGGCATGCGTTCATAGGTGAGAATGATGATGAGTGTCACGGATCATCACATTCGTCAGGTTGAAGAACGAGTGTATATCTTAGAGAAGAACTAAGCATGAATTGAATAGAAAAACAATAGTACTTTGCATTAATTCATGAGGAACAGCAGAGCTCCACACCTTAATCTATAGTGTGTAGAAACTCCACCGTTGAAAATACAAAAGTGTTAATGGTGATCATTGGCTTCGGCCCCATAGAGGGAACCAGAAGAACCAAGATCAAAAGTATGATCAAGTGTGTAAAATAAAATAGCAAAAGGTCCTATTTGTAGAAAACTAGTAACCTAGGGTTTACAGAAATGAGTAAATGATGCAGAATCCACTTCAGGGCCCACTTGGTGTGTGCTTGGGCCGAGCATTGAAGCTTTCACGTGTAGAGGCTTTTCTTGGAGTTAAACGCCAGCTTTTGTGCCAGTTTGGGCGTTTAACTCCAACTTTTATGCCAGTTCTGGCGTTTTGACGCCAGAATTTCTATGCTGACTTGGAACGCCAGTTTGGGCCATCAAATCTTGGGAAAAGTATGGAGTATTATATATTGCTGGAAAGCCCAAGATTTCTACTTTCCAACGCAATTGAGAGCGCGCCAATTGGGCTTCTGTAGCTCCAGAAAATCCACTTCGAGTGCAGGGAGGTCAGAATCCAACAGCATCTGCAGTCCTTTTTCAGCCTCTGAATAAGATTTTTGCTCAGGTCCCTCAATTTCAGCCAAAAAATACCTGAAATCACAGAAAATCACACAAACTCATAGTAAAGTCCAGAAATATGATTTTTATTTAAAAACTAATAAAAACATAATAAAACTAACTAAAAAACATAATAAATTATCCGCTCATCACAACACCAAACTTAAATTATTTCTTGTCCCTAAGCAACTGAAAATCAAATAGGCTAAAAAGAATAGAATATACAATGAATTCCAAAAACGTCTATGAAGATCAGTCTTAATTAGATGAGCGGGGCTATTAGCTTTTTGCTTCTGAACAGTTTTGGCATTTCACTTTATCCTTTGAAGTTCAGAATGATTGGCATCTATAGGAGCTCAGAATTCAGACAGTGTTATTGATTCTCCTAGTTCAGTATGTTGATTCTTGAATACAGTTACTTTATGAGTCTTGGCCGTGACCCTAAGCATTTTGTTTTCCAGTATTACCACCGGATACATAAATGCCACAGACACATAATTGGGTGAACCTTTTTAGATTGTGACTCAGCTTTGCTGGAGTCCCCAATTAGAGGTGTCCAGAGCTCTTAAGCACACTCTTTTTGCTTTGGACCACGACTTTAACCGCTCAGTCTCAAGCTTTTCACTTGACACCTTCACGCCACAAGCACATGGTTAGGGACAACTTAGTTTAGCCGCTTAGGCCAGGATTTTATTCCTGTGGGCCCTCCTATCCGCTGATGCTCAAAGCCTTGGATCCTTTTTATTTTACCCTTGCCTTTTGGTTTAAAGGGCTATTGGCTTTTTCTGCTTGCTTTTTCTTTTTTTTTTCATTTTTTTCGCAAGCTTTTCACTGCTTTTTATTGCTTCAAGAATCATTTTTATGATTTTTCAGATTATCAATAACATTTCTCCTTTTCCATCATTCTTTCAAGAGCCAACAATTTTAACATTCATAAACAAAAAATTCAAAAATATGCACTGTTCAAGCATTCATTCAGAAAATAAAAAGTATTGCCACCACATCAAAATAATTAAACTATTTAAAATTCGAAATTCATGTATTTCTTTTTCTTTTGCAATTAAAAACATTTTTCAATTAAGAAAGGTGATGGATTCATAGGACATTCATATCTTTAAGGCATAGACTCTAAGACACTAGTGATCATGTAATAAAGACACAAACATAGATAAACATAGAGCATAAAATTTTGAAAAACAGAGAATAAAGAATAAGGAAATTAAAGAATGGGTCCACCTTAGTGATGGCGGCTAGTTCTTCCTCTTGAAGATCTTATGGAGTGCTTGAGCTCCTCAATGTCTCTTCCTTGCCTTTGTTGCTCCTCTCTCATGATTCTTTGGTCTTCTCTAATTTCATGGAGGAGGATAGAATGCTCTTGGTGTTCCACCCTTAGTTGTCTCATATTTGAACTTAATTCTCCTAGGGAGGTGTTGATTTGCTCCCAATAGTTTTGTGGAGGAAAATGCATTCCTTGAGGCATCTCAAGGACTTCATGATGAGGAATTTCCTCGTTCTCTTGTCCATGAGTGGGATCTCTTGTTTGCTCCATCTCTTTCTTAGTGATGGGCTTGTCCTCATCAATGAGGATGTCTTCCTCTATGTCAATTCCAACCGAATTGCAGAGGTGACAAATGAGATGAGGGAAGGCTAATCTTGCCAAAGTAGAGGACTTGTCCGCCACCTTGTAGAGTTCTAGGGATATAACCTCATGAACTTCTACTTCCACTCCAATCATGATGCTATGGATCATGATAGCCCGGTCTATAGTAACTTTAGACCGGTTGCTAGTGGGAATGATTGAGCGTTGGATGAACTCCAACCATCCCCTAGCCATAGGCTTGAGGTCATGCCTTCTTAGTTGAACTGGCTTCCCTCTTGAATCTCTCTTCCATTGAGCGCCCTCTTCACAAATGTCTATGAGGACTTGGTCCAACCTTTGATCAAAGTTGACCCTTCTAGTGTAGGGGTGTGCATCTCCTTGCATCATGGGCAAGTTGAATGCCAACCTTATATTTTCCGGACTGAAATCTAAGTATTTCCCTCGAACCATTGTAAGCCAATTCTTTGGGTCCGGGTTCACACTTTGATCATGGTTCTTGGTGATCCATGCATTGGCATAGAACTCTTGAACCATTAGGATTCTGACTTGTTGAATGGGGTTGGTGAGAACTTCCCAACCTCTTCTTCGAATCTCATGTCGGATCTCCAGATATTCACCCTTTTTGAGCTTGAAAGGGACCTCGAGGATCACCTTCTTCTTGGTCACAACTTCATAGAAGTGGTCTTGATGCACCCTTGAGATGAATCTCTCCATCTCCCATGACTCAGAGGTGGAAGCTTTTGCCTTCCCTTTCCTCTTTCTAGAGGTTTCTCCAGCCTTTGGTGCCATAAATGGTTATGGAAAAACAAAAAGTAATGCTTTTACCACACCAAACTTAGAAGGTTTGCTCGTTATCGAGCAAAAGAAGAAAGAAGAGAGTAGAGGAAGAAGAAATAGAGGAGATGGAGGGGGGTAGTGTTTCGGCCAAGGGGGTGAAGTAGTGTTTAAGATGTGTAAAAATGAATGAGTGAAGATGGGTTTATATAGGAGTGGAGAGAGGGTAGGGTTCGGCCATGTATGGGTAGGTTTGGGAGAGAAAGTGGTTTGAATTTGAATGGTGAGGTAGGTGGGGTTTATGATGGATGGATGTGGATTGGTGAAGGGATTATGGAGAAGAGGGTAGGATTTGATAGGTGAGAGATTTTTGGGGAAGAGGTATTGAGATGATTGGTGAAGGGTATTTGGGGAAGAGTATTATGAAAAGGTGTGAAGAAGAGAGAGAGTGAGTTGAGGATGGTGGTATCCTGTGGGGTCCACAGATCCTGAGGTGTCAAAGATTTCTCATCCCTGCACCAATTAGGCTTGCAAAACGCCTTTTGCTGCCAATCCTAGCATTAAACGCCAGGTTGCTGCCCATTTCTGGCGTTTAACGCCAGCTTCTTGCCATTTTCTGCCCATTTCTGGCGTTAAATGCCCAGAATGGTGCCATACTGGGCGTTTAACGCCCATTGTGCTGCCCTTACTGGCGTTTAAACGCCAGTAGGCTTCTCCTCCAGGGTGTGCTATTTTTCATTCTGTTTTTCAGTTTGTTTTTGCTTTTTCAATTGTTTTTGTAACTTCACATGATCATCAACCTACAAAAACATAAAATAACAATGGAAAATAGAAATTTAACATAGATAAGTAAAATTGGGTTGCCTCCCAACAAGCGCTTCTTTAATGTCAGTAGCTTGACAGTGGGCTCTCATGGAGCCTCACAAACACTCAGAGCATGATGATGGCCTCTCAATACCAAACTTAGAGTTTGGTTGTGGTCTCCCAACACCAAACTTAGAGTTTGAATGTGGGGGTTTTGTTTGACTCTGCATTGAGAGAAGCTTTTCATGCTTCCTCTCCATGGTTACAGAGGGAGATCTTTGAGCCTTAAACACAAGGGAGTCCTCATTCACTGTAAGGATCAATTCTCCTCTGTCAACATCAATCACAGCCTTTGCTGTGGCCAGGAAGGGTCTACCAGGGATGATGGATTCATCCATACACTTTCCAGTGTCTAGGATTATGAAATCAGCAGGGATGTAGTGGCCTTCAACCTTTACCAAGACATCCTCTACAAGTCCATAAGCCTGTTTCCTTGAATTGTCTGCCATCTCTAGTGAGATTCTTGCAGCTTGTACCTCAAGGATTCCTAGCTTCTCCATTACAGAGAGAGGCATGAGGTTTATGCTTGACCCTAGGTCACACAGAGTCTTCTTAAAGGTCATGGTGCCTATGGTACAAGGTATTGAGAACTTTCCAGGATCCTGTCTCTTCAGAGGTAATCTCTGCCTAGTCAAGTCATTCAGTTCTTTGGTGAGCAAGGGGGGTTCATCCTCCCAAGTCTCATTACCAAATAGCTTGGCATTTAGCTTCATGATTGCTCCAAGGTACTTAGCAACTTGTTATTCAGTAACATCTTCATCTTCTTCAGAGGAAGAATACTCATCAGAGCTCATGAATGGCAAAAGTAAATTCAATGGAATCTCTATGGTCTCAATGTGAGCCACAGATTCCCATGGTTCCTCATTAGGGAACTCCTTGGAGGCCAGTGGACATCCATTGAGGTCTTCCTCAGTGGAGATCACTGCCTCTTCCTCCTCTCCAGGTTTGGCCGTGTGGGCTATGTTGATGGTCTTGCACTCTCCTTTTGGATTCTCTTCTGTATTGCTTGGGAGAGTACTAGGAGGGAGTTCAGTAACTTTCTTACTCAGCTGACCCACTTGTGCATCCAAATTTCTAATGGAGGACCTTGTTTCAGTCATGAAACTTTGAGTGGTTTTAATTAAATCAGAGACTACAGTTGCTAATTCAGAGTGGTTCTGCTTAGAATTCTCTGTTTGTTGCTGAGAAGATGATGGAAAAGGTTTGCCATTGCTAAAACTATTTCTTCCACCATTATTTTTGTTAAAGCCTTGTTAAGGCATCTGTTGATCCTTCCATGAGAGGTTTGGATGATTTCTCCATGAAGGATTATAGGTGTTTCCATAGGATTCTCCCATGTAATTCACTTTTTCCATTACTGGATTCTCAGGATCATAAGCTTCTTCTTCAGAAGATGCTTCTTTAGTACTGTTGGATGCAGCTTGCAATCCATTCAGACTCTGAGAAATCATATTGACTTGCTGAGTCAATATTTTGTTCTGAGCTAATATGGCATTCAGAGTATCAATCTCAAGAACTCCTTTCTTCTGACTTGTCCCATTATTCACAGGATTCCTTTCAGAAATGTACATAAATTGGTTGTTTGCAACCATTTCAATGAGTTCCTGAGCTTCTGTAGGTGTCTTCTTCAGATGAAGAGATCCTCCAGCAGAGCTGTCCAATGACATCTTGGACAGTTCAGACAGACCATCATAGAAGATACCTATGATGCTCCATTCTGAAAGCATGTCAGAAGGACACCTTCTAATCAATTGCTTGTATCTTTCCCAAGCTTCATAGAGGGATTCACCTTCCTTTTGTCTGAAAGTTTGGACTTCCACTCTAAGCTTGCTCAATTTTTGAGGTGGAAAGAACTTTGCCAAGAAGGCATTGACTAGCTTTTCCCAAGAGTTCAGGCTTTCTTTAGGTTGTGAATCCAACCATGTTCTAGCTCTGTCTCTTACAGCAAAGGGAAAAAGTATAAGTCTATAGACCTCGGGATTAACCCCATTGGTCTTGACAATGTCACAGATTTGCAAGAATTCAGCTAAGAACTGATGATGATCTTCAAGTGGAAGTCCATGAAACTTGCAATTCTGTTGCATAAGAGAAACTAATTGAGGCTTAAGCTCAAAGTTGTTTGCTCCAATGGCAGGGATTGAGATGCTTCTCCCATAGAAGTCGGGAGTAGGTGCAGTAAAGTCACCAAGCACCTTCCTTGCATTGTTGGCATTGTTGTTGTTTTCGGCTGCCATGTCTCCTTCTTGTTTAAAAAGTTCTGTTAGGTCCTCTACAGAGAGTTGTACTTTAGCTTCTCTGAGCTTTCTTTTCAAGGTCTTTTCAGGTTCAGGATCAGCTTCAACAAGAATGCCCTTGTCCTTGCTCCTGCTCATATGAAAAAAGAAGAGAAAATATAGAATCCTTTATGTCACAGTATAGAGATTCCTTAAAGTGTTAGAGGTAAAGAAGAATAGAAGGAGAAGGTAGAAAAGAAAGAATTCGAACTTATCAAGAGGGATAGAGTTTGAATTGTACATTGAGGGGAGTGTTAGTACATAAATAGAAGGAGGTGAGAAGAGGGGAAGAATTTTCGAAATTAAAGTAAAATGATTTTGAAATAATTAAAAGAAATTTTGAAAATTTAGTAAATGATTTTCGAAAATTAAGATTGGGAAAGAAATTGAGTGATTTTTGAAAAAGATTTTGAAATTAGAAATAAAAAAAGTATGATTGAAAATTAATTTTGAAAAAGATGTGATTGAAAAGATATGATTGAGAAGATATGATTGAAAATCAAATTAAAAAGAAGAAAGTTTTTAAAATTAAAGTTGATTACTTGACCAACAAGAAATTAAAAGATATGATTCTAGGATTAAAATTTGATCCTTTCTTAATAGACAAGTAACAACTTGAAAATTTTGAATTAAATCATTGATTGTAGCAAGGATTTTCGAAAATAATAGTAAATAAAAAAATAGAAAGAAATTGATTTTGAAATTATATGATTGAAAAGATATGATTTGAAAAAGATTTGATTTTGAAAAATTATGAATATTTGAAAAAGATTTGAATTAAAAACAAAATCTTCCCTCTAGTGTCCTCCTGGCGTTAAACGCCCAGAATGGTATCCATTCTGGCGTTTAACGCCCAAAATGCTACCTTTATGGGTGTTCAACGCCCAGCCAGGTACCCTGGCTGGCGTTTAAACGCCAGTTTTCCTTCATCACTGGGTGTTTTGAACGCCCAGCTTTTTCTTTGTAATTCCTCTGCTGAATATTCTGAATCTTTAATTCTCTGTATTATTGACTTGAAAAGACACAATTTTGAAAAAAAATTGAATTTTTAATGATGAGAAATAATCAAAATGCTACTGATCATGGAAAACTAAGATTAAACAAACAATGCATGCAAGATACCAAACTTAGAGAAATTTTCATATTAGAGACACTAATAAATTGAAAATGCATATGAAAAATAACAAAACACACAAAATAAGAGAATTTAAAGATCAGAGCAAGGAAATCATCAAGAACAACTTGAAGATTAATGAAGAACATAATGCATATATTCGAAAAATGCAAGAAGAATAAAGACATGCAATTGACACCAAACTTAAGAATTGACACTAGTAGACTCAAACAAGAAACACAAAAACATTTTTGATTTTATGATTTTATAAATTTTTTTGTAATTTTTCGAAAACTAAGTGGAAAAAGAGAAAAAGGACTTCAAAATTCTTAATGAGAATTCCAGGAATCATGCAATGTTAGTCTAAAACTCCGGTCCAGGAATTAGACATGGCTTACTAGCCAGCCAAGCTTTCAGTGAAAGCTTCGGTCCAAAACACTAGACATGGCCAATGGCCAGCCAAGCTTTAGCAAATCATTACGTTCAACAGCAAGATTGATAGAAATCAACAAGCCCTTGTGATGATAAGTTGAAACCTCGGTCCAAAAGATTAGACATGACTTCACAGCTAGCCAGACTTCAACAAATCATCATGAAACTCTAGAATTCATTCTTAAAAGTACTGAAGAGCAAAATAGAAATACAAATTTTTTTTTTGAAATTTTTTGAAAATTAAAGAGTAAAAAGCTTAAACATAAAAAAAAAATTACCTAATCTGAGCAACAAGATGAACCGTCAGTTGTCCAAACTCGAACAATCCCTGGCAACGGCGCCAAAAACTTGGTGTTGTTGCCGGACCAAAAACTTGGCACTGTTATTGCCGGAAACAAATGCAAAATTGTTGTTCGTTCGATCCCCGGGAACGGCGCCAAAAACTTGGTGCACGAAATTGTGATCATCAATGGCGCCAACATCTTGGTACGCACAATTGTAATCTCAACTCTTTGTCACAACTCCGCACAACTAACCAGCAAGTGCACTGGATCATCCAAGTAATAAACCTTACGTGAGTAAGGGTCGATCCCACGGAGATTGTCGGCTTGAAGCAAGCTATGGTCATCTTGTAAATCTCAGTCAGGCGGATTTAAATGGTTATGGAGAATTGATAATTAAAAGATGAATAAAACATAAAATAAGATAGAGATACTTATGTAATTCATTGGTGAGAATTTTAGATAAGCGTATGAAGATGCTTTGTTCCTTCTGAACCTCTGCTTTCCTATTACCTTCCTCCAATCATTCATACTCCTTTCCATGGCAAGCTTATGTTGGGTTTCACCGTTGTCAATGGCTACCTCCCGTCCTCTCAGTGAAAATGGTCCAAATGCGCTATCACCGCACGGCTAATTAGCTGTTGGTTCTCGATCAT
Organism: Arachis ipaensis; assembly: GCF_059453495.1. Classification (NCBI taxonomy): domain Eukaryota; kingdom Viridiplantae; phylum Streptophyta; class Magnoliopsida; order Fabales; family Fabaceae; genus Arachis; species Arachis ipaensis. Next base: position 29,477,868 of record NC_142441.1, on the reverse strand, counting down.
GTTGGAATAGGATCCATTGATCCTTTTGTGTCTGTCACTACACCCAACACTCGCGAGTTTGAAGCTCGTCACAGTCATCCCTTCCCAGATCCTGCTCGGAATACCACAGACAAGGTTTAGACTTTTCGGATCTCAGGAATGTTGCCAATTGATTCTAGCCTATACCACGAAGACTCTGATCTCATGGAATGGAAGGCTTGGTTGTCAGGCGAGGCAACCATGCGTCATGAACCAGGAGGCTAAGAGATACACACTCAAGCTATTGCAAGTAGAACGGAAGTGGTTGTCAGGCACGCGTTCATAGGTGAGAATGATGATGAGTGTCACGGATCATCACATTCGTCAGGTTGAAGAACGAGTGTATATCTTAGAGAAGAACTAGGCGTGAATTGAATATAAAAACAATAGTACTTTGCATTAATTCATGAGGAACAGCAGAGCTCCACACCTTAATCTATGGTGTGTAGAAACTCCACCGTTGAAAATACAAAAGTGATAATGGTGATCATTGGCTTCGGCCCCATAGAGGGAACCAGAAGAACCAAGATCAAAAGTATGATCAAGTGTGTAAAATAAAATAGCAAAAGGTCCTATTTGTAGAAAACTAGTAACCTAGGGTTTACAGAAATGAGTAAATAATGCAGAATCCACTTCAGGGCCCACTTGGTGTGTGCTTGGGCTGAGCATTGAAACTTTCACGTGTAGAGACTTTTCTTGGAGTTAAACGCCACCTTTTGTGCCAGTTTAGGCGTTTAACTCCAACTTTTATGCCAGTTCTGGCGTTTTGACGCCAGAATTTCTATGGTGACTTAGAATACCAGTTTGGGCCATCAAATCTTGAGAAAAGTATAGACTATTATATATTGCTGGAAAGCCCAGGATGTTTACTTTCCAACGCAATTGAGCTTCTGTAGCTCCAGAAAATCTACTTCGAGTGCAGGGAGGTCAGAATCCAACAGCATCTGCAGTCCTTTTTCAGCCTCTGAATCAGATTTTTGCTCAGGTCCCTCAATTTCAGCCAGAAAATACCTGAAATCACAGAAAAATACACAAACTCATAGTAAAGTCCAGAAATGTAATTTTTATTTAAAAACTAATAAAAACATAATAAAAACTAACTAAAATATACTAAAAACAATGCCAAAAAGCGTATAAATTATCCGCTCATCACATTCCTATTCCTTCTGGTTCCCTTCTTAGTTAAATCACATTATTGATTATTTTATTCATTTTTGCGCTTCTTTTATCACACGGTTTATCATCAATAATCTGCATTGTATGCTTGAATGTGAGCCTGCTTGTTCCTAAACCTTTTGCACTTCTAGGAACTACATTACCATGCCACTAATTCTACCTACTTCTTTGGCTTTTAACTTAACTGACTATTAACTTAACTGACTTTTAACCCCTTTCATGGCATGTTTATTGTTGATTCCTGACAAACAAGCATTCTGCATCTCATAGTTTTTGGATTGTGATTTTTAATTAAATTCTTTGAATTTTACCTTGCATTCAGTCCAACATCCTATATAATTCTGACTCACTTCATGCATTGGCTTTCATTCCTCTTTTACTCATCTATGCTTATATTACTTGAATACTATTTGCCTTCCTGTTTTCCTACTTTAGTTTAACAAATTGTATCCTGGAACCGCTGCTTTTCAGGATGTCAGATCCAAAAGGGAAAGGAAAAGCTAAAGCAGGCACAGGCACAGGCAAAAGAAAAAGAGGAGAATCATCTACCACTATTTTAGATATACTACATGATGATTCTTGGCGTGAGAAAAACTTTACTCTGCAATAAAAAGCAGATCAACTAGTGCCTGCCACTGATCCGATCAAGTTCGCAAACCGCTACTGTGAACAGAAATATGAGGTCTTTGGGACTAAAAGGCACCTATACTTGAAAAAGACCCTCCGAATTCCAGTTGAACTACAACAGTACACCATAGAACAGATAAAATAGAGAGGCTGGTTCTTTCTGGAGAGGAATTTGACTGAGGTTAATGCATCCTGGGTCAGGGAATTTTACTGCAACTATTATAAAACGACCCTGGATGCAGTACAGCTCAGAGGAAAATAAGTTTTAGTTACTGAGGAGGTAATTGAAGATATCCTCCATTTCCAGCCTAAGTCAGATGAACCAGATGGTTACCAAAAGGCTGAGGAAGCCATGAGATTTATGACTTTTGATTGGGAGGCAGTAAAGTGCACTATAACCATTGATCCAGCTGTCCCATGGGTTATGGGTAAGTCGACAGTGAACCCAAAAGGCATAAAAATTATTTATAAGAACGATGAGGCTCGGCTATGGCAACAAATTCTGAGCAACTATGTGATGCCGAGCATTCACGAGACTGAGGTGCCAGTTGCCATGATTAATCTCATATGGTGTGTGATGGAAGGCAAGGACCTATACCTTCCACAGTTCATCAGGCACTCCATGGCTAAAGTTCATGTCCGGGGCACTCTACCTTTCCCATATCTGATCACCCAGTTGGGCCACCGAGCTGAAGTACCCTGGGAGCCTGAAGATGAGAAGCCCCTAGCTGCCGACTGCAGAAAAATCATCCCACATGGTAAGAGGTTTGAGGCTCTAGGCTACAGACCCCCTTCTCTGACTGCCTCCGCTGATGCAGCCACATCCTCTGCTGCCCCTTCAGTACCTGCTGCACCACCTACACCCACAGCACCCTCACTAGCTTCTCAGCCCATCTACCACCTTGTGCACCGCCTCTTCGAGCAACTGGATCAGATGGAGCGCCGCAACCAGCGGCGATATGAGCGGTCTGAGCATCGCAGCAAGTGACGCTACGAGCATCTGAAGCTAATGATCAGGACAGGACACACTGACATCTCCTCCGAGCCTGACACACCATCAGAGCCATCTGAGGAGAAGGCGGATAAGGAGGAGGAGGATGCACGAGCAGAGGATGAGCAGGCAGGATCCCAGCAGGCAGAGCACCAGCAGGCAGCGCCCCAGCACGAGGAGCCTCCGCAGACATAGTTAGCAGATCCACAGGACCCTATCCAGGCAGAGCCTCAGGCACCTTCATTACCAGAGCCTATAGAGACAGCATCAGCACACCCTCAGGTGATGACGACCCTTCACACCCAGCCTGACTGAGCATCGAGGACGATGCTATTCTATAAGTGTCAGGAGGTCGCCATATCTGGCGGACTTTATTTTGGTGAACTACTTTCAGACTCTTTTTGTCCTATTTTGTTTTATTTTCTGTATTTTTATTTTATTTTATCTTATTTTATCTTATTTTCTTTCCAGTACTTGCACATTTTCTTTTACTGTACTTTTTGTCTATTTCTACTTTATTACATTTTGCACTTTGAGCTGTATATATCTTAGATATTTAGCTTGATTTACACTCTTAGCTTATTAGTTGTGATATAGAAAAATATGGATTATTAAGTTTAGTTTACCCCTTTAAGCATATGATAATTTGGTTTAATTGAAAATAAAGAGTAAACTAGAAACTTTTAATTTTTTATAATCACAACAATCCACTTAGTATATATATATAGTAATAAATGTTGGTAAATTGACAATATTTTTTCAAATAATTTACTTATTTTTATAAGAGTCATTTAAAGATTCACATTGAGTTGAATGGAAACTCTTTATTTCTACTTGTATGATGTACATAACTGATATATGGTTTGCAAGCCAAAGAACACACAACCCGTGAGTTTTTGAGCTTAATTACATGGTTACATTGTTTAACCATAAATATTTTCTTTCTTGTGTGTTTCCTTCTCTATGCTTGCAATTTTTACTTTGTTCCATTCTATATGTCCAATATAGAATGTATTTACATACTTGCATATGATTGAGGCCATTACTTATTTTTGCTCACTTATCCCAAATAGCCTACCCTTTTATGTCACCCTTGTTAGCCACCTTGAGCCTTTTAATCCCCAATTATTCTATATTTTATCACATCACTAGCCTTAAGCAGAAAAAAAAATTAAATATCCCCAAAATTGAATCTTTGGTTAGCTTAAGATAGAGATTGTATATCAACTAAGTGTGGGAAAACCGTGGAAACATGGGTTGACAGAAAAAAGCTATTAAATTGATAAATTATTTGGAATTTAGGTACATGCTCATGTAAGACCAAACTAATTAAAATACTGTATGCATTGATATATGTTATGTTTCTCTAAAAAAATTCCTATAATTAAATAATTAAATAAGGGGACACAAAATTACCCTAGTATTAAGTTTAATAAAAATCAATGCACATGTAATAAAAATAAAAAATAATTTGGTACATGAGTATGTGATACAAAAGTGGAAAAATTGGGAAGCTAGGTATAATGTTAGAATTGTATAGAGTATGTATATGTTAGGTGAGATCTTAGACTAATCAAAGATTCAATTTATAGCTCACTTGGCCATATATATATATATATATCCTCACCCTTGCCTTAACCCCATTACAACCTTGAAAAGACCTCATGATGTTTGCATGTGTATATTAAATATTTGTTGATTGGTTAGATGAAGAACAAAGTTTTAGAAAGCATGACTAGAGAAGAGTAGAGTGATTAACCCCAAACACTGAGTGATTAGAGTGTATACACAAATCCAGTGAGGGTTCAACAACTCATCTCCATATATCCATATTTTAATCACTGTTTATCTTGCAAGTTTGTGAACTCTTTGATTAACTCAACTCAATTGTGAATGTGTTTTAATATAATTTAGCCTTGGTTGTGCATATATGATTCCTTGAAAATTTGACTCAATTTAACCACATGTAAGCTTTATATATATATATAGGTGGATAGTAATTAGAATTGCATGATTTATTTATATAGCTTGAATTACATAGATTCCACCATTCTACCTTCACTCTTTTTCAATCTCTCTTAAGTTGAGCATGAGGACATGCTAATGTTTAAGTGTGGGGAGGTTGATAAACCACTATTTTATGATTTATCTTGTGCTCAATTGAGTGGTTTTTATCAATTCTTCACCCACTTATTCACATAATTTGCATGGTTTTACAATTCCTTCCTTATTCTATGATATATGTGAAAACATGTTTCCTATGCCTTAAAAATGTTAATTTTAATATATCCTTTATTACCATTCAATGCCGTGATCTGTGTGTTAAGTATTTTCAGACATTCTAGGGCAGGAATGGCTTAGAGGACAGAAAGGAAACATGTAAAAGTGGAAGGAACGCGCAAAAATGAAGTTTTGAAGAAACTGACAGTGATGCGCGCGCATGGACGACGCAGATGCGTGCCTAGCGCAGAGCACGAGCGACGCGTACGCGTGACTGACGCGTATGCGTGATAAAGAAAATCTCCAAATGACACGCACGCGTGACCTACGCGTACGAGTGACAGACGCCACGTGTAGAAAGTTGCAGAAGTCGCCTCCAACGATTTCTGGGCTCCTTTTCGGCCCAAACCCAAGCCCAGAAACACAGAATAGAGGCTGGAGAATGAGGGAATCAATCATTCATCAAATCATTCATTGAATATAGACAATTTTTAGATTTTGGATGTAGTCTCTAGAGAGAAAGGCTCTCTCCTCTCTCTTAGGTTTTAGGATTTAGGATTCTCTTAGTTTATGGTTCATTCCTTCCCAATTCCAGGTTCAATGTTCTTTAATTTAGTTTTTTTTCTACTTTTAATTGTCTTAGTATTCTACTTTATCTGTTTTCCCTTATTGATTACTTATGTTGCCAAATTGGTTTATGGATTCCTATGTTTTATTTGATATTCTATTTAATACAATTCGAGGTATTTCAGATTTATGGTTGCTTTCTTCTATTTATGATGTAAATAATTTGGATTTTTCCCCTTTTGGCTTTGGTTGAGTAATTGGTGACACTTGAGTTGTCAAACTCAGCTGTTGATTGAAAATTGGAAATTGTTGATTGATTTGGATCCCTCTAAAGCTAGTCTTTCCATAGGAGTTGACTAGGACTTGAGGAATCAAATTGGTTAGTCCACTTGAATTTCCTTTATTTAGTAAGGGTTAACTAAGTGGGAGCAATAACAATTCTTATCACACCTGATAAGGATAACTAGGATGGGATTTCCAGTTCTCGTACCTTGCCAGGTGTTTTTCTAGTTATTAATTTACTTCCTTGCCAATTTATTTCCTTGTTCCCTATTTCAAAAACCCCAAAAAGATACAATTTCATAACCAATAATAAATCATACTTCCCTGCAATTCCTTGAGAGACGACCCGAGGTTTGAATACTTCGGTTATCAATTTTATTAGGGGTTTGTTACTTGTGATAACCAAAACTTTTGTACGAAAGGATTCTCTGTTGGTTTAGAAGCTATACTTACAACGTGATTATTTTTATAAAATTCTAGACCACACAAAAGTTCGTTCGTCATTTAGCATACTACATCGTTTATGCCATTGTTGTTCTTTTGAAAATGTTGGACTCATAGGTTTCTTCTTATGAACAAAATCATTCTCTCTTAAGCTTTTCATCTCCATGAATGTCATACTTGATTTTGTTTTAATTATTCTTCTACCTCTTGTGAGCACTACAATCAATCTCAGCTTCTCTTCTCTTGTGAATCTCATCCTTATGTAAGTAAGCTTGATTCACTTCAATTTAGTGCATCGTTTATCCTCTCATTGTCTCTACCAGAGTTCTTAGTCAAAGATTTATTCTTGAGAAATTACTAGCGAATGAGTTGTCTTTTCCTATGACTTTTGTATTCTTTTGGATCAATTGAAAACTTGTTTGATGTCTTATGCCTAGTGGATCTTGTTTAGACTTCCTTGATTTAAACTCCTTTCTTGTATGGCTTGACTCCTTTTTAGTACGTCCTAATCTTCTTGAATGTTTTTATGAGGTGGTGATTTCAAGTATACTCTCAGAGTTTTGTTTTGAACTTTTTAAAGACGTTGTGATTCCTCTTTAAGGATATTGTAAGTCAAATTTTTCTGTTGCTTGATTGTACTTGAAACCATTCTTCAATTTTGACAAAGTTGTTTTAAAGTTGGCATGTGCTATTTTAAATGAGGTTTTGAAAAGCTTCCTATTTAGTAGAAACCTGTCCGTTTGTAACGCACTACTTATTTCCTTTACCAATTTATAAGCAAATTTTTACCTCAGACTTTCTTTTCTGAACAGAGTTTAACTTCCTCTTTCGTCCTTAATATAATTTTTATACACGCTTATTTGAATATGAACCTTGAGAATCTTTGAATAAGCATTCAATTTTCTTCCGAGTCTTATGAACTACTTTTGGTTAAGTTGTGCACCTAACTATCCTTCTAAAAAAAATTGAGGAAATATTTTAACTCTTAGCCAAACCGGTGTGCATTTTGTTCTAAAACTCTACATAACCTTCTTCAACATGAAATTGTATTAAAGTAAAGCCACGTTTATGCTTTTGTTACTCTCTTGAAGAGCGTTTGTTGCTTAACTTTTCTTTTAGATTGCGAAGTGATTTTTCTGCAAGTTTTTTATTATTTTATGAACAAAGTATTCGGAAGTACTTTTAATCGTGCCCTTGAGTTATGTGAGCTTGCCTTGGGATTTGAGATATTCTTTTCTGTAAACCTCATACTTCTTCGACTCAGTTTGAATTTGTTTCAAACTAATGCGCTTATTGATCCTATTGAATTTCTTTTATCCAAGGGTTATCTTTGAAGTTGTCAATTGATTTATTTCTGGCAAACTTCATTGCTTGAACATCTTTGTTTACTTGAAATTGCGTACATTCTTTCAAATCTATGAGTATTATCTTTAACATTTGCCTCTCCTTTCTAAAATCTTGTATCCTTCTGAGTAGACTCGAGAATTGTTTTGATGTCACGTATGACCTGTAGACGTAGTAATGTGATGCGCTAGTTCTTTAAGATGTGATATGTACATATGGAAGGTGAAGCGGTAGGTGTGCCACGTTATGATTTGTGGGTGTTTTGTTCCTTGCGAACGGGTTTGCGGGTGTTAAGCTTATGATCGGCTACAAGGATTGTAAAGTGTTTGATGGAGTTGGGAGGGTGAAGTTCTGAAGTGGATAGGAGACTGATGAGCGGATAATTTATACGCTTTTTGGCATTGCTTTCACATAGTTTTTAGTATGTTTTAGTTAATTTTTATTATATTTTTATTAGTTTTATTTAAAAATCACATTTATGGACTTTACTATGAGTTTGTGTGTTTTTCTGTGATTACAGGTATATTCTGGCTGAAATTGAGGGACCTGAGCAAAAATCTGATTCAGAGGTTGAAAAAGGACTACAGATGTTGTTGGATTCTGACCTCCCTGCACTCGAAATGGATTTTCTGGAGCTATAGAATCCCAATTGGTGCGCTCTCAATTGCGTTGGAAAGTAGAAATCTTGGGCTTTCCAGAAATGTATAATAGTTCATACTTTACCCGAGTTTTGATAACGCAAGCTGGCATTTAAACGCCAACTTTCTACCTTATTCTGGCATTAAACGCCAGAACTGGCATAAAAGCTAGAGTTAAATGCCCAAACTGGCACCAGAGCTGGCGTTTAACTCCAAGAAAAGTCTCTACATGTGAACGCTTCAATGCTCAGCCTAAGCATACACCAAGTGGACCCCAGAAGTGGATTTCTGCATCATTTACTCATTTCTGTAAGCCCTAGGCTACTAGTTCATTATAAATAGGACCTTTTACTATTGTATTTTTATCTCTAGAACACATTATGTAACTTTTATGTTCTGAGACCTCCATAGGAGGCTGGCCCCTCGGCCATGTCTACCCTATTTTCACTTATGTATTTTCAACGGTAGAGTTTCTACACCACATAGATTAAGGTGTGGAGCTCTACTGTTCCTCATGGACTAATACAAAGTACTATTGTTCTTCTATTCAATTCAAGATTATTCTTATTATAAGATATCCATTCGCACTTCAACATGATGAATGTGATGATTATGTAACACTCATCACCATTTTCACTTATGAACGCATGCCTGACAACCACTTCCGTTCCACATGAAAACGAGCTTGAATGCATATCTGTTGGGTTTCTAATCTAAGATTAGAATCTTCGTGGTATAAGCTAGAATCAATTGGCAGCATTCTTGAGATCTGGAAAGTCTAAACCTTGTCTGTGGTATTTCGAGTAGGATCTGGGATGGGATGACTGTGACGAGCTTCAAACTTGCGAGTGTTGGGCGTAGTGACAGACGCAAAAGGATCAATGGATCCTATTCCAACATGAGTGAGAACCGACAGATGATTAGCCGTGCGGTGACAGCACATTTAGACCATTTTCACTGAGAGGATGGACGGTAGCCATTGACAACGGTGATCCCCCAACATACATCTTGCCATGGAAGGGAGTATAAATGATTGGAGTGAAGGCAATAGAAAAGCAGAAGTTCAGAAGGAACAAAGCATCTTCATACGCTTATCTGAAATCTCACCAATGAATTACATAGGTACTTCTATCTTATTTTCTATTTTAATTATATTTTAATTATCAAGCTCATAACCATTTAAATCCGCCTGACTGAGATTTACAAGGATGACCATAGCTTGCTTCAAGCCGACAATCTCCGTGGGATCGACCCTTACTCACGTAAGGTATTACTTGGACGACCCAGTGCACTTGCTGGTCAGCTGCACGGAGTTGTGTGAAAAGTGTGCGATCACGATTTTGTGTACCAAATTTTTGGCACCGTTGCCGGGGATTGTTCGAGTTTGGACAACTGACGGTTCATCTTGTTGCTCAGATTAGGTAATTTTTTTTTTATTTTAAGCTTTTATTTTTTTATTTTTGAAATTTTTTTCAGAATTTTTAAGAATGAATTCTAGAGTTTCTTGATGATCTGTTGAAGTCTGGCTGGCTGTAAAGCCATGTCTAATCTTTTGGACCGAGGTTTCAACTTTTCATCACAAGAGCTTGTTGATTTTCATAAATCTTGCTGTTGAATGTAATGGTCTGCTAAAGCTTGGCTGGCCATTGGTCATGTCTAGTGTTTTGGACCGAAGCTTTCACTGAAAGCTTGGCTGGCTAGTAAGCCATGTCTAATTCCTGGACCGGAGTTTTAGACTAACATTGCATGATTCCTGGAATTCTCATTAAGAATTTTGAATTCCTTATTTTTCTTTTCCAAATAATTGTCGAAAAAAAGTACAAAAAAATTTAATAAAATCATAAGAACCAAAAAAATTTTGTGTTTCTTGTTTGAGTCTAGTGTCTATTTTTAAGTTTGGTGTCCTGCATATTTTTAATTTTCTTGCATTTTTTGAATATATGCATTATGTTCTTCATTGATCTTCAAGTTGTTCTTGATGATTTGCTTGGGTCTGATCTTTAAATTCTCTTGTTTTGTGTCTTTTGTTGTTTTTCATGTGCATTCTCAATTTTGTTAGTGTCTCTAATATGAAAATTTCTAAGTTTGGTGTCTTGTATGTCTTTCTTTTCTTAAAAATTTTCAATAATATGTTCTTGACATTCATCATGATCCTTATAGTGTCTTTGCATGCATTCCTTGTTTTAGAAAATTTCAAGTTGTTACTTGCCTATTAAGAAAGGATCAATCCTTAAATTTTAAAATCATATCTTTTAGTTTCTTGTTACTCAAGTAATCAACTTTAATTTCAAAATCAAATCATTTTAAATTATTTTTCAATCATATCTTCCCAATCATATCTTCTCAACCACATCTTTTTCAAAAAAATTTTCAATCATATCTTTTTGATTGCTAATTTCAAAATCTCTTTCAAAATCACCTAACCACTTTCTCACTTTTAATTTTCAAAAATCATCAACCACTTTTTCAAAATCCCTTTTAATTAATTTAAACTTTTTTAATTTTGTTTTCGAAAATTCTTCTCCGTCCTCACCTTTTTCTATTTAAGACTAACACTCCCCCTCTTTTAGCAATTTGGACTCACTCCCTCTCTATAAGTTCGAATTCTCCTCTCTACCTCATCCTTCTATTCTTCCTTTCCTCTGACACCTTAAGGAATCTCTATACTGTGACATAGAGGATTCCATACTTTCTTGTTCTCTTCTCTTTCATATGAGCAGGAACAAGAACAAAGGCATTCTTGTTGAAACTGATCCTGAACCTGAAAGGACCTTGAAGAGGAAGCTAAGAGAAGCTAAAGCACAACTCTCTGGAGAGGACCTAACAGAAATTTTCGAAAAAGAAGAAGACATGGCAGCCGAAAATAACAACAATGCCAACAATGCAAAGAAGATGCTTGGTGACTTCACTGCACCCTCTTCTGACCTCTGTGGAAGGAGCATCTCAATTCCTGCAATTGGAGCAAACAACTTTGAGCTTAAGCCTCAATTAGTTTCTCTGATGCAGCAGAATTGCGAGTATCATGGACTTCCATTGGAAGATCCTCATCAGTTCTTAGCTAAATTCTTGTAAATCTGTGACACTGTTAAGACCAATGGAGTTGACCCTGAGGTCTACAGACTTATGCTTTTCCCCTTTGTTGTAAGAGACAGAGCTAGGACATGGTTGGATTCACAACCTAAGAAAATCCTGAACTCTTGGGAAAAGCTGGTCAATGCCTTCTTGGCAAAATTCTTTCCACCTTAAAAATTGAGTAAGCTTAGAGTGGAAGTCCAGACCTTCAGACAGAAGGAAGGCGAATCCCTCTATGAAGCTTGGGAAAGATACAAGCAATTGATCAGAAGGTGTCCTTCTGGCATGCTTTCAGAATGGAGCATCATATGCATATTCTATGATGGTCTGTCTGAACTGTCCAAGATGTCATTGGACAACTCTGCTGGTGGATCTCTTTATCTGAAGAAGACGCCTGAAGAAGCACAGGAACTCATTGAAATGGTTGCAAATAACCAGTTCATGTACACTTCTGAAAGAAATCCTGTGAATAATGGGACAACTCAGAAGAAAGGAGTTCTTGAGGTTGATACTCTGAATGCCATATTGGCTCAGAACAAAATATTGACTTAGCAAGTCAATATGATTTTTCAGAGTCTGTCTAAAATGCAAGCTGCATCAGGCAGTACTAAGGAGGCTTCCTCTGAAGAAGAAGCTTATGATCCTGAGAATCCTGCAATGGCAAAGGTGAGTTACATGGGAGAACCCTATAAAAACACCTATAATTCTTCATGGAGAAATCATCCAAATCTCTCATGGAAGGATCAACAGAAGCCTCAACAAGGCTTCAACAACAATAATGGTGGAAGAAATAAGTTTAGCAATAGCAAACCTTTTCCATCATCTTCTCAACAACACACAGAGAATTCTAAGCAGAGCCACTCTGACTTAGTAACTGTAGTCTCTGATCTATCTAAAATCACACTAAGTTTCATGACTAAAACAAGGTCCTCCATTAGAAATTTGGAGGCACAGGTGGGTCAGCTAAGTAAGCAAGTTACTGAACTCCCCCTTAGTTCTCTCCCAAGCAATACAGAAGAGAATCCCAAGAGAGAGTGCAAGGCCATAAACACATCCCTCATGGCCGAATGAATAGAGGAGGGAAAGGCAGTGATTTCCACTGAGGAAGACCTCAATGGACGTCCACTGGCCTCCAAGGAGTTCTCTAATGAGGAACCAAAAGAATCTGAGGCTCATATAGAGACCATAGAGATTCCACTGAACCTACTTCTGCCATTCATGAGCTCTGATGAGTATTCTTCCTCTGAAGAGGATGAAGATATTGCTGAAGAACAAGTTGCTAAGTACCTTGGAGCAATCATGAAGCTAAATGCCAAGTTATTTGGTAATGAGACTTGGGAGAATGAACCTTCATTACTCATCAATGAACTGAATGATCCGGTTCAACTGAAATTACCTCAGAAGAGACAGGATCCTGGAAAGTTCTCAATACCTTGTACCATAGGCACCATGACCTTTGAGAAGGCTCTGTGTGACCTGGGGTCAAGTATAAACCTCATGCCCCTCTCTGTAATGGAGAAACTAGAGATCCTTGAGGTTCAAGTTGCAAGAATCTCACTAGAGATAGCAGATAATTCAAGGAAACAGGCTTATGGACTTGTAAAGGATGTCTTGGTAAAGGTTGAAGGCCTTTACATCCCTGCTGACTTCATAATCCTAGACACTGGAAAGAATATGGATGAATCCATCATCCGTGGCAGACCCTTCCTAGCCACAGCAAAAGCTGTGATTGATGTTGACAGAGAAGAGTTGATCCTTCAAGTGAATGAGGACTACCTTGTGTTTAAGGCTCAAGGATCTCCCTTTGTAACCATGGAGAGGAAGCATGAAAAGATTCTCTCAATACAGAGCCAAACAGAGCCCCCACTTTCAAACTCTAAGTTTGGTGTTGGGAGGCCATCATCATGCTCTGAGTATCTGTGAGGCTCCATAAAAGCCCACTGTCAAGTTATTGACATTAAAGAAGCGCTTGTTGGGAGGCAACCCAATCTTTACTTATCTATGTTAAATTTCTATTTTCTATTGTTATTTTATATTTTCTTTAGGTTGATGATCATGTGAAGTCAAAAAAACAACTGAAAAATAAAAAACAGAATGAAAAATAGCATTGAAAACAGCACACTCTGGAGGATGAGCTTACTGGCGTTTAAACGCCAGTGATAAACCACTATTTTATGATTTATATTGTGTTTAATTGTGTGGTTTTATCATGATCCTTACCCACTTATTCATTAAATTAGCATGCATTTAGATTTCCTTCCTGAATTTATTACATGTTTGAAAACTGCTTCCTAGAGACTTTAATTATTTATTTTTAATTCTCCTTTATTCCATTCGATGCCGTGATCTGTGTGTTGAGTGTTTCAGACTTTACAGGGCATAAATGAGTTGGAGATTGGAAAGGAAGGTAGCAAAAATAGAAGGAACACAAGAATTTGAGGAGATAACCAGCGAGAAGCGACGCGGTCACATGGCTCACGCGACCGCGCGAAGGAGAGCAAATCGCAGTCACGCAGCCGCATGGCTCACGCGGCCGCGCGGATTGGAAAAGCTCAGATGACGCGGTAGCGTGGACGACGCGAATGCGTGGCAAGGAAAAACGTGAATGACGCGTCCGCATGGATGACGCGATCGCGTGACATGTGCGATCTGCATAACCTGCAGAATTCGTTGGGGGCGATTTTGGACCCTAATTCGACCCAATTTTCGGCCCGGAACAGCAGACTAGAGCTAGAGAATATGCAGAAACAAAGGAGAATATTCATTGTAGACAGTTAACAATTTTAGATCTAGTTTTTACTCCTTTAGGTTTTTCTCTCTAGGTTTGAGAATTTTAATTTTCAATTGGTCTTAGCATTGGAACATTGAGAAGAGTTATTTCCTCATCAAGACTTCGTCATTCTAGTTCGTTCTCTTAACTTGGTTTTATTCTTCCATGTTCTTTGCTTTGTTCAATTTTGTTATTTGAATACTTTTATGACTATTTAATACAAGAATTATTTCTTCCATTTTAATCTATTTCTCCTTTCTAATAATGATGTCTTCCTTCAATTCCCTTTCATGTGTTATGGATTTATTATTTACAATGAGTGAGTAGTTCCTTCACTTGATGGGGAGTTGATTAAAAGGAACTCTTGAGTTGGAAGGATTGAAAGAAAAATTGTAATTGGGTTAACTATTGGATTGTATCTAATCGCTAACGCCAATCCCTTTGAACTAAGTGGGTTGCAACTTGTGAACAGATCCAGCATTCCAACTTGTTTGACTTTTCTTTACCTAGTAAAGGATAACCAAATAGAACAATCACTAATTACAATTTAATCTTAAAATCACTCCATCAACAATAGAAGTTCCAACTAATCAACTCCCAGTCAAGGCTTTTATTCATTTTATTTAAATTCCCTCAATTTAATTTTCAATTTACTTAACTCAACTTCTTGGAACATCTGATTAATAAAATAGCACACTTTCTGCAACTCGTTGGGAGACGACCTGGGACTTAAAACTCCCAGTAAATTTTAATTTAAACTCTCTGTGACATATTTCTAAATTGATAGGTAGATTTTCGGTGAGTTAAGAACTATACTTGCAACGTAACCATATTAATAATTTTTAATTCACCAGCTTCTGCATCTCATCAGCCAGTAAGGGTAGCAGAATGGGCGTTAAACGCCCAGTCTGGCACCATTCTGGGCGTTTAACGCCAGAAAAGGGCACCAGGCTGGCATTTAACGCCAGCAAAGGGCATCAAGCTGGCGTTTAAACGCCAGAAAGGGGAGAAAAGCTGGCATTAAACGCCAGAAATGGGCAGCAACCTAGCATTTAACACCAGGATTGGCAGTCCAAGGGGCGTTTACACGTCAACATGGTGTATGGATGAGAAATCCTTGACACCTCAGGATCTGTGAACCCCACAGGATCCCCAACTAGCTCAACTCTCTCTCTTCTTCCCTCTTCACACCTTTCCATAATACTCTTCCCCAAATACCCTTCACCTATCAACTCTTTCCCTCTTCCCCATATTCTCTTCACCACTCACATCCATCCATCATTAAACCCCACCTACCTCACCATTCAAATTCAAAAACTTTTCCTCCCAAACCTAACCCCTAATACATGAATACCCTCTCTCTCTTACCCTATAAATACCCCTCCTCACCACCTTCATTTTCACACATCATACACACTTCTCTCCAACTTGGCCGAACCTACACCAACCCTCCATCTCCTCCATTTTCTTCTTCTTCTACTCACTTCTTTCTTCTTTTGCTCGAGGACGAGCAAACCTTCTAAGTTTGGTGTGGTAAAAGCGTCGCTTTTTATTTTTCCATAACCATTTATGGCACCTAAGGCCGGAGAAACCTCTAGAAAGAGGAAAGGGAAGGCAATTACTTCCATCTCTTAGTCATGGGAGATGGAGAGATTCATCTCAAAGGTCCATCAAGACCACTTCTATGAAGTTGTGGCCAAGAAGAAGGTGGTCTCTGAGGTCCCTTTCAAGCTCAAAAAGAGTGAATATCCAGAGATCCGACATGAGATTCGAAGAAGAGGTTGGAAAATTCTCACCAATCCCATTCAACAAGTCGAGATCTTAATGGTTCAAGAGTTCTATGCTAATGCATGGATCACCAAAAACCATGATCAAAGTGTGAACTGGAACCCAAAGAATTGGCTTACAATGGTCCGGGGGAAATACTTAGATTTCAGTCCGGAAAATGTAAGATTGGCATTTAACTTGCCAATGATGCAAGGAGATGCACGCCCCTACACTAAAAGGGTCAACTTTGATCAAAGGTTAGACCAAGTCCTTATGGACATTTGTGTGGAAGGCGCTCAATGGAAGAGAGATTCAAGAGGGAAGCCGGTTTAACTAAGAAGGCTTGACCTCAAGCCAGTGGCTAGGGGATGGTTGGAGTTCATCCAACGCTCAATCATTCCCACTAGCAACCGGTCTAAAGTTACTATAGACCGGGCTATCATGATCCATAGCATCATGAATAGAGAGGAAGTAGAAGTTCATGAGGTTATATCCCTAGAACTCTACAAGGTGGCGGACAAGTCCTCTACTTTGGCAAGATTAGCCTTCCCTCATCTAATTTGTCACCTCTGCAATTCAGCTGGAATTGACATAGAGGAAGACATCCTCATTGATGAGGACAAGCCCATCACTAAGAAGAGGATGGAGCAAGTAAGAGAGCCCACTTATGGACCTCAAAAAGAGCATGAGAAAATTCCTCATCATAAAATCCCTGAGATGCCTCAAGGGATGCACTTCCCTCCACAAAATTATTGGGAGCAAATTAACACCTCCCTAGGAGAATTAAGTTCCAACATGGGACAACTAAGGGTAGAACACCAAGAGCATTCCATCCTCCTTCATGAGATTAGAGAAGACCAAAGAGCCATGAGGGAGGAGCAACAAAGGCAAGGAAGAGACATAGATGAGCTCAAACGTTCCATTGGATCTTCAAGAGGAAGAACTAGCTGCCATCACTAAGGTGGACCCGTTCTTTAATCTCCTTGCTCTTATTTTTCTGTTTTTTGTTTACTATGCTCTATGTTTTATTTATGTTTGTGTCTTTATTACATGATCATTAGTGTCTTAGTGTCTATGCCTTAAAGCTATGAATGTCCTATGAATCTTTCACCCTCCTTAAATGAAAAATATTTTCTGAAAAAGAAAAAGAAGTACATAAATTTTGAATTTTAAAATAGTTTAATTATTTTGATGTGGTGGCAATACTTTTTGTTTTCTGAATGAATGCTTGAACAGTGCATATTTTTGAATTAGTTGTTTATGAATGTTAAAATTGTTGGCTCTTGAAAGAATGATGAAAAAGGAGAAATGTTAGTTGATAATCTGAAAAATTATAAAATTGATTCTTGAAGCAAGAAAAAGTAGTGAAAAGCTTGCGAAAAAAATGGCGAAAAAAATAAAAGAAAAAAGAAAGAAAAAGAAAAAGCAAGCAGAAAAAGCCAATAGCCCTTTAAACCAAAAGGCAAGGGTAAAATAAAAAGGACTCAAGGCTTTGAGCATCAGTGGATAGGAGGGCCCACAGGAATAAAATCTTGGCCTAAACGGCTAAACCAAGCTGTCCCTAACCATGTGCTTGTGGCGTGAAGGTGTCAAGTGAGAACCTTGAGACTGAGCGGTTAAAGTCGTGGTCCAAAGCAAAAAGGGTGTGCTAAAGAGCTCTGGACACCTATAACTGGAGACTTTAGCAAAGCTGAGTCACAATCTGAAAAAGTTCACCCAGTTATTTGTCTGTGGCATTTATGTATCCGGTGGTAATACTGGAAAACAAAATGCTTAGGGTCACGGCCAAGACTCATAAAGTAAATGTGTTCAAGAATCAACATACTGAACTAGGAGAATCAATAACACTATCTGAATTTTGAGTTCCTATAGAAGCCAATCATTCTGAACTTCAAAGGATAAAGTGAGATGCCAAAACTGTTCAGAAGCAAAAAGCTAAGAGCCCCTCTCATCTAATTAAAACTGATCTTCATAGATGTTTTCGGAATTTATTGTATATTCTCTTCTTTTTATCCTACTTTGTTTTTAGTTGCTTGGGGACAAGCAACAATTTAAGTTTGGTGTTGTGATGAGCGGATAATTTATACGCTTTTTGGCATTATTTTCACATAGTTTTTAGTATGTTTTAGTTAATTTTTATTATATTTTTATTAGCTTTTATTTAAAAATCATATTTCTAGACTTTACTATGAGTTTGTGTATTTTTCTATGATTTCAGGTATATTCTGGCTGAAATTGAGGGACCTGAGCAAAAATCTGATTCAGAGGCTGAAAAAGGACTATAGATGCTATTGGATTCTGACCTCCCTGCACTCGAAATGGATTTTCTGGAGCTACAGAAGCCTAATTAGCGCGATCTTAATTGCACTGAAAAGTAGACATCTTGGGCTTTCCAGCAATATATAATAGTCCATCCTTTGCCCGAGTTTTGATAACGCAAACTGGCGTTTAAACGCCAACTTTCTACCCTATTCTGGCGTTAAACGCCAGAACTGGCATAAAAGCTGGAGTTAAACGCCCAAACTAGCACCAGAGCTGGCGTTTAACTCCAAGAAAAGTCTCTACATGTGAACGCTTCAATGCTCAGGCCAAGCACACACCAAGTGGGCCCCAAAAGTGGATTTCTGCATCATTTACTCATTTCTGTAAACCCTAGGCTACTAGTTCATTATAAATAGGACCTTTTACGTTTTGAGACCTCCATTGGAGGCTGGCCACTCGGCCATGTCTACCCTATTTTCACTTATGTATTTTCAACGGTGGAGTTTCTACACCCCATAGATTAAGGTGTGGAGCTCTGTTGTTCCTCATGAACTAATACAAAGTACTATTGTTCTTCTATTCAATTCAAGCTTATTCTTTTTCTAAGATATCCATTCTCACTTATGAATGCGTGCCTGACAACCACTTCCGTTCTACATGAAAACGAGCTTGAATGCATATCTCTTGGGTTTCTAATCTGAGATTAGAATCTTCGTGGTATAAGCTAGAATCAATTGGCAGCATTCTTGAGATTCGGAAAGTCTAAACCTTGTCTGTGGTATTCCGAGTAGGATCTGGGATGGGATGACTGTGACGAGCTTCAAACTTGGGAGTGATGGGCGTAGTGACAGACGCAAAAGGATCAATGGATCCTATTCCAACATGAGTGAGAACCGATAGATGATTAGCCATGCGGTGACAGCGCATTTGGACCATTTTCACTGAGAGGACGGATGGTAGCCGTTGACAACGGTGATCCCCCAACATATAGCTTGCCATGTAAGGAAGTATGAATGATTGGATGAAGGCAATAGGAAAGTAGAGGTTCAGAAGGAACAAAGCATCTTCATACGCTTATCTGAAATCCCACCAATGAATTACATAAGTACTTCTATCTTATTTTTTGTTTTAATTATATTTTAATTATCAAAGCTCATAACCATTTAAATCCGTCTGACTGAGATTTACAAGGATGACCACAGCTTGATTCAAGCCGACAATCTCCGTGGGATCGACCCTTACTCACGTAAGGTATTACTTGGACGACCCAGTGCACTTGCTGGTCAGCTATACGGAGTTGTGTGAAAAGTGTGCGATCACGATTTCGTGTACCAGAGACCTATGAGAGGACGTTATAGCCGTTGTTTTAATATCAACTTGTTTTGGTAGCTTTTATGTCACATTAATTACCGCATCGCTTTGTGAACTCCTATCTTGATTTGTACCCTATTTTGTTACCTCAAGTTTTTGTAAAGTTTTGAGATCATATGACCTTTTACATCGAGCCTATCTGGTATCTTCTACTTTACACCATACTTTATCCCTATATTTAAATCTTATGGTTATTCAGTGTTTGAACATTTATGCATATAAACTAAGATTTCTTACTTTTCAAAAAGTATTTAAAAGTACTAAGACTATGTATTGTCTTATGTATTACTTTAATTTTCGAGGACGAAAATTTTTATAAGGTGGGTAGAATGTAAGACCCATAACTTTTGAAAAGTCTTATTATAATCAAAGTTCAAATCATATAGTTATCTACAGTTTTAAATTCAGAAATTATTTTATTTTATTAAAGATGATTAAGGCAAGTTTCGATTAATTGAATTTGAAATAAATTAAGATTATTATCCAATTTTACAATTATTGAATTATTTTCTATATTTAAATTATAAAGTTGGTAGTTATAAAATAATAAGAATTTTATATGATTTGGACTAGATAATTAATATTTTAAGATATTAATACTGCTGTTTTGGAAAATAAAAAAAATTAAGTATATTATTTCTAATTTTTGGATTTGAACATTTTATTGGAAATAATTTGTAAAATTGATAAACAAATAGTATTTTTATACATTATTATTGTTGGATTAAAATTTGTTTCTAATTACTATATTATCTCTATTTTTATCTGAAATTACTAAACTAACCATAACCCTAATTTACACAACACAACACGCTTACCCTGCTTCATCACCCTCAGCCGTCACCCCCTAACCCCCTCTTCCTTACTCTCAGTGGCACACAAATCAAACACACATACACACAGAGGAGAGCGCGCCGGTGATAAACCCCAATTTCACGGTTTATCTTGTGCTTAATTTAGGAGATTTTATCACCTTTTTTTACATTTATTCAATGAAATAGCATGGTTTTGTAATTCTCCCATAATTTGTGCTTAAGTGTAAAAATATGCTTTTTAGGCCCTTAAATTGGTGATTTTAATTCACTTTAATTCCATTTGATGCCTTGATGTGTTTGTTGAGTGATTTCAGATTCATAAGGCAAGTATTGGATGGAAGAAGTGAAGAGAAAAGAATGCAAGGAGGAGAATTCATGAAGAAATGAACAATTGGAGAATTGAGGGCCACGCGCATGCGTCATCCACGAGTATGCGTGCATTGAAGATTCGCAGGCCACACGCACGCGTCACCCACGCGTACGCGTAAGTAGGAGTTTTGGCCAGCGACGCGCATGCGTTACCCACGCGTACACGTGACGCTTGGCACATGACTCACTAAAAGTGAAATTGCTGGGGGGTGATTTCTGAGCTGCCCAGGCCCAAATCCAACCCGTTTCTGAGAGTATTTCATGCAGAATTAAAGATTGAGCAAAGGGGGAGCACTTAGTTAGTCATGATGAGCATTTAGTTAGTTTCTAGAGAGAGAAGCTCCCTCTTCTCTCTAGAATTAAGTTAGGATTAGGTTAATTTCTTTTAGATCTAGATTTGATTACTTGATTTCATCTTGTTTCCTCTACAATTCCTTGTTCTAATATTTCAATTCTTCTTGGTCTACAATTCCTTGTTCTAATATTACTATTCCTTTTATGTTCATGCACTCATGTTGGATTTGGATCTCTTTTAATGAAATTTGATGTTGATGTTCTTTTATTATTGATTTGAGTTGTGATCTTACTTTTCTTGCAATTGGTAGTTGGTAGATTTATATTTCTTGCACTTTTACTATGCTTACCTTTATTGCCTTCCAAGTGTTTGACAAAATGCTTGGTTGGATGTTAGAGTAGATTTTGAGCATTCTTGGCTTGGAAAGAGTAATTAGGTAATCTTGAGTCATGGATACCCAATTTAGATTGGTGATCTAGAGTTGTTAGCTAGTATTATTTTCATTAACTCTAATCTCTTGCTAATTCACTTAGTGAGTTGATTAAGACATTTGGATTGAGATTAGCTAGTCTTATTAGACTTTCTTCGAGTGTGAAGATAACATGATACCTTCTTCCATCGTCGGGGATGACGTAATAAGATAAATTCTTGTTAATTATTGTTATTAGTGACTAGGATAGAATGCCTATATTCTCAACTCTTGCCATGAATGTCTCTCTTTATTAATTGCTTTCTTGAGTTACTTGATTTAATTTTCCTGTCATTTATTTTATTGCCCCTTTTATCAATCAAACCCCCTTGCATCTTCATAGCCAATAATTGACCACTTCATTGCAATTCCTTGTGAGATGACCCGGGGTTTAAATACTTCGGTTAATTCTTATTGGTGGGTTTGTACTTGTGACAACCAATATTTTTGCATGTGAGGATTCTTTGTTGGTTTAGAACTATACTTGCAACGAGATTTCATTTGTGAAATTCTAAACCGTACAAGAAACCGAGCATCAAAATGACGCTGTTGCCGGGGAATTGCAATGGTGATATGTTATTGGCTATTGTATATATGTGAATTTGTTTCTTTGTTTGTTTTTGTTTGCTTTAGGAGTTAGTTTTTATTAGTCTTATTAGTTTTTTTTTATTTCCGCTTTCACTATGAATTCTCATCACTTTGGCTATGAGTGTGGTTCAAACTATGTTGTAGGAAATGGAAGCTTTAATGAGGAATTGCATCAAGGATTTGGAGATCGAAGGTGGGAGGAGCCCCAAGCTTATGGACAACCTTCTTGGCAACAACCTCCTCCGGATTCCTATGGGTACAATCCAAATCCTAATGCATACCAATCTAATGTGTGTGATGACCCTTGTTGTGATTGTCAACCACAACCACCACGTACATATGACCCCTTCCCTCAACATAGTCCCCAACAACCTTACTCACAAGTCCCCTACCACCAAACACTTCATTATGACCCTAACCTATATCCACCATACCAACCACCATATGAATCATATCTAGAGCCACCACCATTCCAACACCAATACTCCCAAGAACCACAAATTTTGTATACACCACCTCAAGACTTTCACCAATATGAACCACCTTCCAACTATAATACCTTCCCCTCAAACAATGAACCCTCTCTTCCACCACCTCCTTCATCGGAAGACCTAATGCGAGAGCAACAAGAACTTCTAGCTAGGTGTACGAATCATGAAGAAGCGTTCAAGGAGCTAGAAGCCAAGTTAGCTACTATGAATGAAGCCATTAACCACATAGTCTCCCACCTAAGCTCATGCATTCCAAGTAATCCCATTGTTGAATATGGAGAAGCAACCAAAGAGCTTAGTGAGGGAGTGAATTTGGAGCTCCAAGGTGAGGAAGAGGAGTTAAAGCAAGAAGTACAACAAGAGGAGGAGGTAGAGATTATTGAACAAGAGGAAGTAGTGATTGGGTGTTTAGGATATGTTGAGCACATAGAGGAATCTCAAGTTGAAGAGCCTTCTTCCATGGAGTTTGGAAGGGATATTAAGGAGGAGTGTGATGTTAAGGAAGTGGATAGAGAGTTGAGGGAAATTGATCAAGAAGTAGATTTCATCATTAGTGATTTTTTGTCCACATTTATCAATCCCCTTGATGATCTTGTTGTGCCTTCTTCTATTGAATTAGGAAGCGATGTTGAGGAGGATGCACAACCTCCAAGGCACAATGTGATTGAAGAATTGGAAGAAGTGGGGCAAGTACCCAATTCTCCTATCTATGAAGATTCCGCATCAACATATGATCCTTTTAAGCATGATGAGTCCTTCCCCACTATGCTTGAAATTAATGATGAGGTGGACTTCACTAAACCTCCTATTTATGATTTAAGTAATGGGAAAAAGCTTGAAGAAATTGGTGAAGAAGAATGTGAACTTGAGGAAGCTTGGCAAGAGGTAGAGCTTGAAGAACCTTGTCAAGTGGTGGAAGCCTCTAGAAGAGGATGGACGGGAGTGGAACGTGCTTTGTCAAGATCATTGGGAACTCCTCCACCTAGGTTGTCATCTAATCCTTCATTTGAGTGGGTAAAACTTCTAACACTTAGCTTTATTATCCCACTTGAATTTGGTTTGCTTGAAACGGATGACCAACTTACGGTGCCTTGCGGAATTAAGCGTAAGAGGAGGATGTTTAGTGGTTGGCGTTGTAAGTCTAGGCTCATTATGGTTGGAAGCTCGAAATTGAGGAGCATGGATTGGTGTAGTGCTCAATTGAATGGGTCTAAGAGGATCGCTTGGTGCCTTCATGAAAATTTGGCTTCTTTACCACCCGGAGGGAATCAACGTGATCAACTTCAAGACGGGTATGAAAACAAAGTATGGGATCCCAGATTATAAGGTGTGGATCAACTTTGGGAGCCTATGGGTTGTGAAGAACTCCACCAAAGCTTGGAGTTATTAACTTTGAATGATGAAGCACCATGGAAGTCCAAGCATTGGTGGATGTTCAAGGATGGATTCAATCACAAGCCACCTTGATGAAGAGCTCCCCATAAGTCTAACTTAAGGACAATAAACAAAAGTGCTAGGTGGGAGACACCCCACCATGGTAACATCTTTTCATTTTTCTCTTTTGTATATATTGGTAAAATAGGCTTAATTTCATGTTTTGCGTAGTTAGTTGAGTTTATTTGGTAGTCTACTATGTTAAATAAAGTTTTATGGCGTTTTGGTAGCTGTTTGGAGATTTGGAATGCTTGGTTTGGTGCAAGAACATGGAAAAAATTTGAAAAATAGAGCACCATCCACGCGTATGCGTGACCCAAGTATTTTCGACCATCCACGCGCACGCGTCATCCACGCATATGCGTGGGTTCAAAAAATTCCACCTCCTAGCCAAAAACCCGAGAGTTGCGCCTGCACTGCGTGAACACTGTGCCTTTCGCACAAGGCTACCTACGCGTACGCGTACCTCACGCATATGCGTCGCTCTCTAAATAACCCGTCGACGCACACGTGTGACTCATGCGTACGCGTCGCTTCCACTTCGCCATCCCCACGCGCACGCGTTGATGCACGCGTATTCGTGGATGCCCTTCTTTCACACACTTCTTTTCTCATCTTCTTTCCATTTCTCTCCTTCTTCTCTCTTCTCTTCTTTTCTTTCCACCCTTCAAACATCATCCAACACTACCAAACACCATATAAAACCATTTCTTTTAGTTAGTTAGTTAGTTTATTTTTTGTTTAACTTTTGTTTTCCATTATAAGTGTTGGATTACTAATCTTGTTTACTGTTTACTGCTGCTGATTACTAATAGGATCTTATCTTAACATCGATTTTGTTTATATTCTTTGATGGATTCTTTGTTGAGGTTATATTTGGTTACTTGGTTTGAAACTTTTCATGCTTAATGTTTCTGAATACCAAGCACATGTTACATTGCCTTCATGCATCTTAGCTCTTTGAATTTCATGTTTTGGCTACCATGCACTCATCATCCATCATTAGGCAATTGTACATTATCAATGTATTTTTTTAGGTGATGCTTGTTTATGATTGACCCTTATTTACATCACCTATTTTCATGCATTAAGATTGTGTGGTTGAAAAATTGGATCGAAAGCTTACCTAGTGACATATTTTTGAGCTTCCTAAGCTTTGTGGACCATACTTGCTATGTGATTGATCTTAGCTCTTATATATCTTTTCCTAAGTTCCATAGCACCCATGTGTTCCACTTTTATTTCACTTAGGTGTTGTAAACAAATTCCAATATGTGTCATTGTTTGATGTGTGAGCTCTATATTTCATTTGGTTCACTAAGTTTTCTTGCACATCAATCAATACACATGCACTATTCAATTTCACAATTGCTTGATTTTTGCTTGAATGCTTTTATGCTTCTTCACTACTTGTTTGGTTGCCTTAACCTACAAGTCTTTTAAAGTATCTCAAGCACATTAGAATGAGTGAAGTGTATGCCTTCTTTTGTGTAATTGTGATATAACTCTCTATGCTAGTGTGTGTTTCTAAACAGCATGCAATTTAGAATTCGCATACCTACTCTTCCTTAATGTCACATTAATTCACTCACTCCATTCGAGTGATTTACCTCATTCCAACAATTTATGCTTCCTTGCTTTTGTATGTTCTTATCTTACGGTGTTATTTTCTATTTTTCATGACTGATGCACCATAAGCAAAAATGGAAGCGGGAGGAAGAACACGCAGCAACCGGTTGATCCGCCAGTTGAAGGTGGCAATTCGGAGAGTCGCCGTACCCCTTGCTCATCTTTGAGTGCACCAAGGACGGTGCAAACTTTTAAGTGTAGGGAGGTCGTCCGACCGGTTAGCATTTTGTGGGTGACAATTACTTATCCCAACACTTTTGCACTTCATTTTTAGGTCCTTTAGGATTTTTAGTTGCATTTTTTTATTTGCATATATATATATATATATATATATATATATATATATATATATATATATATATATATATATATATATATAATAAGCTCAGTCAAAATAATGAAATTTTTCAAGAATTATATCTATAGGGCACCCCAATTGATTGAAAAAAAAAAAATTTTAGCACTTGCTTGAATTATACATCTTGTGGAACATGATTTTTGAGCTAAGAACACAAGCGTGTGAGTTTTGAGCCTTAATTGTGTGGTTACATCATATAACCACTTATTTTCATTCTTGTGTGCA
This sequence comes from Arachis ipaensis, assembly GCF_059453495.1. NCBI lineage: Eukaryota > Viridiplantae > Streptophyta > Magnoliopsida > Fabales > Fabaceae > Arachis > Arachis ipaensis. The sequence goes on along the minus strand of NC_142441.1, from coordinate 29,451,646 downwards.
TTATTCTCTTTCTATAATTGTAATCTTTGATTTGTTTGATTCTTTATGTCCATTATTTTGTATATACATGCATTTATATGATTGAGGCCATTATTCATTGAGCTCACTTACCCAAATAGCCTTACCTTTTTTATCTTCCATTGTTAGCCAATTTTGAGCCTACGCTTAACCCATTTGTTTTTAATTTTAGCACATTACAAGTCTAAAGCGAAAAACAATAAATGTCCTTAATTTGGATCTTTGATTAGCTTAGGCTAGTGAGAGTGTTTATCATTTGATTTTGGGAGAGTTGGGAACATTGGGTAGAGATAAAAGTGTGTTTGTATTTTTGTTGAAAAATTTTGGGAATTGGGTACACACTCATGTATTAATACATTTAAACCATATGCATTGATGCTTTTGTATATATTTTAGTTCAAAAAAAATTTAAATAAATATAGAAAAAGAAAGAAAAAAGAAAAGCAATAAAAAGGGGACAAAAATGCCCCAAACTGAAGTTCAATAAAAATCAATACATATGTGTGGTGATCAAAAGAGAATGCATGAGTGTGTGAAAAAGTGAAGAATGGGTAGTTAGGTTAGCTTTGAAATTGTATAGGTTGTTATATAGGTTAGGTGGGAAGTTTAAGTTAATCAAAGATTCAAATTTTAGTCCACTTAACCATATACAATCTACCTTGACCCTAGCCCCATTACAACCTATGGGAAAGTCCTCATGATATTTGTATGCATGCATAAAATAACTGTAGATTGTTAGATGAAAAATAAATCTTGGAAAGCATGATTAGGGGAGAATTGAGTGAAACAACCCCATACACTTGAGCGATTAGAGCGGATACACATCCGGTGAGGGTTCGATCGCTCAATTACATGCTTCCACCCATGATCATCCCTTTTCTTGCAAGTTTGTTAAAATCATTCTAATAACTCAATTCAATTGTGGGTTGATTTGATTGCTATTGCTTTAGCCCTTGTGCATATATGCTTTCTTGGGAATTGATTTATTTTGACCAAGTAGTTGCATGCATTTAGATAGATTGCAATTAGATATGTTGCATATAGATAATTTGCATTGAATAAATGTTGATACCTGTTCATACCATGGGTCGAGCTAGGCAAGCCGACCTGAATGAAGACAGAAACGACCGACCTCTTATAAAGGTTGGTCGATACCGACCTCTTCCCAAAGAGCTCGGCCAAATTGCTATAAAGGCCCAACTAGGCCCAAAGCAGAAGATCACAGCCCGCTTAAAGGCGGCTGGCCAAAGATAAGGGGACCCACCCCCGAAAAAGATAAGATAAGATAACTAACTTATCTCAAAAGGAGGTCACTCCACACTACTATGAATACACTGGGGCACCCAGGTATAACTCATACTCTGATTCTACATAAAATACCTGCTCAAAGCCCATGCTAACTTAAGCATCGGAGTCTCTTGCATGTACCACCACCCTCCGGTGATCAAGGATCAGTAGCACCAGCTCCCAACAAGTCGGACACGACTGTTCCGACCACCGCAGCAGATCTCCTCCGAGATCGACCTTCATTTTCAGGTAACCCTCGGAACATTGGCGCCGTTGCCAGGGAACCTGGAAGTCATTCCATCATCATGGCGGACAACCTTGACAACGAACACAACTCCGGTTTGGAAGAAAGAACTCCGCTTAAAAATACGGATGACACAACAAAGGATGTACCTCAAACCAAAGGAGACAAGCAATCTCCAAACATCAAAATCTTAGATGCCCTCCGTGAACAATAGAATCGCCTTAAACAGCTCGAGCAAGAGGCCGAATATCAGTGGGAGGGTGAGAGAGACCTTCAAAGAGAAGCGATACGTTGCCGAGAACTAGAGGACAAACTCACAAAGCTCGAGGCGGATCTCAAAACAAAAACTACTAGTTCCTGTCATGAAGATAACTCCCGCAAGGATCAAGATCCATTTACTAAAGAGATTATGAAAACTAAAGTCTCAAAGAACTTCAAAGCTCCTGACATGACACTATACGATGGTACGACTGATCCAAGCCATCATCTCAGCAATTTCAAAAGCAAGATGTATCTCACAGACGCTTCAGATGCAATTCGATGCAAAGCCTTCCCAACTACCCTGACAAAAACAGCAATAAAATGGTTCGACAGCTTGCCTCCAAGATCAATCACAAGTTTTGACGACCTAGCCAAAAAGTTCCTTGCCAGGTTCTCCATCCAAAAGGACAAGACCAGACATGCTCCAAGCTTACTGTGAGTTAAACAAGGAGATCGAGAAAGCCTTCGCAGCTATATGGAAAGGTTCAACAAAGCATGCCTCGACATACAAAGTCTCCCAACAGAAGCTGCCATCATGGGGCTCATCAACAGCCTAAGAGAGAGACCTTTTAGCCACTCAATATCCAAAAAATATCCAACATCTATAAACAAGATACAAGAACGGACAGAAAAGTATATCAATATGGAGGAAAATTCTCGATTAGAAAAAACCTCAAAATCTAGATTCTCCTACCCACCTCGAGATAAGGATAAAGAGTCCAGGAAAAAGGAGGATCAACCTACTGAAAAACCTAGAAAATACCACAACTACACTCTACTGAGAGTGTCCCTTGTGGATGGATACAGAGAGATATGAAATACTGAAAAGATCCCGCCCCCTTGTCCGATTAAACATAAAAGAGGAGGAGGAAATCGGACAGAGTATTGCGAATACCACCGAATCTACGGGCATTCCACCAACGACTACTTTGACCTAAAAAATGTCATCGAAAAACTAGCACGAGAAGGGCGACTAGATTGGTTTCTAGCAAACAAAGCAGACGAACCAAGAAAAAGAAGAAAGGACGAAGAGATCGGACGAGTTGAACGTCCCAATCGCACCCCCGAAAGGCATCTCTATATGATCAATGGAGGATTCGCAGGAGGAGGGATCTCTAAGTCATCACGCAAAAGACACCTTAAGGAGGTGTATCATGTTGGGGAAGGAGACAGGTTGGTCGACCTCCCCAATATCACCTTCACACAAGAAGACGCTATAGGCATCGTCCCAGGGCATGATGACCCCATGGTCATTACCATAATACTCGCCAATGCCAACCTCCACAGAACACTAATCGACCAGGGAAGTTCCGCAGACATCTTGTTCAAACCCGCCTTCGACAAGCTCGGCCAACAAGAAAAAGAGCTCAGAGCGTATCCGAATAGCTTGTTCGGACTTGGAGACACCCCAATTCAACCATTAGGATACATCTCCCTGCATACAACCTTTGGGAAAGGAACTCGGTCTAGGACGTTGAGCATAGACTATATTGTAGTCGATGTGAGCTCGGCCTACAACGCGTTAATAGGTGGGACAACGTTAAACCAGCTCGCCGCCATGGTCTCCACTCCACACCTATGCATAAAGTTCCCCACTCCGGAAGGGATCGCTACCTAAAGGGAGACCAAAAACTCGCGCGACATTGTTACAACGAAAGTCTGAACCTTAAAGGAGACCCCAGAGGAAAAGAAACCAACACTATAGAACTCGGGGGAATCCGAGCTCGCGAAGAACTCCGCCCTCAGCCAAAAAGTGAGACTCAAGAAGTTCAAATTGGAGACGATCCAAGCAAAACAACAAATATAGGAGAAAATATGAGAGAAGACTTAAAGGAATTGCTAATAAAGCTCCTATGAGATAATTCCGACCTCTTTGCATGGAAGGCCGCCGACATGCCCGGTATTGATCCCGGACTAATGTGTCACAAGTTAGCCATATATCCAGGGTCTCAGCCAGTACAACAAAAACGTAGGAAACTCGGCCCAGAAAGGTCGCAAGCTGTAGAGGAACAGGTACAAGCTTTGCTAGAGGCAGGGTTCATAAGGGAGGTAAAATATCCACCATGGCTAGCCAATGTGGTGCTAGTCAAAAAGTCAAATGGGAAGTGGCGAATGTGCACCGATTACACCGACCTCAACAAAGCCTGCCCAAAGGATCCTTACCCTCTCCCGAACATTGATACACTAGTCGACGCTTCGTTAGGCTATCAATACCTCTCCTTCATGGACGCTTACTCGGGATACAACCAGATCCCAATGTATCAACCCGACCAGGAGAAGACATCATTCTTAACCCCCAAAAGCAAACTATTGCTATATAGTTATGCCCTTCGGACTCAAGAACGCAGGGGCTACCTACCAAAGACTGATGAACAAAGTCTTCACTGATCACATTGGAAAGCTAATGGAAGTTTATGTAGACGACATGCTGGTAAAAACACAAAGTGAGGAATCGTTGTTACCCGACCTCACTAAAGTGTTCGACACCATAAGAGAGCATGGTATGCGACTTAATCCCGCAAAGTGTACCTTTGTGGTAGAAGCTGGCAAATTTCTGGGCTTCATGCTCATCCAAAGAGGAATTGAAGCAAACCCAGATAAGTGCCAGGCTATACTTCACATGAAAAGTCCAACCTGTGTCAAAGACGTCCAACAACTTAATGGAAGACTAGTGGCTCTGTCTAGGTTCCTAGCTGGATCAGCCTTAAGATCTCTCCCTTTCTATGCAACATTAAGGAAGGGAAAGAGGTTCGAGTGGACTCCAAAATGCGAACAAGCTTTCCAAGATTTTAAGAAATTTCTGGGGCAACCACCTGTCCTTACTCGACCTCGGGAAGGTGAAGAGCTCATACTATACATCTCCGTAGGAAGTCGGGCAATAGCCTCCGCGTTGGTCAGAGAGGACGAAAGTGGACAACAACACATCTACTTCATTAGTAAGGCTCTATAAGGGGCTGAACTAAACTATCAAAAGTTAGAAAAGTTTGCCTACGCCCTCATACTCACTTCCCGACGACTCCGACCATACTTTCAAGCTCACACCATCAAAGTACGGACCAACCAACCCATAAAGGGGATCTTACAGAAAACAGACTTAGCTGGAAGAATCCTACAATGGGCTGTCGAGTTATCCAAATTTGAGATCAAGTATGAAACTCGGACAGCTATCAAATCCTAGTACTTGGCCGACTTCATCGCAAAGTATACTGACACCCCGGGCACCCCCACAAAGTGGAGTCTTTATGTAGATGGCTCCTCAAACAAAACCGGGAGTGGTGCAGGCGTCATTTTAGAGAGCGATCAGGAACCCAAATCGAGCTCTCCTTAAAGTTCGAGTTTCCGGCCTCAAATAATCAAGCTGAATATGAAGCACTACTAGCTGGCTTGAGGCTGGCTAGGGAAGTGGGAGCTCAAAGACTGACCATCTTTAGCGACTCCCAAGTAGTCACTTCGCAAATAGAGGGGAGCTATCAAGCTAAGGATCCCACTATGAAAAAATACCTTGGTAAAACCAAAGAACAGCTCGGACAATTTAAGGGATATGAAGTCCGATACATACCCCGAGAACAGAATACTCGAGCTAATGCACTCTCAAAACTAGCCAGCACCAAACTAGGGGGCAACAATAGAAGCCTCATCCAAGAAACTCTCCGAAATCCATCAACCTTGGAGGAAGAAAAGATCCTAGCCATATCAGGACAGGATCAAGGATGGATGACTCCCATAATTAACTACCTCAAGATAGAAACACTCCCAGCAAATAAAAAAGAGGCAAAGAGGCTAGTACGAGAAGCCCAGTACTAAACCATAATACAAGATGTCCTATATAAGAGAGGAATCTTTACACCTCTCCTAAAATGTGTCCCGACCTCTGCTACAAAGGAAGTTCTCGAAGAAGTCCACAGTGGCATGTGCAGCAATCACCTCGGAGCACAAGCCCTTGCTAAAAAGGTACTCCGAGCTGGTTTCTACTGGCCGACCTTGCAAAGGGAAGCAACAGAGTTTGTCAAGACATGCCCACCATGCCAGAAGCATGCCAACTTCCACATAGCTCCACCTGAGGAGCTCATCTGCATTACTTCACCCTGGCCATTTGAAAAGTGAGGGCTCGACCTCCTCGGACCCTTCCTCCAGGGGTCTGGACAGGTCAAGTTCCTCATTGTAGGCATAGACTACTTCACAAAGTGGATTGAGGCAGAGCCATTAGCTAATGCCACGTCCAAATAAGTCGGAAATTTCTATACAGAAATATTATCACAAGGTTTGGGGTCCCATGCTCCATCACCACAGATAATGGTACTCAATTCACCGACACATGCTTTAGAAATCTGGTAGCCGATCTAAAAATCAAGCACCAGTTCACCTCTGTAGAGCACCCACAAGCCAATGGACAAGCGGAAGCCGCCAACAAAGCCATACTGGCCGGGTTAAAATGGAGGTTACAGGACGCCAAGGGAGCTTGGGCTGAAGAGTTCCCGCAAGTCCTATGGGCATATCGGACAACACCACACTCAACTACTAGAGAATCACCATTTCGACTTGCTTACGGAATGGAGGCAATGATTCCCATAGAGATAGAAGAAGGATCTCCTACAATGATCCTCTATAATGAAGATACCAACTCCCAGGCTCAAAGGGAAGAGCTTGACCTACTTCCAGAAATCCGAAAAAGAGTTCGGATTAAAGAAGAAGCCCTAAAGTATCGAATGGCCTTTAGGTATAATCGGAAGGTCGTCCAGCGAAGCTTCACCACCAATGATCTCATCTTAATCCAAAATGATATCAGAGCAGGTCGGTCAGGAGAAGGGAAGCTAGCAGCTAACTGGAAAGGACCATACCGAGTAACAGAAGTACTAGAAAAAGGTTACTACAAGGTATCTGACCTCGAGGGACGAGAGCTACACAGGTCATGGCATGCATGTAACTTAAGAAGGTACTATAGTTAGAAAACAATAAAAGATCTTAGGTCAAGGTGCACTCTTTTTCCTGAAAAGGTTTTTTAATGAGGCGCCAGGCCGAGATCTAGAAGGGTAAGCACTCACATTTATACAGTCTTGTTCATATTTCTATCTTTTATTATCATTTGAATAAAGTTTTCAGATTCCCTAAAAAGTTTCCTACCAAGATGCATTAATCTAAGCTCATAAAACGCAAAAATTCATCACCCAATTACAAAGAGGTCGGCAAGGTGAAGATCAAATTCATCGACCAATTACAAACAGGTCGGCAAGGTGAAAATCAAATTCATCGACCGATTACAAAGAAGTCGGCAAGGTGAAAGCGATAAAAGCAGATTAATGCAAGAAGTTATAAAAAGTAACCCATAAAAGCGACCTGACGAGGTCTGACTAAAAATGGATTACTAAAAATAACTTAATAAGGCCCGACAGAGAAGTAAGACTAACGAAAGGATCACTAAAAAGGGACGAAGACGCCTCCAAAAAGGTCCGAGCTGCTTAGCTATAAAGGTACAAGTCTTGCGAAAAAAGACATTACTTAAAAAGCGAAGGAACAAGTCAAGATAGAGCTAAAAAGCATCCAAGCAAACTACAAAGAAAAGGTTCCCCTTGGAACACTACCTAAAAAGTTGTTAGAACTAGACTAAAAAGCTCACAGCGCGACCTAGCAAAGCAAGCACGACCCGAGAAAGTAATAAAAAGCCAAAAAGAACTTAAGGCTCAAACATGCTTAGCAAAGAGGGAAACAGCTTCGCTCAAACAAAGGAATGATCTTGAAGCAGAGCTACAAAGAAGTCGATAACTAAAAAGGTTCTGTAAGAACACTAAAAAGTTATCGGACAAGATAGCCCGAACACCGAAGGAACACCTCACCCAAGCAGAAAGCAAGGCATGATCCAGGAGGGCCACCAACCCCTACTGCAAAAGAGGTCGGACAGGCAAAGTACCAAACCTCTGTAAAAATCCACAAAAGTTACAAATGTGTGACTAACATACCAGCAAAAGCATATCTATAATAAAGCATTTAAAGACTCAAAAGGCTACTACTAAAAAGAAGCCTCAGAGTTTAAAGTGTTTTGTTTAAGCAAAATAAAGTTGCTAAGAAGCAACCAAATGTCAGAAAAGTCACCATAAAGAGATTTACAAAAAACAAGTCTCAAGTCCACAAATCGGACTACAATACAAGTACCGAAAAATATAAAGGATCTAAACTCCCCCCAGTAGTGGCATCCTTGGCCGGAGGAGGAGGAATGGTCGCAATCGGGACGGCATCGATAGTTCCATCCAGCCTGTTCAAAATTTGCACATCAGGATCAGGCTTTGGCTGGTCGACTTCTGAAGGGACGGAAGAGGCTAAAGCGACTGCAGTTTTCCCTGGCGGCACATGAGGAGGACTCTCATTCTCGTCATCTGGGGCAGGCACTATCTTGCCGTCCTCTACTACATTATCCAAGCTAAAAAGAGTTAGGTCGAGCTCAGGGGCAAGAACTTGGACTAGGGCTTTCAAGTTCTTATAGGCATCAGTCACACTACCCACCAGATGACCCTGGAGCTCGGCATAATCAGCCTGGGCAGATTCAAGCATCTCCTTAATCTCCAGCAACTCGCCATAGGCACGGGTGTAGCTCTCCTTGTAATGTTTCGCCGTTTCTCCAGCCAGATTTGCAGCCGCCTCAGCAGCAGTAGCCCGGGACTTCTCCCTCTCCACATCCAGCTCTAGCTTAGCCACCCTGGCATCGAGTTTATCCTTCAAGCCCTTAATCCTGTCAAATTCTGACTTGGCGTCCTCCATAAAAGCCTTAGTCGCATGAACCGGAGAATCCCGGACAACATGAAACAAGGCCACCCCAAGGTTGGCCATCCAAACACTATTACTAGTAATAAAATTTAGATGGCACAGAATAGACACATCATCCAAGGAAACTTTACCATAAGGGGATATCAGCTCATTAGTAAAACCCACACCGTCAAACTCCTGGCTATTCAGATCATAAGTACCAATAGTTTTTTGACACTTTGGGAGAGGACCAGCAACAGTAGGAGAGAAGGCGACACCAGAAGTTGGCTGAATAGGATCAGAATGAATCATCCGGACCTGAGGAGTCGGAATGACCTTCCTCAGACCAGAAGCATCAGAACTCGGCTATTTCGGAGGCACTTGAGAAGACCCTCCCTCTGTAGTCTTGGCGATATATTTTGTACAGCCGTCACCTTCTTGGCCCTGTGGAAGGCCTTCATAGAATCACTAGACTTCACCATCTCTCAAAAAGACACCAGAAAAACAAGTTAAAAATAAAGAAAAGGAGAAGTCGGCAAAAAACAGAGGAAAAGCTATCAGAAAAGAAGTCGGACACTACCCAGCTCAACACGAAGAAGGGAAGGATCCCCCAGAAATCTCTTGGTATCTAAATGAGGAGGTTCCCCCCAGTGCTCCTCCAAAACATTCACAAAAGCCTGTTCGACTTCGTCCAGGCTCTCCCAAGAATACTTAGTAGTTACCGTATCCTTTTGCCACCAAAAAGGGAAGGTGGGTTCATTATTCTCATCCAGAAAGAAGGGTCGAGCATCTCCAGCAGCTCGGACCTTGAAGTAGTAGTTCTTGAAATCACGGAAGGACTCATCAAACATTGAAAACACTTTTCTCCCCTGGGTAGCTCGGAAAGAGACCCAAGAAGCCTTTTTCTTGGCTACTCCAGGTTTGGTCAAAACAAACAGATAGAGAAAGAGAGGTATAGTAGGTCGAACACCCAATTCCTGACACAACAACTGAAAGATCTTTATGAAACCCCAAGAGTTTGGATGGAGTTGAGAATGGGCCACGTTACAGATCCACAAGAGGTTAGTCTCAAAATCAGTAAAAGGGATAGTGATATTCAGCTGACTAAAAAAGTAATCATAAGCATAAAAGAAAAGTCGTTCTCCCTGAGTCAAGGGAGGGAAACTAACACTCTCCTCAGGGTCAGGCGATAACAGTTCATAGTTCTTTTCATTGTCCCTGTTGCTACAAATCTTATGGAATCTCCTAAGTCTCTCACAATACTCTGGGTCGACCACAATGACGCACATAAGGACTATAGAGTCCAGCCAGTAGGCCATGCACGCGGGGATCTTGGTAGACATCTCGACAACATTTTTTTGGGAAGACATACAGCAAAACTACACCTACAGCAAAGGAAGATAGCAAGGGTCACTACTCAACAACTCAAACAAAAATAAAAAAGGAAGGAACAGCCAATCAACATAGAGGAGGGGCAACAAAAGGGCACCCCATGATTCGCAGAAACAAAGAGAAATTCAGCAAAGCCCATGGGCACCCTTTGGAGGCAGCAACAAAATAAGAATCCAGAAAAGGAGAAGACACACAAATTGGAATTGGGACACTAACCAACCCTAAACCTTTCAAACACGCAAGAAACTCAACCTAAAATACCAGCACTCCCTCATACATTCCCTAATATAAGCAAAACTACCTATAGGCAGCAGAAACCTCAAAGGTGCACATTTTAGTAAAACAGGAGCAACAGGAAAACCACAAAACGAAATGTCGAAAACAAACATACAATCTTTCTGCGAAAGGATCAAGCTTCTCAGAGACAAACTCAGTAAAAATCAAAACTTTGCAAACATGCAACAGTGAAGACATACATGAAGACGACTATCGAAACGTAAAAAGGAAAGAGAATACCAGCCTGTAGAGGAAGAGGAAACAAGCGCGAGGAAAAGCTCAGATAGAAGCAAACAATCGAATCTGTGCCAACAAAATGCTCTCGAGCAAAGAAGATAGAAAGCTTGGGGGAGTGTAAACAAGAAGAAGTCAGAGGAACGAAGTGCCTAGCAAACAACGATCAAAGAGCGAAAAGAAAGGGAGGAAGAAACTCAAAGTGATTCTTTAATTTCAAAATGAAGTACAAAAGAGGGAAAAAACAGCAAAAATAAAAAGTGAAGCCCAATAAATGAGCATTTAAAGCCCTTGCACGTTGCCTAGAAAGCGTAACACGCGCTACAATTAAAAAAGAAAGAGAAAAACCGCTTCGCATTCAAGCAGAAGCAGGCCTGCCAGAAGTTATACAAGAGATCAACCAAAAACTAAATGCTCGAGCACGACTCCCCTGAAGGATCGAAGCTGGGAAGCACAACCTCAAAGGGGAATCGAAGCTCGAGCAGGGGCACTGTTCATACCATGGGTCGAGCTAGGCAAGCCGACCTGAATGAAGACAGAAATGACCGACCTCTTATAAAGGTTGTCGATACCGACCTCTTCCCAAAGAGTTCGGCCAAATTGCTATAAGGGCACAACTAGGCCCAAAGTAGAAGATCACAGCCCGCTTAAAGGCGGCTGGCCAAAGATAAAGGGACCCACCCCCAAAAAAGATAAGATAAGATAACTAACTTATCTCAAAAGGAGGTTACTCCACACTACTATAAATACACTGGGGCACCCAGGTATAACTCATACTCTGATTCTACATAAAATACCTGCTCAAAGACCATGCTAACATAAGCATCGGAGTCTCTTGCAGGTACCACCACCCTCCGATGATCAAGGATCAGCAACACCAGCTACCAACAAGTCGGACACGACAATTCCGACTACCGCAGCAGATCTCCTCCGAGATCGACCTTCAGTTTCAGGTAACCCTCGGAACAATATCCTTTGTTTCTTTCTTGAGTTTACCATGAGGACATGCTTGGTTTAAGTGTGGGGAGGTTTGATAAACCCCAATTTCGTGGTTTATCTTGTGCTTAATTTAGGAGATTTTATCACCTTTTTCCACATTTATTCAATGAAATAGCATGGTTTTGTAATTCTCCCTTAATTTGGGTATAAGTGTAAAAACATGCTTTTTAGGCCCTTAAATTGGTGATTTTAATTCACTTTTAATTCCATTCGATGCCTTGATGTGTTTGTTGAGTGATTTCAGATTCACAAGGCAAGTATTGGATGGAAGAAGTAAAGAGAAAAGCATACAAGGAGGAGAATTCATGAAGAAACGAGCAATTGGAAAATTGAGGACCACGCGCACGTGTCATCCACGCGTACGCGTGCATTGAAGATTCGCAGGCCACGCGCACGCGTCACCCACGCGTACGCGTGACGCTTGGCACGTGACTCACTTAAAGTGAAATCGCTGGGGGGCAATTTCTGAGCTGCCCAGGCCCAAATCTAACTCGTTTCTGAGGGTATTTCATGCAGAATTGAAGATTGAGCAAAGGGGAAGCACTTAGTTAGTCATGATGAGCCTTTAGTTAGTTTCTAGAGAGAGAAGCTCCCTCTTCTCTCTAGAATTAGGTTAGGATTAGGTTAATTTCTCTTAGATCTAGATTTGATTACTTGATTTCATCTTGTTTCCTCTACAATTCCTTGTTCTAATACTTTAATTCTTCTTGGTTCTTTTGTTAATTTTACTTTCATGTCTCTTTTATGTTCATGCACTCATGTTGGATTTGGATCTCTTTTAATGAAATTTGATGTTGATGTTCTTTTATTGTTGATTTGAGTTGTGATCTTACTTTCCTTGTAATTGGTAGTTGGTAGATTTATATTTCTTGCACTTTTACTATGCTTCCCTTTATTGCCTTCCAAGTGTTTGACAAAATGCTTGGTTGGATGTTAAAGTAGATTTTGAGCATTCTTGGCTTGGAAAGAGTAATTAGGCAATCTTGAGTCATGGATACCCAATTTAGATTGGTGATCTAGAGTTGTTAGCTAGTATTATTTCCATTAACTCTAATCTCTTACTAATTCACTTAATGAGTTGATTAGGACATTTGGATTGAGATTAGCTAGTCTTATTAGACTTTCTTCGAGTGTGAAGATAACATGATACCTTCTTCCATCGTTGGGGATGACGTAATAAGATAAATTCTTGTTAATTATTGTTATTAGTGACTAGGATAGAAAGCCTATATTCTCAACCCTTGCCATGAATGTCTCTTTTTATTAATTGCTTTCTTGAGTTACTTGATTTACTTTTCCTGTCATTTATTTTATTGCCCCTTTTATCAATCAAACCCCCATTGCATCTTCATAGCCAATAATTGACCACTTCATTGCAATTCTTTGTGAGATGACCCAAGGTTTAAATACTTCGGTTAATTCTTATTGGGGTTTGTACTTGTGACAACCAATATTTTTGCATGTGAGGATTCTTTGTTGGTTTAGAACTATACTTGCAACGAGATTTCATTTGTGAAATTCTAAATCGTACAAGAAATCGAGCATCAGCCGGCCAGGAAGGGAGCTGTCACTGCCAGCTGGTCGCCGTCGATCCCATCACTTGCGTCGTTGCCAGTCGTGCCATCATAGGGAGAGATCGGGCAGAAAGGGGGAAACAAAGGAAAGGGCCACGGAGAAGGGGAGGAGGAGAGGAAGAAGATCGCACCGGTGTGCTGGGCGCCGCCGCTGCCATCGCGTCGTCGCCGTCGACCCTGCGAGTTGCCATCCGCGTCATTGTCGTTGAAGCTCCGCGCTGCTGTCCAACCCGCAGCGCCTCGCTGCCAGTTGCCGTTCGTCTTCATCGCCTCCAGCTGAAGGGGGATTGAGGCGCAAAGGAGGGAAGGCCGTGGTCAGCCTCGTCGTGTTCGTGTTCGGCCGCCTCTGCTTCCGTGTCTCCCAACGGCGCCGCTGCACATGAGCCGGAGGAACTTGTCCCTGCTGAGCCGCCGCCGCCACTGCTATGGTTTGTCGCCGACGAGGGTTGGCCGCTGATGAGGAGAAGATGATGCTGCGTCTTCCAGTCGTCCCTGCCGCCGCCGTGCCGTTGAGAAGAAGGCCGTCCAGTCCCATAGAGTAAGAGAGAGAGAAGGCACGGGAGCAGAGGAAAGAGAAGGGAGGCCTGCGCCAGCCACCGCCGCTCCTGCTGCCCAAAACCCCACTGTCGTTGCCGAAAAATTCTGCTGGTAAGGGATTTAATTGAGGTTTCTATCTTTTTGGATTTCGAGAAGGTTTTGATGTTGCGTGGTTATTATAGTTGATCCACCGGAGCTTCTGGCCGCTACCGAAGCTGTTGCCGAGTCGGTTTGGAATCGCAGCTGCTTCATTTTGTTATTTCGGTAAGTAATTATGTTTTGAAAGCCCTGCGTTAGTGTCCCATACGTGTATTAAAGCCTTACGATATTAATGTTCTTAGGATTTAGTAACTGAGGTTGCTTGTTGTGATTTAGAGCTGTTTATGCTGCCGCGAAAATGTGTGGGGTTGTGCTTTGAAGCTACAGTTGATTTTGGGTTGAGACGAAAAGAACTCTATGGGGCATTTGGGCTATGGTTTTACGTATTGAGGTAGGGGCTTTTCTAAAAAGCTATTTTTTTATCTGGAATTGTTATAAATGGATACTGGTGTGAGAATTATATACTTTTAGTGATTGTACATGTCTTATGTATTGTTTGGCTACTTTGGATGGATATGATTATATGTTTTGATTAGATTATTGTTTGGTTTTGATAAATGAATTGTTGCTGAACTGTTTCTTTAAAGTTTTGGAAATGAGTTTAATCGGTTGATAGTGATTTGATTTTGAAACGATTTCCTTGAGATATGAAAATGAGGTGACTGTTGGATTTAGCTTGCTTTTGAACTGATTTTGGATTTGGACCGTTGAAAAGGATTGTGGAATGGTCTAGTTGGGACCAGAACCGGGTGGCAAAGTCCAAGTTTTAGGGGAGGTGCTGCTGAAATTTCTATAAAAATCCTAGACCTTGCTTGAAAAGTTATTTAGAAAGGTTTGGATTTGAGAAATTGTACTATTTGGTTTATTAAGAAAAATATTTATGTTTTCGAGCTTAGTTTATTTAAGTAAACTATATATCTTGGGTTCGACTTATTTAGAAATGAATTATTTTACCATTTGAATCACTAAAGGAAAGTATTATTTTCTAATATTGATATTTATATAAAAAAAAGGACTTTGCTTTTGGTTAGACTTAAAGATTTCATTCAGAGGATATTTTAGTGATTTTAAAAGAAATTGGACTTTGACTGAATAATTGCATTTGTGACATTTTGGAAGAAGTCAGAGAATTGGTTTTAAAGATGAACCTGAAAGTGGTTTTAATTTAAATGAATCGGTTCCGTTTCAAGTGAATTGACTTTGGATTGGGTTGGGACTTGTGACTTTATATGATCCGGTTTTATAATAAACTCTGTTTTTATTTGCTTAAACCAAGGATCTATGATTTTAAGATTTTCAATGAATTTTTAAGAAATTGAGATAGGTTGTCCTTCCCTAAAGTCTTGAGACTCGACTGAGAAATTTTATTATTGAATCCTATATTAGGATGAATGTTTTGAATCCTTCAAAGGAGATTTTAATTTGGCCTGGTTTTGGAATTTTGGAAATATGATGCTTAGGGTGACTTTGTTTTATAAAAGAGAAAGTTACATTTGAGGAAAAGTAGATATGAGCCTGAAAAAATTTGTGAAATGGGGATTTTAAAGCCAAGGCTGGAAAGGATTGATTTTCGATTTCAAAGTAAATTGAATTGAGAAAAAGTGATTTATGGCTTGAATGATGATTTTATGAGTTTGATGATGTTGGATGGTGGAAGTGCTTTATGTTATGTGCCGGAATGGCTGTATATGAAAATGAATTATGGCTGATTGTGGAATATGTTATGAGCCGGATGGCTGAGTATGAATATGAATGATTTTGAGCTGATAAAGTTATTGTTGCACTTCCAACTATCTGAGATACGAGTTTTCTTGGGTGAAAGCAGTGGCTAGCCACCACGTGCTCCAGGTTGAGACGCGATATTCTGCTGACCCTATCTCGTAAGTGTGGCCGGACACTATAAAAGTTCTGGATGAGCTCGCCCCCGTGAATATACACCACTGAGGGTGTTGGATGTGAATTATGATTATGATTATGAATAACTCGAGTTGGGGATGCACGACAGAGGGACAGTCCAATGGTTAGCTACCAGGACTTATCGGGTTGGCTTTATAACCGACAGATGAGACTCATCAGCCACTAGGACAGGCATTCATCATTTGCATCTATGTGACATTGTTTGGATGTACATATTGTACTTGGTTTGCCTATGTGATTAAATGTGTTTAATTGTTAATTGCTCTACTTGATGTAACTGCTTGTTTGTGCTTGAGCTTCCTACTTGTGTTTGCGACTGAAATTCTGTTGGATTGTGGTGGATTAGCTGCTGTTGGATTGTTTGGGTCTAGGGCCGTGGTTGATATGAGATGGGCCGATGGTTGGTTTCGGTTTTGTGTTTCTGGTTTAGAAAAGTATGAAAAAATAATCTAGTTCAGCATAGATAAACCCTTTTGAAAGGCTTTTGAATTTTTAAGAAATGAACAGTTTTCCTCTTTCAGAAAGATTTCAGATATGTTGTATAGTAAACCTTTGCTTTTGAAGAGATACATAAGGCGGTTATTAATCACTGTAACGATTTTATCTCGCGTATCCTATTATAGTAATTCTGCAGCCCTATAGTGAGAACCCTTTCGAGGATGATGTTCTTACTCCCCTATAGGTCTCTTCTTTTTCAGGTTACGGACGATGAAGTTCGGAAGAGTTTATTTCTTTTCTGGTAGACGATATTTTTGTATTGTTTTAGTATTTATGTTTTCCTCGCCTTTAGTTTTGCAAGTCTTGTAAGAGGGATAGGATTGTGATATGAGATGTTTGTAAATTAATATATATATATATATATATATATATATATATATATATATATATATATATATATTCCTGTGAGTATTGTAATTCATACTGTAACTATGAATGTATGTTTTTGAAATATTCGATTTAAGTTTTAAAAAAGCTCATATTTTAGTATTAAATATTATAAGAGTCGTCGTAATACCCGAGCTATCAGAGTGGCGCAGCCGGAAGCGTAACATTATGATAGTTAGGGTGTTACAATTTGCAGCGAAATCTTCAAGTGTCGGCAAAGAAGTCACAAGTACTAGATCGGTATATTTACTATTAAAATCTGCAACTCTCTCATTGTTCCTGTAATGGCTAACAACAGTCTCCATGTTATTGATGAATTCAAGAATGGTGTCTTTCTTTCTCACATATGCCTTTATTAAAGAGTTAATCCTTTCGCATTGGGATGTTGTCTTGATTCGCCCAAAAAAATGGTTTTTCAAAGATGCAAGAGCTCATAAATACCTCACTCATAGGTTTGGTCAGCCCAAGAGTTGCTTGATAAGTTATACTTCTCCACCATATTTTCCCCCTTGACCTCAAACTCTTCAACACTCACATTAGCATATATAAACTTCTTGAAGTCATTTAGAAATCCATTGTTCTTAACCTTTTTGCATGCATTCCTATGTAAGTGCCATGTACATAATTGATGTATTGCATAAGGATAAACTTGTTTAATGACTTCTCTCATTGAAAGATCTCCATCGATGACAACTGATCTAGGGTGCTTATTCCCCATTGCTTCTAAAAAGATTTGTAAAAGCCACTTATATGAACCAATATCCTCATTAACAAGAAGACCGCATCCAAATATGTCAGTCTGCCCATGATGATTGCTATCAAAAAATATCACAAGTGGTTTATTATAGACGTTCCTATTATAAGTCGAATCAAATGTCAACACATCCCAAAGCACTCATAATCAATACAACTAGTCCCATCAGTCCGAAACAAATTTTTCAATCGATTCTCATTACTTAATGTATACTTGCCAAAGATATAAGAATCATTCCCAGCCTTACCTCTCAGGTGTAGGATTACAAGTGTTCATAACACGCAGCGGATGTAATAAAATAATCTTATATATCTATTTTGTACTTAAAACTTTATTAAAATAAGATGGGTTAGATGCCAATACCTGAGTACCCTAGTGAATAAAAACTTTCTCCTTCGATAGTATGAAGGTACTATGTGTATTCACACCGAGACTGATCCATGTTGTCAACTCCTTGATTAATGAATTTAACTGAGAAATTTCTTGCAGCTCCTTGTACCAGCAATTCTTCACTAAGAATTGGAGTATTTGTGTATGTAGAGGTAGAAAAAAAAAGTTTTGTCCTTTTCTTTTACCACATACATCTATATATAGGATGAGATTGGTAACTGATTTTAAGATCAAATCTTATAATTCAAATTACAACTTAATTTGAAATAGAATCAATTAGGATCTTATCCATATTTAAAACTCAACATAGAATAAATAAATAATTATTTAATATTCTCAATTATCATATTATTATATTTATGGTGCTAGAAAAGAATATAATAATATTCTATTTGAATTAATATAATTATTTATTTGATTAAATCAAAATTATAATTAAATAATTATTTACCAAGGATTAGAACACTTGTTAGTGTATGACCCCATAGATTCAATACTAAGCGGGTAGTAAATTAGTCATACTAAATTTACTAATCAAGGTTGGAGTCTAGTAACACTCTTTGACGACCTGATAGTATGAAGCAATAATATTTTTACTAAGAACCCAAGATGAACAAAAAATATAACTCCTTCCATCTTTTCAGCTCTTGGCTAACTTTTAGAGTTCGGTTTGATTGTCAAACTCTAACTTGTTACCATTATTATAATGAATTATGAATGAATTAAGAAACTCATTTCTTAATTCATTCAAACCCCTTGGTCAAGGCATTGTTTATTTTAATCATTATAATCGTAGATTTCAAACTCATTACCATAGTTGATGGATTCCATATTGACTAATCATTAATTCTACAAGTATTTAAATCATACCCAATGTCTATTCAACTAGCACCGTAGGGTATTAGGTGTCCGAAATCAAAGTATAATAAATACATTGTCAATTACTATGATAGTCACAGGTCAAAGAAAAATTCTTATATTATGTTCATCATAAGAATATCCTATTGACAAATATATGGTAACTATAACCATTAGGAATTCTCAAAGTGAGTCAGTTCAATGGTCATATCTCTATATATACCATTTATATATATATAATTTAATAAATGATATCTATTAATCTTCATCGAATGAAGACTATTATATATGTGTGTATATATATATATATATATATATATGAATCTACCCGAATCACTAATGTCCCAATTTTAGTGATTCTACGATTAAGAACAATTTAAATTAAAAGTACTCAAAAAATGTGTATCTCATTATTACAATCCCTATCGTAATTATTCATTTCTAATTTTAAGTAAGGACACTATCATAAATTATAAAAGTTTATTCTTATAATAATAATAATAATAATAATAATAATAATAATAATAATAATAATAATAATAATAATAATAATAATAATAATAATAATAATAATAATAATAATAATAATTCATGATAGCATTTTGTTGGACATACATACTTATCTCCAATTCAGGTAGCTTACAGCAGCATTTGCATCACCACCCTTCACATTTTTTTTCCTATGTTGAGTAATGAGGTTTTACATATCTTTTTAGTTGAATGACAAGTTTACATATCCACCTTCTTGAGCAGCCAAGTATCCAAAGATGTGATAGGTCCTGATGCCTATGTCATGCAAATTTTTTACTTAAGCTTTATCTAAATCAGTGAATGTGTGATACTCAGGCATCATATTAATGTCGAGTGGATCCACTAAACCATGAGAATACTCTTCGTAGAACAAAATAACCTTTCATTTAGAATTTTTTTTCTACCCAGACGTGCACGAATTCTTGCAGGGCATCTACTTCGAGTTAGGGGTTGGTGGCCTCTGATTTTTTCGTCCTTTTCAACCTCTTCCTTTCTTGAGCCCTCCTAATTGCAAATAATTTGGCGCATGACGTTGGGATTTTTGCCAGTAAAGAATTTCATAAAAACAGTCGCGTTGTAGATATAGTCTCTAAACCGACAGAAATTCCTTCGTACAAACGTTTTGGTTGTCACAAGTAACAAACCCCTTTGAAATTGATAACCGAGTATTTTAAATCTCGGGTCGTCTTCTCAAGGAATTGCAGGGAGGTGTTCTTATTATTGGTTATGAAAAAGTGTGTTTTGGGGTTTTGGATTAAGGTAAAAAGTTAGTTGAATAACAAGAAAGATAAAATAATAATAAAAATAAACTCTTGGCAAGGTATGAGAAATTAGAAGTCCAGACTTAGTTATCCTTATCAATAATAATGAAAGTTGAATCTTAATTCCACTTAGTTGACCTTTACTAAAGCAAAGGAAAGTCAAGGGACAAATTGGTTTGATCTTCGAATCCTATTTATTTCCTAAGAAAAGATTGGGATTATTGAAGTTCAACTCAATTGGCAAGATAACAATGATCAATTATGCTGTTGAATTGGATAACTCCTGAGTTACTGATTTCTTAACCAAAACCAAAAGGGGAAAGTAAATCTACTGGAATAAAAATGCCTTCAGATGGGAAGCAATAATCATGTAAATAAAAGAAAGCAATAATAACTGAAATACTTCAAATAATATTAATTCAAAGAAAATCATAACGTGAATGTATCATAAGCCAAATAGGCAACATAACTAATATAAGCATTAAAGTATCTGAAAATAAGAGATAAATATAAAGTAAAGGAACATTGAACTTGGGATTGAGAGTCACTCCTAAAACTAAGAGAAGTCCTAAATCATAATCCTAAGAGAGAGGAGAGAACCTCTCTCTCTCTAAAAACTACATCTACTCCTAAAATTGTGAATGTGAAAAACTTATTTTATGAATGGATGCATTCTCCAACTTTATAGCCTCTAATCTGTGTTTTCTGGGCCGCAAACTGGGTCGAAAACAGCCCAGAAATCGCTGGAGAAGAAATCTGCCACGCTGGTTTTTCGTCACTGCGACACGGCCGCATGGATCACACGGTCGCGTCACTTAGCGTCAGGGAAACTATGTCATATTATATATCAAATCGAAGCCCTGGACGTTAGCTTTCCAACGCAACTGGAACCGCATCGTTTGGACCTCTGTATCTAAAGTTATAGTCGTTTGAGTGCGAAGAGGTCAGGCTGGACAGCTTAGCAATTTCTCCAACTTCTTGTATTCCTTCTATTTTTGCATGCTTCCTTTCCATCCTCCAAGCCATTCCTGCCCTATAATCTCTGAAAACACTTAACACACATATCAAGGCATCGAATGGTGATAAGGGAAAATTAATTTTTTTGGTAATTAAAAGGCTCGAGAAGCAAGTTTCCAATTATAGAATAAAATTAGGAAGGAAATATAAAACCATGCAAATATTATGAATAAGTGGGTAAAGAGTTGATAAAATCCACTCAATTGAGCACAAGATAAACCATAAAATAGTGGTTTATCAACCTCCCCACACTTAAACATTAGCATGTCCTCATACTAAGCTCAAGAGAAGCTATAAAGATGAAGAGGGATGGTAGAATGTATGAAATGCAACCTATCTATGTGAATGCAGCTATATGCTAAGATGTTTCTACCTACTTGGTTAAAAATAAATAAGTTCTCCAAGACAAACATGAATCAGATTTCACTAATTCAAATTATACAATAAAAGACAAGTAAACTTGTAAGAAGATAGCTCATGAAAGCAGGGAACATAGAATTGAGCACTGAACCCTTACTGGTAGTGTATATCACTCTAACTCTCAAGTGTCTAGGGTCAATCACTCTACTCTTCTCTAGTCATTCTTTCTAAACTTTGTTCTTCATCTAACCAATCAACAAATATTTAGCATACAAATGCAAACATCATGAGGTCTTTTCAGGGTTGTAATGGGGCTAAGGTAAAGGTAAGGATATATATATATGGCTAAGTGAGCCATAATTTGAATCTTTGACTAACCTAAGTTCTCACATAACATACATACACTCTATAATTTTAAAATCATACCTAGCTACCCATAATTCCCACTTTTGTATAATTCCCATACTCATGTACCAAATTTTCTTTAATTTTTATCACATGTGCATTGATTTTTTCATTAACTTAACATTGGGGTAATTTTGTCCCCTTATTTATTTATTTATATTATATATTTTTTTTTTCTCTTTTTCCTTTTTTTTTCTCTTTTTTTTTTAAATCTGAAAAATAAACATAACTTATCAATGCACATGGATTTTTAAATTTTTTTTTTTGGTCTCACATGAGTAGGTACCCAAATTTTCCAATATTCAAAATTAGAAACATGATACATTCCCTTATTAACCCATGTTCCCACAGTTTTCCCACACTTAATTGTTACACAATCTCTATCTTAAGCTAACCAAAGATTCAATTGGGATATTTAATTATTTTTCTGCTTTAAGGCTAGTGATATGGTAAAATACAGAACAAATGGGGATTAAAAAGGCTCAAAGTGGCTGACAAGGGTGATTTAAAGGGTAGGCTTATTTGGGATAAGTGAGCTAAAATCAAACAATGGCCTCAATCATATGCAAGCATGTAAATACACTAAATAATGGACATATAGATTGGAACAAAGCAAAGATTACAATCATAGAGAAGTAAACACACAAGAATAAAATATTTATGGTTAAATAATGTAACCATGTAAATAAGCTCAAAATCTCACAGGTTGTGTGTTCTTTGGCTCAAAAACCATGTTCCAAATACAACTTCAAACAAGTTTTAACACATAAAAATTAAATTTTTTTTATTTAAATTAATGAAATTTTTCAAAAATAGGATCTTAAAAAGAAACTTATTATTTTAACCAAGCAGTAACTAAATGCATAAAATCAAATAAATATGCAAATGCAACAACTAATTTAACGAAGAAAATTAAAACAATGGTGTTGAAAGGAAGAAAATAGCTAACCCATGGAGATCGGTATCGACCTCCCCACACTTAAAGATTGCACCGTCCTCGGTGCATGCTGAGATGTGCAGGTGGACGAGTTGTTCCAACTGATGCTTTCTTCAAAGAATTTACAGATGGACTTGTCTGTCTCCCCATGTAAGCGTCTTCAGGTTCTCTTCCTGGTGGCCATCCTGAAAGAAAAAGGGAAGAAAGGTAACCCAATAATAGAGATAAGAAAATAAATGAGGTATAGTTGGGTTAATGCCAAATGATAAGGGTCTCATTTACATGGAAGCTTCAACATGTACGTGAGAAAACAATATAAGCACATGGCATACTAGTGGTGTAAAATTTGCAACAAATGAGAGGGGAGTGTGGGTAATGCAAAATAGTATAAGTTCATATCAATGCAAGAGAAGTACAAGTATCATAAAAGATTAGCATTGATTTAAATAATGTTACCCAATCAGAATAAAACAAGTCATAAGCACTAAGATAATACCAGAAAAGATGTAACAGCTGAATAAGAACATTTGAACACCAATGGTAAAATAATAAATTTAGAAAAAATAAAAATATGCAATGAATGAAAGTATGCAAATAAATTAAATAAAATAGAATGAGAGTGAAAAAGGATGAGAAGAGGAAAAAGAAAGTGAGAAAGGAGAGAGAAGGAAGAAATTAGGATTAGAAAAGAAAAGATAAGAAAATTGGCACTAATCTGGATAGGTTGTGCGACGCTGGCGACGCAGTCGCGTGGGTGACGCGGTCGCGTGGTGCGCGATAAGGTTGGGTGACGCGGACGCATGGGGCACGCGATCGCGTGACTCGATTTGTGCTAGTGGCGCGAGTGCAGCCTCGCGGTCGCACAACTCTCTGTTCAAAACTTAGTATTGCCAAAATCCAGGGTGACGCGGTCGCGTGGGGCATGCGATCGCGTGGGTGGCCTTATTTCCAATATGACGCGGACGCATGGGTCACGCGTTCGCGTGGGAGGGATTGGGCTTCTAGCACGAGTCCAGCCCAACTCCAGCTCAACTCTCTGCCATGCACCCTTGTTACGTCGATTTTCATGGCAAGCGGCCGCGTGGGTGACGCGATCGCGTGGGAGGCCAAAGTTCCCACATGACGCGGTCGCGTGAGCGACGCGGTCGTGTGGGGTCAAATTATGCTAAAGGCACGCCTCCAGCCACGCTCTCGCGTGACTTTCTGTTCGTCTTCTTTTCTTCCCATTGCACTGGTGACGCGGACGCGTCAGCGACGCTGCCGCGTCGCGTGCGTGCTTTTTTTTTTATAATCTGAAAAGAAAATGCAGAATGCAGTGTTAATATGAATGTGATGCAAAACTCCAGGTTCAATATAAAATAAAATAGAACTCGAAAACAAATAAAACTAAATAAAAATGAAAAAAAGGAACGATCATACCATGGTGGGTTGTCTCCCACCTAGCACTTTTAGTTAAAGTCCTTAAGTTTGACATTTGGTGAGCTCCCTGTTATGGTGGCTTGTGTTTGAACTCATCCAGGAATCTCCACCAATGTTTGTATCTCCAGTAACCTCCGGGGTCCCAAACTAGGCATGTAAAGCCCTTAAGAAGCTTCAAACAGATTCTTAGGCTCCCGGAGTGATAGATGTCAGAGCAGATTCCAGGATCCCAAACTTTGCTTTTACACCCATTTTTGTCGGGATCTGTATTTTTCCAGCTGGGTGATAAGTAATTTGAATTCTCACTGCAGCTACCAAACAGCTTCCTAGACCCATTCAATTGAGCTCTACACCAACCGTTGCGTTTAAACTTAAAGCTTCCAACCATAATGAACCTTGCAGGACAATTCTTACCACTGGCCATCTTCCTCTTACTCTTAATGTTACAAAGAGCTCTAAGTTGACCATCCGTCTCCAGTAGCCCATATTCAAGTGGAATTACAAAGCTAAGGGATATGAATTTTACCCACTTGAATGTTGTGAAGGATGATGGCAACTTAGGGGGAGGTATTTTTAATGAAATTGCAAACTCCACTCCCTTGTGCTCTTCTCTGATAATTACCACCTCTTTGCAAGCTTCTTCAATTTCAACCTCTTCCTCTTGGTAGCTTTCTTCCAATTCAATCTCCTCTTCATTGCTTTCCAAGGGCATGGGAGGTTGTGCTTCTTCTTCTTGAATCTCCATCTCTTGATCAACCTCTTCCAAGTCTTTAACTGTGATATGCCTTGGAGGTTGTACACCCTCCTCAGCATCAATTTCGAACATCTTGGAAGGGGGTTCTATGACTGGACTTTCCCATGGAGGTTCTGCATCTCCTAAGTCTTCAACCACTTCTTCTTCTTCAATAATTCCGGCTTCCTCTACTTGTTCCAGTACAAAGTCATGCTCCGTACTGTTCACTGGAGTTTCTAGTATCTCCTTCATGCTACGTTCTTCATTAGATTGTCCACATGAAGCCATGGGGGTTCCTTGAGTGTCCGAACATCGGGAAGCTAATTGATTTATCGCTTGCTCCAATTGATGAAGGGTTGCCTGAAATCGATCCACTGTTTCCTTGAAACGATTCTTTGTCTCTTGATGCACTCGGCTTTCATAAATAGGATCATAGTGCTCTTGGATTGATGGATATGGAGATGGTGAATATTGAAGTGGTGGTTCTTGTGAGTAATTGGGTTAGAATTGGGGTGGTTCTATATATGGTTCATATGGCTCATAAGGTGGTTGGTATGGTGGTTGAGGGTTAGGGTCATATGGAGGTGAATGGCGGAAAGGGGCTTGTGAGTTTGGTGGGCCAAAGTTATGTTGAGGAGGGGGTTCATAGGCGTGTGGTGGTGGTTGTTGATAATCAAAAGAGCGCTCACCATAGCCATTGCCTTGATATGCATCACAGAATGGTTGTTGATAGTCCATTGGAGGTGGTTGTTGCCATGAGGGTTGATTAAATCCTTGCGACTCCTCCCATCTTTGATTCTTCCAACCTTGATGCCTATTTTCATTATAGTTTCCATTCTTAACAACAACATTGGAATCAAACTTGAAGCCAGAGGGGTGAGAATTCATAGTAATAGGAGAAAATAAAAATAAAAACTAACAAAAAGAAAATATTTTGAAAAAAAAAAGAGATGATTTTAAAAAAAATTGAATTTTTGAAAAATAAGATAAGATAAGATAAAAAAAATTTTAAAATAAAAATCTGATATTTTTTTAAATATTTACAATAACCAATAATAAGGCACACGTTTGCAATTCCCCGGCAACGGCGCCATTTTGACGTTGGGATTTTTGCCAGTAAAGAATTTCATAAAAACAGTCGCGTTGTAGATATAGTCTCTAAACCGACAGAAATCCCTTCGTACAAACGTTTTGATTGTCACAAGTAACAAACTCCTTTGAAATTGATAACCGAGTATTTTAAACCTCGGGTCATCTTCTCAAGAAATTGCAGGGAGATGTTCTTATTATTGGTTATGAAAAAGTGTGTTTTGGGGTTTTGGATTAAGGTAAAAAGTTAGTTGAATAACAAGAAAGATAAAATAATAATAAAAATAAACTCTTGGCAAGGTATGAGAAATTGGAAGTCCAGACTTAGTTATCCTTATCAATAATAATGAAAGTTGAATCTTAATTACACTTAGTTGACCTTTACTAAAGCAAAGGAAAGTCAAGGGACAAATTGGTTTGATCTTCGAATCCTATTTATTTCCTAAAAAAAGATTGGGATTATTGAAGTTCAACTCAATTGGCAAGATAGCAATTATCAATTACGCTGTTGAATTGGATAACTCCTGAGTTACTGATTTCTTAACCAAAACCGAAAGGGGAAAAGTAAATCTACTGGAATAAAAATGCTTTCAGATGGGAAGCAATAATCATGTAAATAAAAGAAAGCAATAATAACTGAAATACCTCAAATAATATTAATTCAAAGAAAATCATAACGTGAATGTAGCATAAGCCAAATAGGCAACATAACTAATATAAGCATTAAAGTATCTGAAAATAAGAGATAAATATAAAGTAAAAGAACATTGAACCTGGGATTGAGAGTCACTCCTAAAACTAAGAGAAGTCCTAAATCCTAATCCTAAGAGAGAGGAGAGAACCTCTCTCTCTAAAAACTACATCTACTCCTAAAATTGTGAATGTGAAAAACTTATTTTATGAATAGATGCATTCCCCCACTTTATAGCCTCTAATCTGTGTTTTCTGGGCCGCAAACTGGGTCGAAAACAGCCCAGAAATCGCTGGAGAAGAAATCTGCCACGCTGGTTTTTCGTCACTGCGACACGGCCGCATGGAGCACGCGGTCGCGTCACCTAGAGTTAGACAAACTATTTTATATTATATATCAAATTGAAGCCACGGACGTTAGCTTTCCAACGCAACTGAAACCGCGTCATTTCAACCTTTGTAGCTAAAGTTATAGTTGTTTGAGTGCGAAGAGGTCAGGCTGGACAGCTTAGCAATTTCTCCAACTTCTTGTATTCCTTCCACTTTTGCATGCTTCCTTTCCATCCTCCAAGCCATTCCTGCCCTATAATCTCTGAAAACACTTAACACACATATCAAGGCATTGAATGGTGATAAGGGAAAATTAATTTTTTTGGTAATTAAAAGGCTCGGGAAGCAAGTTTCCAATTATAGAATAAAATTAGGAAGGAAATATAAAACCATGCAAATATTATGAATAAATGGGTAAAGAGTTGATAAAATCCACTCAATTGAGCACAAGATAAACCATAAAATAGTGGTTTATCAGCGCATAATTACACAAGCATCGCTATCGCGTTTGACTTCATCTAATCTCATATAACAAAATCATGTATCAGTGCATAAGTCTTGTAGAATTGATAGACAACATCCTCATCTATAAACTCAAGTTGCATGATATCTTCTCGTGACAGGTTTACTATTCTCTTATCTTGATGTCTATCTTCATCAAGCTCCGAATCATTGTCTAAAAACTCTTCTTCTTCTCCTCTTGGGAACTTGTAACACCCTAACTACCAAAGCTCACGCTTCCGGCTGCGCAACTCTGATAGCTCGGACATTACGACGACACTGCTACTATTTAATACTAAAATATGAGCCTGTTTGAAACTTTAGACCGCAATACCGCTCCCAAAAATACTTTCATCCGATAACATACATCCATAGATACCATACAACTTACAAAACTCATAAAGAGTACATCCATATATATATATATATATATATATATATATATATATAATATTACAAGCATTACCCAATACAATTCCTATCCCTCTTACAGAATGTATCAAGATAAAGGCGAGGGAACAAAAATATACTAAAGCAATACAGAGCATCTCAATAACAACTAAATGAACTCTTCATAACTTCTGCGCCATATCCTGAAAAGGGAAAAATGTAGGGGGGTGAGAACTTCATCCTCGAAAGGGTTCTCAGTAGAGGGTTTTTGGGAATTACTGTAATAGGATACGTGAAGATAAACCGTACCAGTGACTAATAACCGTCTTATGCCTCTTTTTAAAAACAATGGTTTACAATAAGAGTAAAGTCGGAAATCTTTTCTGAAAGAGGAACCATTCAATTCTCAAAAACTCAAAAGCCTTTCAAAACGATTTATCTATGCTGAAACAAAATAGCCTTTCATATTTTATTCCAAACCAAAAACACAAAACCAAAATCAACCATCGGTTCATCTCATTCCAACCACGGCCCTAGGCCCAAACAATTCAACCATCAACCAATCACCACAGTCCAACAGAGCCCCAGTAGCAAACACAAATAGGAAGATGCAAGCACAGACAAACAGTTATTGCAAGTAGAACAATTAGCAATTAATCACATAGGCAAACCAAGTATGATATGCACGCCCAAGCAATGCCACATAGATGCATATGATGCATGCCTGTCCCTAGTGGCTGATGATATCATCTGTCGGTTATAGAGCCAACTCGACAAGTCCTGGTAGCTAACCATTGGACTGTCCCTCTGTCGCGCATCCCCAACTCGAGTTATACTCATCATAAACTTGATCATAATCATGATCCATATCCATCACCCTCACTGGTGAATATTTACAGGGGGCGAGCTCATCCGGGACTTTCACAGTTCCCGGCCACACTTACGACATAGGGTCAAAAGAGGTTCGAGTCTCAACCTGGAGCACGTGGTGGCTAGCCACTGCCTCCTACCAGGGAAACTCTCATCTCCGATAGTGGATGTGCAACATTCACATTTATCAATCATTCAGCATATACGTGCATTCAATCTCATCCATGGATCAACATCCATCTCAGCCATCCGGCTCACGGTTCAGTCTAGAACCAGCCAATATTCATATCATACACAGCCATTCCGGCTCACAGTTCAATCCAGAACCAACCAGTATTCATAATCATACACAGCCATTCTGGCCCATAATAAAACAGCATTTCCACCATTCAAAATCATCAAATTCATAAAATCGGCATTTAAGCCATAAATCACTTTTTCTCAAATCATTTCACTTTGAAATCAAGTTTCAACTCTTTTCAGCCTTGGCTTTAAAGATCTCATTTCTCAAATTATCTCAGGCTCATAAGCCACTTTTACTCAAGGAAAATTCCCTTTTTAAAATAAGCCACTCTCGGCTTCCTCTTTCCAAAACCATGGAAAGTTAAAGATTCCTTTTGAAACATTCAAAATCACCCATCCAACAATGGAATTTTTGTAACAAAAGTTTCTCGGCAGAGTCCCAAGTCCTTAGGGGAGAATAGCATAACTCATTTCGCCAAATTCATTTAAAATCATTAAAACCTTGGCTTTCCAATTTGAGTAATAAAATAAGATCTAAGCCAAACCAAGTCACGTAATCATTTACTTCCTTCAAAGCCGTTTCCTTTACTTAGGCAAAACCAGCTTCAACCCCCCATGACAAATTCTAAAGCGTTTCAACTGTTCAAAATTGTTTGTCTTGCAAAAGTTCAGAATTCAAAGAGTACTTAAAATCTTTCTCAAAACATTTCAAAATAAAACTTGTCAATAGACATTTAGGTTCTTTCAAAGTCATTGAAACTCCTCTAATTGAAACCCTCAAGTCAAATTCAAAGGCATTGCCCTTGTCACATTTAAAACAGCTTTAAAACATAAGTTTCACCTAAATAACTTTCTCCTGAAAGAGATACAATGCCTTTCTCACGAAGCAAGACTAAATCACAATTTCCTCTTTAATAATTCATTTCAAAAGCATGAATCATCCTTTTCTTGATAATTCAAATGAAATAGTAGAAGTCTTTAACTCATCATTTTTCCAAACAACATTTTAATAAAGACTCGGATTTTATAGAAATTCCGGCAGCATCTCCCCTAAAACTTGGACTTTGCCACCCGGTTCGGGTCCCAACAAAACCATTCCACAATCCTTTTCAACAACCCAAAATCCAAAATCAGTTCAAGGCAAGCCAAATCCAACAGTCATCTCAATACCATATTTCCAAAAAACCGTTTCAAAATTAACTCATTATCAGCCGAATAAACTCATTTCTAAAGCTTTAAAGAAACGGTTCAGCAACAATCATTTATCAAAAACCAGATCATTTAAAGCCAGCCAGGCTGAAATCAAGAGTGTATTCTATTTTACACATTCTCAAGAAAATCCATTCAATTCAAATAAATTTCCAATGGATTTAACTCGATCTCAAAGCTTTAAAAGAATCAATTTCAAAAGCATTTTGTTTCACAAAGCCACACAACAGTCGAGTCAAACAAACACCCATAATCATACAAAACAGCCAAACAATACATAGGACTGATACAATCACCAAATACACATCCTGACATCAGTACCCATATGTAATAATTCCAATATATAATAATATAGTTTTTGGAAAGCGCCCCTACCTCAAAACGCAAATCCATAACCCAAAAGCCTCATCAAGTCCTTTCCGCCTCAAGCCGAACTGACGGCAACCAAAACCTCAGCTCCCAGTAACGTTCGCAATAACCATAGTAACACTAATCGCAACATACAATAATCAGGACTCGACCCCACATTATCAAAACTCATTCATTAACCAAACACAATAGAATACTAACGTGAGATTTTCTGAAACATAAATACTTACTGAACTAGCAAAACGAAGCAGCTGTGATTTCGAACAGGCCCCGCAACAGCTCTGGCGGCGGCCAGAAGCTCCGGTAGATAACCTATAAAGACTGCGCAGCATTAAAACCTTCTCGAAATGCAAAAGGCAGAAACCTCAAATAAAACTCTTACCGGTATACTTTTCCGGTGACGGCAGCAAGGTCTCAAGTAGCTGAAGCTCAACCCGGAGCTCCGGCGGTGATCCCGGAAGTCACAGGACCATCCCCGGCAGTCAGAATCACAGAGATGCGGCTCCCTTCTCCTGCAGCGACACCTGCAGCAGTCGAAACCCCTTTCTGCCGCGGCAGCTTGGCTCACCATCATCAGCAGCGGCGAACTCCGGTGGGGGCAAGGGCGACCCTAGTGACGGCGACCACCACAGTGACAGCAGCGTTGCGTTTCTGTCTAGCTGTCGCGTTTGCTCTCCCCTAGACCCGATCGGCGACTGACCACCTTCAACGGAAAAGGAGCAAGTGACAGCAGCGGCTGGGCGGCGATGGATCTGAAGCAGGGAGGTTCGGCCGCGTGAACAGTACCTTCCCTCTGCCGATTTCCCTCACAGTCGCGTATTTCATGGCAGTGGCAGATGTTTCATCCATGACGATGCTGTAGCGTGGTGACAGATTGGCAGCAAGGTGCAGCTCTACGGGACGGCGACGCATGCGAAAACAGCGGTGGGGAGGCAGCAGACGCAACCGGCTGGATGACGGCGCGGCATGGTGGCAAACTGAATGGCAGCGCCAAGCCCTTTCCATCTCCTTCCCTTTTTCTGGCTCGATCCCCCTTTCCTGATTCTGTTTCCTTCCTCCATGGAACAAGAAAAGGAAATCATGGGTCCTGCTATGGGCTTCAATTTCGGTGAACTTGCTAAAGGTGAAAGGGAAGATAGGGCAGGGTTAAGGGGAAAAACTGTGTTGAGGGAGGTGAGGCTGCTGCCTGATTCCTTTTTCCCCTACTGCTGCTGCGCGTGAATGGAGATAAGGGGAGAAGAGGTGCGTTGCTGATGGGGAAACCGGGTAACCAGGTTAGGGTTTTAGGGTTTCATTTTGAAAATTAGGGTTAAGGGCATTATGGTAATTTCACATAAAATTGGGAATAATATAGTAATTGAAACCCAATGTAAATTCAACACTAATTGTATATGGAAAAATACTATTTGCTCATCAATTTCACAAATAATTTTCCATAAAATGCCCAAATCAAAATAATTAGAAATAATATAATTAAACCCTTTATTTTTCCAAAGTAGCAGTATTAATATTTAAAATATTACTTATCTAATCCAAATCATATAAAATCCTTATTATTTCATAACTACCAACTTTATAATTTGAATATAGAAAATATTCCAATAATTGTAAAATTGGATAATAATTTCAATTTATTTCAAATTCAATAAATCAAAACTTGCTTTAATTTTCTTTAATAGAGAAATTTCCGAAATTAAAGCTACAGAAACACTGAATTTGAAATTGGCTAATGATGACCCTTTTTCAAAGGTTTTGTGTCTTACATTCTACCCACCTTATAAAAATTTTCGCCCTCAAAAATTTATAGAAAACGAAGAAAATTTCATAACAGTTCCCCCTTGAACACATTTAAGGAAGAAGCAACAATATCTCAACATACAAACATATATATATATATATATATATATACAATTTTCAAATACTTGGGTTGTCGTATGCATAAGGATACAAAGGTAAGAGTGTGACTGCAAGGCAAACATTACAAGATAGGCTCAATGCACAAGGTCACATGATCTCAAGGCTTTGCAAAAACTTGAGGTGCCAAAATAGGGTGCAAATCAAGATAGGCGTTCACAAAGCAAAGTGGTAATTAGTGTGGTAAAAGGCTGCAAAGCATGTTGGTATTTAAACAGTGGCATAACGTTCGCTGACAATTCTCGTTCCCACTTCAGAACTTCAATTTCCCAACTCCACCAATCATTTTACAATCTCATAGCCAATCATAAGCCTAACAACCGCAAACCCATTCGCAAGGAACAAAACACCCACAATTCTTAACGTTGCACACCTACCGCTTCAACTTTCGTATGCACACATCACGTCTTAAAGAACTAACGCATCGCATTACTATATCTACAGATCGCACGTGATATCAAAACAATTCTCGAGTCTACTCAGAAGAATACGAGATCTTAGAAAGGAGAGACAAATGTCAAAGACAATACTCATAGATTTGAAAGAATATATCCAATTCCAGATAAACAAGGATGTTCAAGCAATGAAGTTTGCTAGACACAATTCAATTGACAACTTCAAAGATAACCTTTAGATCAAAGAAGTTCAATAGGATCAATAAGAAGAAAACCAGCGCATCAGTTTGAAACAAACTCAAGCTGAATCGGGGAAGCATGAGGTTTACAGAAGAGAATAT
This sequence comes from Arachis ipaensis, assembly GCF_059453495.1. Classification (NCBI taxonomy): domain Eukaryota; kingdom Viridiplantae; phylum Streptophyta; class Magnoliopsida; order Fabales; family Fabaceae; genus Arachis; species Arachis ipaensis. Next base: position 29,418,682 of record NC_142441.1, on the reverse strand, counting down.
TTCAAACCCAAGACAAAGCTCACAGAACTCAAGAGCATGATTAAAAATACTTTCGAATACATTGTTCATGAAAGATTCGAAAACTTGCGAAAAAACTACTTTGCAGTCTAGAAGAAAAGTTGAGCAACAAACATTCTTCAAGAGAGTAGCAAAAGCATAAATGTGGCTTTACTTCAATACAATTTCATGTTGAAGTAGATCATGTAGAGTTTTAAAAACAAAATGCACACAAGTTTGGCTAAGAGCTAAAATATTTCCCCAAATATTTTAGAAAGATAATTAGATGCACAACCTAACCAAAAGCAATCATAAAACTCGGAAGAAAATCAAATGCTTGTTCAAAAATTCTCAAAATTCATATTCAAACAAGCGTGTATAACATTTATAGCATGGACGAAAGAGGAAGTTAAACTCTCTTTAGAAAAGAAATTCCGAGGTAGAAATTTGCTTACAATTTGGTAAAGAAAATAAGTGGTGCGTTACAAACGAACCGGTTTCCACTAAATAAGGAAGCTTTTCAAAACCTCATTTAAAATAGCGCATGCCAACTTTAAAACAATTTTGCCAAAAATTGAACAATGGTTTCAATCTCAATCAAGCAACAGAAAATAAATTCCGTTTAATATTTCTTCAAAGAGAATTCAAAACTTCTTTAAAAAGTTCAAAACAAGACTCCAAAAGTGTTCTTGAAATCACCATCTCAGAAGAACATTCAAGAAGTTTAAGATGTACTAAAAAGGAGTCAAGCCATGCAAGAAAAGATCTTAAACCAAGATAGTTCAAACAAGATCCACTAGGCATGAGACATCAAACAAGCTTTCAATTGATTCAAAAGAATACAAAAGTCATAGGAAAAGACAACTCAATCATTAGTAATTTCTCAAGATAAATCTTTGACTAAAAACTCTGGTAGAGACAATGAGATGATAAATGATGCACTATTTTGAAACGAATCAAACTGACTCATATAAGAATGAGATTCACCAAAGAAAGGAAAGTTGAGATTGATTGTAGTGTTCCCAAAAGGTAGATGTATAATTAAAAACAGAATCACGTATGACATTCATAGAGGTGAAAAGCTTAAGAAGGAACGAGTTCGCTCATAAGAAAGCCATGAGTCCAACATTTTCAAAAGAACAACAATGGCATAAACCATGTAGTATGCTAAATGGTGCACGAAATTATGATCATCAACAATGGCGCCAAAGACTTGGAGCTCTCAAACGTGAATCACACTTTGTCATAATTCCGCACAACTAACCAACAAGTGCACTGGATCGTCCAAGTAATAAACCTTACGTGAGTAAGGGTCGATCCCACGGAGACTGTCGGCTTGAAGCAAGCTATGGTCACCTTGTAAATCTCAGTCAGGCTAATTCAGATGGTGATGGAGAATTGATAATTAAAAGATAAATAAAACATAAAATAAAGATAGAGATACTTATGTAATTCTTTGGTTGGAATTTCAGATAAGCGTATGAAGATGCTTTGTTCCTCCTGAACCTCTGCTTTCCTATTGCCTTCTTCCAATCATTCATACTCCTTTCCATGGCAAGCCTTATGTTGGGCATCACCGTTGTCAATGGCTACTTCTCGTCCTCTCAGTGAAAACGTTCCAAATGCGCTGTTACCGCACGGCTAATCATCTGTCGGTTCTCGATCATGTCGGAATAGGATCCATTGATCCTTTTGCGTCTGTCACACGCCCAACAATCGCGAGTTTGAAGCTCTTTACAGTCATCCTTTCCCAGATCCTACTCGGAATGCCACAGACAAGGTTTAGACTTTCTGGATCTCAAGAATGACCGCCAATAATTCTAGCCTATACCACGAAGGTTCCAATCTTAGATTAGAAAACCAAGAGATATGCATTCAAGCTTGTTCATGTAGAACGGAAGTGGTTGTCAGTCACGCATTCATAGGTGAGAATGGTGATGAGTGTCACATAATCATCACATTCATCATGTTCTTGGGTGCGAATGAACATCTTAGAGAAGAAATAGACTTGAGTTGAATAGAAAAACAATAGTACTTTGTATTAATTCATGAAGAACAGCAGAGCTCCACACCTTAATCTATGGTGTGTAGAAACTCCACCGTTGAAAATACAAAAGTGATAATGGTGTAAGCATGGCCGAATGGCCAGCCTCCAAGGTCTAGGGACTAAACGTCCAAAGATGAAAATACAATAGTATAAAGTCCTATTTATAGAGAACTAGTAGCCTAGGGTTTATAGAAATCAGTAATTAATGCAGAAATCTTCTTCCGGGCCCACTTGGTGTGTGCTTGGGCTGAGCATTGAAGCTTCCATGTGTAGAGACTTTTCTTGGAGTTAAACGCCAGCTTTTGTGCCAGTTTGGGCGTTTAACTCCAGCTTTTGTGCCAGTTCTGGCGTTAAACGCCAGAATTCTTGAGCTGACTTGGAACGCCTATTTGGGCCATCAAATCTTGGGCAAAGTATGGACTATTATATATTGTTGGAAAGACCAGGATGTCTACTTTCTAGCTAAATTGAGAGCGTGCCAATTAGGCTTCTGTAGCTCCAGAAAATCCACTTTGAGTGCAGGGAGGTCAGAATCCAACAGCTTCTGCAGTCCTTTTTCAGCCTCTGAATCAGATTTTTGCTCAGGTCCCTCAATTTCAGCCAGAAAATACCTGAAATCACAGAAAAATACACAAACTCATATTAAAGTCCAGAAGAGTGATTTTTATTTAAAAACTAATAAAAACATAATAAAAACTAACTAAAATATACTAAAAACATACTAAAAACAATGCCAAAAAGCGTATAAATTATCCGCTCATCACAACACCAAACTTAAATTGTTGCTTGTCCCCAAGCAACTGAAGATCATATAGGATAAAAAGAAGAGAATATACAATGAATTCCAAAAACAACTATGAAGATCAATATTAATTAGATGAGCGGGGCTTTTAGCTTTTTGCCTCTGAACAGTTTTGGCATCTCACTTTATCCTTTGAAGTCCAGAATGATTGGCTTCTATAGGAACTCAGAATCCAGATAGTGTTATTGATTCTCCTAGTTAAGTATGTTGATTCTTGAACACAGCTACTTTATGAGTCTTGGCCGTGACCCTAAGTATTTTGTTTTCCAGTATTACCACCGGATACATAAATGCCACAGACACATAATTGGGTGAACCTTTTCAGATTGTGACTCAGCTTTGCTAGAGTCCCCAACTAGAGGTGTCCAGAGCTCTTAAGCACACTCTTTTTGCTTTTGGACCACGACTTTAACCGCTCAGTCTCAAGTTTTCACTTGACACCTTCACGCCACAAGCACATGGTTAGGGACAGCTTGGTTTAGCCGCTTAGGCCAGAATTTTATTCCTGTGGGCCCTCCTATCCACTGATGCTCAAAGCCTTGGATCATTTTTATCACCCTTGCCTTTTGGTTTAAAGGGGTATTGGCTTTTTCTACTTGCTTTTCTTTTTTTTTCTTTTCTTTTTTCTTTTTTTTTCGCATATATCCTTTTTCTGCAAGCTTTTTACTGCTTTTTCTTTCTTCAAGAATCAATTTTATGATTTTTCAGATTATCAAATAACATTTCTCCTTTTCCCATCATTCTTTCAAGAGCCAACAATTTTAACATTCATGAACAATCAAATTCAAAAATATGCACTGTTCAAGCACTCATTCAGAAAAATAATAGTATTGCCACCACATCAAAATAATTAAACTGTTATAAAATTTGAAATTCATGCACTTCTTTTTCTTTTTCAATTAAAAACATTTTTCATTTAAGAAAGGTGATGGATTCATTTTCATGGCTTTAAGGCATAGACACTAAGACACTAATGATCATGTAATAAAGACACAAACATAAATAAACATAAAGCACAATTTTCTAAAAACAGAAAATAAAGAACAAGGAAATTAAAGAACAGGTCCACCTTAGTGATGGCGGCTTGTTCTTTCTCTTGAAGATCTTATGGAGTGCTTGAGCTCCTCAATGTCTCTCCCTTGCCTTTGTTGTTCCTCTCTCATGGTTCTTTGGTCTTCCCTAATTTCATGGAGGAGGATGGAATGCTCTTGGTGCTCCTCCCTTAGTTGTCCCATGTTGGAACTTAAATCTCCTAGGGAGGTGTTGATTTGCTCCCAATAGTTTTGTGGAGGAAAATGCATCCCTTGAGGCATCTCAGGGATTTCATGATGAGGAGTTTCCTCATGCTCTTGTCCATGAGTGGGATCTCTTGTTTGCTCCATCCTTTTCTTAGTGATGGGCTTGTTTGCAGAGGTGACAAATGAGATGAGGGAAGGCTAACCTTGCTACAGTAGAGGACTTGTCTGCCACATTGTAGAGTTCTTGGGATATAACCTCATGAACTTCTACTTCCTCTCTAATCATGATGCTATGAATCATGATAGCCCGGTCTATAGTAACTTTAGACCGGTTGCTAGTAGGAATGACTGAGCGTTGGATGAACTCCAACCATCCCCTAGTCACGGGTTTGAGGTCATGCCTTCTTAGTTGAACCGGCTTCCCTCTTGAATCTCTCTTCCATTGAGCGCCCTCTTCACAGATGTCCATGAGGACTTGGTCCAACCTTTGATCAAAGTTGACCCTTCTAGTGTATGGGTGTGCATCTCCTTACATCACAGGCAGATTGAATGCCAACCTTACATTTTCTGGACTAAAATCTAAGTATTTCCCCCGGACCATTGTAAGCCAATTCTTGGGGTCTGGGTTCACACTTTGATCATGGTTCTTGGTGATCCATGCATTGGCATAAAACTCTTGAACCATTAAGATTCTGACTTATTGAATGGGGTTAGTGAGAACTTCCCAACCTCTTCTTCGGATCTCATGTCGGATCTCCGGATATTCGCCCTTTTTGAGCTTAAAAGGGACCTCGGGGATCACCTTCTTCTTGGCCACAACTTCATAGAAGTGGTCTTGATGCACCCTTGAGAGGAGTCTCTCCATCTCCCAAGACTCGGAGGTGGAAGCTTTTGCCTTCCTTTTCCTCTTTCTAGAGGTTTCTCCGGCCTTTGGTGCCATTAATAGTTATGGAAAAACAAAAAGTTTTAGCTTTTACCACACCAAACTTAGAAGGTTTGCTCGTCCTCGAGCAAAAGAAGAAAGAAGAGAGTAGAAGAAGAAGAAATACAGGAGATGGAAGGAGCTTTGTATTTCGGCCAAGGGGGATGGGTAGTGTGTATGTTATGTGAAAATGAAGGAGTGAAGATGGGTTTATATAGGAGTGGAGAGGGGGTATGGTTCGGCCATTAGGGGTGGGTTTGGGTGGGAAAGTGGTTTGAATTTGAATGGTGAGGTAGGTGGGGTTTTATGAAGGATGGATGTGAGTGGTGAAGAGAATGGTGGGATTTGATAGGTGAGGGGTTTTTTTGGGGAAGAGGTATTGAGGTGATTGGTGAATGGGTGAAGAAGAGAGAGAGAGGTGGGGTAGGTGGGGATCCTGTGGGGTCCACAGATCCTGAGGTGTCAAGGATTTCTCATCCCTACACCATGTGGCATGTAAAACGCCCCTTGCTGCCAATCCTGGCGTTAAACGCCAGTCTGGTGCCCATTTCTAGCGTTAAACGTCCAAAATGGTGCCAGACTGGGCGTTTAACGCCCATTCTGCTACCCTTACTGGCGTTTAAATGCCAGTAAGTTTCTCCTCCAGGGTGTTCTATTTTTCATTCTGTTTTTCCTTCTGTTTTTGCTTTTTCAATTATTTTTGTGACTTCATATGATCATCAACCTATAGAAAATATAAAATAACAAAAGAAAATAGAAATTTAACATAGATAATTAAAAATTGGGTTGCCTCCCAACAAGCGTTTCTTTAATGTCAATAGCTTGACAGTGGCTCTCATGGAGCCTCACAGATGTTCAGAGCAATGTTGGAACCTCCCAACACCAAACTTAGAGTTTGAATGTGGGGGTTCAACACCAAACTTAGAGTTTGACTGTGGGGACTCTATTTGACTCTGTATTGAGAGAAGCTCTTCGTGCTTCCTCTCCATGGTGACAGAGGGACATCCTTGAGCTTTAAACACAAGGGAGTCTCCATTCACTTGAATGATCAATTCTCCTCTGTCAACATCAATCACAGCTTTTGCTGTGGCTAGGAAGGGTCTGCCAAGGATGATGAATTCATCCATACACTTCCTAGTCTCTAGGATTATGAAGTCAGCAGGGATGTAGTGGCCTTCAACCTTGACCAAGACATCCTCTACAAGTCCATAAGCCTGTTTCTTTGAATTGTCTGCCATCTCCAGTGAGATTCTTGCAGCTTGTACCTCAATGATCCCTAGCTTCTCCATTACAGAGAGAGGCATAAGGTTTATACATGATCCCAGGTCACACAGAGCCTTTTCAAAGGTCATGGTGCCTATGTTACAAGGGATTAAGAATTTCCCAGGGTCTTGTCTCTTCAGAGGTAATCTCTGCCTATTCAAGTTATCTAGTTCTTTGATGAGCAAGGGGGGTTCTTCCTCCCAAGTCTCATTACCAAATAACTTGGCATTTAGCTTCATGATTGCTCAAAGATATTTAGCAACTTGCTCTTCAGTAATATCTTCATCCTCTTCAGAAGAAGAATACTCATCAGAGCTTATGAATGGCAAAAGTAAATTCAATAGAATCTCTATGGTCTCAGTGTGAGCCTCAGATTTCCATGGTTCCTCATTAGGGAACTCCATGGAGGTTAATGGATGTCCATTGAGGTCTTCCTCAGTGGAGATCAATGCCTCTTCCTCCTCTCCAGGTTTGGCCATGGGAGACGTGTTTATGGCCTTGCACTCTCTCTTTGGATTCTCTTCTGTATTGCTTGGGAGAGTACTAGGAAGGAGTTCAGTAATTTTCTTACTCAGCTGTCCCACTTGTGCCTCTAAATTTCTAATGGAGGACCTTGTTTCAGTCATGAAACTTTGAGTGGTTTTGATTATATCAGAGACAATGGTTGCTAAGTCAGAGTGGCTTTGCTTAGAATTCTCTGTCTGTTGCTGAGAAGATGATGCAAAAGGCTTGCTATTGCTAAACCTGTTTCTTCCACCATTATTGTTGTTGAAACCTTGTTGAGGTCTCTGTTGATCCTTCCATGAGAGATTTGGATGATTTCTCTATGAAGGATTATAGGTGTTTCCATAGGGTTCTCCCATGTAATTCACCTCTTCCATTGCTGGGTTCTCAGGATCATAAGCTTCTTCTTCAGAGGAAGCTTCCTTAGTACTGCCTGGTGCTGCTTGCATTCCAGACAGACTCTGAGAAATCATATTGACTTGTTGGGTCAATATTTTGTTCTGAGCTAATATGGCATTCAGAGTATCAATCTCAAGAACTCCTTTCTTCTGAGCTATCCCATTATTCACAGGATTCCTTTCAGAAGTGTACATCAATTGGTTATTTGCAACCATTTCAATGAGTTCCTGAGCTTCTGCAGGCATCTTCTTCAGATGAAGAGATCCTCCAGCAGAGCTATCCAATGACATCTTGGATAGTTCAGACAGACCATCATAGAAAATACCTATGATGCTCCATTCAGAAAGCATGTCAGAAGGACATCTTCTGATCAATTGCTTGTATCTTTCCCAAGCTTCATAGAGGGATTCACCTTCCTTCTGTCTGAAGGTTTGGACTTCCACTCTAAGCTTGCTCAATTTTTGAGGTGGAAAGCACTTTGCCAAGAAGGCATTGACTAGCTTTTCCCAAGAGTTCAGGCTTTCTTTAGGTTGTGAATCCAACCATGTCCTAGCTCTGTCTCTTACAGCAAAAGGAAAAAGCATAAGTCTGTAGACTTCAGGGTCAACCCCATTGGTCTTGACAGTGTCACAGATTTGCAAGAATTTAGCTAAGAATTGATGAGGATCTTCCAATGGAAGTCCATGAAACTTGCAATTCTGTTGCATTAGAGAAACTAATTGAGGCTTAAGCTCAAAGTTGTTTGCTCCAATGGTAGGGATTGAGATGCTTTTCCCATAGAAGTTGGGAGTAGGTGCAGTAAAGTCACCAAGCACCTTCCTTGCATTGTTGGCATTGTTGTTTTCGGCTGCCATTGTTTCTTCTTCCTTGAAGAGCTCTGTTAGGCCCTCTAAAGAGAATTGTTCTTTAGCTTCTCTTAGCTTTCTCTTCAAGGTCCTTTCAGGTTCAGGATCAGCTTGAACAAGTATGCCTTTATCTTTGTTCCTGCTCATATGAAAGAGAAGAGAACAAGAAAGTAGAAAATTCTCTATGTCTCAGTATAGAGATTCCTTGAGGTATCAGAGGAAAAGAAGAATAGAAGGAGGAGGTAGATAGAAGAGAATTCGAACATATAAAGAAGGAGGGAGTTCGAATTGCACCTTGAGGAAGAGTGTTAGTCCTTTAAATAGAAGGGTGTGAGAAGAGGGGAAGAATTTTTGAAAATAAATTAAAAAGATTTTGAAATAATTAAAAAAAAAATTGAAAATTTGATTGATGATTTTCGAAAACTAAGATTGGGAAAGAAATAAAGTGATTTTTTGAAAAAGATTTTGAAATTAGAAATTAAAAAGATATGATTGAAAATTAATTTTGAAAAAGATGTGATTGAAAAGATATGATTGAGAAGATATGATTGAAGATCAAATTAAAAAGAGAAAGTTTCAAAATTAAAGTTGATTACTTGACTAACAAGAATTTAGAAGATATGATTCTTAAAATTTAAAATTTGATCCTTTCTTAATAGGCAAGTAACAACTTGAAAATTTTGAAGTAAATCATTAATTTTAGCAAGGATTTTCGAAAATAGTAATAAAAAAATGGAAAGAAATTGATTTTGAAGAGATATGATTGAAAAGATATGATTTGAAAAAGATTTGATTTTGAAAAATTATGAAGATTTGAAAAAAATTTGAATTAAAAATAAAATCTTCCCTCTTGTGTCATCATGGTATTAAACGCCCAGAATGGTATCCATTCTGGCGTTTAACGCCCAAAATGCTACCTTTTTGGGCGTTAAACGCCCAGCCAGGTATCCTGGCTGGCGTTTAAACGCCAGTTTTCCTTCTTCACTGGGCTTTTTGATCGCCCAGCTTTTTCTGTTTGATTCCTCTGCTGAATGTTCTGAATCTTCAATTCTCTGTATTATTGACTTGAAAAGACACAGTTTTGAAAATATTTTTGAATTTTTAATGATGAGAAACAAAAAAAATTGCAACTAAGATAAAATAAACAATGCATGCAAGACACCAAACTTAAAAATTTTCATATAAGAGACACTAACAAATTGAGAATGCATATGAGAAACAACAAAACACACAAAACAAGAGAATTTAAAGATCAAAGCAATGAAATCATCAAGAACAACTTGAAGATCAATGGAGAACAATATGTATAAATTAGAAAAATTCAAGAAGAAGAAAGTCATGCAATTGACACCAAACTTAAAAATTGATACTAGATTCAAACAATAAACATAAAATATTTTTTATTTTTATGGTTTTATAAATTTTTTTGTGATTTTTCAAAAATTATATGGAAAAGAAAATAAAGGGATTCAAAACTTTTAATAAGAATTCTAGGAATCATGCAATGTTAGTCTAAAGCTTCAGTCTAAACAGATTAGACATGGTTGGCCAAGCTTCAGCAGGACATTACATTCAGCAGCTAAATTGATGAGAATCAATCAGCTTTTGTGATGATAAGAACATCACCTTGAAACTCTAGAATTCATTCTTAAAAATTCTGAAAAATAAAAAGAAAAGTACCTAATCTAAGCAACAAGATGAACCGTCAGTTGTCTAAACTCGAACAATCCCCGGCAACGGCGCCAAAAACTTGGTGCACGAAATTGTGATCATCAACAATGGCGCCAAAGACTTGGAGCTCTCAAACGTGAATCACACTTTGTCACAATTCCGCACAACTAACCAGCAAGTGCACTGGGTCCTCCAAGTAATAAACCTTACGTGAGTAAGGGTCGATCCCACGGAGACTGTCGGCTTGAAGCAAGATATGGTCACCTTGTAAATCTCAGTCAGGCTAATTCAGATGGTGATGGAGAATTGATAATTAAAAGATAAATAAAACATAAAATAAAGATAGAGATACTTATGTAATTCTTTGGTTGGAATTTCAGATAAGCGTATGAAGATGCTTTGTTCCTCCTGAACCTCTGCTTTCCTATTGCCTTCTTCCAATCATTCATACTCCTTTCCATGGCAAGCTTTATGTTGGGCATCACCGTTGTCAATGGCTACTTCTCGTCCTCTTAGTGAAAACGTTCCAAATGCACTGTCACTGCACGGCTAATCATCTGTCGGTTCTCGATCATGTCGGAATAGGATCCATTGATCCTTTTGCGTCTGTCACACGCCCAACAATCGCGAGTTTGAAGCTCGTCACAGTCATCCCTTCCCAGATCCTACTCGGAATACCACAGACAAGGTTTAGACTTTTCGGATCTCAAGAATGACCGCCAATAATTCTAGCCTATACCACGAAGGTTCCAATCTTAGATTAGAAACCCAAGAGATATGCATTCAAGCTTGTTCATGTAGAACGGAAGTGGTTGTCAGTCACGCATTCATAGGTGAGAATGGTGATGAGTGTCACATAATCATCACATTCATCATGTTCTTGGGTGCGAATGAACATCTTAGAGAAGAAATAGACTTGAGATGAATAGAAAAACAATAGTACTTTGTATTAATTCATGAAGAACAGCAGAGCTCCACACATTAATCTATGGTGTGTAGAAACTCCACCGTTGAAAATATAAAAGTGATAATGGTGTAAGCATGGCCGAATGGCCAGCCTCCAAGGTCTACGGACTAAACGTCCAAAGATGAAAATACAATAGTATAAGGTCCTATTTATAGAGAACTAGTAGCCTAGGGTTTACAGAAATCAGTAATTAATGCAGAAATATTCTTCCGGGCCCACTTGGTGTGTGCTTGGGCTGAACATTGAAGCTTTCATGTGTAGAGACTTTTCTCGGAGTTAAACGCCAGCTTTTGTGCCAGTTTGGGCGTTTAACTCCAGCTTTTGTGCCAGTTCCGGCGTTAAACGCCAGAATTCTTGAGCTGACTTGGAACGCCTATTTGGGCCATCAAATCTTGGGCAAAGTATAGACTATTATATATTGCTGGAAAGCTCAGGATGTCTACTTTCCAACACAATTGAGAGCGCGCCAATTGGGCTTCTGTAGCTCCAGAAAATCCACTTTGAGTGAAGGAAGGTCAGAATCCAACAGCATCTGCAGTCCTTTTTCAGCCTCTGAATCAGATTTTTGCTCAGGTCCCTCAATTTCAGCCAGAAAATACCTGAAATCACAGAAAAACACACAAACTCATAGTAAAGTCTAGAAGTGTGATTTTTATTTAAAAACTAATAAAAACATAATAAAAACTAACTAAAATATACTAAAACCATACTAAAAACAATGCCAAAAAGCGTATAAATTATCCGCTCATCACTAAATCAGACTCAAATCAAAATGAATTAAGTAAAGTTTATCAAATGAAACTCAACCGGGATAAAAGCGAGAAATCCCCTTTTTTTCCAGAATTTTGAAAAATACCCCAAATACATAATCAATTGAAGATGTGCATTGGAACTATAGTAAAATTACTAGAAAGTCCATTTACTTTTAAAGCAAGTGCAATTCCGTAAACCAGTAAAAGTACAGGCGAGATATTAAAAATAAGTAGTCGTTAAATTGTGTAAGAAATCTTTAAAGTTTCACATATAGATAAGTATACATCTATTCAACAGCAATTTTTATAAAAATCTCAAAATTGGCTGTGATCACTGTCAAATAAAAGGAAAACTTAATCAACAAGTTCTCTAAGAATGAACTCGGAACCCGAAGTTAAAAGTCACAGCACATTAAGATAAGTTCAAGGCTATATCAAAGAATACTTGAATCAAGAAGAACTCAAACAGAGGAAGATAGATGCAACAAGGATCTTAAACCAGCATATGCACTTAAGGTCAAACAAGGATGTATATCGATAGAGGAATAGAGTTGAAAAATCAAACTACTTTTCAAAAGGACTAACAAACAAGAACTTCAAGTTAGGATATAAAAGAACAGGTCGACTCGAACAAAATTCAAGACACACAACTGAATAGCCTCGAGAAAAGTTTCTAACGTTCCCAAAACCCGCGATTCGCTTTACTCAAAACTCGTATATCATCTATGATAACCCATCAGTGCTTTCATATACATAATTCACTAGTATTAAGCCGGCCAAACTTAATACCAAGAATTATGCAATGCAAGACTAACATCGTTAATCAATAGATCGTCATGTGCATAAAGCTCTAATTCTTGTCATTCGACAAGACCTAATACATGACAAACGCTCAGAGTATGCAACTGAAGCATAGTCGGTCCATTCCACAGGCTCTTCAAGAAGGACTGCTCTGATACCATAATGTAACACCCTAACTACCAAAGCTCACGCTTCCGGCAGTGCAACTCTGATAGCTCGGACATTACGACGACACTGCTACTATTTAATACTAAAATATGAGCCTGTTTGAAACTTTAGACCGCAATACCGCTCCAAAAATACTTTCATCCGATAACATACATCCATAGATACCATACAACTTACAAAACTCATAAAGAGTACATCCATATATATATATATATTATAAGCATTACCCAATACAATTCCTATCCCTCTTACAGAATGTATCAAGATAAAGGCGAGGGAACAAAAATATACTAAAGCAATACAGAGCATCTCAACAACAACTAAATGAACTCTTCATAACTTCTGCGCCATATCCTGAAAGGGTAAAATGTAGGGGGGTGAGAACATCATCCTCGAAAGGGTTCTCAGTAGAGGGTTTTTGGGAATTACTGTAATAGGATACGTGAAGATAAACCGTACAAGTGACTAATAACCGTCTTATGCCTCTTTTCAAAAACAATGGTTTACAATAAGAGTAAAGTCGGAAATATTTTCTGAAAGAGGAACCATTCAATTCTCAAAAACTCAAAAGCCTTTCAAAACGATTTATCTATGCTGAAACAAAATAGCCTTTCATATTTTATTCCAAACCAGAAACACAAAACCGAAATCAACCCTCGGTTCATCTCATTCCAACCACGGCCCTAGGCCCAAAAAATTCAACCATCAACCAATCACCACAGTCCAACAGAGTCCCAGTAGCAAACACAAATAGGAAGATGCAAGTACAGACAAACAGTTATTGCAAGTAGAACAATTAGCAATTAATCACATAGGCAAACCAAGTATGATATGCACGCCTAAGCAATGTCACATAGATGCATATGATGCATGCCTGTCCCTAGTGGCTGATGATATCATATGTCAGTTATAGAGCCAACCCGACAAGTCCTGGTAGCTAACCATTGGACTGTCCCTCTGTCGCGCATCCCCAACTCGAGTTATACTCATCATAAACTTGATCATAATCATGATTCATATCCATCACCCTCACTGGTGAATATTTACGGGGGCGAGCTCATCCGGGACTTTCACAGTGCCCGGCCACACTTACGACATAGGGTCAAAAGAGCTTCGAGTCTCAACCTGGAGCACGTGGTGGCTAGCCACTGCTTCCTACCAGGGAAACTCTCATCTCCGATAGTGGAAGTGCAACATTCACATTTATCAATGATTCAGCATATACATGCATTCAATCTCATCCATGGATCAACATCTATCTCAGCCATCCAGCTCACGGTTCAGTCCAGAACCAGCCAATATTCATATCATACACAGCCATTCCAGCTCACGGTTCAATCCAGAACCAACCAGTATTCATAATCATACACAGCCATTCCGGCCCATAATAAAACAGCACTTCCACCATTCAAAATCATCAAATTCATAAAATCGGCATTTAAGCCATAAATCACTTTTTCTCAAATCATTTCACTTTGAAATCAAGTTTCAACTCTTTTCAGCCTTGGCTTTAAAGATCTCATTTCTCAAATTATCTCAGGCTCATAAGCCACTTTTACTCAAGGAAAATTCCCTTTTTAAAATAAGCCACTCTCGGCTTCCTCTTTCCAAAACCATGGAAAGTTAAAGATTCCTTTTGAAACATTCAAAATCACCCATCCAACAATGGAATTTTTGTAACAAAAGTTTCTCGGCAGAGTCCCAAGTCCTTAGGGGAGAATAGCATAACTCATTTCGCCAAATTCATTTAAAATCATTAAAACCTTGGCTTTCCAATTTGAGTAATAAAATAAGATCTAAGCCAAACCAAGTCACGTAATCATTTACTTCCTTCAAAGCCGTTTCCTTTACTTAGGCAAAACCAGCTTCAACCCCCCATGACAAATTCTAAAGCGTTTCAACTGTTCAAAATTGTTTGTCTTGCAAAAGTTCAGAATTCAAAGAGTACTTAAAATCTTTCTCAAAACATTTCAAAATAAAACTTGTCAATAGACATTTAGGTTCTTTCAAAGTCATTGAAACTCCTCTAATTGAAACCCTCAAGTCAAATTCAAAGGCATTTCCCTTGTCACATTTAAAACAGCTTTAAAACATAAGTTTCACCTAAATAACTTTCTCCTGAAAGAGATACAATGCCTTTCTCACGAAGCAAGACTAAATCACAATTTCCTCTTTAATAATTCATTTCAAAAGCATGAATCATCCTTTTCTTGATAATTCAAATGAAATAGTAGAAGTCTTTAACTCATCATTTTTCCAAACAACATTTTAATAAAGACTCGGATTTTATAGAAATTCCGGCAGCATCTCCCCTAAAACTTGGACTTTGCCACCCGGTTCGGGTCCCAACAAAACCATTCCACAATCCTTTTCAACAACCCAAAATCCAAAATCAGTTCAAGGCAAGCCAAATCCAACAGTCATCTCAATACCATATTTCCAAAAAACCGTTTCAAAATTAACTCATTATCAGCCGAATAAACTCATTTCTAAAGCTTTAAAGAAACGGTTCAGCAACAATCATTTATCAAAAACCAGATCATTTAAAGCCAGCCAGGCTGAAATCAAGAGTGTATTCTATTTTACACATTCTCAAGAAAATCCATTCAATTCAAATAAATTTCCAACGGATTTAACTCGATTTCAAAGCTTTAAAAGAATCAATTTCAAAAGCATTTTGTTTCACAAAGCCACACAACAGTCGAGTCAAACAAACACCCATAATCATACAAAATTGCCAAACAATACATAGGACTGATACAATCACCAAATACACATCCTGACATCAGTACCCATATGTAATAATTCCAATATATAAGAATATAGTTTTTGGAAAGCGCCCCTACCTCAAAACGCAAATCCATAACCCAAACGCCTCATCAAGTCCTTTCTGCCTCAACCCGAACTGACGGCAACCAAAACCTCAGCTCCCAGTCACGTTCGCAATAACCATAGTAACACTAATCGCAACATACAATAATCAGGACTCGACCCCACGTTATCAAAACTCATTCATTAACCGAACACAACAGAATACTAACGCGAGATTTTCCGAAACAT
This sequence comes from Arachis ipaensis, assembly GCF_059453495.1. Classification (NCBI taxonomy): domain Eukaryota; kingdom Viridiplantae; phylum Streptophyta; class Magnoliopsida; order Fabales; family Fabaceae; genus Arachis; species Arachis ipaensis. The sequence goes on along the minus strand of NC_142441.1, from coordinate 29,403,246 downwards.
AAATACTTACTGAACTAGCGAAACGAAGCAGCTGCGATTTCGAACAGGCCTCGCAACAGCTCCGGCGGCGACCAAAAGCTCTGGTAGATCAACTATAAAGACTGCGCAGCGTTAAAACCTTCTCGAAATACAAAAGGCAGAAACCTCAAATAAAACTCTTACCGGCATACGTTTCCGGCAACGGCAGCAAGGTCTCAAGTAGCAGAAGCTCAGCCCGGAGCTCCGGCGGTGATCCCGGAAGTCACAGGACCATCCCCGGCGGTCAGAATCACAAAGATGTGGCTCCCTTCTCTGGCAGCGACACCTGCGGCGGTCGAAACCCCTTTCTACCGCGGCAGCTTGGCTCACCATCATCAGCAGCGGCGAACTCCGATGGGGGCATGGGCGACCCTAGCGACGGCAACCACCACGATGACAACAGCGATGGCAGCAACGTTGCTTTTCTCTCTGGCTGTCGCGTTCACTCTCCCCTAGACCCGATCGGCGACTGACCACCTTCAACGGAAAAGGAGCAAGTGACAGCGGTGGCTGGGCGGCGATGGATCTGAAGCAGGGAGGTTCGGCCGCATGAACAGTACCTTCCCTCCGCCGATCTCCCTCACAGTCGCGCATTTCATGGTGGTGGCAGATGCTTCATCCATGACGACGCTGCAGCGCGGTGACAGATCGGCAGCAAGGTGTGGCTCTACGGGACGGCGACGCATGCGAAAACGGCGGCGGTGAGGCAGCAGACGCAACCGACTGGATGACGGCGCGGCATTGTGGCAAACTGAACGGCGGCGCCAAGCCCTTTCCATCTCCTTCCCTTCTTCTGGCTCGATCCCCCTTTCCTGATTCTGTTTCCTTCCTCCATGGAACAAGAAAAGAAAATCATGGGTCCTGCTATGGGCTTCAATTTCGGTGAACTTGCTGAAGGTGAAAGGGAAGACAGGGCAGGGTAAAGGGGAAAAACTGTGTTGAGGGAGGTGAGGCTGCTGCCTGATTCCTTTTTCCCCTACTGCTGCTGCGCGTGAATGGAGATAAGGGGAGAAGAGGTGCGTTGCTGATGGGGAAACCGGGTAACTGGATTAGGGTTTTAGGGTTTCATTTTGAAAATTTGGGTTAAGGGCATTATGGTAATTTCACATAAAATTGGGAATAATATAGTAATTGAAACCCAATGTAAATCCAACACTAATTGTATATGGAAAAATACTATTTGCTCATCAATTTCACAAATTATTTTCTATAAAATACCCAAATCAAAATAATTAGAAATAATATAATTAAACCCTTTATTTTTCTAAAGTAGCAGTATTAATATTTAAAATATTACTTATCTAATCCAAATCATATAAAATCCTTATTATTTCATAACTACCAACTTTATAATTTGAATATAGAAAATATTCTAATAATTATAAAATTGGATAATAATTTCAATTTATTTCAAATTCAATAAATCAAAACTTGCTTTAATTTTCTTTAATAGAAAAATTTTCAAAATTAAAGCTACAGAAATACTGAATTTAAAATTAACTAATGATGACCTTTTTTCAAAAATTTTGAGTCTTACAGAACTCCTCATCGAAGTGTATTCCAAAAAATCTCTATCAGATAACTCCATGTCCCAAAAATGAACACACATCTACATTTTATTAAAATACTAACAAATCATCACACAAATTAACATTTCACAAATTTATAGACTAAAACCATCACCACTAATTCAATAAAACTACATTTATGCATCTACTCTACGCTTATTACATGATCTCTTTTCAAGATTTTTGCACTCAATCTATTAACACTTATAACAAACTTATCCAATAATTTATCAATTAACTCACCAAGTATTGTTCGTTTATACCACCCAATATTCATGCAATCCACTTGTCATCATTGCACCGTGTCATATGTTTCGGTGTCTTCTAACCTTTTTTCTAATTCCCAATAATAATAAACTAATTTTTTTTTTTTTTAATTTTGTTTTTCTATCTACCGTAACAACATAAACTATATGTTTCTCTTGACGTTCTCTTGAATGAAACAAATATTAATAAATAAAGATGATATATAATTTAAATTCATAATAAATAAAAATAATATATAAATACAGAGAAAGAAAAAAAAAACATAAATAATTAAGATATATTATATCATATGTCATATGAGGTTGGTTATATTCTACACATTAGGCATACATGTTTATTTGGAGCTTTACAGATTTTGAAGAACAATAAATTGTATCCTCTAAAATCCTCTGAGACCAAAGCTAACAAACCAAATGGTTTAATTATGCTACTTCTTGATCCATTTTATTTTTTTCTACATACTATTTATATAGATGATCAAGACCATTTAGATCTAATTATTATGCAGTTAGTTTAGGTATCTCAAACATCAATTCTGCAGCAACCTTTACAGTGCAAATTAAAAAAAAATGTAGCATGAATTAATTAGTTAACTTTACCTGTGATGCAGTGATGCCCGAGACTTGAACAATTGATCCACTAAGGAGATTTTTTTTAGTAATGTTAATTTGTTTATCGTGTACCTTTGCACAATTGCATCTCTTGTTTATATCTAGAATCATAAAGTTTAAACAGGTACAAATAAATATCAATTAATGAAACACACAAAATAAAATTATATGTAACATAGAAATTGCAGAAAGAGCAGTGTCTGAACTTAAAGTAACACAGTTTTCAAGCATGAGCAAGTAAACTTCTTCATAAAAATTAAACGTTCTAGTAAAATTAAATGTTCCATTCACAAGTAACAAAACAACACCAAAAAATAAGTACGATTGCAAGAAGATAAAGTAAAAAAACAAAACACAACGACAACCACAAGACAACATCAGCAACTATAACAATAAAAAAGCATTTAGAAAAATAACACAACAACAAGTTAGGTGTTTCTGAATCAAAATTACAGCTAATTTTTTTTCAATTACCTATTTGCATTTCAATCAACTCAGTTCGAACAAAATTAAAGTATGTAAAGCTAAAAAAAAGATAGAACAAAAACCTAATCTCAGTAATAAAGAGGTTGCAGGGAGAGTCACGATAACAACAAGAACAACAACAACCACTGCGACGAGACTTCAACGACATCATTAAGGGATATCGACAGCAGAAAGAGAGACCGCGTGAGAGGGCAGGAGATAGCGACGACGTCGGCACTGCTTGTCAAGACGGCGGCGGCGATATTTGGAAAGACGGTGAAGCTACGAGCGATGGAAATTCAACGTCATTAGCGGATGCATGATATATTTACGGGAGAAAGAGAGACCGAGTGAGAGGACAGTAGATAGCGACAACGTCGGCGCTTCTTGCTATGACGGCGGTGGCGATACTTGGAAGGACCGAAGCTACGTGATGAAAAAATAATGGAGGAGTGAAAATGTGCTTCAAGTAACGGGAGAAGTGTTCTTTTGATTTAGAAAAAAAAATAAATTAATTTTTTAATATTTTAAAAAATTATACAATTATCTATAAATAATAACTTAATTATAAAATAGTCTTTGTAACACCCTAACTACCAAAGCTCACGCTTCCGGCTGCGCGACTCTGATAACTCGGACATTACGGCGACACTTATATTATTTAATACTAAAATATGAGCCTGTTTAAAACTTTAAACCGCAATACCGTTCCCAAAAATACTTTCGTTCGATAATGTACATCCATAAATACCATATAACAACTCATAAAGAGTACATCCATATATATATATATATATATATATATAATATTACAAGCATTACCCAATACAATTCCTATCCCTCTTACAGAATGTATCAAGATAAAGGCGAGGGTACCATGAATAATAATCTAAGGCAATACAGAGCATTTCAACAACTAAATAAACTCTTCGTGACTTCTGCACCATATCCTGAAAGGGGAAAAATGTAGGGGGTGAGAACATCATCCTCGAAAGGGTTCTCAGTAGAGGGTTTTTGAGAATTACTGTAATAGGATACATGAAGATAACCCGTACCAGTGATTAATAACCGTCTTATGCCTCTTTTCAAAAACTACATTTACAATAGAAGTAAAGTCGGAAATCTTTTTCTGAAAGAGGAACCGTTCAATTCTCAAAAACACCAAAAGCTTTTCAAAAAGGTTTATCTATGCTGAACCAAAATAGCCTTTCATATTTTATTCCAAACCAGAAACACAAAACCGAAATTAACCATCTGTTCATCTCATTCCAACCACGGCTCTAGGCCCAATCAATCCAACCATCAACCAATTACCACAGTCCAACAGAGTCCCAGTAGCAAACACAAATAGGAAGATGCAAGCACAAACAAACAGTTATTGCAAGTAGAACAATTAGTAATTAATCACATAGACAAACCAAGTATAATATGCACACCCAAACTGTAACAGCCCAGACCACCCGCTAGCACGATATTGTCCGCTTTGGCACACAAGGCCTCACGGTTTTGCTTTTGACGATAGGGATGCTAGTCGAAACCCCACACACTCACTCGTCAAAATGCGTCATGCTAGGGAGAGGTATCCACACCCTTATAAGGCATGCTTCGTTCCCCTCCCCAACCGATGTGGGACCTTACACAAACAATGTCACATGGATGCATATGATGCATGTCTGTCCCTAGTGGCTGATGATATCATCTGTCAGTTATATAGCCAACCCGACACGTCCTGGTAGCTAGCCATGGACAGAAACACCCATCGCGGAGCAAGTAGGTTTGAGCTACAACCCCATTGCTACTACCCGCTCAACCCAGAGCCAGTGGAATAACCACTACTGCGGCTACTACCCAGGCGGGTGTTTAAAAGCTCAACCTGGAGCGAGTGGAATCACCACTACCACCGCTACTACCCAGGCGTCACAGTTTATGACCTGGAACAAGTGGGATGAACCACAACCCTTGCTACTACCCAGTATCTCAAGCATATATTCATTCAGTCCCAGCCATGGATCAACATCCATCTCAGGCATCCGGCTTAAATTCATAATTCATAGTCAGCCATACGGCCCATCACAAAACAGCACTTCCACCATCCAATATCATCAAATTCATAAAACCGGCATTTAAGCCATAAATCACTTTTTCTCAATTCGTTTCACTTTGAAATCAAGTTTCAACTCTTTTCAGCCTTGGCTTTAGAAATCTCGTTTCTCAAATCATCTCAGGCTCATAAGCCAAATTTACTCAAAGTGAGTTCCCTTTTTAAAACAAAGCCACTCTCGGCATTCTCTTTCCAAAACTTCCAAAACCATGGCAAGTTAAGGATTTATTTCAAAGTATTCAAAATCACCCATACAACAATGGGATTTTATAACAAAAGTTTCTCGACAGAGTCCCAAGTCTTTAGGGAAGGTCAACCTATATCAATTCCTTAAAATTCATTGAAACTATTAAAATCATGGATTCTCGATTCAAGTAAATGAAACTGAATTTATTATGAAACCGACCATACAAAATTACAAGTTCCAATCCGGTCCAAAAATCAACTCATTTGAAAAGGAACCGGTTCATTTGAATCAAACCACTTTCAGGTTTCTTTTTGGAACCCATTTTTCTAACTCTTCCAAAATGCTTCAAACTTAATTACTCAATCAAAAGTCTAGATTCCTTTGAAATCACTAAAAGCTCCTTTTTATATTGAAATCAATATTAGGGCATCATTCTTTCCTTCAGTGATTCAAACGGTAAAAATAGTTCATTTCTAAATAATTCAAACTCAAGGCATAAAGTTCACTAAATAAATTAAGCTTGAAAATATAAATATTCTCTTAATAAATCAAATAATACAATTTCTCAAATCCAATCCTTTTTAAATAACTTTTTAAACAAGACTAGAATTTTGTAGAAATTTCAGCAACACCTCCCTTAAAACTTGGACTTTTGCCACCCGGTTCGGGTCCCAACTAAACCGTTTCTCATTCCTTTTCAACAGCTCAAAACTAGAAATCAATTCAAGGCAAGCTAAATCCAACAGTCACCTCAGTAGCATATCTCAAGAAAACCATTTCAAAATCAACTCAATGTCAACCGATTTAACTCATTTCCAAAGCTTTAAAGAATCGGTTCAGCAATAAATCATTTATCAAAACCAAATCAATTAAAGCAACCCAGGCTGAATTTCAAGAGTATTCTATCTTTCACATCATCAAAATAATCAACTCAATTCAAATCAATCCTCAACGGATTAAACTCAGATTTCAAATATTTAAAGAATCAGCTTCAAAACATTACATTTCACAAAGCCGCACAACAACTTAGCCAAACCAACATCTGTAAACATTCGAGTCAATCAAATAATACATAAAGCCGATACAATCACCAAATACACATTTTCTCACATCAGTATCCATATGTAATAATTCCAACATATAAAAATATAGTTTTTGGAAAGCGCCCCTACCTCGGCAAGCAAAACTTAACCCAAGCGTGTCAACTGCACTCTTTTCGCTCTGTCCGAAATCACCAGCAATCAGAACCCAGCTCGACTTGCTCTCTCGAAAGCAGAAACAGCTACAAGCGGCATAAGTAAACCGGATTCTAACTCCTAAAACCATTAACATCGCAAATAATTTATTACACGGAACAAAGCACTAACGCAGGGCTTTCGAAACAGAAATACTTACTGAAACTAAGAAAGAGCGGCTGAATCAAGCAGTGGTAGCTCCGGCGGTGGTTCCGGCAACAACCGTGCCACACCCGGTGACCAGAACGGCAGCAATCAGAACTCGAACCTATGTTACCAAACCTCAGAGTCTTTAACCACGCATAACAGAATACCAACTAAAAGGGCTTTCCGAAACGAACATGCTTACCAAAACAAGGGAAGAACAACTACACCGAGTGGCGGCAGCTCCGATGGTGTTTCCAACAACACCCACGCCACACCCGGCGGTCGAAAACGGAGAGACGCAGCTCCTTCGGCAGCGACAACGTAACTTATGACAGCCACTTCATTAAACACAACAGTTTCGGTGACAGCTTCAAAGTAAAATTGAATTGGCAGAACTAGGAAGAACTAGAAACAGGGCAAGCTCACCAAAATGGTAGCGATTCTAACGGCAGTCTCCGACGGCAGAGGCGGCGTGCAGCTTGACGGCAGACCACAATGGCTCCTCTACCTCGCGGTTCTGCCTCCCTTCCTCCACGCCTCCGGCAGCGACGACCAAGGCTCAGTGACGACTTCGTTCCTCGCTCCTTCTCTCTTGGTCCATCGTTCCCTTCTGTTCGCGATTCATGGCATCGGCGAGGGCGGCTTCTACGGCGACGGCAAGGAGGCTCGCGACGGCAATGAGGATGCACGGTGATGGTTTCTCCTCGCGCGGTGACGGGTTGGGACAGATGGATCTGCGGTGATGGGTCAGACCCGCGCCTCCCCTTCCCGCGGCTGAGCTCTCTCACGCTCGTTCTTCCTCTCCTTCCCTTCGTGCTCGCCAGCAGTGGCACAAGTGGCAGCGACAAAACCCTAGTGGTGGCGGCGGCGTCATGTCCTTCTTCCTCTCTTCTTCCCCTTCCTGATTCTGCCTCCCTTTCTTTTTTCTTCGTTGTTTTCTTTCCCTCAGGTAGCCGTGTGTGTGTGTGTGTGTTGCGTTCTGTTGGGGAAAGGGGGAAAAGGTCCTGCTGAGTGTGGGTGAAAGGGGACCGGGTCAGGTAATGGGTCACTGGGTTAGGGTTTCTTTATTTTGAAAATTAGGGTTAAGGGTAATTCAGTAATTTTAAATAAAATTGGGAATTATATAATAACTGAAACCCATAATTAAATCCAACACTTCTTGTATATCGAAAATACTATTTTCTCATCAATTTTACGAATTATTTTCAATAAAATGCCCAAATCAAATAATTAGAAATAATATACTAAATTTCTCTATTTTCCCAAAACAGTAGTATTAAGTATTAACATTTAAAATACTAATTATTTAATCCGAATCATATATAAAATTCGTATTATTTCATAACTATCAACTTTATAATGCAAATAAAGGAAGTAATCCAATAATTGTAAAATTGGATAATAATCTCAATTTATTTCAAATTTAATAAATCAAAACTTGCTTTAATTATCTTTAATAAAATAATTTCTGAAATTAAGGTTATAAATAACTATATGATTTGAGACTTGATCATAAAAATATTTTTTAGAGATTCTGGGTCTTACAGTCTTACTATAGTTAAAATATTAACTCATTAAATTAAAGTAATTTAAATTAAAAGTAAATATCTAATTAAAAAATAATACATTATAAAAAATAACTTATATATTACTTAGCTTTAAAAAGAATTGAATAAAATTTATCTATTTTTTAACTAGTTAATTGTTATTATTGTGTCAAATTCACCACGAACTAATCGTGTTTGGTAAGAACTACGAATGAACCGTCAATTATTATAACATCAGGCCAGACTAACATTAATTATTTGAAGATATTTCCATATTATCTATTACTATAGGAAAATATGGCGTGAATTTGGTTGTTTTTGTCTACTTTAGACACCTTTATTTTCTTTACTCTTGAAAATAAAATAGCTAACTTTGATGTAATTCTAATCACATGTTAAAGTCAACAGACCATCAATTCAAGCAAAAACTTGCAATAAAATAATAAATAATCTACGTATATACCAATCAAATTGAATTGAAGTCATGCGATTCATGAGTAAAATGTTGATTAACAAGGGCCAACCAACGTTAAATAATTCGATGACAAAATATTTCGAGTAAATGGTCAAATTAATTTTTAAAAAATTATTTATTTTTAAAATAGGTTTTTGAAAAATTTTTTAAATTAAATTTATTTTTTAAAGATTTTAAATTAATTATATTAATTATGGAAAAGTATAGATAACTAACAAGAATTTTGAACAATGTGTAAACAATGTAAATTAATAGGGTTAAAAGAGTAAATTTAATTAGTAGTATTAAATTAGGTTGTAGTGTATTTTCATTTGATTGGTGGTTGTTTATGTTGTTCAAAATTTTCATTGTTCCCCTAGTACTCCTCATTAATTATTTTGTCATTTTTCTTGTTAATGGTGTCCAAATTTACTAACATGGCATGTTAAGTGACATCCTAATACATACCTAAAAGTCTTAATTAACTAGTAACATAATAACTTTATAAAATCGAAAATGTGTGGTAACCAAAAAAAATTAGCCAAAAACAGCCATAACTTGCTTTATTTAGCATTTATTAATTGTTGCAACAATTAATGAATGTTAAATAAGGCAAGTTCTGGCTGTATTTTTTGTCTTCCTAGCATTACTCTTACGAAATTAGATCAAATTAAAACCTAATTGAGGAAAGAACTTGAGGTATTGAAATCTTTTAATTTGGAGTTGATTTAATCTAATTTCATAAACTAATCATATTAACATTCAATTAAGATTCCTAGGTGTCTGCTAAGGTGTCACTTAACTTGCCAATTAGTAAATTTTGATACCATCAACAAAGAAAGTGACGGAAAAACCAACATGACTAATTTAAAATCTTTAAAGGACAAATTTGATGAAAAAAATCTTTCGAGAACCAATTTAAAAAACGAGTGATCTTTCATGAATTAATTTGACCATTTATTCAATGTTTAAAGCATGTGAGATAATATGTATCTTAAAATAATATAGGGGTGTATGCGTGTGCCTGTTAACACAAAACAAACATTGATATACAGAAGTTATATTAACGATTGTTGAAAATCGTTGCAATCTTATTCTCTGTGTTTTAAAAGAACAGTAATTTTCAAACTATTGATAATCCATTTTGTGATAGTTTAAAACGGTCACAAAATTCTAAAAAAACCATTGCTAGTTCCCGCTTTTCTTATAGTGGTGGTGTGTGCAAACGAAATTGGTTATATTAGTATAAATCTACCAATTTTTTTCGGGGAAATTTTGATTCTAAACCACGATTTATGAATATAAAACAAAATACATATAAATCCTTGTTCTAGATTTATGACTAAACAGTAAATATCGATAAATTTTTGTTTATACCATGATTTATGAACAAAATGAGAAAAACATGCTCCAAACACACTTTATAAAGAATAGTACTTATAAATTCCAATGAACCTATCTTAGAAAGAAACAGAAAAAAAAAAAAAAAAAAAACACTGGCTGAAAAGGATGATAAAGACTATATCTCTCCTAGTTATTTTATATGTGTGAAAATTTTATATTTTACGACGGATAAAAAAAATTAACCAGGACAAATAAGAGAATAAAAGAGATTAAAAGAAATTGTTTTTAATCTCATTCACTCTGTTATTTCTCCCTGTTGATCAAATTTCTTTTCCATTTATAATAAAATATGAAGTGTTGTGCACAAATAAAATAACTAATTATTTGTCTTGGCTATTCTTTTTAGAAATTGTTCTTTCTTAATCTATTGTCTTGTTAAGCTAGGTTTATTCAATTTTATAGACTGTAATAGTAAATTGTGTTTGAAACGTACGAAGTTCATTATAATTAGTTTGTTCATATTGTTTAGAACCAAGATTTATAGAAATATTTTGTTTGGTCATAAATCGATTTATAATTATTTTTCTAAGTGGTTTTAAACTATAATTTACATATAAACATGATATATGCTTTGTTTTGAGACACTCCGGTAATGTAATTTTTTAATGATATATATCTAATACCTTTTATTAATTGTTTTATATATGCTGAATTTCTTTTTTTAGTATAATAAATATTAAACTCTAAATCTTTTGGTCAAATAAATTTTAATATTATGTCATAAAATTATTTAAAAAAAAATAAACTAATAAAAAATATATAAATAATTATATCTCTAACCTAAATAAAAACTTTAGTAATATATAATTTATGATTAAGTACGATTTTAGTTCTTAAGGTATAGGACGAAAATTTTGTTCGTTTCCAATTTTTTTTACATACAAAATTGTCGTAAGATTTAAAACCAAATTTTAAAATTTTAGACCAAATTATCCATAACAAAATAATTATAAAATAAAAAAATAAGAAACAAAGAGTGTTTTTGCTCCTACGAAGGGAGAAGGAAGGAAGAAGAAGCTGTTTATAATCCACTTATACCTCCACTTTCATCGTACTTCCGTACGATTTTAGTTTCTAAGATAAAGATGATTTTAAAATTAAGTTAAATGTTAGAGACAATTTTATATAAAAAAAGATTAAAAATAAAAAAAATTCCACATATACTTTAAAGATGAAAGTGGTACTTAATCCTAAATTTACAAGAGATTCAACCATTACACAACAGAATATTTTGCTTGGCGAATCTCAACAACCTCCTTTGAATTGTTTTTGTTTTTTCTATTTTTTAAGCGGAGGGAGAATTTTGTATTGCTCAGCATAGTGGGGTACGCCAATATGAATATATGATTTTTCTACAGTGGCCAAGATTTAAAAGATTCATTTTGTTCAATCATGTCGTATATATGGTTTATTTTGTTCTTGCCTTAGGGATTTTTTATTTAAATAAATATATTAATTATTAAAATAAATAATTTTAAAAATTATTACTAAAATCCGTCCATTAATTTTATCTCGTTTATACTCACGTATTTTGTTTATATATACTGTAAACGAGATAAGACACGCGCGTATGTCTCATTTACACTGTAAACGAGATACGTATAAAACTATCTCGTTATACTATAAATAAAATAAGGCTGGTGGACGGCTATAAACATATGTTGTTGATGACAACAAAGTTTTGGGCCCCAGGTTAAACCTTTCAACCACTTTCCCCTCTCTTTTACCCCTTTCTGTCTATATTATCGAGTAATACGAGGATGGCGCACGCAGAAGGTAATGATCGGGACATCAACTGGCTGAATGAGACTTGGCATTACGCTGGGGCAGAGGACTTTGAGGTTAATTTTGTAATCTTAACTTTTATGCAATCCTATAAAAATATATATGTATATATTTAGCCATGGTTAGGGTACTTGCCAAAAACTAAAATACAGTTTGTATCACTAGGAATATGTCACTGATTGAAATTTGGAACTCTAGTTTATTTTTCCTGTATTAGGTTGTTACTACATAATTATTAACTTAGTAACTAGTAAAGTTTGATAATTAGAATATTAAGTTAAGTCAGACTTTGTTCGTTACATTGTTAATAACTTTATTGAATGTTTGTAATCCACGTAACAAAATGAGAAAATGTGTATTAATTAAGATTGTACATAGTCACAGAGAATGCCGTGTTGGCATAAATCCAGCTAGTACATACGTGTAAGATTTTGTTAGGGTTATGTGTAGAATAGTGAAGACACTTTGCTATGTTAATGGACCTATCCAATTATTTATTTTTTAATAATTGTGAATATATATTTTTTTGTCAAAGGCCTGGCCTTATCCTCCCCCGACGAGTGAACCATACCCTTCCTCTACCCGACGTCATCGTCCCGTATCTGAGGAGGCTAGATTCGGCAACACGGTGCCTCTCAGGAATTTCACATTCAACAACTCCCTAATTACGGCATTCGTAGAGCGATGGCGTCCAGAGACCCACACATTCCATCTCCCGTGGGGTGAGGCCACCATCACCCTACAGGATGTGGCGTACCACCTTGAGCTACACACACACGGGGACCCAGTTGGAGGGGTTCTTCCATGACTTCTACAGGTGGTACCACACGAAGACGTGGGAGTTTGGTGGAGCAGCTACTCGGTGCCAAGCCTCCAGTGGTTCCACAGTAGGTGGCGCAGAGGAAGGAGTCGTTCTCGCTGAAGCTTATAAGGCTGCGGGACCGTGTTCGTCGGATACCACTGACAGATGACCCAGAGACCCTTCGACAGTATACTACGTGTTACATCATGTTACTGATCGAAGGCTCTCTGATCATGGACAAGTCGAACAACTTGGTCCATCTGCGTTGGCTGCCACTGCTTCAAGACTTTAAGTGATGCCGGGCATTGTCTTGGGGCTCGGCTGTGCTGGCCTGAAGGCTACTACATCCCACCTCTGCCACCGCATCAGTAGCAGCCCCAAGATCCTGCCATCCAATCCATGCCTCATGCAGACCCTTGACCTACTGGACCTCAGCGTCAGACTCAACCTCCGCCGTGTGGTACCAGGCATCAGCTCCACTATTAGGATCCTCACCACCGGTGATGACTTATGTTTGTTGTTAATTTTATTAGGCCGAGTTTCTTGTTTTCATATTTATGGAAGTTGTATTGTATACCCGATAGTTATATGCTAACATTATATGTAGTCCTTTTATAATGATATTGTTTTTATTATGAAAAAATTTGGTGGAACTTGTAAGGGTGCTATGCAACTGAAATTAAAATATGTTACATAAACAATGACCGCGGATAGTTTTTAGCACAAGTCTTACAAGAATACATAACTATAACAAAGGGTTACAACTAGAATTTAAGAAACCAACTGGAATAAAACGAAACAGCTACAATAAAAGAAAACAACTACTGTAAAACAAAACTACTACATTAAAATGAAGCAACAATAATAAACGGACTATCAACCCTAAGAATCGTCCGCGGGTTGATTAGGATAACCCCTTCTATTATGACCGACTTGCCTGCAGAGGCTACACCGCTTCTCCTGTCACTCGACCTCATCCATGTCATTCTGGAACCTAGTGGACTCGGGTCTCCCAGTAGCCTTCCTGCGCATGAGTGGGTTAGGACGGACCAGTGTCCCATACCACTTTGGTATCGGTGGAAACTCCATCTCGTACACCTTGAACACAGCCTCCTGCCTGTAAATTGGATGAACATACGGAGCCCACTTGATGCTAGCGGTGGCACACCTAGCAAGCGCATGGCGGCATGGGTAGTGGAGTGCCTGAAAGAGTCCACAGTCACACAAACCCGCTGATAGCCGAACTCGGAAGGATCCTTGCAACCAACCCTCAAACGACTCTAACTCCTCCACGACAAACACAGAATCCCGCCGATCACAATGAGTAACATGCATCTTCGGGATGCCTTCTCAGTTCTTCTTAATTGGCTGCTATCAGCCTCCGGGAGAACCGGTCTCCAGCAGCCAGCTGTGACTGCGCCTCCATGCCCTTTGTGACGAACAACTTCTGCAACCGTTCATACGTGAAGCACACAATGGTAAAACTCAGAAAGTACCGTGTACCCTTAAGAACTGCATTGATGGCACTCTGATAGATTTTTTGTCATATGACCAAACCGCCGACCACTATCGCAGTGTTGTAGCCATATCTCTGGGTTGAAACGGCCAGCCCAGTCTGCGATCCCAGGCGACAACCCTCTCAAGGCATTCATGTACCACTTGTAACCACCCTTGCTTGGACTATAAGCGGCATTCATAAGGTATCGCTTGCCCTCAGCTGACTTAAAATGAGTTATACAGTTGGTGGCCATGTGTCTAATACGATAAGCATGGAACGCTCTAGGAGGATGTCAACCATTATCATCGGCATTGAGTGCAGCCTTGATGGCTTGCGATCTATCGGAGATAACCAACAGGCCTTCTTGTGGGGTAACATGGCGTCTCATATTAGTAAGAAAGAACAACCATGACTCCGTACTATCGGACTCCACAATGGCAAAAGCAATAGGCAGGATATTGCTGTTGCCGTCTTGTGCCACTGCAATAAGCAACACCCCACCGTATCTGCCATACAGATGTGTGCCATCGACGGAAACAAATGGCTTGCAATGATTGAAAGCCTCAACACAAGATGAAAAAGTTCAAAATACTTTGTCGAAGTATGGTACGACCCGTAGCTCACAAATAGTTCCCGGTAAATAACTCTACAGCGCCTGAAGCAGTTTCGGCACCTTATTGTATGACTCATCCCAATCCCCGTAGATCTGAGCAATTGCCTTTTGCTTTGCCATCCACACCTTTCTGTAGGAGGGTTTGAAGTGATAGCTCTGTCAGACCGCACCTTGTAGGACAGGGATGCTGACGGATGGGTTAGACTGTATCAATGGCAGGATGACCTTGTAGATGAGACTGCTATGCAACTGTTGATGGTCTTCGGACATGGTGGGTGCTAAATAAGTATGCGCTCCACCAACCCTACGGACCTCCCTAACGAAATAAAACAGCCATGTTTGGAAACTACTTAATATATAGCAACCATAAATGAGTAAGTACGCCTCAATTAAACTTGAACTCACCAATATCCGAGGTTTTGTCAAAGGGCAACATGGAGACTCCATGGACACCCATTTGCAGCTTGACGGCAATGCACATGGTACTCTAACCGGTCCGATTCGATCACCCGGTACTTAGCACTCCTGTGAATACTGTAGTTCTTCATGCCCTGCATCACTGCATCTCAGCATTTGAATTTATGTCCGACCCAAAACTCTACACCACCGTCTAGGTTATAATCCTCTTCCCCCGTGTTGGAAAATAGAGTTCTCTCATGCATGGCGTCCAAATCCAATGTATTATAGTAACTTGGTACATCTGATAGCGCCGGAATTGGGTGGAGGGAGGCAAAACATGGCGCACCGTTGTCTCGGTGGACGTCTCCAGTACAAACTCTTCCTCATCGCTCCTTCAGAGGAATCACTATCGGCACTATCGGCAACGAACTCTTCGTCGGAGTCTTCCTCACCCACCTCCATGTCTTCCACTAGAATGGCGACATGAATGGGTGGTGGTGCGAGAGGTCGGTCATCCTGGACATAGGTCGAGTGTACAGAACCACCACCACCAACATCTCCAACCTCGGCCGACAGCCCCATCACTTTTTCCGCCATGATTCTTCCATGGATGTCAAACATGAGGCGCACATGCTCGTCCCTCAGAAGCCAAAATAATCAAAACCGGAAAATTCCATTACCCAACTGTGCTGGCAACCTATATCCCACCCTTCCGACCTCCCTCGTCCCTATTCCACCAAGGTTGCTCAATATCAAAATCTTCAACTTGGACAACAAACTTACACGCTGAGTGCGCAAGAGTATCAGATTCTCACACTCAAATATCACCCTATTGTCGTCATTTCTCATACAACAGTTGGGGTAAACACACACAACTATGTATACCCTATTATTGGTCATTTTTGCCTTCTTTTTGTGAGAAAAACGGGAGAGAAGAAGATATGAAATGTATGTGGAGAATGGCAAGGATTGCACATCTTTTTATAGCTACTAAAAATTTGTCTTACTATATCTCGTTTACACTGTAAACGCATTGACTTAACATGTATGTAGTTTACACTGTAAACGAGATAAGACTAATGGACAAATTTCGATAATAATTTTTAAAATACTTTATTTCAATAATTAATACATTTATTTAATTTATTTAAATAAAAAATCCCTTGCCTTAGCCTTCACTTCCTATTTTGGCGGTCCAAAAAGGAGCAACAAATAAAAAATATTTGTTATGATGTCTAAAAATTTGATAATTATTAAAAAAAGTTAAATAGTTAAAATTTAATTTTATAATATAAAAATTAATAAATTTTAAATATTTAAAATTTATTATAAAAAATAAATTCAATAAAATTTTAACATTAAATAATAGACTCCATAAAATTTGTCTAAATCAAACATACATTTAAATTTTAATTAAATGTGTATCTAGTAATTTATTATGCGACTAATTTTTTTATATATGGATAATTTCAATGCGAAATACGAGAATATTTAATTATTTTAATATCTTATATTGTTATAGTAGCATCACAAAATGACATTGACATTTTGTAAAATATTTTTTTAATTGCAAAAAGATAAATGTTATTGACATTTTGTAAAGACAAACGAAAAACACATAATTTGAATAATTTTACTCTTAATAATTCAATATCGAACAAAAAAAAAAGAGTCCACATCATGCGTGTGTTCACTATCCATTAAGAGTACATGTATCCAGCTATATTTTCAAACCAAAAGTCTCCTCTTGCACCTCACCTATATATATATATTTTCTTTGAAAAATATACTTTTTGAGTTTTGAGTACTATAATATGGACCACTTCTCCACAAACTAAAAGAAAAAAATGTTAGAATAAATTAATTTCAATAATCCAAATCATTCATATTGAATCACTAAAATATATTATAATGTGGAAGTATATTTTTATACATAAAAGTTAGAAATTGATGGAAGAATTTGGATCTTGTGGTTCTTTCGATCTTCTTCAACCAAAACCTTCTATATTCCTAGGTGGCTGAACTGCAACTCTTTTGATGGGGAAAGAGCAACAAAGGCGGCTTTAGTATATTGGGGAACGAAACCTGAAGGCCTATTTATATTTGAACACGGCACCCATTAAACCCTAAAGCCCAAATAAAATAGTATCTAAAGTCCAAAAGATAATATATCTAAAATCTAAAAGATAATTATCTAAGGAACAAAAGATAATATCCGATTTTATTCTCATTTAATTCCAAATCAAAAGTAATAATGACTTATTCAATTTAGCATTTATAACAATAAATGAGATCACCATTATATAAGTCATTTAATTTAAAATAGCATAATTTGTGATTATAATTAATATATGTATTGCCCACAAACAAATTAGGAAATTAAAATAATTTCCTAACAATCTCCCACTTGGGCTATACATATATTCTTTCCTGACATAATCACATTTTATAAACTTTATGCGCGCATTTGAATGCTATTTCTCTCATTACTTTAACAATATGGTCTGTCTCATACATTAGATATGGAACTACCGCAACTTTTATCACATTAATGTCGTGACTAAACCACGACAATCACCATCCTAATATACTTAACGACATAGATCAAATTTGGATGAGTAATATGGAAATTACATGCCAAGTGATCTCATGCATGTCTATTTCGAGCTGATCCAACTTTAAAACTTTATTGAGATCAAACACAATACAAATATTACAAAATGAACATTTCACATAACATGAAATAAACCATCAACTTAATTCTGTAGAAAAATAACTCAATATCTGTCATAGGCATATAGTATAAAATAAACTCCCACTAAACCAAGGCATCACAAATATTGACACCTATTCGAGCAGTGTGCTCATGAAAGACTTTAGGGATCAATCCCTTGGTTAATGGATCTGCTAGCATATATTCTGTTCCTATATGTTCTATGAAAATCTGTTTTTCTTGAATTTTCTCCTTGACAACTAAGAACTTGATGTCTGTATGCTTCGATTTTGTCAAGTTCTTATTGTTATTGGAGTATAGTACTACTGACTTATTGTCACAAAATATCTTTAATGACCTTTCAATGTCATCTACTATACGAAATTCAGTGACAAAGTTTCGCAACCATATGCCATGAAATCGGAATCAGAGTACCTAATGATCTCCAAATTTTCTGATCTCCGATAAGTAAGCACGTAATCCATTGTTCTCTTTAGATAACGCATTATGCGTTTAACATCTATCCAATGATCCATGCCCGGATTGCTCAAGTATCTACCCAATACTCCCACTATAAATGATATATCGGGACGTGTGCAGACTTGAGCATACATTAAGCTCCCTAGTGCTGATGCATAAGGTTTATCATGCATTGCTGTCCTCTCAAGATCATTTTTAGGGCATTGCTTGAGACTGAACTTGTCTCCTTTAGCTACGGGTGTGTCCATCGGTCTACAACCTTCCATGCCATATCTACTTAAAATCTTTTCGATATAGTTCTTTTGTGATAATCCAAGAATACCTTGAGAATGATCTCTTAGTATCTCAATTCCTAATACAAAAGAGGCATCACCAAGATCTTTCATTTCAAATTTGTTCGATAGAAATTTCTTAGTTTCATGCAACAAGCCTATATCGTCACTGGCAAGCAGAACGTCATCAACTTATAAGACCAAAAAAGTATTTACTCCCACTGAGCTTGCGGTATACACACTCATCTATGATATTTACCTCAAAACCATATGAGGTAATGACTTGATTAAACTTGTGATACCATTGACAGGAAGCTTGTTCGAGACCATAGATGGATTTTCTCCTTTCTCTATTGAATCTCCTTAATAACACTTCTTGAGGTTGTTGAGCTTGCTGTATGGGTTGGGATTGAGGATGATTCTCATTATTTTCCTATGTTGTAGCAGTATCTTGAGCAACAATAAAATTCTCATTGTTCTCTTGTATTGTAACTGGATCTACAGTAGGATTCTCATTGTGCTCTTGTACTATAACTGTATCTTGAACAATAATAGGCACAAAGACCTGATTATTGTCAGTTATAGAATCCTCATCAAAAGCAACATTCCTAATATTTTATTCTCCCCCCCCCCAAACTCAACATCCTCAAGAAATCTCGCATTTTTCGTCTCAAAAATAGACCTTGATGCAGAATTGTAAAACTTGTACCCCCGTGAATGCTCAACGTAACCAACAAAGTAGCAAATAATTGTCCTTGAGTCCAGTTTTCTTTCATGCGGCCTATAAGGTCGCGCCTCAGCTGGACATCTCCAAATATGCAAATGCTTTATACTGGGCCTTTTCCCAGTCCAAATTTCATATGGGGTTTTGTTAACTGCTTTACTTGGCACCCTATTAAGGATGTACACTGCGGTCTTTAAGGCTTTTCCCCAGAGTAATTCAGACAAGGAAGAATGACCAATCATACTTCTCACCATGTCTTTAAGAGTTCGGTTCCTTCGCTCTGCAACACCATTCATGCTAGGTTTGTCTGACATGGTGTATTGCGGAACAATACCACACTCCTCTAGGAAAAGAGCAAAATGCCCGGGACGTTGCTCACCTGAGCCGTCATATCTTCCGTAGTATTCACCACCATGATCAGATTTGACAGCTTTAATTTTCTTTCCAAGTTGAAGTTCAACTTCAGCTTTGAAAGACTTGAAAATATCCAAGGCTTGGGACTTTTCATGAATTAAATATAGATACCCGTAACGAGAGTAATCATCTATGAACATAATAAAGTACCGTTGTCCATTCTGAAAGACAGTAGGGAATGGGTCACATATATCGGTATGTATCAGTTCTAAGACATCATTAGCTCTCTCGGCACCTAATTTCCTTTCGTTTGTCCTTTTTCCCTTTATGCACTTAATGCAGAATTCAAAGTCTGCCAAATTTATGGGTCCAAGAATTCCATCCGACACGAGCTTCTGATTCTCTATTTAGAGATGTGACCTAGGCGTTTGTGCCATAATGTTGCTGAATTCTCATTTAGTTTTTATTTTGTACCCGTTTGTAGTATTTTATTATTATAGGAATTTAAGTCAAGCCTATATAGATTATCTACCAAATAACCAGAGCAAATATTATTCGAATTACAGAAGAGACAGACTTTATTGTCTCCGAATGAACAAAAATAACCTAATTTGTTCAAACGTGAAACAGAAATCAAGTTCCATCGAATTGACGGTACATAAAATGTCTCTAATAAATCCAAGTAAAATCCACTCGTGGAACATAATTTAAAGGTTCCTATAGCTTCGACTGCAACTATATTGTCGTCTGCCACATAGATGTATCTTTCAGCATCACTTGGCGGTCGGCTCCACAGGCAACCCTGCATAGTAACACTTACATGAGTAGTAGCAGCAGAATCTACCCACCAAGTATCAACAGGTGCATAACTTAAACTAGCCTCAGAACAAACGAAAGTAAGAATTATACCCTTCTTTACACGCCAGGTGGCATATTTGGTACAATCCTTCTTCATGTGTCCCACCTTCTTACAGAAGAAACAGGTTGAAACTTGATCCTATTTCTTAGCCTTTTTCTGCTGAGAAGGCACATCCGTAGTGGTATTACGCTTTCTTTTATACTGAGAAGACGAAGCCATGTGAGCACTTTTAGTCTTATCTTGCTGTAGCCTCTCTTCTTCTTGCACACAGTGAGATATAAGCTCATTTAAGGACCAAGTGTCCTTTAGAGTGTTATAACTCACTTTGAATTGTCCAAAGTGTGCAGGAAGGGAAATCAAAATGAAATGCACGAGTAAATCTTCAGACAACTCTAACTTTAGTGCTTTCAATTTTGAAGCAAGATGAGACATTTTCATAATGTACTCCCTTATGTTCCCTTTACCTTTATACCTCATGGAGACAAGTTTTCTCAAAAGACTATTTGCCCTCCGCCTTTTCATTCTTAGTAAAGAATTTTTCAACATCCTTTAGGAACTGTTTGGCATCTTTATCCTCAGTAATTGAGCCCCCGAAACGCCTCAGGAATTGAGCGTTTCATGATCATAATGCTCATTCGATTGGATCTCTCCCACTTCTCTATTTTAACCTCATTGAGATTTTCTGGAGTGGAAGTGGGTTTCTCCTCTCGAAGAGCTATATCCAGATCCATACAATCGAGGACAATCTCCACGGTATCCTTCCAAACTTTAAAGTTTGAACCATTTAGCATAGGAATACTGCTAATTTGTGCAGAAACATTGGTAGCTAAAGTCATAGTTTCTAGATTAGAACAAATAAACATGCAGTAAACATTAGTTAAATAATGGAAAAAATTCCATATTGAGATATCTAGAACAACATTAATTTTCAATCTTTAGATAGAAAAATTAACTGTAAGTGATACTCTCATTGCAATAATCAAATATTGTCAAAATTCCTGTCACACATGAAGCCTTTCTTTGAACTGACTTAATGCGCACATGGAGACTTAAACTTCGCAACCTATTTATTACCGCATATATTTTCTATTAATTGGCCAAACAATAACCTTCCTTTGGGTCGATTATTGACCGCATAATTAATAGAAAATAAACAAAAGTGTGTAATGCTTATTATTTGGCCAAACAATAAACTACCTTTGGGCCGATTATTGTTCGCATAAATAATAAGCATCACTTTGGGCTGACCAATATTCGCATGAATTATATATAACCATATTCCTAATATTTTAAATAAATTAATTTTCACAAAAGAGGCTACTTTGGCAGCATAATGTTCAATCAATTTATTCCAAAACCAAATTTTTTATAAAATAGATGGTATAATAATCCAAATTGTTACTAATTTCTTTATGTAACAATTAAATTTTTTTATTATTATTAATATGTACATATAACTTGGCCAAATATAAATCTTCTTTTGAGTAAATTAATATTCGCATAAGTGACATATACATAATAATCCTTATATTCTAAAAGAAATTATTAATCAATTATATACTAAATTAATAGTATACATAATTAGATCTGAAACAATTATAATTTAATAATACTCCATCAATATTTTAAAAGAAATTATCAATTTTATAAACAAAACAAAATGGAACATGCTTTACAGTAGCTGTACGTAAGAATGTATATATATAATCGAAAGAATAATATATATTATACATGTATATAAAATTGGCCTAGAACGCAATCTGACAATGCATATATATGGAAGCGTTTCATATACAAACCAATTTATATGTATGTATATAGGAACCAATTTATATATATTGACGCTCATACACAACGCAAAACAATTTCGTATTTATATACGGACCAAGTTCGTATGCGTGCAACAATTTCATAACGTATATATATATATATATATATATATATATATATATATATTGATTCGATGACAATAAAAAAAATAAAACTAAATATTTTGATGATTAAATTATGGATAGCTCTGATACCACTTGTTAGAATAAATTAATTTTAATAACTCAGATCATTTATATTGAATCACCAAAATATATCATAACGCGGAAACGTACCTTTACACATAAAAGTCAGAAATTGATGGAAGGATTTGGATCTTATGGTTCTTTCGATTTTCCTCAACCAAAGCCTTCAGTATTCCTAGGTGGTTGAACTGCAACTCTTTTGATGGGAAAGAGCAAGAAAGGCGGCTTTAGTATATTGGGGACCGAAACCCTGAAGGCCTATTTATATTTGAGTATGGCACACATTAAACCCTAAAGCCTAAATAAAATAGTATCTAAAGTCCAAAAGATAATATATCTAAAATCCAAAAGATAATTATCTAAGGAACAAAAGATAATATCCGGTTTTATTCTTATTTAATTCCAAATCAAAAGTAATAATAACTTATTCAATTTAGCATTTATAACAATAAATGAGATCACCATTATATAAGCCATTTAATTTAAAATAGCATAATTTATAATTATAATTAATATCTCACAAACAAATTAAAAAATTAAAATAATTTCTTAACAAAAAATAATTTAACACAGCGTAACAGATTTCACATAAATATTCAATATCATATATTATCATATTAATAAAAATGATTGACTCAATAACCATATATTGATCACGTCAAAATTAAAAGTCATATAAATAAATTCTAAACATTTAATTAAGATAATAAAAATAAAAAATCATACCTGTTCAGGAGCTAAAATTAAAATAATGTGGGGGCAGAAGGTGATGATTGAGATTTGAGAGGAGTCACGGCACCAATAATAACTTGTACTAGTTTTGGAGTTGGCCAAAGACAGCAAAGCTTAACTATAAAAGCTTCAAAATCATATTACTACAAAAGCTCTACACTCATTTATTCTCATTGAAAATCACGCCATCAAATTTCTATGAACGTATTAACACATGTATGGATCATTATATGGATGTCATGATGATGATTGCCAATATAATTTATCCCTTAATTCATGAAGAATTCTTACCTAATTATGGGTAGGCTTTTAATTAATTGCTACATATGCAACACCTTTTTTTCTTCCCCACTGATTTATTCATTGACCCGCCCACTACACTTCGTTGAAAAATGTCATTAGGTATGGAGCTTAAAGCCTGCTTTGTTAAAACATGTATAATTATAGGTTCTTGGTAACATGTGTTTTATTAAAATTTATTGATTTATTTATATTTTTAATACATTATTAAATATATTAAAAACATCAAAACTTTTATTATTATACTCTTAAAGCATATTCTTATAATACAAGTTAATTAAATTCATAATTATATTGTTTATATAGTACATTTGGTTAGAATTATATATAAAAATTATAATGGTATCGGAAACATGCTTTGGAAATTTTGTACTTTACTAATTGACGAATTAATGTTTAAATTAGTCTCAAAAAAGTATGCATGAGTTAATTTAATTTTTAAAAGACATTAATGTGAATCAATTTGGTCTTTATTAAAAAAATTTTATTAAATATTACTATTAAGTAGCACGTGACATGTTAAGAATGATAATTTTATCAGTTAGGCGGAAGTTAATGATTGGACTCATTTTTTTCACATTAGTATTTTTCAAAGACCAAATTAAGGCATTAAATTTTTAAGAGACCAAATCAATTTATACACTATCGTTGAAAAAGTATAACTAGACAATAAAAATACTAAACAATGTAAATAATAAATAGATCAGATGTTCAATTTATTAGGTGTGGATATAATTATTTTAATATTAAAATTTAGGTAGATAATTTGAAAATATAATATATTTTTATTTTATTGGACTAATTTTAAAATCTATTGTTCACATTATTCATAAAAATTATTGTTTACCTAGCAAAGTCAATAATATTAGAGAGATGATAATATAAAGTTATCTTATTTAATTTAATATTTATACTTTTATGTATGTAAAATTTATATTTACACATTTATATATCTAATATTATTCAATTATTCCAGCAGTAATTAAAAAAGAAAAAATTATCATAAAACACCATTAGCACATATTCATTAGTGAAAAAGAATAATTAAATTAAAATTATTCTAAAAGACCTAATAAAATTTATTTAAGAATAAGTCCGAAAGAAATTTATAAGACGACCATAATATCCCTTAGTATTATCATCGTTTTCCATTGTAATTGAGTTTTCTTTCCACCTTTATGTCCACCGACTCCACCAGATTCCCTTAAAAACTCTCTTTCTATGCATTAAAGAGTTGT
This sequence comes from Arachis ipaensis, assembly GCF_059453495.1. Classification (NCBI taxonomy): domain Eukaryota; kingdom Viridiplantae; phylum Streptophyta; class Magnoliopsida; order Fabales; family Fabaceae; genus Arachis; species Arachis ipaensis. Next base: position 29,378,458 of record NC_142441.1, on the reverse strand, counting down.
AACAAGAAGATTCTGGCGAGGCTTGTTTGCATATATAGTTGCAATTGATTTTGGATAGCCTGATTCTATCGATCTAAAATCTCACGTAATTATCGATGATAATGAGTTCTGAATGAAAAGCTTATAGAATTTTACTAATCTTTTATAGAGTTCAACTATTAAGCCAATTTTTTTAAGTTAATATTAGAGTTAAGTACGATTTAGATTTTTATTGTATAGGTCAAAAAAATTTTTGTTTTTAATTTTTTTTGTATACAAAATCGTTTTTAATTAAGGTTTAATATAGTTTTAAAATTATCTTTTTGACCTAAATCTTAAAATTTTAGACTAAATTATCCCTAAAAAAATTATAAAATTTAAAAAAATAGAGAAACTATTAATGGAGAAAAAAAAACCACAAAAAAATCATTAATGGAACACCAACAACAACACACAATATTCAACAACAACATGGTATTCAAATTTAAGAATAACAACATTTCTTTTTCTTCTTCATCACAGCATTAGCAACAACAACAATGGAATCAAAAACAAAAACAGACGACATAGAAGAAACAAAAGCAGAAACAGCGATGACGAGCGTGGAACAATGGCAAGCACGCGAGGAGCAGTAGCAACAACAACTCTGTCTTCTCCACAACGCCATCTCCACCACGACCGCTCATGGACGTGCTTTTCTTCCGCGAACGGCAGATATCCTCTTCTTCCCTTTTCTAGCGGCGATCTCGTAACATAGAGGCAGCGGTGGCAGCGCAGCGGTTCCAACAAGCTCGTGCTCACACTCTCTCTCACTTCCCTGTATTCTCCCTCTTTTCTCAATTTCTCATATTTTTTTCTATCTTTATTTTAAAAAAATAATGAGATGAAGAAGAAGGAGGAAAAGAAGAAGAGATGTTGTGATGAAGAAAAAAAAAAGGAAGAAGAGAAGGGTATTTTGGTTCGAAGAACGATTTTAAAACTACGTTAAATTTTAGGGACGATTTTATATGCAAAAAAAAGTTGAGAACGAAAAAAAGATTTCGACTTATATCTTAGAGACCAAAATCATACTTAACCCTTAATATTATGAGAGATATTAAAAATTAGTTATAACTTCGTGCTATTATTAAAAAGTTGTTAGTACTGTTGTAACCGTTTTGGTCCCTTTTTTTTATCAAGACTAATAATAGTTAGCATAATAGAATATTAGTCTTAAGCATGTATAAATACTTGTATCAGTGAAGATTAAAACTAATGCAGTAATACACATTATTCAATTTTTCTTTCAATCTTCCTTTTTCTAATCTCCTCACTATTCTTACATGGTATCACGAGCTGTAATAATTCATTGTTGATAACACAAATTTTGTAATTTCTGTTAATAACTTAGTAATAGTTTTTCAATCTTCATTCACCACCAACAATGTTGCTGCCAACAAATCTCTCTTTTCCATTAGTTGAAAGCTTTCTGATGATAATTTTTTAACATGGAGATATCTTGTAACTCATAATTTGTGGGCAAAAACTAGAAAATCACCTTGACAAGAACAAAATTTTGTAACACTCACTATTAGAATGTCACGTTTTCAACTGCGCTACTCTTTTGATAGCAAAAATATTACAACTTTCATATATTTAATAATAAAATATGAGTCTTTAACTCGAAACCGTATCGTTGTTTTCTTAAAAAAACAGAAATACTTTTAAATTTTTACCAACATACATGTACATATATACAAAACTTCTTATACAAGTAACTTACAATTATTATATACATATATATCATACAATCACCATTCCTATCCCTCTTACAAGAATATAGTAATAAAAGTGAGGGAAAAACTATAACATATGTATACAAACAGAAATAGCATATCTAAGAACTTAGCAAAAATTCTGCAAACTTCATCGTTCGTCCTGAAAAGAGAAGTCTGTAGGGGTAAGAACATTGTTCTCGCAGGTTCTCAGTAGAGGGTTTAAGAATTATCATAAGAGGATACGTATAAAAAGAAGAATGGATTTTGAAAACAGATATCTTCGTTCGTCATATGAATCCTTTTTAAACCACAACAATTAATAGTACAAAAAAGCCAACTTCATATCTTTTCTTATAGAAAGTTCCAATCTCAACAATTTGCATAATATTTCAATACATACCAAAGGGTCAATCAATCTTTAAACTTACCCATTATGGCCTCCGTCCCAAACATAACTAATCACAGCCTCCAACCCAATATATAATCAAATCTTGGCCTCCGGCCCAACAAAACCCATCATCGTTACCATCAAATCACTACCAAATACTCAAAATAGAAATCAATCACAAGCACAAACAAATACAAGGCAAACACATTTAAAAAACAGTTACAATAAGTATCACAGTTACCAGTTAAGCAGAATTTATCAGATAGGCAAACCAAAATACTTAAGCACACCCAAACAAAACAAATAAATGCAACATGATACATGTCTGTCCTACTGGTCGTGAGCTCACGTGTCGGTAAATTGCCAAAGCCCGACACATCCGGTAACTAACCCGGACATTGTCTTTAAGTTGCACACTAACATATCTCAGCACATCGGCTGGCCATTAGAGGAAGAGTGCCCTGTCACCATTAGAGGGATTATGTGCCCTGTCACTATTAAAAGGATTATGCGCTTGTCATCATTAGAAGGATTATGTGTCCTGTCACCATTAGAGGGATTATGTGCTCTGTCACCATTAAAGGAATTATGTGCCCTATCACCGTTAGAGGGAATACGTACCCTGTCACATGCAACCAGCGAGAAATCATAGACAAATGGAATCAACCACCGTCCTTGCCAACTTATCACATTTATTGTCTTTTTATCTATTTCATTCTTAGTTTCAAAACACTCCCACTTTCTTTACAACACTCTATCCAACACCTTTTCCTCCGATCCTTGTTCCTTTAAAACCATTTAAAATTTAAATTCCTTTCAAAAGATTCAAAACTCATTTTACAGACTTCAATAATTTCTTAGAAATTCGCTAAAACGCCTCAAAACATACTCCTTCCTTTAGTAAAATCAAAATTAAATAAAATAGTTCTTTAATCAATTTTAACCAAAACAATAATCTTTAATTTTTATAAAAATTTAGACAGCATCTCCTCTAAAACTCGGACTTTTGCCACCTTTCAAGGGTACCAAATTATTTCTCAAAACCCTTCTAAATCATTTTCAAATAGCAAATCATTTTCAATAATCAAACCGTTTCCAAATATCAAATCCTTTTCAAATCTATTTTAAACCAGATTCCGATATCAAATCAGGTCTGATATCAAACCAAATTTTAATATTAAATATGTTCCAATAATTCAAGAAAGACCAATTCAACATCAGCCAACTATTCAGAATATTCAACTTTCTCAATCGATCAATCAATCAATCAAACAATTTCATTCATTCAAAATAACTCAATTCAATCCATAAGACTTACGAGATCACAAAAATATACTTTTCGCTTTAATATCAACATGTAACAACTCTTGAAAGTAAAATAAGTTTAAAAAATGCTCCCCTACCTCAAATTGTCAAACTCAGAGATTATTAAACACAGCGAACCACCCTTTTTCTTTAGGTTCATAGAAGCAGCAACACTTTTGACCGTTCCCGTGACAGCAGCAGCCATCAGACACCGCATGCAATCACAGTAACTCAACCTGTACCACTAGGAGGAAAGAACAGGGACAAGAGCACCTCCAACGGTGCTTCCAGTGACCACAGCGTCGTTCTCCAGCGACAAAGGCACGACAGCCATGGCAGTAGTAGCAGCGGAGCTCCAACGGCGGCAGAACCACCCCGCTATGCCGTTTCTCTCCTCTGCATGTGACACGACAGCTCTCCTCCTCCTCTGGTTCGTGCGACGATGGTGGCAGCAGCGATGGGTCCAACAGCATCTGCCGACTCCACAGACGCGAATGAATGATGGCGACGGCGAAGCAGGCTTGGCGGCAGGGCGTGGTGGCGCAGCTAGTTCCCCCTTCCTTTGTTCACATTGCAGCCCTCTCTTCTCTCCCTCTCTGCTTCTCTTTCTCTCTTTCTTTCGTTTCCTTCTTCTGCGTGTGTGTGTCCGTTTGTGAGGGAGTAAGGGGTTGGGGGTATGTGTGTGGGTGGCGGATGTTGAGGGTAGGGGTATTAGGGTTTGTGTTTTGTTTGTAAATTAAGGTTAGGGTTTAATTTGGGAATTACGGTTTGGGTGGAGCATTAATTTAAAATCAAATTTAATCCAATATAATTAACTTTAAGAATATTATTTATTTTTCAACTTACAAATTATTTTTAATTAAATACTCTAATTTAAAATTAGAAATAATTAAATAAATTTTCTTTTAGTTCATAAAATTCTCATTATTTTCAGGGTAATTTACTGAAATAAACCAAATGCACCCCAAAATTTCCCAGATCCCCCAAAACAAAATTTTCTTCGTGAATGTCCCAAGACACATTTCTATATAAGAAAATAGTACTAAATCGAATAAATAGATTTGAAATGCATGCAACTTTAGAAAGGCCATAAATCGAAACAATAAGTTTCAAACTAGGAATGAACATAAATCGAAATGATTGAATTCGATTTATGAATGCATGTAAATCGAACCAATTGAGTTCGATTTATAACACGTGAAGCAAGCCCATCATAAATCGAAGCTAATGGTTTCGATTTAGTGGTTTTTGTAAATTGAAATCCATAGATTCGATTTACAAGCATTCTGCATCTCAACTAGTTCTAATCCAATGGATTCGATTTATGCACATTTAGCCTATATAAGCAAATCGAATTTCATTCATTCGAACTACAACCAAAACGAACACCACACCCAACCCCACCGCCCCAAAGGCGAGATTTACGGATAGCCGCCACGGAAAGATCAAAGCTGGAGACATCGTTATATCGACTAGATGGAGTCGCACATATTGTTGGCGCCATCCACCTCGATGTTAGTGAAAAAAGTTTCCTTTTTTAAGCAAACAATAGTTATTTTATTAATGTTAAAATATATGGTGCGGTGGTTCATTAGAGTCTATAATTAGAAATTAGGAAGAAATTTATTTTTTAATTAAACTGCATGGTATAGACTAGTAAGTTATTAAGCGGTTAGATTTTGATAAGTGGAGTAGGTAACTAAGAAGGTTGTTTTGGAATTTAAGATATGTTAGATTTTTGAAGTTCTTATTCTTATGTGCGACGAGACATGGTTAATGAGTAGCGACAGAAAAAAGTTTCTTGATTTCTTTGACTTAGATAGTTATGAATAGAGATGTGATGAAAGTTTAGATTTTTTATTTTTTTAATAAGTTCTTTAATAATTTTCTGTTATGGTAAACAAGTTTTCCAAGAAAGATCATGCTGTGTTTATCGTTTTCATGTTTTTCGTTTGTTGAAGATTGTATTGTACATGTTGTGATAAGGAATTTTCTATCGTTGTGCAGCCCATCCCTACATCAGTAGCATGAGACGGCAACACGGTATGCCGTTAGATGTTAGGATAGTTCCGTACTTGCAGATGGCAGGATTATACCATCTTGCGAGACTGAATGAGACATGGTTTTGATTAGACGAGCCATTGGTTAGTGCATTCATGGAGAGATGACAGCCTGAGACACATACTTTTCACATGCCGTTCAGGGAGTGCACGATCACGCTCCAAGATGTGGCATACCAGTTAGGGCTCCCGATCGACAGTCAGTATGTCAGTAGATGCCTTACGGATTTTGCGCGATATGTTGAGGGTGGCCGGCCAGCGTGGGTATGGTTTGAGGAGTTACTGGGTGTTTTGCCTCCTGCGAACTGCATCGACAAAATCATGGTGAAGTGTACATGGTTTCTGAACCCGAAATGTGCCTCTGTGGCATTCTGAAGTACCTTGATCGAGACGGTAGCATCAGCTCTAATCATGGGCAGTATGAAGGTCGATATAACATGATAATCAAGCTTCCTATGATCACCAGATATCGATGTGGCTAGACATGTGTGAGGACCATTATATCGTTTTACCTTCCAAATACCTCTGCACTGGCGGAGGCTAACCCGAATGAGCCATGCACACCCGCTTCCAAACTCCTTGCACTTCCCATAGTACTTGCGATTATCGGACTCCAATACCTTGTACTCAACCCTACGACGAATGCTATATGTCTTCACGCTTAACAAGACTTCTTCTTTATCCTGAAACTGCTGACCCACTTGAAATTCAGATACAACTCCTGTATTCTGTGTCTCCCTAGCACCGAACCCAACAGGTACTCCCGGATCCGCCTCAGGTGCCATGGCATCCAAGTCTAAAGCTGAGAAGTGTGGGGGGTACTGATTGGTACCCGAACTAGATGCTCCCCCACCGACAATTGGGGTCGGCCATGGTATGTCGTCATCACTATCATCTGCTATTGTGGCAGGCTCCACATCATCTTCATCATCATCAAGCAGTGCATCCTCAACCCCATCGGGTACTCCAACCTCTCCAACGAGCGGGACCATTGCAGGAGGTCTGGGCGTCACAAATGCTTCCTCCCCCAACGGGCCAGTCTCACCAAATCCGGGGTCACCATCATGGTTGACATTGAATGCAAAGGAAGGAGAAGCAACTAAACCCGCCTCAAGTGCAATAAATGGTGCAGCCGAAAAGGAACGAACAGGCATGAAACTAGAGCAGGCTGGATGTCCTACGGATTCAGGATTCCAATTCGAACCTCCAGAACTAGATACCGCATCAACAAGCTTAGCCAACAGTTCTAGAGTCCTCACCTCGGGGAACTGACGGTGACAATGGTGCAGAACTTGCAAGTCTTCGTCACTGCCAATAATAAATGAATCATACTTCACATCATCGCGTAACGCGGATATCGGGATTCTGTAGAACAATTTCTCCACCCGTTTGATGCCAAGCAAACTTAGTTTCTGGAGTATAGTATCCTTAAACTCAGCAAAACTCATGGAAGGTTTGAGAAAAACACACAATGGGTCCTTATCAGTGAACTTAATACCTGATCGCATTTTTTTCTTAATGGACCCTCTATAATGCACAAGAGCTACAAAACTCTCATCACTAGCCATGTGAATCTCACTATTCTGAAAATTTCACGTTGAGCTCGTATACATAGAGATCAGTTATGTATAAATCGAATTAATTGGATTCAATTTAATCTCATATTGAAACAAACACTAAATCGAATCCACTTTATTCGAATTACCTTTTTGTTCTCGAGTCCTTATAAATCGAACTCAATTGGTTCGATTTACATGCATTCATAAATCGAATTCAATCGTTTCGATTTATGTTCATTCCTAGTTCGAAAAACTCATTGTTTCGATTTATGGCCTTTCTAAAGGTGTATGCATTTCGAATCTATTTGATTCGATTTAGTACTATTTTCACTAAATCGAATTTAATAAATTTGATGTATATAAAAATGTGTCTTGGGACATTCACAAAGAAAATTTTGTTTTGGGGGATCTGGGTAATTTTGGGGTGCATTTGGTTTATTTCAGTAAATTACCCTTATTTTCGATTACTAAAACTTTAAATTTCTAATATGAATATACTCAATTATATAGAAAATTTTATAAATCCTAATGGATTTTAAACTCAAAATATCATAAAATTTAATTTAATTATTTTTAAAAAAATAATTTTTTTTAAATAAAATTATCAACAAATATAATAAATTATAAATAACGTACTTATTTAATTTCTAAAAATTCAAAATCTTACAAATTCCACCATCCTCCCCTAAAGATGAAGCCAGCAAAACAGAATCAAAGAAATACAAAAAAAAAATGGCACAGAAATGACTACAATGTCACATCTTGGTTATTTGCATCCATAGATTCCTCCTTCAAGCATAGGGTAATCGGCTGCCGCTTTGCACATAAATTCTAGTCCAAAATTCACACACATTTTTCTTCTCAAACCAAGATAAGGGTTAGACAATTGCAGCTACAATTGGAAACTATCAAAGAAGGGTCAACTTTAGATTATCTTCTCAAGATTAAGAAGATTGTTGCTTTTCAAGCAGCTATTGGTGTTTCTTTAACCAATTTAGAATACATTAATGTTATTCTTGATAGGTTGAGCAAAGAGGATCATTCATTTATTACATTTGTCACTACAAAAGATTCACCATACACTATACCTGATTTAGAAGCTCTACTTATGGCACAAAAAGAGATCATAGAACATTTCAGAAATCAAGATGTGATAAATAATTTCTTTAAGAAACCGAAAATAATTTTTTTTATATGTACATCCATACATATATATATATATATATATATATATATATATATATATATATATATATATATATATATATATATATATATATACTTAAATACATCTGATCTTATCACACTTTACATTCAAAAGAATAACTTCTACAAGTGTATATGTATATACAAAACCATCAAATCACAACTCTTATCCCTCTTGATAAAAATATAATAACAACGTGAGAAAAAATTATAATCTAATATATATAAATATATATATATATATAGTTAATAGTCAAATTAGTCCCTGAAAGATACTTCGATCTCCATTTTCGTCCTGAAAAGAATAAATTAATCGATTTCATCACCGAAAGATAACCAACTTAGTCACGTTCGTCCTTCCATTATTTTCTTTACTAATGGTGCTAACAGAGAATGACGTGGCAGTTACATTTTTTTTTTTGCTAAAGCCTGGAACTAAACAAGCCCAAACTCGAAAAAACGAACCCTAACTACTACCCGACCCGATTCCCTACTAAAACCCCCCTCACTGATCGTCTTCTCCGGCTCCTTCATGGTGGAACACTGTGCGAATCCTCTATGGCAACGGCTCTGCCGCCACTGCCGCGGATGGCTCTACTTTTGTTGCCTTCGCCCATGCCTCTGCTCCCGCTACCGACGCTTCTACTCGCATTGCTACTGCTGATGCCTCTGCTAACTCTGCTTCTGCCGCCAATGATTCCGCTACTACTGCCAATGATGCCGGTGTGACCTCCAAAGTTGGGCCCCATCTCCGCTTCACTTCTACTGTCGCACTCACACAGTAGCTATGCTTCGAGCTCCTCCATGTGAAGAAGGAAGAACGATGAGGCAAGTGTCTTGTGAAATACCCCAGATGGAGATGACACCATTGTTCTTGTCGGAGATGACAGATTCGAATTGAAGCTACCTAAGGGGGTGGTGTGAGCCAATTCGAGAAGCCAGATTTATTTTCACTGCTTGTCTTGTTCTCTTCTGGTTCTGCCTAACCCCACTTCTTCATCCATATATCCACTTCCCATTGATAAATCAAGAGAAAAGAGGGACAACTTCCTAATTGATGAAATAGAATTCTTGTTGTTGGCATCATTAATTTCACGATCAATTGCTGTGTTAGGCCAAGCATCCATGAAAACCTTTGGTTTATCAAATTGGAAAGTTTCCATAGGAATCAGAACATGGTTAATGGAAATTTGAGAGCGCTTGTTATGTTGTTGATCTAAGCACATTCCAAGCTCCAGAACGGACACACTAACAATACTCTATGACTACTCTAATGGTTGCAGATGATATGGTGATCTTCTTCCTCTTCGTGATGGTAGGTCATGGGTTAGGAAAGCAAAGGGTGAAAATAAGAGTGAAGAAGAATCTCAGACTGTTTTAAGGGTAAAACGACATTGTTTAGTAAGCTGTGCTGTCACTTCACATTTTAGGTTAGCAAACCGTTAACGGTAGTGTCAAGAAACTAACGGAAGGATGAACGTGACCAAGTTGGTTATCTTTCAGGGACGAATTCGATTAAGTTATTCTTTCCGAGACGAAAATAGAGATCGAGGTATCTTTTAGGGACTATTTTGACTATTAGCTATATATATATATATGTGTGTGTGTGTGTGTGTGTGTGTGTGTGTGTGTGTGTACAAACAGAAATAGCATAGCTAAGGACTTAACAAAAATTTCGTAAACTTCCTCGTCCGTCCTGAAAAGAGAAATCTGTAGGGGGTAAGAACATCATCCTCGCAAATTATCAGTAGAGGGTTAAGAATTGTCATAAGAGGATACATATAAAAAGAAGAATGAATTTTAAAAGCAATGATCATCGTTCGCTTTATGAATCTTTCTCAAAGACCAACAATTTATTATCAAAAATCTAAATTCATATTTTAGTTTATAAAAGATTCAATCCAACATAATATCCAAAAGATTTCACCACATACTAACGAACCATGCTAGCCAGACTTGCCGATAATTCAATTAATTACGGCCTCTGGCCCAACATATAAGCAAACCACAGCCTCTGACCCAACATATAAGCAAACCACGGCCTCTGACCCAACATAAAAGCGAACCATAGCCTCTGTCCCAACATACATGCAAACCACGGCCTTCGACCCAACATATAATCAAATCACGCTACCACACTCCACCATAACCCGAACTAACAAGTGATAAGCACAGACAATTAAACAAACAATCAAACAATCACACATAGAGAACAATTATAATAAGTAGTACAGTTAGCAGTTAACAGAATATCAATTAGGTAAACCAAAATAATTATGCAAGCCCAAGCAATTTCAAACAATTGCAGTATGATGCACATGTATATTTCTAAAGAGGCCATGAGTTCACGTGTCGATTGGTTGCTCGCACCCAATAACATTCCTGAGATAAGCGTTATGTACTGTCGTTCCTATCTTAGAAAATATCTCCTCCATGAGCGTTACGTATCGCCATCCTCATTGGGATCATTCATCTGGTCTCTAAGCGTTACGTATCGCCGTCTTCATGGAGCCATACTCGTATATAGTCTCTTGTGGGCGTTACGCATTGCCGTCCTCACCGAGTTGCACCAACAATCTCAAGTCTAGTGGGTGTTACGTATCGCCATCCCCACTTATCAAATTTGTTTTCTCCATAAGTGTTACGTATCGCCGTCCTCATGGAAAACCCTCTTTTAAGTCTCAAGTGGGCGTTATGTATTGCCGTCTCTACTGAGCCTCACGCACGTATCGTTGTCCCCACGAGATTGTGCTCAAAATCATATCTCATTTCAGTCATATTCAGGACCACAATTCTTCATAATCATATTTCAATCAAACAGAATCTTAATCATAGTCAAATTCAACTTCAAAACCATAATTCTTCGCAATTCACAAATCAATTTCCTAAATTAACAAAACTATGAAGAGTCCAGTTTTCCTTAACCAAGTTGTTAAACTAACTTCAATAATTCATTCCTTCAAATTCATTTAAATTTCCAAGAACATAACTCTTAAATTAGATTTAATTAAATAAAATTCACTTTCAAATTCATTCCCAAGTTTAAAAACTTTCTAAAAGGACTCAAAAATTATTTTCTTTTACTCAAAAGTCCTGGGTTAGGATTTTTTTTCGGTAAAATGAATGAGACAATCCTTAATTTTATTACATCACAAACTTATATTATCTACACTACTATACACTTATTCAATACTTAAAAGATTCTTCTACTATTATTTGATTTTCATCAAGTTTCAAATTCGAGTGCAGCATATGAAAAAACACTTGATTTGTCACTTAAATTAAAGCCTCAGAAGAGTTTATTTAGGTTAATTAACATTAGTAACACTACAAAAAAAAGGGTTAAAATGGTAGTTTTTTAAGGTAATTACGGCAGTTACAACCACCATTATTGCCGAAAATGGTGCCTCCAAAAAACGCCGGAATTCTGGGCGCCATTCTGGTTATTACGGCAGTTTTCTGAAAACCGCCGTAATAACTAGTGGATAATACGGCGGTTTTTTGGCGGTTAAAATGGCAGTTTTGTTGTTGTTTAAAATGGCAGTTTATAACCGCCATTTTTACCTGGGTTTAATGGCATCTCCTCGTTTAAAATGGCGGTTTGTAACCGCCGTTTTTACCTGGGTTTAATGGCATTCTTCTCGTTAAAAATGGCGTTTATAACCGCCGTTTTTACCTATATTTAATGGCATCCTTTTCGTTTAAAATAGCATTTCTAAACGCCGTTTTTACCAGGGTTTAATGGCATCCTTTTCGTTTAAAATGACATTTTTTAACTGCCGTTTTTACCGGATAAAAATGATATTTTTTTATCTTTTAAAAATGCAGTTTTTACTATTATTTTTATCTTGCTAAATAAATAATTTTTTTATTAAAATTTCACAATAACAAAATCATAATCTATAGACAAAATATTATATAACTCAAAGTATTAAACATAATATATGATTTTTTAGTATTACAAATAAAAAATAATAACTCCTATACAAAATATCAAACTAAGAAATATTGTTAATTCTATTACATTGGGAGTTTTTCTAGAGATGCTCAACAAATTTGCTACAGATCATTCCAACATTTTCATTGTTCATGTCCGTGTAAATAAATATTACCTGCAAAAGAAAATTGAACGTTAGAAATAAATAGTTGCTCAAATAAATAGCAAATTACTAGCATTTTGAAGAATTAAAAACTAAACCAACAGTCTCACAAAAGGGACTAGATATTAAAAAAAAATATATATATATATATATATATATATATATATATATATATATAAATTATAAAGGTAAGAAAATTATTCTTGTATGCACATTTTGATTTTTTTAGTCAACTCATCATCATCCTCAAGATTTCTATCTAGGCCTCCATTTACATCTCGTCTCCTTTTAGTCAACTCATCTAATATATGTGATGATGAGACCTTCTGTCCAGTTAGCTTAACCAGTTCAACCTAAAAAGAGGCAATCAAACGAACTGAGAAATAGTGAACTAAGGTCTCTATCTCAAATATTGGAAGTTTGAAACTAACATAATTCCTTAAACTGGAAGGATGAAAATAGTAAATTTTATAGAAAGAAGATGCTTTCAAACCAATTGCTTTGCAATCTCAGTGACATATTTCTCAATAAAACTTGTGTTCTTCAAACAATTATCACATGTTTTCTGACATGTTAAAGAATCAAACTTCTCCCCAAAATGAGCAAGCTGCAGAAGACGCCTACAATCAACGTCATTTTCACAATAACTGACCTGAGACAGTTAAAGAAAAATATATTGTAAAATCAACAATAAAAAAAATTATATACAGCTAGATATCAACAGTGAAAACACCAACAAAATGGGAAGATCTGGATATCAATTATTACTTATTTCAAATAACTTGCCACTAATATAAATTTTGAATGATCTTCCAATTCCATACAATTTACTATTCAATTATCTGATACTAACATAATCACTGTAGCTATTAAATTATGATTCTACTCAAGCAAATCAATGCAATACATAGTATTTGAGAAGCATATTTTACCTAGTGGTGCATAGCAAATCATGTGGACAATATCACTGCATCAAATTAAGAGATAAAATTATGAAATAAATGTGAGTAATATAACTAGTAGATCAAATAAAGAAAATTACTTAAATTAAAAAGTCAGTTTGCCAAAAATTAAACATAATGAAATTAATAAAAGAATTATGTATTATATTGGCACCTAACCTATTTCTTTCTAATCCAATGAGGAATGCAGCTTCAGCCAATGCAGCAAAAAGGGTTGTATTTCTTGCATCATCATTCGTAACAGCATATTCACTAACAAACACATGCATTTAAAGCCAATAAACAAAGTTGATCTTTCATTTATCAAATTCATATATATAAATAAAGAATCCATAAATAATAATTCCACTAAAGAAATTAAAAGTAAGCAATATAATCAAACCTTTGGACCCGATCCTGATGTCTTGTTAAATACTCAGTATTTGGAAAATATGTCCATAGAATTATTTGGATATATCTAACAAATTTAAAAAAAATCACTAAATATGGCAAGCTAAAAGAGAATAAAGTGTAGTAGTTATAAATTCAAGTAAAACTAAAAATATAGTAGGACGAAATTGACCTACCCAATTAATAAATTGACAAATTAGAGAAAGCAGCTTGATGGCACTTACAAATAAAGTAGCGTTGAAACATTGACCTCCAAAGGAATGACATAACCAGATATCGTTTTCAAAGTCATACATATCTAACATAAGGCCTCAAAGCTCGAACATGGTGCACGAAATTGTGAATCACACTTTTACAACTCGTACCACTAACCAGCAAGTGCACTGGGTCGTCCAAGTAATACCTTACGTGAGTAAGGGTCGAATCCCACGGAGATTGTTGGCTTGAAGCAATCTATGGTTATTTTGTAATTCTTAGTCATGATATCAATTATAATTATCAGTTTGAATTGCGAAAAATAAAAGAGCATGAAATAAATACTTGTTATGCAGTAATGGAGAATATGTTGGCGTTTTGGAGATGCTTTGTCTTCTGAACCTCTACTTTCCCCCTATCTTCTTCTTCACGCATGCAAGGTTCCTCCTATGGCAAGCTGTGTGTTGGTGGATTACCGTTGTCAATGGCTACCATCCGTTCTCTCAGTGAAAATGGTCCAGGTGCGCTGTCACCGCACGGCTAATCATCTGTCGATTCTCACTCATGCTGGAATAGGATCCATTGATCCTTTTGCGTCTGTCACTACGCCCAACCCTTGTGAGTTTGAAGCTCGTCACAGTCATTCAATCCCTGAATCCTACTCGGAATACCACAGACAAGGTTTAAACTTTCCGGATTCTCAAGAATGCTGCCAATGGATTCTAGCTTATACCACGAAGACTCTGATTAAGGAATCCAAGAGATACTCATTCAATCGAAGGTAGAACGGAGGTGGTTGTTAGGCACGCGTTCATAGGTTGAGAATGGTGATGAGTGTCACGGATCATCACATCCATCATATTGAAGTGCGAATGAACATCTTAGATAGAAACAAGCGTGTTTGAATAGAAAACAGAAATAATTGCATTAATTCATCGAGACACAGCAGAGCTCCTCACCCCCAACAATGGAGTTTAGAGACTCATGCCGTCAAAGAGTACAAAGTTCGGATCTAAAATGTCATGAGGTACAAAATAATCCTCTAAAAGTTGTTTAAATAGTAAGCTAGTAATCTAGGTTTGCAGAGAATGAGTAAACTATGATAGATAGTGCAGAAATCCACTTCTGGGGTCCACTTGGTGTGTGCTGGGGCTGAGACTTAAGCTTTACACGTGCTTAGGCTGTTTCTGGAGTTAAATGCCAGGTTGTAACCTGTTTTGGGCGTTTAACTCCAACTTGTAACCTGTTTCTGGCGTTTAACGCCAAACTGCAACATGGAACTGGCGTTGAACGCCAGTTTACGTCGTCTATCCTTGAGCAAAGTATAGACTATTATATATTGCTGGAAAGCCCTGGATGTCGAATTTCCAACGCAATTGGGAGCGCGCCAATTGGACTTCTGTAGCTCCAGAAAATCTATTCCGAGTGCAGAGAGGTCAGAATCCAACAGAATCAGCAGTCCTTTTTCAGCCTGAATCAGATTTTTGCTCAGCTCCCTCAATTTCAGCCAGAAAATACCTGAAATTACAGAAAAATACACAAACTCATAGTAAAGTCCAGAAATATTAATTTTGCCTAGAAACTAATGAAAATATACTAAAAACTACATGAAATTAACCACAAAAAGCATATAAAATATCCGCTCATCACAACACCAAACTTAAACTGTTGCTTGTCCCCAAGCAACTAGACAAATAAAATAGAATACAAATAAGTCAAGAAGCAATAATATCTCAGAGTTTTTTGAGTGAAGCTCAGATTCTAATTAGATGAGCGGGAGTAGTAGCTTTTTGCTTTCGAAAAATTTTGGCATCTCACTTTATCCAATGAAGCTCAGAATGATTGGCATCTATAGGAACTTAGAATTCAGATAGTGTTATTGATTCTCCTAGTTTAGTATATTGATTCTTGAACACAGCTACTTTATGAGTCTTGGCCGTGGCCCTAAGCACTTTGTTTTCCAGTATTACCACCGGATACATAAATGCCACAGACACATAATTGGGTGAACCTTTTCAGATTGTGACTCAGCTTTGCTAAAGTCCCCAGTTAGAGGTGTCCAGGGTTCTTAAGCACACTCTTCTTTTTGCTTTGGACCTTGACTTTAACTGCTCAGTCTCAAGTTTTCACTTGACACCTTCACGCCACAAGCACATGGTTAGGGACAGCTTGGTTTAGCCGCTTAGGCCAGGATTTGATTCCTTTAGGCCCTCCTATCCACTGATGCTCAAAGCCTTGGATCCTTTTTATTACCCTTGCCTTTTGGTTTTAAGGGCTATTGGCTTTTTTTGCTTGCTTTCTCTTTTTCTTTTTCTTTTTCTTTTATTTTTGCCATTTTTTTTTGCAAGCTTTTGTATTCACTGCTTTTTCTTGCTTCAAGAATCATTTTTTATGATTTTTCAGATTATCAGATAACATTTCTTCTTTTTCATCATTCTTTCAAGAGCCAACATATTTAACATTCATAAACATCAAATTCAGAAGACATATACACTGTTCAAGCATTCATTCAGAAGACAAAAAGCATTGCCACCACATGTAAATAATTAGAATTTTTCTTATTAAAAACTCGAAAAATATTGCCTGCTTATTCTAAAGAAAATATGCTATTTTATTCATGTTTAATGGTGATGAGAAAAATAAATTATAGCTTAATTGGAGATAAAATTAAAATATAGATACTAATTACTACTACTCATATATAACTTCTAAGGTAAAACTCAAATAAGAACAATTATCACAGAGTTAAGGCTAAGATTAGAACTCAACAACCTTGAATTTGGGAGGTGGATGCCTCTTTAGTCTGTGGAGTGCTTGGCCCTTCAAGAGATAGTTTCTGATGCTTTAATTCCTTCAGTTCACGCCCTTGCTCTTCTTGTTCTCTAAGCAATTTGCAGAGCATGCTGTTTTGATTTTGCTGTTCTTCCTTCAGTTGATCCACAGCTTCTTGCAACTTGGTGACAGATGCTTTTAGGCGCTCCCAGTATTCAATTTGAGGGATTTCCGGGAGGAACTCCTCTGCTTTTCTCTTGATGGGGTCGTCCTGCACTTGTTGTCCTTCCATAGACTTTTTGGTGATTGGTTGCTCAACTGAGATATACTTATCTGCTCCCATCTTTATCCCAGCATCTTTACATAACAGAGAAACTGAGCTTGGATAGGCCAATTTGGCATCTTTGGAGTTCTTGTTTGCAATTTTGTAAAGCTCACAAGCAATCAGCTGATGAACTTTCACTTCTTTTTCCAGCATAATGCAATGAATCATCACTGCTCTTTTGATGGTGACTTCAGAGCGGTTGCTAGTGGGCAGTATAGAGCGCCCAATGAAGTCTAGCCAGCCTCTGGCGACTGGTTTGAGATCTCATCTTTTGAGTTGGTTTGGGACACCCTTTGTGTTGGTTGTCCATTTAGCTCCAGGGAGGCATATGTCCTCTAGGATTTTGTCCAAGCTCAAGTTTGATCTCATCATTCTCCTATTGAAGGAATCTGGGTCATCTTGCAGTTGAGGCAGCTTGAAAATCTCCCTTATTTTGTCAGGGTGGGTGTGAACAATCTTCCCTCTGACCAGAGTTCTATAGTCATAGAATGCGGTTCCAGCTATTCTCTGCCTGTCCTTCTACCACAGATTAGCATAGAATTCTTGAACCATGTTTCTTCCCACCTTTGTTTCAGGATTAGCTAGGACTTCCCAGCTCCTGTTTCGGATTTGCTCTTGGATCTCCGGATATTCATCTTCTTTCAGATCGAATTTAACTTCCGGGATCACTGACCTTAGACTCATTATTTTGTAAAAATGGTCTTAATGTTCTTTGGTCATGAACTTCCCTTGATTCCAAAGTGGTTTTGGAATATTCTCTTTCTTGCCTCTGGAGTCGGTTTGTTTTCCCTTAGGAGCCATGATCTCAGTGGGTATTGGTTTAGTGATCACGGATAAACACACCAAACTTAGAGGTTTGCTTGTCCTCAAGCAAAAGAAAGGAAAGGAAAGGGAAAGAGGGAGAGCTAAACGCAACTTGTGGAGGAGAGAGGGAGAGGCCGAACCAATAGTTAAAGGGAAGAGGGGGTGGGTTTCGAAAATTATTTGAAAAAGATATGATAGAAAAAGTGATTTGGAAAAGATAAGTATGATAGGAAAAGATGTGATTTAAAATTGAAAAGATATGAAAGATATTTGAAAAAGATAAATCTGGATTTTGAAAGAGATGATGTGAAGATTTGAAAAAGATATTGATGAGTTGAAAAGATTTTAGAAGGAAAAGAGATAGATTTGTTTTGAAAA
This sequence comes from Arachis ipaensis, assembly GCF_059453495.1. Taxonomy (NCBI): domain Eukaryota; kingdom Viridiplantae; phylum Streptophyta; class Magnoliopsida; order Fabales; family Fabaceae; genus Arachis; species Arachis ipaensis. The sequence goes on along the minus strand of NC_142441.1, from coordinate 29,360,278 downwards.
GGATTTGAAAATAATTTGAAGAGGATTAAGAAAAAGGGTTTATGAATTAAGATACATTTGATATCTTTTGAAAAAGGATTTGAAAAATTAGGATTTGTAACATGTTTGTGCAAGAAATCATGAATTGAAACATAAAAAATGGAAAAAATTTGAATTGAAAACGAAATTGCCTACTCCCCACAATCCTGGTGTTAAACGCCCAACTGCTGCATGTTTTGGGCGTTTAACACCCAGTTGGTGCTTGTTCTGGGCGTTTAACGCCCAGCTGTTGCTTCTAGCTGGCGTTAAACGCCAGAAACCCCTTTGTCACTGGGCGTTTTTCTGAACGCCCAGGATGCTGTAAATCTGGCGTTAAACGCCCAGAAGCTGCTTCTTTCTGGCGTTTAACGCCCAGATGGCTATCTTTACTGGCGTTAAATGCCCAGTAGATGCTCCTTTTAGGCGTTTAATGCCCAATTGTGCCTCTTACTGGCGTTTTCTTGCCAGTGAGCTCCTTTTTCCTGTTTTGTGCTCTGAATTCTTCTGTAACCCTGTGGACTTATGCAATTGATTCTTTACCTTGTTAATATTAAGCTCATATATTTAAAAGTAAATAAAATGAAGAATAAAATAAAATAAAATAACAGAAAAAGTTTTGCTAATGGCTGGGTTGCCTCCCAGCAAGCGCTTCTTTATTGTCTTTAGCTGGACCTTGCTGAGCTTTTAATCTAGCCTCAGCCTTGAGCACTCTTGCTCAACATTGCCTTCAAGATAGTGCTTGATTCTCTGTCCATTAATAATGAACTTCTTATCAGAATCAATGTCTTGAAGCTCCACATAACCATATGGTGATACACTTGTAATCACATATGGTCCCCTCCACCGGGATTTCAATTTTCCAGGGAATAGCCTGAGCCTAGAGTTAAACAACAGAACCTTTTGTCCTGGTTCAAAGATTCTAGATGACAGCTTTCTATCATGCCACCTTTTTTATTTCTCTTTATAAAGCTTGGCATTTTCGAAAGCAATGAATCTGAATTCCTCTAGCTCAATTAGCTGGAGCAATCTTTTTTCTCCAGCTAATTTGGTATCAAAGTTTAGGAATCTGGTTGCCCAGTAGGCCTTATGTTCCAGTTCCACGGGCAGATGACAGGCCTTACCATACATAAGCTGGTATGGAGAGGTCCCTATAGGAGTCTTGAATGCTGTTCTGTAAGCCCACAGAGCATCATCCAAGCTTCTTGCCCAATCCTTTCTACGGGTACTTACAGTCCATTCCAGGATTCTTTTTAGTTCTCTGTTAGAAACTTCAGCTTGCCCATTTGTCTGTGGATGATATGGAGTCACCACCTTGTGGCGAATCCCATACCGAACCATGGCAGAGTAAAGTTGTTTGTTGCAGAAGTGAGTGCCCCCATCACTGATTAGTACTCTAGGGACACCAAACCTGGTGAAGATATGTTTCTGGAGGAACTTCAGCACTGTTTTAGTATCATTGGTGGGTGTGGCAACGGCCTCTACCCATTTTGATACATAGTCGACTGCCACCAGAATATAAGTGTTTGAGTATGATGGTGGGAAAGGTCCCATGAAGTCAATTCCTCATACATCAAACAACTCAATCTCCAAGATTTCCTGTTGAGGCATGGCGTAACCATGAGGCAGATTACCAGCTCTTTGGCAACTGTCACAGTTACGTACAAACTCTCGGGAATTCCTATAGAGTGTAGGCCAGTAGAAGCCACATTGGAGGACCTTGGTGGCTGTTCGCTCACCTCCGAAATGGCCTCCATATTGTGATCCATGGCAATGCCATAAGATCCTTTGTGCTTCTTCTCTAGGCACACACCTACGGATTATTCCGTCTACACATCTCTTAAAGAGATAGAGTTCATCCTACAAGTAGTACTTTGCATCAGTAATTAATTTTTTCTTTTGTTGCCTGCTGTACTCCTTGGGTATGAACCTTGCAGCTTTATAGTTTGCAATGTCTGCAAACCATGATGTTTCCTGAATGGAAAACAAATGCTCATTCGGAAAGGTCTCAGAGATCTCAATAGAAGGGGGAAACTCCCCTTCTGCTGGTTCTATCCGGGACAAATGATCAGCAACTTGGTTCTCTGTCCCTTTTCTGTCTCTTATTTCTATATCAAACTCTTGCAGAAGCAACACCCATCTTATGAGCCTGGATTTTGAATCCTGCTTTGTGAGTAGATATTTAAGAGCAGCATGGTCAGTGTACACAATCACTTTTGATCCTACTAAGTATGATCTAAACTTGTCAATGGCATAAACCACTGTAAGCAATTCTTTTTCTGTGGTTGTGTAATTTTTCTGGGCATCATTTAAAACACGGCTAGCATAATAAATGACATGCAGAAGCTTGTCATTCCTCTGCCCCAGTACTGCACCAATGGCGTGGTCACTGGCATCACACATTAGTTCAAATGGTAAAGTCCAGTCTGGTGCAGAAATAACTGGTGCTGTGACCAGCTTAGCTTTCAGAGTCTCAAACGCCTGCAGACACTCTGTGTCAAACACGAATGGCATGTCAGTAGCTAGCAGATTGCTCAGGGGTTTTGCAATTTTTGAAAAATCCTTTATAAACCTCCTGTAGAATCCTGCATGCCCCAGAAAGCTTCTGATTGCCTTAACATTAGCAGGTGGTGGTAATTTTTCAATTACTTCCACTTTAGCTTGATCCACCTCTATTCCCTTGTTTGAAATTTTATGCCCAAGGACAATTCCTTCAGTCACTATAAAGTGACACTTTTCCCAGTTTAAAACTAGGTTGGTGGTACGCGGAATCGTGATTACACTTTAATTATGTAAAATTCATTGCTCTTTCTTTCCCTGGAAATGGCGCCAAAAACATGATGCCAAGACCATGGTTCACAACTCCGTGTAACTAACCAGCAAGTGCACTGGGTCTTCCAAGTAATACCTTACGTGAGTAAGGGTCGAATCCCACGGAGATTGTTGGTATGAAGCAAGCTATGGTCACCTTGCAAATCTCAGTTAGGCAGATATAATTTGATAATGGTGTTTTCGAATAATAAATAATAGAATAGGGATAGAGGTACTTATGTAAATCATTGGTAGGAATTTCAGATAAGCGAATGGAGATGCTTTTCGTTCCTCTGAACCTCTGCTTTCCTGCTATCTTCATCCAATCAGTCTTACTCCTTTCCATGGTTGGCTTTATGTGATACATCACCACTGTCAATGGCTACTTTCGGTCATCTCTCGGGAAAATGATCCAATGCCCTGTCACGGCACGGCTAATCGTCTGGAGGCATCACCCTTGTCAATGGCTTCATCTTATCCTCTCAGTGAAAATGGTCAACGCACCCTGTCACGGCACGGCTATTCATCTGTCGATTCTCGATCATGCTGGAATAAGATTTACTATCCTTTTGCGTCTGTCACTAACGCCCCGCAATCGCGAGTTTGGAGCTCGTCACAGTCATTCATTCATTGAATCCTACTCGGAATACCACAGACAAGGTTTAGACTTTCCGGATTCTCTTGAATGCCGCCATCATTCTAGCTTATGCCACGAAGATTCTAATTAAGAGATCTAAGAGATACTCATTCAGTCGAAGGTAGAACAGAAGTGGTTGTCAAGCACGTGTTCATAGGGAATGATGATGATTGTCACGTTCATCACATTCAGATTGAAGTACGAATGAATATCTTAGAAGCGAAACAAGATGAATTGAATAGAAAACAGTAGTACTTTGCATTAATCTTTGAGGAACAGCAGAGCTCCACACCTTAATCTATGGAGTGTAGAAACTCTACCGTTAAAATTACATAAGTGAAAGGTCCAGGCATGGCCGAGATGGCCAGCCCCCAAAACGTGATCAATAGATCAAAAGATACTTAATACAATAGTAAAAGGTCCTATTTATAATAAACTAGCTACTAGGGTTTACAAAAGTAAGTAATTGATGCATAAATCCACTTCCGGGGCCCACTTGGTGTGTGCTTGGGCTGAGCTTAAGGGTTGCACGTGTAGAGGTCCTTCTTGGTGTTGAACGCTAGCTTTTGTGCCAGTTTGGGCGTTCAACTCTGGTTTTGGCTCCTTTTCTGGCGCTGGACGCCAGATTTGGACAGAAAGCTGGCGTTGAACGCCAGTTTACGTCATCTATTCTTGGCCAAAGTATGGACTATTATATATTGATGGAAAGCCCTGGATCTCTACTTTCCAACGCAATTGGAAGCGCGCCATTTTAAGTTCTGTAGCTCCAGAAAATCCACTTTGAGTGCAGGGAGGTCAGAATCCAACAGCATCAGCAGTCCTTCTTCAACCTCTGAATCTGATTTCTGCTCAAGTCCCTCAATTTCGGCCAGAAAATACCTGAAATCATAGAAAAACACACAAACTCATAGTAAAGTCCAGAAATGTGAATTTAACATAAAAACTAATGAAAACATCCCTAAAAGTAACTAGATCCTACTAAAAACAATGTCAAAAAGCGTATAAATTATCCGCTCATCACAACACCAAACTTAAATTGTTGCTTGTCCCCAAGCAACTGAAAATCAAATAGGATAAAAAGAAGAGAATATACTATAAATTCCAAACTATCAATGAAACATAGCTGCAATCATATGAGCGGGACTTATAGCTTTTTGCCTCTTGAATAGTTTTGGCATCTCACTTTATCCATTGAGGTTCAGAATGATTGGCATCTATAGGAACTCAGAGTTCAGATAGTGTTATTGATTCTCCTGGTTCAGTATGATGATTCTTGAACATAGCTTCTTTATGAGTCTTGGCCGTGGCCCTAAGCACTTTGTTTTCCAGTATTACCACCGGATACATAAATGCCACAGACACATAATTGGGTGAACCTTTTCAGATTGTGACTCAGCTTTGCTAAAGTCCCCAATTAGAGGTGTCCAGGGTTCTTAAGCACACTCTTTTTTTGCTTTGGACCTTGACTTTAACCGCTCAGTCTCAAGTTTTCACTTGACACCTACACGCCACAAGCACATGGTTAGGGACAGCTTGGTTTAGCCGCTTAGACCAGGATTTTATTCCTTTAGGCTCTCCTATCCACTGATGCTCAAAGCCTTGGGATCCTTTTTATTTGCCCTTGCCTTTTGGTTTTAAGGCATTTAAGAGAGGTGATGGATTCATAGGACATTCATAACTTTAAGGCATAGTTACTAACTACTAATGATCATGTAATGAAGACACAAACATAGATAAGCACATAACATAGAAAACGAAAAACAGAAGAAATAAGAACAAGGAATGAATCCACCTTAGTGATGGTGGCGTTTCCTTCTTGAGGAACCAATGATGTCCTTGAGCTCTTCTATATCTCTTACTTGTCTTTGTTGCTCCTCCCTTATTGCTTTTTGATCTTCTCTTATTTCATGAAGCATGATGGAGTGCTCTTGATATTCCACCCTTAGTTGTCCCATATTGGAACTCAATTCTCCTAGGGAGGTGTTGATTTGCTCCTAATATTTATGTGGAGGGAAGTGCATCCCCTGAGGTTTCTCAGGAATCTCTTGATTTGCAGCCACATGTTCTACCACTGAGCTATAGACCCTTGAGATGAATCTTTCCATCTCCTATGACTCGGAATTGGAAGCCTTTGTCTTCCCTTCCCCTCTTTTTAGAGGTTTAGGTGCCATCAATGGTAATGGAAAAACAAAAAGCTTATGCTTTTACCACACCAAACTTAGAATGTTGCTCGCCCTCGAGCAAAAGAAGAAGGAATAGAAGAAGAAGAAGATTGGAGGAGATGGAGGGATGTGTGTATGGATGTGAGTGGTGGATGGAAAACAGAAGGGATGGTCATGAATGGAGAGATAGAGGGTGAGGTGGGTGGGGATCCTCTGAGATTCACAGATCCTGAGATGATCCTGTGGGTCCACAGATCCTGAGATGATCCTGTGGGGTCCACAGATCTTGAGGTGTCAAGGCATTTACATCCCTGCACCAATTTAGGCATGCAAAATGCCCTTGCACACAACTCTGGGCGTTCAGCGCCAGGTTGGTGCCCATTTTGGGCGTTCAACGCCCATTTGTTGCCATTTCTGGCGTTGAACGACAGAACCATGCTTGTTCTGGGCGTTCATCGCCAGGATGTTGCCCATTTTGGGCGTTCAGCGCCAGAACCATGCTCTGTTCTGGCGTTGAACGCCAGGCAGATGCTTCCTCCAGGGTGTGATTTTTCTTCTGCTGTTTTTGATTCTGTTTTCAATTTTTATATTTATTTTGTGACTCCACATGATCATGAACCTAATAAAACATGAAAAACAAAAACAAAATTAGATAAATAAACATTGGGTTGCCTCCCAACAAGCGCTTCTTTAATGTCAATAGCTTGACAGTGGGCTCTCATGGAGCCTCACAGATGTTCAGAGCATTGTTGAGACTCTCCAACACCAAACTTAGAGTTTGGATATGGGAGTTCAACACCAAACTTAGAGTTTGGTTGTGGCCTCCCAACACCAAACTTAGAGTTTGACTGTGGGGGCTTGGGTTGACTCTGCTTTGAGAGAAGCTTTTCATGCTTCCTCTCCATGGTTGCAGAGGGAGATCCTTGAGTTTTAAACACAAGGGAGTCCTCATTCCATTGAAGGACTAGTTCACCTCTGTCAACATCAATCACAGCTCTTGCTGTGGCCAGGAAAGGTCTTCCTAGGATGATGGATTCGTCCTCTTCCTTTCCAGTATCCAGGACTATGAAATCAGCAGGGATGTATAGGCCTTCAACCTTTACTAACACGTCCTCTACTTGTCCATATGCCTGTTTTCTTGAATTGTCTGCCATCTCTAATGAGATTTTAGCAGCTTGCACCCCATAGATTCCCAGTTTCTCTATTACAGAGAGGGGCATGAGGTTTATTCCTGAACCAAGGTCACACAGAGCCTTAAAGATCATGGTGCCTATGGTACAGGGTATTATGAACTTTCCAGGATCCTGTCTCTTCTGAGGCAATGTCAGTTGATCCAGATCACTTAGTTCATTGATGAACAAGGGAGGTTCAACTTCCCAAGTATCAATGCCAAATAATTTGGCATTCAGCTTCATGATTGCACCAAGAAACTTGGCAGTTTGCTCTTCAGTAACATCCTCATTCTCTTCAGAAGAGGAATACTCATCAGAGCTCATGAAGGGCATAAGGAGGTTCAATGGAATCTCTATGGTCTCTAGATGAGCCTCAGAGTCCTTTGGTTCCTCAGAGGGAAGCTCCTTATTGATCACTAGACGTCCCAGGAGGTCTTCCTCCTTGGGATTCACGTCCTCCTCTCCTTCTTTGGGTTCGGCCATGGTGCTTATGTCAATGGCCTTGCACTCTCCTTTTGGATTCTCTTCTGTATTGCTTGGGAGAGTACTGGGAGGGATTTCAGTGATCCTTTTACTCAGCTAACCCACTTGTGCTTCCAGATTTCTAATGGAAGATCTTGTTTCATTCATGAAACTTACAGTGGCCTTAGATAGATCAGAGACTAAGTTTGTTAAATTAGAAGTATTTTGTTCAGAGTTCTCTGTCTGTTGCTGAGTGGATGATGGAAAAGGTTTATTATTATTAAACCTGTTTCTTCCACCATTATTAAACCCTTGTTGAGGCTTTTGATCCTTCCATGAGAAATTTGGATGATTTCTCCATGATGAGTTATAGGTGTTTCCATAAGGTTCACCTAAGTAATTCACCTCTGCTATTGCAGGATTTTCAGGATCATAAGCTTCTTCTTCATAAGAAGCCTCTTGAGTACTGTTGGATACAGCTTGCATTTCATGCAGACTCTGAGAAATCATATTGACTTGCTGAGTCAATATTTTATTCTGAGCCAATATGGCATTCAGAGTATCAATCTCAAGAACTCCCTTCTTCATAGGTGTCCCATTATTCACAGGATTCCTTTCAGAAGTGTACATGAACTGGTTATTAGCAACCATGTTAATGAGTTCTTGAGCTTCTGCAGGCGTTTTCTTTAGGTGAATGGATCCACCTGCAGAAGTGTCCAGTGACATCTTTGATAGCTCAGATAAACCATCATAGAATACATCCAGGATGGTCCATTCTGAAAGCATGTCAGAAGGACACTTTTTGGTCAACTGTTTGTATCTTTCCCAAGCTTCATAGAGGGATTCACCTTCTTTCTGTCTGAAGGTTTGAACATCAGCTCTAAGCTTGCTCAGCTTTTGAGGAGGAAAGTACTTGGCTAAGAAAGCCGTGACCAGCTTATCCCAAGAGTTCAGGCTGTCTTTGGGTTGAGAATCCAACCATAATCTAGCTCTGTCTCTTACAGTAAAAGGGAAAAGCATGAGCCTGTAGACTTCAGGATCCACTCCATTAGTCTTAACAGTATCACATATCTGCAAGAATTCAGTTAAGAACTGAAAAGGATCTTCAGATGGAAGTCCATGAAACTTGCAGTTCTGCTGCATCAGAGAAACTAATTGAGGTTTCAGCTCAAAGTTGTTTGCTCCAATGGCAGGAATGGAGATGCTTCTTCCATGTAAATTGGAATTAGGTGCAGTAAAGTCACCAAGCATCTTCCTTACATTATTATTATTTTCGGCTGCCATCTCCTCTTCCTGTTCGAAAATTTCTGAAAGGTTATCTCTGGATTGTTGTATTTTAGCTTCTCTTAGTTTCCTTTTTAGAGTCCTTTCAGGTTCTGGATCTGCTTCCACAAGAATGTTCTTATCCTTGCTCCTGCTCATATGACAAAGAAGATGGCACAGAAAAATAATAATAATAATAATAGAGATCCTTTATACCACAGTATAGGGGTCCCTGTGTGAGTAGAAGAAGAGGGGGAGACAAAGAATGTAATGTAATGGAAGAAACACAACTGTGAGGAGGGTTGAGATGTGAGATGAGATGTTAGTAGATGAATAAATAAATAGAATAAGATGGGAGAGGGAGAATTTTCGAAAAATATTTTTGAAAAAGAGTTAGTGATTTTCGAAAATGGTTTTTGAAAAATGTTAGTATTTTTCGAAAATTTTTAAAATCAAAAATAGAAATAAGAATAATTAGTTAATTAAAAAGAAATTTTTGAAAAAGAGGGAAGATATTTTCGAAAATTAGAGAGAGAGAGAGTTAGTTAGGTAGTTTTGAAAAAGTTAAGAAACAAACAAAAAGTTAGTTAGTTAGTTGAAACAAATTTTGAAAAGATGAGAAGTTAGGAAGTTGGAAAAGATATTTTGAAATTAGATTTTTGAAAAAGATAAGATAAGAAGATATTTTGAAAAGATATGATTGAAATTAGTTTTTGAAAAAGATTTGATTTTTAAAATCACAATTAATGACTTGATTCACAAGAAATCACAAGATATGATTCTAGAACTTAAAGTTTGAATCTTTCTTAACAAGCAAGTAACAAACTTGAAATTTTTGAATCAAAACATTAATTGTTATTGTTATTTTCGAAAATTATGATATAAAAATAAGAAAAAGATTTTTGAAAAATATTTTTGGAATTTTCGAAAATAACTAAGAAATTTGAAAAAGATTTGATTTTTGAAAAAGATTTTGAAAAAGATAAGATTTTCAAATTGAAAATGTGATTTGACTCATAAGAAACAACTTGATTTTAAAAAAATTTTTGAAAAAGTCAATCCAAATTTTCGAATTTGATGAGAGAAAAAGGGAGAGATATTTTTTTGATTTTTGAAATTTTTTATGAAAAACATGAAAATTATGCAATGCATGAAATTTTTAGATCAAAACAATGAATGCATGCAAGAATGCTATGAATGTCAAGATGAACACCAAGAACACTTTGAATGTCAAGATGAACATCATAGACACAATTTTGAAAAAATTTTAATGCAAAGAAAACATGCAAGACACCAAACTTAGAATTCTTTAATGCTTACGCACTAGGAATTCAAGAATGCATATGAAAAACACCATACAACACAAAACAAAAAATCATCAAGATCAAATAAGAAGACTTACCAAGAACAACTTGAAGATCATGAAGAACACTATGAATGCATGAATTTTCAAAAAATGCAAGATGCATATGCAATTGACACCAAACTTATGATATGACTCAAGACTCAAACAAGAAACACAAAAAAATATTTTTAATTTTTATGATTTTCTAATTTTTTTGGATTTTTATTTCGAAAATTATATGAAAAAGAAAAAATAAGGATTCCAAAATTTTCAACATGAATTCCAGGAATCTTGCCATGTTTAGTCTAAAGCTTCAGTCCAGGAATTAGACATGGCTCACTAGCCAGCCAAGCTTTCAATGAAAGCTCCGGTCCAAAACACTAGACATGGCCAATGGCCAGCCAAGCTTTAGCATGTAAATCAGGAACAGTAGCAGGTGGATTAACAACAACTAGCTTGCTCTTGATAACAAATTGCTGCCTCAGTCCAAATAAATTTAGACATGGCTTTACAGCCAGCCAGGCTTCACATGCTTCATGAAACACTAGAATTCATTCTTTAAAAATTTTGAATAAAATTTTTTTCGAAAACAGGTGAGAAAATTTTTGAAAGATTTTGAAAAATTTTTGAAAAGAAAATAAAAAGAAAATTACCTAATCTGAGCAACAGGATGAACCGTCAGTTGTCCATACTCGAACAATCCCCGGCAACGGCGCCAAAAACTTGGTATGCGGAATCGTGATTACACTTTAATTATGTAAAATTCATTGCTCTTTCTTTCCCTGGAAATGGCGCCGAAAACATGATGCCAAGACCATGGTTCACAACTCCGTGTAACTAACCAGCAAGTGCACTGGGTCGTCCAACTAATACCTTACGTGAGTAAGGGTCGAATCCCACGGAGATTGTTGGTATGAAGCAAGCTATGGTCACCTTGCAAATCTCAGTTAGGCAGATATAATTTGATAATGGTGTTTTCGAATAATAAATAATAGAATAGGGATAGAGGTACTTATGTAAATCATTGGTAGGAATTTCAGATAAGCGAATGGAGATGCTTTTCATTCCTCTGAACCTCTGCTTTCCTGCTATCTTCATCCAATCAGTCTTACTCCTTTCCATGGCTGGCTTTATGTGATACATCACCACTGTCAATGGCTACTTTCGGTCATCTCTCGGGAAAATGATCCAATGCCCTGTCACGGCACGGCTAATCGTCTGGAGGCATCACCCTTGTCAATGGCTTCATCTTATCCTCTCAGTGAAAATGGTCAACGCACCCTGTCACGGCACGGCTATTCATCTGTCGGTTCTCGATCATGCTGGAATAGGATTTACTATCCTTTTGCGTCTGTCACTAACGCCCCGCAATCGCGAGTTTGGAGCTCGTCACATTCATTCATTCATTGAATCCTACTCGGAATACCACAGACAAGGTTTAGACTTTCCGGATTCTCTTGAATGCCGCCATCATTCTAGCTTATGCCACAAAGATTCTGAATAAGAGATCTAAGAGATACTCATTCAGTCGAAGGTAGAACAGAAGTGGTTGTCAAGCACGCGTTCATAGGGAATGATGATGATTGTCATGTTCATCACATTCAGATTGAAGTACGAATGAATATCTTAGAAGCGAAACAAGATGAATTGAATAGAAAACAGTAGTACTTTGCATTAATCTTTGAGGAACAGCAGAGCTCCACACCTTAATCTATGGAGTGTAGAAACTCTACCGTTAAAATTACATAAGTGAAAGGTCCAGGCATGGCCGAGATGGCCAGCCCCCAAAACGTGATCAATAGATCAAAAGATACCTAATACAATAGTAAAAGGTCCTATTTATAATAAACTAGCTACTAGGGTTTACAAAAATAAGTAATTGATGCATAAATCCACTTCCGGAGCCCACTTGGTGTGTGCTTGGGCTGAGCTTAAGTGTTTCACGTGTAGAGGTCCTTCTTGGAGTTGAACGCCAGCTTTTGTGCCAGTTTGGGCGTTCAACTCTGGTTTTGGCTCCTTTTCTAGCGCTGGACGCCAGATTTGGGCAGAAAGCTGGTGTTGAACGCCAGTTTATGTCATTTATTCTTGGCCAAAGTATGAACTATTATATATTTTTGGAAAGCCCTGGATGTCTACTTTCCAACTCAATTGGAATCGCGCCATTTTGAGTTCTGTAGCTCCAGAAAATCCACCTTGAGTGCAGAGAGGTCAGAATCCAACAGCATCAGCAGTCCTTCTTCAACCTCTGAATCTGACTTCTGCTCAAGTCCCTCAATTTCGGCCAGAAAATACCTGAAATCACAAAAAAACACACAAACTCATAGTAAAGTTCAGAAATGTGAATTTAACATAAAAACTAATGAAAACATCCCTAAAAGCAACTAGATCCTACTAAAAACATACTAAAAACAATGTCAAAAAGCGTATAAATTATCCGCTCATCACAACACCAAACTTAAATTGTTGCTTGTCCCCAAGCAACTGAAAATCAAATAGGATAAAAAGAAGAGAATATACTATAAATTCCAAACTATCAATGAAACATAGCTGCAATCATATGAGCGGGACTTATAGCTTTTTGCCTCTTGAATAGTTTTGGCATCTCACTTTATCCATTGAGGTTCAGAATGATTGGCATCTATAGGAACTCAGAGTTCAGATAGTGTTATTGATTCTCATAGTTCAGTATGATGATTCTTGAACATAGCTTCTTTATGAGTCTTGGTCGTGGCCCTAAGCACTTTGTTTTCCAGTATTACCACCGGATACATAAATGCCACAGACACATAATTGGGTGAACCTTTTCAGATTGTGACTCAGCTTTGCTAAAGTCCCCAATTAGAGGTGTCCAGGGTTCTTAAGCACACTCTTTTTTTTGCTTTGGACCTTGACTTTAACCGCTCAGTCTCAAGTTTTCACTTGACACCTACACGCCACAAGCACATGGTTAGGGACAGCTTGGTTTAGCCGCTTAGACCAGGATTTTATTCCTTTAGGCCCTCCTATCCACTGATGCTCAAAGCCTTGGGATCCTTTTTATTTGCCCTTGCCTTTTGGTTTTAAGGGTTATTGGCTTTTTCTGCTTGCTTTTTCTTTTTCTTTCTATTTTTTTTTCGCCTATTTTTTTTCTGCAAGCTTTGTTCTTTGCTGCGTTTTCTTGCTTCAAGAATCATTTTTATGATTTTTTAGATTATCAAATAACATGTCTCCTAGTCATCATTCTTTCAAGAGCCAACATATTTAACATTCTTAAACAACAACTTCAAAAGACATATGCACTGTTCAAGCATACATTCAGAAAACAAGAAGCATTGTCACCACATCAATATAATTAAGCTAAGTTCAAAGATAAATTTGAAACTCATGTACTTCTTGTTCTTTTGAATTAAAACATTTTTCATTTAAGAGAGGTGATGGATTCATAGGACATTCATAACTTTAAGGCATAGTTACTAACTACTAATGATCATGTAATGAAGACACAAACATAGATAAGCACATATAATTAGAAAACGAAAAACAGAAGAAATAAGAACAAGGAATGAATCCACCTTAGTAATGGTGGCGTTTCCTTCTTGAGGAACCAATGATGTCCTTGAGCTCTTCTATATCTCTTCCTTGTCTTTGTTGCTCCTCCCTCATTGCTTTTTGATCTTCTCTTATTTCATGAAGCATGATGGAGTGCTCTTGATGTTCCACCCTTAGTTGTCCCATATTGGAACTCAATTCTCCTAGGGAGGTGTTGATTTGCTCCTAATATTTATGTGGAGGGAAGTGCATCCCCTGAGGTTTCTCAGGAATCTCTTGATTTGCAGCCACATGTTCTACCACTGAGCTATAGACCCTTGAGATGAATCTTTCCATCTCCCATGACTCGGAGGTGGAAGCCTTTGTCTTCCCTTCCCCTCTTTTTAGAGGTTTAGGTGCCATCAATGGTAATGGAAAAACAAAAAGCTTATGCTTTTACCACACCAAACTTAGAATGTTGCTCGCCCTCGAGCAAAAGAAGAAGGAATAGAAGAAGAAGAAGATATGGAGGAGATGGAGGGATGTGTGTATGGATGTGAGTGGTGGATGGAAAACAGAAGGGATGGTCATGAATGGAGAGATAGAGGGTGAGGTGGGTGGGGATCCTCTGAGATTCACAGATCCTGAGATGATCCTGTGGGTCCACAGATCCTGAGATGATCCTGTGGGGTCCACAGATCTTGAGGTGTCAAGGCATTTACATCCCTGCACCAATTTAGGCATGCAAAATGCCCTTGCACACAACTCTGGGCGTTCAGCGCCAGGTTGGTGCCCATTTTGGGCGTTCAACGCCCATTTGTTGCCATTTCTGGCGTTGAACGACAGAACCATGCTTGTTCTGGGCGTTCATCGCCAGGATGTTGCCCATTTTGGGCGTTCAGCGCCAGAACCATGCTCTGTTCTGGCGTTGAACGCCAGGCAGATGCTTCCTCCAGGGTGTGATTTTTCTTCTGCTGTTTTTGATTCTGTTTTCAATTTTTATATTTATTTTGTGACTCCACATGATCATGAACCTAATAAAACATGAAAAACAAAAACAAAATTAGATAAATAAACATTGGGTTGCCTCCCAACAAGCGCTTCTTTAATGTCAATAGCTTGACAGTGGGCTCTCATGGAGCCTCACAGATGTTCAAAGCATTGTTGAGACTCTCCAACACCAAACTTAGAGTTTGGATATGGGATTTCAACACCAAACTTAGAGTTTGGTTGTGGCCTCCCAACACCAAACTTAGAGTTTGACTGTGGGGGCTTGGGTTGACTCTGCTTTGAGAGAAGCTTTTCATGCTTCCTCTCCATGGTTGCAGAGGGAGATCCTTGAGTTTTAAACACAAGGGAGTCCTCATTCCATTGAAGGACTAGTTCACCTCTGTCAACATCAATCACAGCTCTTGCTGTGGCCAGGAAAGGTCTTCCTAGTATGATGGATTCGTCCTCTTCCTTTCCAGTATCCAGGACTATGAAATCAGTAGGGATGTAAAGGCCTTCAACCTTTACTAACACGTCCTCTACTTGTCCATATGCCTATTTTCTTGAATTGTCTGCCATCTCTAATGAGATTTTAGCAGCTTGCACCCCATAGATTCCCAGTTTCTCTATTACAGAGAGGGGCATGAGGTTTATTCCTAAACCAAGGTCACACAGAGCCTTAAAGATCATGGTGCCTATGGTACAGGGTATTATGAACTTTCCAGGATCCTGTCTCTTCTGAGGCAATGTCAGTTGATCCAGATCACTTAGTTCATTGATGAACAAGGGAGGTTCAACTTCCCAAGTATCAATGCCAAATAATTTGGCATTCAGCTTCATGATTGCACCAAGAAACTTGGCAGTTTGCTCTTCAGTAACATCCTCATTCTCTTCAGAAGAGGAATACTCATCAGAGCTCATGAAGGGCATAAGGAGGTTCAATGGAATCTCTATGGTCTCTAGATGAGCCTCAGAGTCCTTTGGTTCCTCAGAGGGAAGCTCCTTATTGATCACTAGACGTCCCAGGAGGTCTTCCTCCTTGGGATTCACGTCCTCCTCTCCTTCTTTGGGTTCGGCCATGGTGCTTATGTCAATGGCCTTGCACTCTCCTTTTGGATTCTCTTCTGTATTGCTTGGGAGAGTACTGGGAGGGATTTCAGTGATCCTTTTACTCAGCTGGCCCACTTGTGCTTCCAGTTCTAATGGAAGATCTTGTTTCATTCATGAAACTTACAGTGGCCTTAGATAGATCAGAGACTAAGTTTGTTAAATTAGAAGTATTTTGTTCAGAGTTCTCTGTCTGTTGCTGAGTGGATGATGGAAAAGGTTTATTATTATTAAACCTGTTTCTTCCACCATTATTAAACCCTTGTTGAGGCTTTTGATCCTTCCATGAGAAATTTGGATGATTTCTCCATGATGAGTTATAGGTGTTTCCATAAGGTTCACCTAAGTAATTCACCTCTGCTATTGCAGGATTTTCAGGATCATAAGCTTCTTCTTCATAAGAAGCCTCTTGAGTACTGTTGGATACAGCTTGCATTTCATGCAGACTCTGAGAAATCATATTGACTTGCTGAGTCAATATTTTATTCTGAGCCAATATGGCATTCAGAGTATCAATCTCAAGAACTCCCTTCTTCATAGGTGTCCCATTATTCACAGGATTCCTTTCAGAAGTGTACATGAACTGGTTATTAGCAACCATGTTAATGAGTTCTTGAGCTTCTGCAGGCGTTTTCTTTAGGTGAATGGATCCACCTGCAGAAGTGTCCAGTGACATCTTTGATAGCTCAGATAAACCATCATAGAATACATCCAGGATGGTCCATTCTGAAAGCATGTCAGAAGGACACTTTTTGGTCAACTGTTTGTATCTTTCCCAAGCTTCATAGAGGGATTCACCTTCTTTCTGTCTGAAGGTTTGAACATCAGCTCTAAGCTTGCTCAGCTTTTGAGGAGGAAAGTACTTGGCTAAGAAAGCCGTGACCAGCTTATCCCAAGAGTTCAGGCTGTCTTTGGGTTGAGAATCCAACCATAATCTAGCACTGTCTCTTACAGTAAAAGGGAAAAGCATGAGCCTGTAGACTTCAGGATCCACTCTATTAGTCTTAACAGTATCACATATCTGCAAGAATTCAGTTAAGAACTGAAAAGGATCTTCAGATGGAAGTCCATGAAACTTGCAGTTCTGGTGCATCAGAGAAACTAATTGAGGTTTCAGCTCAAAGTTATTTGCTCCAATGGCAGGAATGGAGATGCTTCTTCCATGTAAATTGGAATTAGGTGCAGTAAAGTCACCAAGCATCTTCCTTACATTATTATTATTTTCGGCTGCCATCTCCTCTTCCTGTTCGAAAATTTCTGAAAGGTTATCTCTGGATTGTTGTATTTTAGCTTCTCTTAGTTTCCTTTTTAGAGTCCTTTCAGGTTCTGGATCTGCTTCCACAAGAATGTTCTTATCCTTGCTCCTGCTCATATGACAAAGAAGAGGTCACAGAAAAATAATAATAATAATAGAATTCCTTTATACCACAGTATAGGGGTCCCTGTGTGAGTAGAAGAAGAGGGAGAGACAAAGAATGTAATGTAATGGAAGAAACACAACTGTGAGGAGGGTTGAGATGTGAGATGAGATGTTAATAGATGAATAAATAAATAGAATAAGATGGGAGAGGGAGAATTTTCGAAAAATATTTTTGAAAAAGAGTTAGTGATTTTCGAAAATGGTTTTTGAAAAATGTTAGTATTTTTCGAAAATTTTTAAAATCAAAAATAGAAATAAGAATAATTAGTTAATTAAAAAGAAATTTTTGAAAAAGATGGAAGATATTTTCGAAAATTAGAGAAAGAGAGTTAGTTAGGTTGTTTTAAAAAAGTTAAGAAACAAACAAAAAGTTAGTTAGTTAGTTGAAACAAATTTTGAAAAGATGAGAAGTTAGGAAGTTGGAAAAGATATTTTGAAATTAGATTTTTGAAAAAGATAAGATAAGAAGATATTTTGAAAAGATATGACTGAAATTAGTTTTTGAAAAAGATTTGATTTTTAAAATCACAATTAATGACTTGATTCACAAGAAATCACAAGATATGATTCTAGAACTTAAAGTTTGAATCTTTCTTAACAAGCAAGTAACAAACTTGAAATTTTTGAATCAAAACATTAATTGTTATTGTTATTTTCGAAAATAACTAAGAAATTTGAAAAAGATTTTATTTTTGAAAAAGATTTTGAAAAAGATAAGATTTTCAAATTGAAAATGTGATTTGACTCATAAGAAACAACTTGATTTTAAAAAAATTTTTGAAAAAGTCAATCCAAATTTTCGAATTTGATGAGAGAAAAAGGGAGAGATATTTTTTTGATTTTTGAAATTTTTTATAAAAAACATGAAAATTATGCAATGCATGAAATTTTTAGATCAAAACAATGAATGCATGCAAGAATGCTATGAATGTCAAGATGAACACCAAGAACACTTTGAATGTCAAGATGAACATCATAGACACAATTTTGAAAAATTTTTAATGCAAAGAAAACATGCAAGACACCAAACTTAGAATTCTTTAATGCTTACGCACTAGGAATTCAAGAATGCATATGAAAAACACCATACAACACAAAACAAAAAATCATCAAGATCAAACAAGAAGACTTACCAAGAACAACTTGAAGATCATGAAGAACACTATGAATGCATGAATTTTCGAAAAATGCAAGATGCATATGTAATTGACACCAAACTTATGATATGACTCAAGACTCAAACAAGAAACACAAAAAAATATTTTTAATTTTTATGATTTTCTAATTTTTTTGGATTTTTATTTCGAAAATTATATGAAAAAGAAAAAATAAGGATTCCAAAATTTTTAACATGAATTCCAGGAATCTTGCCATGTTTAGTCTAAAGCTTCAGTCCAGGAATTAGACATGGCTCACTAGCCAGCCAAGCTTTCAATGAAAGCTCCGGTCCAAAACACTAGACATGGCCAATGGCCAGCCAAGCTTTAGCATGTAAATCAGGAACAGTAGCAGGTGGATTAACAACAACGAGCTTGCTCTTGATAACAAATTGCTGCCTCAGTCCAAATAAATTTAGACATGGCTTTACAGCCAGCCAGGCTTCAAATGCTTCATGAAACACTAGAATTCATTCTTTAAAAATTTTGAATAAAATTTTTTTCGAAAACAGGTGAGAAAATTTTTGAAAGATTTTGAAAAATTTTTGAAAAGAAAATAAAAAGAAAATTACCTAATCTGAGCAACAGGATGAACCGTCAGTTGTCCATACTCGAACAATCCCCGGCAACGGCGCCAAAAACTTGGTACGCGGAATCGTGATTACACTTTAATTATGTAAAATTCATTGCTCTTTCTTTCCCTGGAAATGGCGCCAAAAACATGATGCCAAGACCATGGTTCACAACTCCGTGTAACTAACCAGCAAGTGCACTGGGTCTTCCAAGTAATACCTTACGTGAGTAAGGGTCGAATCCCACGGAGATTGTTGGTATGAAGCAAGCTATGGTCACCTTGCAAATCTCAGTTAGGCAGATATAATTTGATAATGGTGTTTTTGAATAATAAATAATAGAATAGGGATAGAGGTACTTATGTAAATCATTGGTAGGAATTTCAGATAAGCGAATGGAGATGCTTTTCGTTCCTCTGAACCTCTGCTTTCCTGCTATCTTCATCCAATCAGTCTTACTCCTTTCCATGGCTGGCTTTATGTGATACATCACCACTGTCAATGGCTACTTTCGGTCATCTCTCGGGAAAATGATCCAATGCCCTGTCACGGCACGGCTAATCGTCTGGAGGCATCACCCTTGTCAATGGCTTCATCTTATCCTCTCAGTGAAAATGGTCAACGCACCCTGTCACGGCACGGCTATTCATCTGTCGGTTCTCGATCATGCTGGAATAGGATTTACTATCCTTTTGCGTCTGTCACTAACGCCCCGCAATCGCGAGTTTGGAGCTCGTCACAGTCATTCATTCATTGAATCCTACTCGGAATACCACAGACAAGGTTTAGACTTTCCGGATTCTCTTGAATGCCGCCATCATTCTAGCTTACGCCACGAAGATTCTGATTAAGAGATCTAAGAGATACTCATTCAGTCGAAGGTAGAACGGAAGTGGTTGTCAAGCACGTGTTCATAGGGAATGATGATGATTGTCACGTTCATCACATTCAGATTGAAGTACGAATGAATATCTTAGAAGCGAAACAAGATGAATTGAATAGAAAACAGTAGTACTTTGCATTAATCTTTGAGGAACAGCAGAGCTCCACACCTTAATCTATGGAGTGTAGAAACTCTACCGTTAAAATTACATAAGTGAAAGGTCCAGGCATGGCCGAGATGGCCAGCCCCCAAAACGTGATCAATAGATCAAAAGATACCTAATACAATAGTAAAAGGTCCTATTTATAATAAACTAGCTACTAGGGTTTACAAAAGTAAGTAATTGATGCATAAATCCACTTCCGGGGCCCACTTGGTGTGTGCTTGAGCTGAGCTTAAGTGTTGCACGTGTAGAGGTCCTTCTTGGAGTTGAACGCCAGCTTTTGTGCCAGTTTGGGCGTTCAACTCTGGTTTTGGCTCCTTTTCTGGCGCTGGACGCCAGATTTGGGCAGAAAGCTGGCGTTGAACGCCAGTTTACGTCATCTATTCTTGGCGAAAGTATGGACTATTACATATTTCTGGAAAGCCCTGGATGACTACTTTTTAACGCAATTGGAAGCGCGCCATTTTGAGTTATGTAGCTCCAAAAAATCCACTTTGAGTGCAGAGAGGTCAGAATCCAACAGCATCAGCAGTCCTTCTTCAACCTCTGAATCTGATTTCTGCTCATGTCCCTCAATTTCGGCCAGAAAATACCTGAAATCACAGAAAAACACACAAACTCATAGTAAAGTCTAGAAATGTGAATTTAACATAAAAACTAATGAAAACATCCCTAAAAGTAACTAGATCCTACTAAAAACATACTAAAAATAATGTCAAAAAGCGTATAAATTATCCGCTCATCAGTTGGTCTCTTGGCATCTTTTCATAACAAGTGCTAAATGGTCAAGGCAGGAGCTAAATGAGTCTCCAAATACTGAAAAGTCATCCATGAAGACTTCCAGAAACTTCTCTACCATATCAGAGAAGATAGAGAGCATGCACCTCTGAAAGGTTGCAGGTGCATTACACAGACCAAAAGGCATTCTTTTGTAAGCAAATACTCCAGAAGGACATGTGAATGCTGTTTTCTCTTGGTTCTGAGGATCTACTGCTATTTGGTTTTAACCTGAATAGCCATCCAAAAAGCAGTAATATTCATGACATGCTAGTCTCTCTAGCATCTGGTCTATGAATGGTAAAGGAAAATGATCATTTCTGGTGGCTGTATTGAGCCTTCTGTAGTCAATACACATGCGCCACCCTGTAACTGTTCTTGTAGGAACCAGTTCATTTTTTTTTATTATGAACCACTGTCATGCCTCCCTTCTTGGGAACAACTTGAACAGGGCTTACCCAGGGGCTATCAGAAATAGGATAAATAATCCCAGCCTCCAGTAATTTGGTGACCTCTTTCTGCACCACTTCCTTCATGGCTGGATTTAGCCGCCTCTGTGGTTGAACCACTGGCTTAGCATCATCCTCCAATAGGATTTTGTGCATACATCTAGCTGGGCTTATGCCCTTAAGGTCACTTATGGACCACCCAAGAGTTGTCTTGTGTGTCCTTAGCACTTGAATTAGTGCTTCCTCTTCTAGTGGATTTAAAGCAGAGCTTATGATCACTGGAAAAGTGTCACCTTCTCCCAGAAATGCATATTTTAGGGATGGTGGTAATGGCTTGAGCTCGGGTTTAGGAGGTTTCTCCTCTTCTTGAGGAAGTCTCAGAGGCTCTTTCAATTCCTCTGAACCCTCCAAATCAGGCTGAACATCTTTAAAGATGTCTTCCAGCTCTGATTCAAGACTCTCAGCCATGTTGACCTCCTCTACCAAAAAGTCAATGAGATCAACTTTCATGCAGTCTTTTAGTGTGTCTGGATGCTGCATGGCTTTGACAGCATTCAACTTAAACTCATCCTCATTGACTCTCAGGGTTACTTCCCCCTTTTGGACATCAATGAGAGTTCGTCTAGTTGCTAAAAAATGTCTTTCTAGAATGAGAGTAGCACTCTTGTGCTCCTCCATTTCCAGCACTACAAAGTCAGTGGAAAAGGCGAATGGCCCAACCCTGGCAATCATGTCCTCAATCACGCCTGATGGGTATTTAATGGAGCCATCAGCAAGTTGGAGACATATCCGGGTTGGTTTAACTTCTTCAGTTAAACCAAGCTTTCTGATAGTGGATGTAGGTATTAGGTTGATGCTTGCCCCAAGATCACATAAAGCTGTCTTGGTGCAATTACCCTCTAATATGCATGGTATCAGAAAGCTCCCGGGATCTTTAAGCTTTTCTGGAAAGCTTTTTAGAATGACTGCACTGCATTCTTTAGTGAGGAGAACTCTTTCAGTTTCTCTCCAATCCTTTTTATGACTCAAGATCTCTTTCATGAACTTGGCATAAGAAGGTATTTGCTCAAGTACCTCTGCAAACGGAATCTTTATTTCAAGAGTCCTGAGATAATCTGCAAAGCGAGCAAATTGCTTATCCTGCTCCTCTTGGCGGAGTTTTTGAGGATAAGGTATCTTGGCTTTATATTCCTCAACCTTAGTTGCTGCAGGTTTATTTCCTACAGAAGTGGTTGGAGAAGCCTTTTTAGAGGGGCTGTTATCAGCACTTGTGTATGTCTGATCCCTCACTGGCATTTGAATGCCAGGGTTAGAAGCTGGATTGGCGTTGGATGTCAACTCCTTACTTGTTCCTGGCGTTTGAACGCCAGAACTGAGCTTTCATTGGGCGTTTGACGCCAACTCCTTGCTTGTTTCTGGCGTTTGAACGCCAGAGTTATTCCTCTCTAGGCTCTTACTGTCCTCAGAGAGATTTTGAATAGCAGTTTGTTCATTTCTTGGCTTCCTGCTACCTTGAAGTGAGGTATTTAATATTTTCCCACTTCTTAATTGAACTGCTTGGCACTCTTCTGTTATTTGTTTTGATAACTGTTGTTCTGTTTGCTTCAACTGTACCTCCATATTTATATTAGCCATTCTTGTGTCTTGTAGTATCTCCTTGAATTCGGCCAGCTGTTTTGTTAGAAAGTCTAATTGCTGATTGAATTCAGTAATTTGTTCTGCAGGACTAAGTTCAGCAGTTACTGTTTTAGCCGCTTCTTTCATAGAAGATTCACTATTTAGGTACAGATGCTGATTTCTGGCAACTGTATCAATAAGCTCTTGAGCCTCTTCAATTGTCTTTCTCATGTGTATAGATCCACCAGCTGAGTGATCTAGAGAAATTTAAGCTTTCTCTGTAAGCCCATAATAGAAGATGTCTAACTGCACCCATTCTAAAAACATTTCAGAGGGGCATTTTCTTAACATCTCTCTGTATCTCTCCCAGGCATAATAAAGAGATCCATTATCTCCTTGTTTAAAGCCTTGGATGTCCAGCCTTAGCTGTGTCATCCATTTTGGAGGGAAGTATTGATTCAGGAATTTTTCTGACAGCTGTTTCCATGTCCTTATGCTAGCCGTAGGTTGTTTATTTAACCACCTCTTAGCTTGGTCTTTTACAGTAAATGGAAACAGTAATAATCTGTAGACATCCTGATCTACTTCCTTATCATGTACTGTGTCAGTAATTTATAAAAACTGTGCCAGAAACTCTGTAGGTTCTTCCTATGGAAGACCAGAATACTGGCAACTTTGCTGCACCATGATAATGAGCTGAGGATTCAACTCAAAGCTACTGACTCCAATGGAGGGTATACAGATACTGCTCCCATATGAAGCAGTAGTGGGATTAGCATATGATCCCAGAGTCCTTCTGGACTGCTCGTTTCCACTTAGGTCCATGATGGAGAAAAGGAAATTGATGTGAATTACAATTAAAATATACTTTTATTTTTATTTTATAAAAGGAGAACGAATAAAAAAATGAAATAAAATAACTAGAAATTAAATATAGATTTCGAAAATAAAAAAAATTTAAAACTAAAATAATTACTTAATTAAGAAGATTTGAAAAACTTTGAATATGATTTTTGAAAAAGATTTTAAATTTTGAAATAGAAATCTGAATTTTAAAAGCAATTTTCGAAAATTCACTTTAAAATAAAGAGAAAATATATTTTTTTTATTTTTGAATTTTATGATGAAAGAGAAAAACACACAAAAGACACACAACTTAAAATTTTTAGATCTAATGTTCTTTATTTTCAAAAATTTTGGAGGAAAACACCAAGGAACACCAAACTTAAAAATTTTAAGATCAAAACACAAGGAAGACTCAAAAACACTTTGAAGACTCACAAGAACAACAAGAACATGAAGATAGAACACCAAACTTAAAATTTTTTAGAAAACCAAAATAAAATTTTCGAAAACTAAAGAAAAATCAACAAGAAAACACCAAACTTAAAGTTTGGCACAAGATTTATTCAAAGAAAAATTAGTTTTGAAAAAGTTTTTTAAAAAAAGATAGCCAATTACCAAGAACATAAGCACAACGCTCTAGCCAATTGAGCTATAAATTTAACGTGTTTTAACAAGGTATTTAGTAAATAAAAAATTTTTTGAAACTAAAAATTCGAAAAAAGCACAAGAAAAACAAGAAAAGACACAAAACAAGACAAACCAAAGATCAAACAAGGAAAATAAACAAGAACACTTGAAGATTAAGAAAGAACAATGAACACAAATTCGAAAATTTAAAAGAAAATAAAATAAAATAAAAAAAATGTAATTGACACCAAACTTAAAATATAAGACTAAACTCAAGTAGAAAAACTCAATTATCAGTTTATAAAATTTTCGAAAAATTTAAAAAGAAAAAATAAGGATTTAAAAAAAGAAATTTCAACCAAAAACAATAATAGAAGACTCTAAACCAAAAAGAAAAATTTTTCCTAATCTAAGCAATAAAATAAACCGTCAATTGTCCAAACTCGAACAATCCCCGGCAACGGCGCCAAAAACTTGGTGCACGAAATTGTGAATCACACTTTTCACAACTCGTACCACTAACCAGCAAGTGCACTGGGTCGTCCAAGTAATACCTTACGTGAGTAAGGGTCGAATCCCACGGAGATTGTTGGCTTAAAGAAATCTATGGTTATTTTGTAATTCTTAGTCATGATATCAATTATAATTATCAGTTTGAATTGCGAAAAATAAAAGAGCATGAAATAAATACTTGTTATGCAGTAATGGAGAATATGTTGGCGTTTTGGAGATGCTTTGTCTTCTGAACCTCTACTTTCCCCCTATCTTCTTCTTCACGCATGCAAGGTTCCTCCTATGGCAAGCTGTGTGTTGATGGATTACCGTTGTCAATGGCTACCATCCGTTCTCTCAGTGAAAATGGTCCAGGTGCGCTGTCACCGCACGGCTAATCATCTGTCGATTCTCACTCATGCTGGAATAGGATCCATTGATCCTTTTGCGTCTGTCACTACGCCCAACCCTTGTGAGTTTGAAGCTCGTCACAGTCATTCAATCCCTGAATCCTACTCGGAATACCACAGACAAGGTTTAAACTTTCCGGATTCTCAAGAATGCTGCCAATGGATTCTAGCTTATACCACGAAGACTCTGATTAAGGAATCCAAGAGATACTCATTCAATCGAAGGTAGAACGGAGGTGGTTGTTAGGCATGCGTTCATAGGTTGAGAATGGTGATGAGTGTCACGGATCATCACATCCATCATATTGAAGTGCGAATGAACATCTTAGATAGAAACAAGCGTGTTTGAATAGAAAACAGAAATAATTGCATTAATTCATCGAGACACAGCAGAGCTCCTCACCCCCAACAATGGAGTTTAGAGACTCATGCCGTCAAAGAGTACAAAGTTCGGATCTAAAATGTCATGAGGTACAAAATAATCCTCTAAAAGTTGTTTAAATAGTAAGCTAGTAATCTAGGTTTGCAGAGAATGAGTAAACTATGATAGATAGTGCAGAAATCCACTTCTGGGGCCCACTTGGTGTGTTCTGGGGCTGAGACTTAAGCTTTACACGTGCTTAGGCTGTTTCTAGAGTTAAACGCCAGGTTGTAACCTGTTTTGGGCGTTTAACTCCAACTTGTAACCTGTTTCTGGCGTTTAACGCCAGACTGCAACATGGAACTGGCGTTGAACGCCAGTTTACATCATCTATCCTTGCGCAAAGTATGAACTATTATATATTTCTGGAAAGCCCTGGATGTCTACTTTCCAACGCAATTGGGAACACGCCAATTGGACTCTTGTAGCTCCAGAAAATCCATTCCGAGTACAGAGAGGTCAGAATCCAACAGCATCAGCAATCCTTTTTCAGCCTGAATCCGATTTTTGCTCAACTCCCTCAATTTCAGCCAGAAAATACCTGAAATTATAGAAAAACACACAAACTTATAGTAAAGTCCAGAAATATGAATTTTTCCTAGAAACTAATGAAAATATACTAAAAACTAACTAAAATATACTAAAAACTACATGAAATTAACCCCAAAAAGCGTATAAAATATCCGCTCATCAAAATACCATTCTGTATTATTATTTAAGGCAATATAAAATGGATTACAAAAAAGATAATGATGCATTAGATTCTCTTCAATATTGAAATTTCTCTCTCTCTCTCACGCACAAATATATATATAAGTGTAACCAGATGATGTGCGTGCATAGCACATAGGATCAAAGAAGCAGAGTTTTTACCATTGAGTTGATGGGTAACGTTGTAATCCTGGTTGGTGGTTGATATAATAGAAGATCCTATCTGCGACTTTGTGCCGGACACAGCATATGAATTATGTGTCGTCAGCCACGAGTATTTATTGAACGCCAAACCTTTCACCTACCAATTCAAAAAGGACAAAATGCAGTGTCGTTGAGATTGAGCTCATGTACCAAAAGGGGTTAGAGAACACATATCTGGATCCTTCCATGGACCCTTATCAGAATGCATGCAGCCTCCATTATCAGCACAGGTACAAGTACCTCCTAAAAACTCTGGCAACTCACTATCAATGCAAAAGTAATGGATAAGAACAATGTGGAGTGTAAAAACTAAAAATGGATTAAAAGTAATAATGAGTTATATGGCTCACCTAGCATCAATCACTTCTAGCAATTTGCTTTGATACTTGTTGCCAAGTACCTGTAAATGTAGAATTAATTTCAGTTTAAATCCTACTTTCCTTGAGAAAACTAAAGAGGATTAATTAGCATACAATCTTTGTTCTCACATGGATCTTAGATGTGGTCTTTGGATCAAGGAAGTTCTTAAAAAGTGTGTATTGAGGAGTTACCAATTGATTTTTATCATGAAACAATTTCCAAACATAAACTTTAAGATACTCATTAGCAAAATCTAACAGTTAATTATGCAAAAGAATGACAGGAGTGCAGAACACCTTTACATTTGCTTAAGAAGGCCTCCAATTTCTTATGTCTCTCTCAGTTGTCTTAAACTGACCCTGCAAGTGGAAGGAGGGTCCCCAAATATATACAAAATCATTCACCTGTTGTTCAATGCACCCTCAGTTTTCACCTAAGAAGAACATCATAATTATAACAACAACATATCATGCAATACCTTGCAGGAAAAAAAACTAATTCCAAAACATACCCCAAGCTTCAGGTATCGCATGCCATTAATGATACTGAGGCTTTCACTTCTTGCTGCACTGGTGTCAATTCGACGGGTATTAAGTTCCATGAAAAAACGCTCAGTAACAAAACTAAATCTGAAACAGAAAGACAGGAAAAACCATTAACTCTAACATGAGATTTCACAGTCTAGACACAAGGCAAAGTGCACACTAATGGTTTAACTTTTCATTATTAACCTGACATACTGACATCTAATGGTGATTAATGTATAGCTCCAGAAAAGAAAACCCTCAAACATTAAATCTAAGAGACACATGCAGAAAAATTAGTAACCATGAAAAATTACAAAGCTTTATATTTCAGGGTTAAAACATGAAAGTTACATCTGAAATGGAGAACTAACATTTAAGTTCTTTCTAATTAGTCAATAATCATTTTTAAAAAAATAAAATAAAATAAAACACACACACACACAACTCACAAAGGTCTTTTTCTTTAGTCCCTGCCCTGCTGGAACTAAGCAGACAAATGATCGAAGGTAGTGAAAGAATAATACAAATCCAAATACAAAATGAGGGGGGAATATGAAAGACCTAGTTAGAAGTATACCTTCAAAAGAAAGTAGGAAAGTAAACTCATAAGCATCCAAAATCATTTTCCTGAGAAGATGAACTAGCTCTAGGATGAGAACTAGAACATGCACCATCAGATGGGGATTCAAGTCTCAACAGAACATCTAAATGTACCAGTAACCTTATTGCTTTTATCAGAATATCTAAATGGGAATAGTTCTGTATTGGCTAAGTTGCTACCCTTCAGGAACAAGAGCAGCCACCTGTGAATGTAAAGACAGAAAATTTAGTAGACATATACCCAAATAAGATGGAGGAAGTAAAAAGAAAGACATCAGAGGAACATTAAATTCACTCATTCTTTCACACTGTCAAGTCAGACTAGTAAGTCAGTGAAAGATTTATAAGTACAAATTTCAAAATCTAAAATTTGGCCCTAGGTATGAGCTCAAAAGAGAATCCATTGGTGAACAGTTTCTAATTTTCTCCATCACAAATCTTTCCTCACTTATAACCAACGCAGAAATGATATATAATACAAGTTGCAGCATATATCTTTGAACATGAATAAAAACAGAATCAATCAAAAAATTTCTAGTGCTGATGAATCTTTTTATAAGAAGGCTATTTTGAGTTATTACCATAACTAAGTATAACTAAATGATAATATTGGCTAAAATCACATTCTATTGATGAAAATTTTCTAGTTCTTATACCGATTTGGAAAATGCTATAATAGATAAGGACCTATGGCTTAGAAACAATTCATCTCAATTATATCAACAAAGCAAAGGAGAATGATTGATGACCTAGCACAAGAAATACATAAAGCATAAGCTCCTCAAAGAAAATATTAGACTCAAAGACAATAACACAAACACCTTATGGACAAAAAATTGCATGAAACATGTTTAAACTCAACTGATGAGAAAGATTACTAGAGAAATCATTTCAAAAACAGTCAAGTAATGCCATTGTTCTTTTAGATAATTCCTCTATGGCTTAGAAACAATTCATCTCAATCATATGGGCATATTATATGGATAATGGTTCTGAGTGTCCGTACAATCCAGAGCTTTCCTCTTCACCAAAATCAAAGCGTCAATGCTCGGCCATAGCGGATGTGGACTGTGGAGAAGTACACTCGCCACTACTACTCCACTACGATTCAAAATCCAGCGCTGGCCTGGATGAGATGAAAAATGAGTTTGTTTGGAATGTTGATCTCAAGAGTGAAGAGGAACAGTTTCCTATTTTTTATTCTAGTCACAATTAGGTGCAAATGCTTGCCAAAAAACCTAGGGTTCCTATTTCAATTGCAATAACAGTAACTCAATCATAATCATAATCATAATCACATCAATAGCAATCAAAAACAGCAGTTACAAGTTTACAATAAAATATAAACCAGATTCAACCGCACCTCTTCTTATTCTTGCTGTTGCTGTTGATCTTGCTACGCAAACAGTGGAATCACTCGCGATGAATCCTTGCATACGACCTAAAAGAGGCAAGCCGACCTTACTGATCCAGAACGAAAGGGAAGTGCTGAGATTTTGGCGGAGAAGACACAGGGAACGGCAAGGAGAGGAAGCTGGAGGGGCCGTCATCAGAGGAGATCGCCGCTAGAGAAGCTGTCGCGAGAGGAGATGTCATCGAAGAAGATCGTCGTTGGAGGAGATCGTCAGAGAACGCAAGAGGGAGAGGTCACTGCAATAGCGCTGTATACGAGCTTCAACTTTCAACCAACTGAAGTACTGAACCAAGTGTTTCTGAAACTAGGAATTTCTAATTTGTCATTTTATATACAAGTGTTAACGGGGGTTCAAAATCGCCATAATGACCAAAACTGTCACCAAATTCAAATTTAATATCGGCAGCTATCCAAATTGCTATAATATCCGAATATTACGGCGATTTTAAAGAACCGCCGATTTTAAAGAACCGCCATAATATAAATACCATTTTAAACTTATTTTTTTGTAGTGTAAGAATCTAACAAAGATGAGCAGGAGGAAGTAGCTTAACAGGTCTCTTATAATCTCAAGAAATATTAGTCAGTATAATGACGGCGAGACCATGCATTATTTACGCCGTAAAATTTACGGTACTAGCGTTGTACTTAGCTTATACTCTGTTCATGTCCACTTTATCTTCCCCTTGAACATGTAGATGGATGGAAAAATAGACTACATAATTTTAGGGTTCAAAAGCATCGTTTAATATCTTCTTTTTTTGGCTGTTAAAATAAATTATTATTCGCATCATTTTGTGACCATCTATTAAATTGGCAATGGAAATTTATTTATAAGTAGTATATAATAATAATATTATTTTCCTTAGTTATATTATTAAATTTAATTTTGTTATATTAAATTATTATAAAAATGATTTCATTATTATGTTAATTATATATACTTTATTCCACTGTTAAAATTGTTTTAGATTCGTCATTTGCTTTCTGTTTATGAAACTTTACCGCGGGGAGGGAGAGAAATAATTGTCATTAAACTAATTTTTGTTAACACTTAATAATGACCTAATTAATGAAAGAATGTATTATCTCAAAATAATAAAGCTAAGGTCGTATTTTAAAAAGAAAATAACACTGTCTTTTGTGTGAATAAACAGAAGCTAAATTAAGTATTTTCTCGATTAGTTTTGTATCTAAACTAATTAAAGTGGAAGTACCAGAATTTGATCTATATGCCATTATAAATAAGCATTGTTTATTCTAGTCACATTTCATCATTTATAGTATTATTCACTTCAACCTACCACTAAAATTAATCATCATATATATCATGCGGATCAGCCTCCATTGAAAATTTTAACCTGGCCTTCATCTGTTAAAGTCAATATATATAACTACATTTCCATATTGTATATTCATTCACTATACGCAATCAACAATATGCAATTGAACCAATTAAGATCTTGCCACATGTATAGTCACTTTTGCCGATGACATATCATGATGATAGACTATTAGATGTACGTATATACATTTGTGTCTAGCCAAAATGATTATGTCATCAATTGAACTCCATATATCACTAGTGAAGTAGCTAGCAATCTTCTTAAAACTCTATTCATAATGAAAGCAATTTTTTATTTTATTTTATGTGAATTTCATGATGAAGCCAAAACATATATAGCATGAAGACGCTTAATATATCTTAATAGTGCTAGGTTTTAATAAGTCTTTTTTCGTTAGTTAAGTTTAATCAAATTAGTTAAATAATTTATTAGTTTAATAAAAATTATTTATTAGGTGAATTATACATTATTTTTCTTCTGCTACATATTATTGTTACGTTTATTTTTGTTTCTTTTTAGTTTCTGTATCTAATTCTTTTTCTTTCACATTTTTTATCTTTTTCTTTATTTTTTCTCCTCTTCTTATTCTTATTCTTAATCTTTTTTAAGAAATAAAAAAAAAGAGAAATATAGAAAAAAAATGAGGAGGAGAAATTAAAATTTCTGTTTTTCTTTAAGATTATAAAAAATTAAGATTGTGAAAATATTTTTAAAAAAAAAACAGATTCTATTGCTTGAGTCTGTTAGTGTTAGTTATAATTATAAAAATTTTCGATGGCCTAAAAGGAGGTTAAATTTGGGCTGTTTTTAATTTTTTTAAAATTTTATTACCAAAAATAAATTATATTGTGTTTGCGAAATTGATTATATAGGAGACAATTTATTTTTGTTTTATAATCAACAAACCAGAAACAGAACATAAAAGAGAAAATTAAAGTATACAATTATATATCCTTATTCAACCATCTTATATAATGTTGTCTCCACTATAATTATGGTATAATTTTCATTATCTTTTTAAAGATTTACATTTACCAATTTTTTAGGATTTTTCGTACTTCTATTCGGGACAAACCAAGCTTTTAACTAAGCTTGGTTTGACTAGATCCACTCTCTAGACTCTCAACACTCATCTAATTTAGTAAGGAATATTTCTTAGTTATAAGAAGTAAAATTGAAACAGATTATAAAAAAGATTGACATAATCATTTGACTTTTTTCCAAACTAACTCTTTTTTTCCTTTTTTCTCAATAGCTTTTTCTAAATTCTCAAATTATGTCCCTTTTTTTATTGAATGAAACAAAAAAAATAAAACTAAAGAAAATAGAATATTCAATAAAAAAAATTATGTAAGAGAAGAATAAAACAACTTGAAAGTTATAAGCATATATAATCCGATTTTAAAACACTCTAATGTTATTTTTTATCTTGGCGAAATTCTTCCTTTAGCGTAGATGCATTATTGATTCCAAAATTTTAGACTTGAGTGATGAGGGTGCACAAATTTATGGGTTCTCTTTCCTTACTTTAATTTTTGGTTAATTAATCCTTTTATGTATGAAGTAATACTTCCAAAATTTGATTAGAGATAAGAGTCAATACCTTGAGTATTAAACCAACTGAGTTCTTTTTCTTCCTCCAAAAAATTAAAATAAAAAATTAGGGTTAAAAATTAGAATTAAATGACGCAAAAACACTAAAGAGATGGACAACAACAAGAACAGTATTAATGTTATGAAGTCTTTAATGTGTTTATCAAATCTATACCCTTAATATTATATTTTGTCCCTAAGTTTCATTTTTAACTCTTGGATGTGAATCAGAGAAAGCAACCTCTATTTTCTTCTTCTTATACAAAATGTAATTACTCTATAAAGTAATTTCAACAAGCTATTATGTGTGTATAAAAATAATAAATTTATTTTACTTTTTTTTTCTGAATATCCTTAATTTAAAAATTTGATTTTGACTTCATTAATTTGATTTAGCCTCCAATTTTTGCTTTTTTTTCTTCTTCCCACTTTGGCGTTTAATAAAAAAATGAATCACTTTTTTTTTGTTATTAACTTTTACCCGAATTGTACACCAGCAGCAGCACCATTGTCTTTTCTTTTATAAAGCCAATAGACTGGATTATGGTTTATCAACAGTTTTATTGATTTTGTTCAAATAGCAATTTATAGACACATTGTTTTTATTTAGACTACACAAATAAACTTGGGCCTACGTAAATAAAAGATAGTTTAAATAATTTTGGATTTTTAACTTAACTAAATACAATGTATTTATCATCATCAAAAATATGATTATTATTTTCTAATCTCAACAAATTGGTTAGATGGTTGCATAGTGTCTAGCTCTACCTTCCTTATATAAATAGGACTTCAATCTAATGTTACAACTAAACCTTTGTATTCTGTATTCTTAGTTCAGTAATAATAGTTTTCATTTTCTTCTCTCCTTCTGTTTTGATTTTTGCATTCTTCAAAAAATAGATTTTTTTTTTCTTCAAGCTACCAATTTCACATTCCCATTATGGTATCAGAATTTGTGTTCAAAAGATTTAGAGTTTGATTTTTGAAAAACTTTAAAAATAAAAAAAAATAACATATAACAAATAAAATAAAAAAAGAAAGTTTATCCAAAAAATCAAACAAAGTAAAAAATAGCCCTTACTTAAGTAGACGTTATATATATATAATTATTTTCATGTTATCTCCTTCTATCAGCTTAACTTTTTGAAAAAAATGACATCATAATATGATTTTTTAAAAAATTTCTGTAATTATCGTTGAAGAAAAAACAAAAACTACAAAAATACAAAATTTTTATTGTTTGAAAAATGTAAAATTTTATATTTTCGGTTACAAAATTATGCATTTTTTAAAATAGTTGATACAAAAGAATAGAGAAAGAGAATGAGAAAAAACAAAGACAGAAATTTTACATTTACATTTAAAAATGTTTATGTGTATCTCCAAAGAGGAGAAACAAAAAGATACAAGATTTTTATGTTTTCATCCACGAAATTTTATGTATATTTTCAAAAGTTTATGTTTTTTTTAATGTTTATTACAAAAAAATTTGTTCCTAAAGTTAAAAGAATGAAAATACTAAAAGTTTTGCTAAAAAAACATAAAAAAAAAAGTCGTCTTCTTTTTTTTTTCTCCTTTTCTGGTTCTTTAATTTTAAGTGGGAGAAACAAAAGAAAATTAAATAAGAAAGAAAATGAGAAAATTAATTTCTTTGGTTTCTCATTTAATTTCTTTTTATTTTTACCTAGTACTATATATTAACTCCAAGATTAAAGAATTTGTTATTTTGATTAATTTAATATTAATTACTATTTTACATATTAACAATAGTATAAATAAAAAGTAACGTTATATCACTAATAAAATTTATCATTTTTTTGCCACGGTTGACTAACATTTTAAATCCTGAATAATAAATTCTAAACCTTAAATAATTCTAATAATATAAAATACGGTATTGGTCCTAACATTTTTCATAAATAATAATAATAATAATAATAATAATAATAATTGACATCATGGAGTTCATCCTAGTTAGAGACAACTACGTACTTAAATTAATTTACTTAGATTTCGTGACATTGTGTATCCAAATTGTTAGACAATTATTTATTTAGAGAAGATTAACATCATGTTAATTTCAAATCCGATTTTTTAGTTTTAATATTTAGACTAGTGCTAAGAATTTGTCTCTTTATTAGTCACTTATTATTGTTAGAATAACAAATTCAATAAAATCCATCTACGTTACTGAACCGGCCAAGATATTGCAATCGATGTATTTTTATGTTTCTTTGGATCTTCCGAGTCAAAAAGTTAAAATTCTTTATGCTTCTGTCAACAAAAGTCCCCAAAAACAACTAGGACTATTAGTTTGCGTGTCCATGAATGCATGCCTTATTTGATTAAGTTAAACAACGTATTTGGTAATCCGTGTTACAAGGTATGTATTTATAAATTTAAATAATCGCTCACTATAAATAATAATCCATTAATGGAAATTATCATCAAAGAAATCAGAAATACACAAGTTTGTTTGTCAGAAATGATTATAATCCAACTCTATTTTATTTTAGGGGTTTCATATATGCAACTGCCACACACAGATTTTTGAATGTAGAAAAAAGTTTTAATAGACTTATAATTGTTCAGAATAAAATGCAAATAATTTCATTAAACTACTCTGGCACTCTTTGAAAATTATATATTTTTATTAGTAAGATCAGTATTCTCTATTAATTTTATATATAAAATCTTTATGTCAATAAAAAACTACGTTACATATTTGCATATTATCTTTTTATTTTTAATGTTATTTTTATTCGTTTGATATACTATATCATACTAGTTTTTCTCTTGTATATGAACTAACATTAGTTAACTCTATTTTTTTTTTACACTATTTCTAACATTCTTTTTATTTTGTATACTCAAAATATTAATTCTCTAATATTTTCCTTATAAGGATTTCTTTGCCAAACCTGAAGTAACCTAGCTGAATCCGTAAGATTGAAGTACAACTCTCTCATTTTGTGAGTGCGGTTCACCCTCTTTGTCTGCCCTATATGCTTTCTAACCTGGCAAGAATATAACTATATTTAATTAACTTAACCTTTTTGCTTTATATCATTTTTCGACTTGTTTAATGAATATATTAACTAATAACATGTCACTTTGATGGATTAGGTTATAGGCATGATCTATGTAATCTTCTTAATCCCCAATAACTTGACACGCGTATATGAAGAATTACACACTTGAACATGACACTCACTTCATAATCATTGGTCCAACTCATATGTTCCAAACCCTCTATATATTAATAACTAATAACCCATTTTTAAAACTTATCTTAACTTTGTTCAACTAATAGGGTGCATAATTAGGGCACTTAGCCTTGGATCTCTGATTTTATATGGATTCGATTGATTACTTTGTGGTAGTTTCCATTTCATCATATTTGCCATCAGCTATAATCTTTGACCTTCGCAATAAGACTTAGCACGTGTTGAATCCAAAGTTTATATGGCAGTTATATATATGCGTAAGTGACATAGTAATGAAGTCAATTTTATAATACAAACGTTGTGATAATTATACACGTATGCGTATTTTGTAGAAACGTAAATATTTTCGTTGGTATAAGATAGCAAAATCCTTCCAAATTAAAATGCTTATTTAATCTAACTCAAACGGAAAACTAATTAAAACTGGATTAATTTAATTTGAATTGATTAAATTTTATTTTTAATAAATTGTATAAATTAGATCGAATTTTAGATTTATTTCTTAAAATTAATCCAATAATTTAAACCGCATAATGTGTTAAATATTATTATTTATATATTATTATTATTTAGTAAATATTTTATATTCAAAAAATGAGATTTATTTATTTATTTTAATTAATTTATAATTTTATTTTTAATGTTATGTTATTATTGGATTTTTAAAAAAAAAATTTAAGGATCGGTATTTTTATTAAAATTTAATCAGTATTTAATTATTAAAAAAAATGTGTAATTTCACACCATTAGATGTAATTTCACACCATTAAAAATAGAGAAAATTTCACTCCCCTCCCCTGACCCCCTGCGAGATGCTAAAATGACACTGTCCTCCCCTCTATTTATAAAATGTACATTCCCCTACCTTATAACTTTTAAAAAACCTTCTCTTTAATCTATTTTAATTCTTTTGTGTTAACTAATTTTAACTTTATCCATTTTTCAAGAAAAAATAAATGATCTTTTTACAAAAATACCCTTTAACAAAAATTTTATTTTTTGTCATTAATTTTACTTACCAAAACACTCTTTAATAAATTATTTTTTTATTAATTAAATTGTATTTTTATCAAAATATTTTTTAAAAAATTTAATAATTAAATTATTTTTTCTAAGATACCCTTCAATAATTTTTTAATTATTAATTATAATTTTACCAAAATTTTTGTTAGCAACTTTTTTATATTTTACTATTAGTTTTTCGATACAATATATATTATTTTAATATTAAAAAAATCCTAGTAAAATTATTTTTCAATATCAATATATATTAATTGTTATAGATATTAACAATGGTAAGACTTTTTTATTTAATGTTAAAATAATATACATTGATATCGAAAAATTAATAGTAAAATATAAAAAATTATTAACAAAAATTTTGGTAAAATTATAATTTAATAATTAAAAAATTATTGAAGGATATCTTAGAAAAAAATAATTTAATTATTAAATTTTTAAAAAAATATTTTGATAAAAATACAATTTAATAAATAAAAAATAATTTATTAAATGGTATTTTGGTAAGTAA
The DNA here is from genome assembly GCF_059453495.1 of Arachis ipaensis. Taxonomy (NCBI): domain Eukaryota; kingdom Viridiplantae; phylum Streptophyta; class Magnoliopsida; order Fabales; family Fabaceae; genus Arachis; species Arachis ipaensis. The sequence continues at coordinate 29,323,457 of NC_142441.1, read as the reverse complement.
AATTTAATGATAAAAAATAAAATTTTTGTTAAAGGATATTTTTGTAAAAAATAATTTTTTTTTTTAAATAGATAAAGTTAATATTAGTTAACACAAAAAATTTAAAATAGATTAAAGAGGAGGTTTTTTAAAAGTTATAAGGAAAAGGGAATGTATATTTTATAAATAGAGAGGAGGAGAATGTCATTTTAGTATCTCGTAAAGGAGAAAAGTGAAATTTTCTCTTAACAATATTAATGATGACTAATTGATAGTTACAAATCACAAAATGTGTTAATCCCTAGCATTACTATTTTTAAAATATTGTTAAATTTATTAATCATTATTGGTTATTTGGTTATTTAAAATTTAATGTTGATACTTGTTATGTAAATTTATTTTTTTTTAATTTATAAAATTGTAAGTTAAATTTAATTCAAACCGTTTAATGAAAATTAAATCGAATTGGATCGAATTCTCTAAATAAATCATCCAAACTAAATTGTATTATAAATAAAATTAATATTCAAATCAAATATTTTTTAACTTAAAATCGATCCAAACCACGTGGTAAACATATCTGTATGTAACAAGAGTCAATGCTACAAGATGGATTCTATGCTCCATTTCTACTAAGCCAGATTTATAGCTTCAATGTATCTGTTCGATTGACACGAAATATCGGCATTTAAAAATAAAATAATTTAGAGATTTTTATTTATTTTATTAAAGCGTATTAATACTCTTATTATATATATAAAATTATAAAAATAAACAATTTAAGTTAATAAAAAAATTACATCATCTATCTAATTAAAGAAATATTAAAAATTTAAATTTGATCTTATATTAGTAACTTATTAACGGATCCACAACAAATTTATTTTTAGTCTATCGAAAAAAATAATTTGTAAGTAATTAATAAATAATTAAAACGTAGTTACTTATAGCATCCAATAATTGCATAACAATTAAAATTTTATAAGCTTCTTATAACATCCAATAATTAGTATCTTAAAGTGTATTATTATATATAAATATAACGTAAAACTATTTTACAAAATATTCATCAGAAAAACATTTTTCATCTCTCTCATTATTATTTAAAATAATAATAATAATGTAGATCAGAGTATAATTGCTAAAATATACTTGTAAAAGTTATTATGTTTATATCCTCAAAAGGTTTAAGACTTTAATGAACTAGCAATAAATCTAAAAATTGTAACTATAAACTCATCCTTAAAAATTTTCTCCCTTTGGAATTATTTTTATTCATTCATTTTTGTATGATTCGACCATTTTTTTTATTATACTTCTACAAATTAAATTTATTTTACAAAAATTTTATTTAGCCCGTTCTCAAAATTATATTAATGTCTACCCAACTACATTACTAATGTAACTCTACTTCTTTTTAAGTAAAAATTTTGGGTTTCTCTTTCTTAATTATTTTTCTTCTTCTTCTCTTTCTAATATTAGTGTCCACATATATAAGCTAATTTCAGGGCGGAACTAGATGAAATATTAGAAGGAAACAAAAAATATTTATACAATAAAATAAAATTAAAATAAAATTTTAAAAGAAGTTAAACTAAAATTTACATATAATTTACATGTAAAAAATTAAAATTAGAGGGACTATTGCTCCCTTTCTTACTACATAGCTCCGCCCCCTGCTGATTTTGATTATATTGTGAAAAAAATTGAACGTATCATCAAATTAAGTGCCCAAAATTTTAAGTGAATTAAAAAAAATGAGAGAAATAGTTATATCTCTAATATTTTTTATGTAAAAGATTCTTTTAAATTTGTGTAAATTTTGTGTAAATTTTTTTTTGTTTTATGTGACTTTTTTTGTTGTAAAATTTATTATTTTAAAATTTTAAATTAGTAAAAAATATATAAACAATTATATTTTTAACAATAAAAAAATAAAAGATATTAACTGATCGACATGAATATAGTTGCAAATATGTTTTCTATGTATATATAAAAAATTAGTCACTTAATAAATTATTCATATAAAATATATATTAAAATATTAATTAATACACCTTAAAAATGACAATACATATATTTATACATATACAAATATATAATAATTAATTTAATAATTAATTTTAATATACACACGATATTTTTGTTATACATATCATTTATGTGATGAGACAATTCAAAATATTCGGCATAAACACATCATTAGGAGCTTCACTTCTTTTTTGCATGTCTGGTTGTGACATTAAGATGGTATCAAGCAAAAATATTTAGAAGACAATAAAAATAATTTAAAATAAATTTATTTATATTTTTTAATTATTACTTATTTTATTTTATATTTTTAATTATTTCTATAATAGATGGATAGATAGATATTAAGTTGGGTAATATAATTGAGTTATTATATCTCTAATATTTATATCTTGACTCAAAAATATAATTAGACCCAAAATAAATAAAAATTTATTCAAGAGATCCAGCTACAATCCCTATCCAGCCTCATATATAGAGGTCGGACATAGCGATAAAAGTCTGACCCTATATATTCAAATAAGTAAGCGACTCCTAAAATATTTTCTACTTATCTAAAAAGGAAGATCTCAACAACTTCTCTAGAAAAAGGGAACGGCATCCATTATCAAAGGTGAAACTACTCTAAAAAGTAGTTATCTATTCTACTATAAATATACTGACACCCTCAGGTATATTCAAACCCCAATCTACTAAAAACCTGCTTTGAACCCGTGCTAACTTAAGTATCAGAATCCCTTGCACGTACTACCCCTTACCCCCTCACGAGGAACTCAGAAAGCGGCACCTCGGCGTCAGCAGAAGTCAGATGCTGCCCTAAAAGGAGTCTGGACCTCACGTTCAGGCCCAAAAGCAATTCCATTTCAAGTAACCTTTGGAACATTGGTGCCATTGACGGGGACTTGGAAGTCTACACCCAAACATACGGCATCTGAATTAGAATCAAAACCTCATAACGACGACCGAGCACTCGTGATACCTCCACGACATGAAAGAGCGAGTGGCCCCCACGGGAAAGGTACATCAAAAAATTTTTCACCGTGGTGAATCCATTCAGAAGTTCATCCACTCGAGGATGAGGAGCCCCCTCATCCAACAGAAATCATGGGACTTGTCACGGGCGCCATGGTCGATTAGAGCAACTTGAGTAGGAGATTGAGTGACAAAGAGAAGCGAAAAGAGATTTGTGAAAAGAGGTATGATGATGCAGAAAGCTGAAAGAAAAGCTCTGAAAATTGGAGGCCAACCTTAGAAGTCGGAGTACTCGAACTGATTGGGAGGAAAGCCCTCTGGGAGGAGAGGATCCGTTCATTAAAGAGATCATGCGAGCTAGGGTTCCTATGACCTGTAAAATCCCCTACATAGTTCTCTATAATAGAACGACCGACCCAAGGCACCATCTTAGCAATTTTAAAAGTCAGATGTACCTAGCTGACGCGTCTGATGCAACTCGCTGCAAAGCTTTTCTGATAATGTCAACTAAAGTGGCGATGAAGTATCTCGATAGCCTTCCACCGAGGTCGGTGACCTACTTTGACGATCTGACAAGGAAGTTTCTTACCCAGTTTTCAATTTAGAAGGACAAAGTCAAGCATGCTCCAAGTCTCTTAGAGGTTAAACAAGAAGTCGGAGAAACTCTTCGAGATTATATGGAAAGATTCAACAAAGCTTGCTAAGAAATACAAAACTTACCTCCAGAAGTAGTAATAATTAGGGGTGTTCATAAAAAAAACTAAAATATGGTTAATCGGTTAAAAAACCATAACCACATTTTGGTTAACCAGTTTAATAAAATAATTTTAAAAATCATATCCATATTTTTAGAATTGGTTAACCAAAACCAAATTAAAATCAAAACCTAATTTCAAAACCAAATTACATACTCTCTCTCTCTCTTTCTCTCTCTCTCTCTTTCTCTCTCTCTCTCTCCCTCCTTCTCCCCATTCTTCTCTCTCTCTCCCTCCTTCTCCCCCTTCCTCTCTCTTTCTCTCTCCCTCCCTTCTTTCTCTTCTTCTCTCTCTCTCTCTCTCTCTCTCTTTCTCCCTCCTCCTATCTCTCTTTTTCCCATCTTTTCCTCCTCCTCTCTCTCTCTCTCTCTCTCTCTCTCTCTCACATTTTTCTCTTTCTCCTCCTCCTTTTTGTCCTTTCCTTTTCTCTCTCCCCCTCCTCCTCTCTCTCCCTCCTCTCTCTCCCATTCTCTCTCTTCTTTTCCCTTTTTTTCTCTCCCCTTTCCCTCTCTCTCCCCCTTCCTTCCCCCACTCTCTCTCTCCCTTCTCTCTCACTCATTTTTCTCTTTATCTCCTCTCCCCTTCTCTCTCTCCTTTCCTTCTCTCTGCTTCTCTTTCTCCCCCTTCTCTCTCTCTCTCTCTCTCCTTTTTCCCTCTTTCTCTCCTCCTCTCTCTCCTCTATCTCTATCTTTCCCTCTCTCTTTCTCTCCCTCTCTTTCTCTCTCTCTCTCTCCCTCTTTCTCCACCTCGTCTTTCTTTCTCTCTCCCTTGTCTCTCTATCATTCTCTCTCTCTCTCTATCTCTCTCTCTCTCCTTCTCTCCGCTCTCTCACTTCCTCTCTCTCTCTCTCCTTGCCCTCTTTCTCCCCCTCCATTTTCTCTCTTTCTCTCTCTCCTTGCCCTCTTTCTCTCCCTCCATTCTCTCTCTTTCTCTCTCTCCTCCCATTCCTCTCTCTAATCATCTCTCCCCTTTTTCTATCTCTCCTCCTCTTTTCTCTCTCCCCTCCATCTCTCTCTCCTTTCCTTCTCTCTCTCTCTCTCTCTCTCTCTCTCGCATATCTCTCTCATTTCTCCTCTCTTTTCCCTTTTTTCTCTTTCTTTCTCTCTCTCTCTCTCTCCCCTCTCCTTACTCTCTCTCTCTCTCCTTTCCCTCCCCTCTCTTTCTCTCTCTCTTTTTTTTCTTTTCTCTCTTTCTCTCTCTCTTGCTCCTCTCTCTTTCCTTTTCTTCTTTCTTTCTCTCCCATTTTCTCTCTCTTCTCCTCTTTCTCTCTTCCTTTTCTCTCCTCGTCTTTCTTTTCTTACTCTCTCTTTTCTCTTTCACTCTCAACCTTCTCTCAATCTCTATCCCTCTTCTATCTCTTTTCTCCTTTTCTTTCTAAAGCGAGAGAGAAGAGAGAGAGGAAGAGAAGATAGAGGAGAAGAAAGAAAAAAGAGAGAGATAAGAAGAGAGAAGAAGGATAGAAGAGAGAAAGAGGAAGAGAAATAGGACAATCATAGAGAAAGAGATAGGGGAGAGAGAGAGGATGGGAAGAGAGAAGGAGAGAGCGACAAAAAAAGATAAGGAGAGAGAGAAAAGAGAGGAGGGGAGAGAGAGGGAGAGGAGGGGAGAGAGAAAGAGGGAAGGGGAGAGAGAGGAAGAGAAGGATAGAGAGAAAGAAAGGGGAAGGAGAGAGAGAGGGGAAGGAGAGAGAGATAGATAGATAGAGGGGAGGGGGAAAGAAGGAGAGGAGGAGGGAGAAAAATGGGAGAGAGAGAGAGAGAGAGAGAGAGAGAGAGAAAGAAGAGAAGGGGAGAGAGAGGGGAGGGAGGAGAGAGAGAAAAATGGAAAAGAGGAGAGAGAGGGAGGAAGATAAAGAGAGGGGAGGGGGAGAAAGAGAGAGAAGGAAGAGAGAAGAGGAGGGGGAGAGAAAAGGAGAGAGATGGAAAGAAGGAGATAAGAAAAAGTTACTCGTATCATTTAGAAAGAAAATTATTTATATTAGAAAAAATTATTTATAGAAAATGCTAAAAAGAGATAAGAAAGAAAAAGAAACGAAAGCAATCGAAGGGATTTCATTATTTACAAATGTTATTCGTATCATTTAGAAAGAAAAAAAATTTTAGATTAAAAAAATTCAATTAAAAAAAGCTTTAAAAATTTGGGTTTTTGTTTGTAAAAATATTATTTTGTGTAAAAATCTATTTTTATATGTAAAAACCAATTTTATGGTATAAAAATTAATTTTTTAATATAAAAACCAGTTATTTTTTAAAAACTGATTTTTGCTTTAATAACCGGTTAAAAACCGGTTTTGAATTTCACTAACCGGTTAATAACCGGTTTTATCATGTAAAATCAATTTGGTTAATTAACCAATACTATATTTTTGGTTAACCAAAAAACTGGTTTGGTTTTTAGATTAACCAGACCATGAACACCCCTAGTAATAATGGGGTTAGTTAATGGTCTCAGAAAATGGTCATTTTCTCAATCCATATCAAAACGACACCCGACTTTCCTGTATGAAGTACAGGAGTAGACGGAGAAGTAAATCAACATGGAGAAAAATTTCTGACTTAGAGAGCCAGTTCCAAGGCAAAACCCTCCCTATCAAGCTTGGGATAAAGACAAGGAAGCAAAGAAAAAAGAGGAATACAACTTGGAAAAACCTCGAATATACCATAACTACACCCCACTCCGAGTTTTCCTTGTCGACATCTACAGAAAAATCTGCCACACTGAAAAATTTCTACCTCCTCGTTCTATTAAGCACAAGAAAGATGAAAGTCAGACGAAATATTACGAGTATCACAAGTTATATGGGCATTCTACCAATGATTGCTATGATCTAAAAAATGTCATAGAAAAGCTAGTCAGACAAGGTCGGCTAGAAAGATACCTCGTGGATAGGTCCGACGATCCAGGAAAAAGGAAGACAGGTGCTGAAGACAGAGGTCGACGAGATCGGCCACCACAAACCCCTGATAGGCATGTACACATGATAAATGGAGGATTTGCAGGAGGGGGAGTAATTAAGTCCTCTCGCAAAAGGCATCTTAAGGAAGTATACCAGGTCAGTGAAGATAGCAATGTTCCCGATTTATCCATAATTTCATTCACCAAAGAAGATTCCCAAGGAGTGACGCCTGGTCACGACGACCCCATTGTAATTACGATGATCCTCGCCAATGCAAATCTCCATAGAACTCTGGTAGATATGGGAAGCTCAGCTGACATATTATTCAAGCACGCATTTGATAAACTCGGGTTAGAAGAAAAGGAGCTGAGAGCTTATCCAGGTAACCTCTTCGGGTTAGGCGATACGCCCATCCGACCCCTTGGTTTCATCTTGTTGCATACCACTTTTGGTAAAGGCATGAAATCAAGAACCTTAAGTGTAGCATCAACCTACAATGCCTTAATAGGTCAAACAATTTTAAATCAGCTAGTTTTCCAAGGGTTACCTAAGACGTTGAGGTCGATCTCGGACGAGGTTTCCTGATTTGGTTGAGTCAGCCGTGTCCGACTTGTTGGAGCTGAAGTGCCACCGGTCCTTGATTCCTTGGGAAGAGCGGTGGTGGTACCTGCAAGAGACTCCGATGCTTAAGTTAGCATGGGCTTTTAACAGGTTTTAGTAGAAATTGGAGTATGCGTTATACCTGGGGGCTCCAGTGTATTTATAGTAGTGTTTGGTGATCTTCTTCAGGATAAGATTCTTATCTTATCTTATCTTTTGGCGTCCGTCTCTTGAGTAGCGGTGGCCTTGCTGTTTTGGGCCTCTCTGGCCCCTTTCTGGGACTCCAGGCATTATTCCAAGCTCTTCTATGGAGAGGTCAGACTCAAGGGATCACTTCATGAAGTCGGTCCTCCTGACTTCTGACGACCCGACCCTTAAAGCTCAGATCAGGGTATGAACAGTACCCCTGCTTGAGATTCGATCTCATTTTGAGAGGTCGTGCTCAAGCATCTTCCAGTTGGTTGTGCCCCGGGTGTTTTTATCCTTCTCGGGTAATTCTGCGTCTTTAATTCCCTTTCAAAATGCAAGGCGTTTGTTTTAAATGCTGCACCAGTTACGAGCGCCATAGTTTCTTGGATATACACGAGTGCTTTTAAGGCTCATTAATTGGGCTTTTATTCCTTTTGCCATTTCATTTTCCCTCTCTTTGCCTTGTTTAAAATCAGAGAGACTTATCTCATTTTCCCTTTTTGCTTCTGTCTGTTTCATTTTGTTTCTGGAGAAAGAGGCTTTCTTTCCCTCGTTCTTTGGCTGCCCCAGTTTCCTTTTCTTCGAGTTTTCAAGGCTTTCATCGTTTTTTTCGGTGGGGATCGTTCGTGATTTTGCCACTTGCTCGTCACCGTTTCCGCTTCTTCTTTTCAGGTTGGTACTTGCTTTCTTTGTTTGTGCTTCTCTTGTTTGATGGCGATTGCGATTCTTCTCCCCTGTTTCCGTGTTTGCCTCTGGTGATGTTGCACATTTGTTATTTCCTTTAAAGTTTTTATCTTTTTCTGCTGCTTCTGAATGGTTAGGGTATTTGATTTTTTGATCTTTTGAGTTTGTGCTTTCCTGTCTGTGCTTGTACTGCCTCCAAAGGGTGTTTCTAGCAAAATAACTAATAACTACTACTAATAATAAAAAAGCACACAAATAAAAGATGCCATTATGCAAATATGAATATATTTACACCAACCAATAACTTAGCACACATATGCAAATCCCCGAAAATGGCGCCAAAACATGACGAGCGGATAAATGTCGGTCAAGATTACCAAAAATATTTTTCAAAATCAAAGTCGCAAGTATAGTCTTAACCGACGATATTTCTGCTAATCAAAGTTAAAAAGTGTGTCACAATTAAATTCAATAACCGAGAGTAGAATCCCAAGCCATTTCCCTAGGAGTTGACACAAGATGCAAATTATTGGTTGTGATTTTCCTGGAGATTTTTTGAGCTTGAGAACAAGAAAAATAAATAACTAGAAATTAAAGCAATGGATAACTAGCAAGAGTGGTAAAATAATCAATATAAAAGGACTTGGTTAGGGTTGAGAATTGGAATTTCTATCCTCATTGTCTTTTCCAAGCATGATGGTAAAAACTCATTGCTCTCACTTAGTTATCCTCTAACAAGTGAAGGAAAGTCAAGTGAAATAATTAACTTTAACTCACAAGTCCTAGTCACTTCATAGAGAAGAACTAGAGTTGGTGAGTTTCAAGCTAAATAGCAATGTTCAATTACCAATTAATACTTGAATATAACAATTCAAGTGGCTCCAATTACTCAATCCCAAACCAAGCAAAGAAATTTACTCCATGATATTGGATGACATTTTCTCAAACACTTGGTGAGCAAAGATAAAAGACATGATAATAAATAGGAAAATAATTCAATTCAAATTACCACTGAAAACAATTAACAAGAACAAAATAAGCAATAACAATAAATATAGAAATAACTCAATGCATTAACAAAATTCAATAGTAACAAGATCCAAACATGAATTCATGTAACCAAATAGTAAAGAGTAATAAGAGAATTAGAGAAGAAAACTATAAGAAAAATGACTCCAAATGAAGGTAACCACAGCTTCTCTCAAGATCCAAGTGAAAGTAAAACTAAGAATACCAAAAACCCTAGAGAGAAGTGGGAGTTTCTCTCATTAGAATTCAAAACTCAAAAAATAAGCTAAAGTGTGAAGTGTGTTCAGTCTCAGCTCTATCCCAGCCTCTAGTCTGCATTTTTGGGCTTGAAACTGAGCCAAAATTAGCCCAAAAATTGCCCCCAGCGTATTTCTTTAATTGCAGCACGTGACGCTCATCACGTGTAAGTGTCAGCCACGCATACTCGTCAGTGGGCTCTGCACAAGGTCACGCGTACGCATCAGTCACGCATATGCGTCAGTGGTCGACGCTCCTAGTTACGCGTACGCATCAGTCATGCATACGCATCGCTTCGAAACTGGTTTGATTACGCGTACGCTTCAGCCATGCGCGCGCGTCGCTTCCAGCTTCTTACATCTTCAAATTCTTGTGTTCCTTCCACTTTAGCATGCTTCCTCTTCATCCTCTATGCCATTCATGCTCTATAAATTCTGTAATCATTTAACGCGCATATCACGGCATCGAATGATAATAACAGAGGATTAAAAATTAGTGATTTAAAGGCTTTAGGAGCATTTTTCAATCATAGTACAAAATTGGGAAGGAAACTTAAAAACATGCAATTTTCCTGAATAAGTGTGAGAATAGTTGACAAAATCTACCCAATTCAATCCAAAATATACCATAAAATAGTGGTTTATCAAAGATCGATGAGGTTCTAGTAAGGGTTACTATAAAGTGTCTAACCTGAAGGGGAACGAGCTTCCATAAGTGCACCCATAAGTCGAGCCATACAAATACTTAGACATTAAAAAGCTAAGGAGGAGGGATATGTTCGCTGGAAATCATGTCTTCGGGTTGTGCGAAGGAGGTCGGAAAATTTTCTAGCTGAGATGGAGCAGGCTCATCGTCCACCCGAAGAGCTCCCTTAGCTCGGACTTCAAGAGTCTTCGGGTCAAGCATAGGAGTGTCCTCCTCATCTTCTGGCGTAGGAACAATCTTCCCATCAGCCATAATATTGTCAGGACTGATAAGAGAGAAGTCAGCCTCGGAAGCTACAACTCGGATTTGAGCCTTCAGATTTTCAACTAGCTCGTCCATTCCCTAAGCTATAGTCTCCTCTAACTCCGCATATTTCTCCTTTGACTTGGTAACCTCGTCCACCAAGTCAAGTTTTTTTCCCAAAGACCCTAATATAACTCTCTTCATCTTATTCCTTTAAGCCCTCCACTATAGCTAAGGCGGCCTTAGATTGCTTTACCCTCTCCCGAGCCTTGCCGAGGTCGAACATAAGTGACTCCTTCTCACCCTCCAACTCTTTTCTTGATTCCCTTAAAGACACCACCTCAACCTATAGATTAGTCGAAGTATTTTGGGTGATGCCAAGGAGAGTCTTCTCTAATTCCCTCAGCAAAGCTGCATATATCCTGGCCGTCTGAACTCCACCCTAGGAGAATACTTGAAGATGGCTTTTAATAGAAACATCATCCATGCCGATAAAGCTATTTAGAAGGATGTGTTTCTTGCTCCAAGCTATTGCATCAAAACCTTGCTCATAAATACCTATCGATTTTGTAGTCTTACATTTTTTAGGGTTTGACTCGGGATTACGAGGTGGAACAGGAATTGTTTGCTTCCCCAATCTAGAAGGGGGAGTAGGGTGAGGAGTCAGGTCAGCAATAACTTTTATCAAGGCTAATGCACCTGAGTCCGATTTAGAAAGAGAGGAGAGGTTGTCAGATTCACCGACTTATTTTAATTGAAAAGTTCAGACAATAACATTCTTCCTAGCAAACCGAAGAGTTTTTATAGCAGCCGACTTGGGAAGCATCTTCTCTGCATGACATAAAGGTGGGATAATGTTAGCCATGAAAACAAAGTCAACAAAATTACATCTACAAAATGAAAAGAAGACTACCTAGTTCGGATTGAAGTTGGCTTGGATTTTCTAAAAACTTCTTGGTATCCAGATAAGGAGCTCGGCCCCAACACTCTTAGAACAAACCAACTACGCTCTCCTCGACCTCATCTAAGTCATCCAAATTATACTTAACTATTATGAGATGTTCTTCCCAGTACAAAGGAAAAAGAGGCTCATCTCCCTCACCCAGAAAGAAAGGTCGGACACCCTCAATAGAACGGATCTTAAAGAAGTAATTTTTAAATTCATGAACAGAATCATCAAAAATGGCAAAGACTTTCCTCCCCTGGACAACTCGGAAGGAAATCCAGCCCTGCTTCTTGTAGTTGAAAGGCTTAATGAGGACAAAAAGATAAAAGAAGACCTTAACAGAAGGAAGGACGTCAAGTTTTCAACAAAGAAGTTGGTATATTTTTAAGAAACCCCAAGAATTAGGATGCAGTTGTGTAGGGGCAATATTACAAACCTTAAGGACCTCACATTTAAAGTCGAAAAATGGAAGGCTAACTTCTAATTTGGTGAAAAAACAATCATACACATGGATGAAATGACGCTAAAAACAAACCCTCTCCTCAGGGTCGGCAACCACAATCTCGTATCTTCTCTCATCCTCCCGATCAAGCATAACCTATGGTGTCTATGAAAGGTTTCAGCGGACTCATTATCAATAACAGGAATAGGAGTAAGAACAGATATATCTACCCAAGTCAAGTCGTATGGGACTTTAGAGGACATGTTGTGAATTATTGACCGAGACATAAGAGCTATACCTACAATATAATAAAAGAAGATTATCACTACAAGTCGGCAGGCCAGGCACAACAATATAAATATTTACACAAAATCAAAAGAGGTCGGGTCGTCATCAACTAAGAACGTTACAGTTCTTACAACCCTTCGTATGCACACAGATATGAAAATGGTCCCATCGTCAAGGAAAAACATGAAACCATTTGGGGGCAACATAACGTAAAACCCCACTCAGTTTCTTACTGGCAACAATAAAAGTTCAAGAAAAGAAACAAATTTTCAAATGAATACGACACAGAACCATCAAGTAAACAAAGAATCATCGCCAAAACAACAAAAACGAATTTAAAATCAGAAATATACATTATCCAGCCAAGAACAAGGGTACAGAAAATAAAGAAAAAGGCGAAGACCGACCTTGATTGAAAAATGAAGCGAAGAACACACAAACAACAAAACGCGAACGTTCCTCTAGCGTAAGCAAAGCCTTCTGAAGTCCCAAGATAAAGAAATCTTGAACACAAGAATGGTGGACTAAAAGAGAAAAAAAATATTGAGTGCAAACGTTTCAGAAGAAAAGCAAAAAAGAAGAAAGAGAAATGAATTTGGTATTTATAAGACACCGAGGGTAAAAGAGTAATTTTGCAACCCTCCATTTATTGCGCATGGTTACCAAGGTGACCGTAGAGTAACGTGCACAAAGCTACGAAAAGATGTAATGTCTCGAATTTTAAAACACGTCGAGTGTCCGACCTAGTCTCAAGAAAGACAGTTCGCCCGGATTGATGTTTTAATCCGCCAGAGATCAAGTCTAACCTACAAATGTTCGAGTCCGACCTTAAAAAGCTCAGACTCAAGTAGGGGCGCTGTTTATACCATGGCCCAAAATTATAGCCAGGCCTAAAATGAATAGAAACTCACTCAAGAGATCTAGCTACTACACCTACCCGACCTCATAGAGGTTGGACACAGCAACAAAAGTCTACCCAGTACTCCTACTTATCCAAATAAGTAACCGACTCCTAAGATATCTCCTACTCATCTAGAAGGGAGATGTCAACAACTTTCCTAGGAAAAGTGAACGACCATCTACCATCAAAGGTGGAACTACTCTAAAAGGTGATTATTTATTCTACTATAAATACACTAATACCCTCAGATATATTTAGACCCCAATCTACTTAAAATCTACTTTGAACCCTTGCTAACTTAAGCATCGAAATCTCTTGCAGGTACTACCCCTACCTGCTCACGAGAAACTCGGACGACGGCACCTCGGCATCAGCAGAAGTCGGACGCTGCCCTAAAAAGAGTATGGAGCTCACATTCAGGCCCAAAAATAATTCCGTTTTAGGTAATCCTCGGAACACCTAATATTACCTTTTATCAAAATGCATGGTTTCACTATGATAAATTATAAATTGTTATTGAATAACCAATTTAACTTTTTTTATAATTGAATTATTTTAACAAAACATTCTATATTTAATGTAAATCTTTTTGTCTTTTATTTTGAGATATTTTTATTAGGACTAAAATTTTTTAGGTTTCATTTTAGTATTTAACCATATAGAAAAATATTATTCATACAAAATTTAAATGCCATATAAACACCTATTCTATTATTATTTTTAGATTTTTGTCTTAGTTAAATTATTCTACGAGTCTCTATAATTTTATCAAATTTAATTATAATTAAATTTTTATAGTTTAAAAAATTTTGAATAATTATATTACAACACCGTTTTGAAGTTAATAGAATATTTTTTTTTTAAATTAAAGATACACGTAAAAGCTAAATCTCTATATCTGCACGTCCTCTTATTTTAAAAATATCTTATTAATTCTAACACTTTTAGTATGGTAAATATTTAATTACAAAATTCAAAACGATATATGAACTTAATTGAAAGATTTTAAATTATAAACACTTAATTATAAATTTATATAGTAAAATTACAGGACTAATATAATAATTTAATATTTTATCTTTTTTATTAATTTTTATTGAATATCAAATAAATATTGTTAGTTAGGTAGATGTTTTAATAAATTGTTGTATATAATTATTTGTGTGTCTCTTTATCGTAAACTAATAATTTAAATTTTAACATAAATAATTTTGTGATATAGTATTAGAATTTTTATACCAGAATTAGAATAATTACTCGTGTACTTTTTTCTAATAATTTAATTTTTTAAATAAGGACACATATGATTTTTTTTTTTTACAAACAAATTGAAGGCAAGGGAATATATGTATGTATGAATGTAATTAGAATGAATGAAATAGTAGGGGGAGGCACATATTAGGCAGGGAAGCCATTTTGGTACCTATAATGATGTGAGCAGAGAGCACGCATGCGTGGTCCCGTAAGACTAAGAGGAACAACACGTACAGATACAGTGCCAAGTGCCAACTGGGTTTCATATATATATATATAGATACCCTAATACAATTGTGGAGGATGAGGCTTTAGTTTGGTTCCGACTTCGGTGGGGTTTCGTTATATCGCAAAACAATTTTCTTAATTTTTAATTAATTTTGTAAAATATAAACAAATAAAAACAAAAGTGAGAGGCCAAGATTATACATTTTCTGGTGTGTTGCATGAATGCGCAGATAGGTGTTTATTTAGGAGAGATGAGCCTCGTTCTTTGATGCATTGATTTGACATTCAACTAAACAGTACCACACTAGCTACTAGTCACTACACAGAATTGACGTAGCAGCCACACCCATCCCCAAATATATCACCTTACCTCTCTACGCCTATACTTCCTAAACTTTGGAGTTTAATACAGGAAACAGGACAACAGTTATAAATTTAATAATGATCAATATTTTATTTTATTATTTTATAATTTTTTTGGTTTAAATTTTTTTTATGACTAATGCAGTAATGCTTACAAAAATACGTTTGAGAAAACTTACCCTCATTTCTTATAAAATATTTAAATGATACTTTTTTTTTATAAAATTAAGATAACGTATTTTTTAATTTATTTGATCAAAATATCTTGTAATGGTTACTATAATTATATATATAAATTAGAAATAATTATTTGATTAATTTAAATAATAATATATAAAATACATATTTATTAAAATTTATTTTTTATACATTAATAATGTAAAAGAATTTTATATTAGACGTTTAATTGTGATTTTAGTTTATCAAAAATAACTCATTTTTAGTCCTATTACGTAAAAAAAATCATCTAAATATATCATTTTGATTAGATTATTATATAAAATTCTTTATAAGCAATGACGAACCCAGAAAATTTATTTTGAGGGGACAAAAATAATATACATTACTATCAAAAGATATATTAATCTAAATTCAAAAAAATAAAAGTGCACATCAATTATTCGAATAAAAAAATAAAAATTACATATAATAAAATAGAACGAAAGATATTTTTTAAAATATTTTTTCATTATTATTTCTATAAATAAAAAATATATATTCTAAATTAGTAAATTGATCAATTGACTTTAAAAATTTATATACAACATAATTACATATAATAAAATAGAACGAAAGATAAACAAATAAATAATAAGGATCACTAAATTGAGAATAAAATAAAATATATAAATTTATAAAGAGAATAAAAAATTAGATTAATACCTAAATTATAATTGCTTGAATTATAATTTGTAATTAAAAATATCAAAAAGAGAAACAATGAAATTGAAAGATACATAGAGTCATAAAGAGTTATATTAAAAAATAGAAAACTTAAAATTTACATTTTGATGAAAAAAAGATGACCACTAGAAAAGGAATAGAAAAAGAAGATTGAAACTAAGAAAAGGATTTAAGAGAATAAAGGAGTAATGACGGCTGAGATTTAAAAATGAGAGAAGACTAAATTTGATTAGGTTAACTAATAGTCAAAATGATAGAAAGATAAAATGGATTTAAGACTTTAAATAATTGGACTAAATTTATTTATAATGGAATCATTTAAAATTTAAAATTTAAAATGGATATATATATATATATATATATATATATATATATATATATATATATATAAGAGTGGGGGCAAATACCCCCTGTTTCACTACCTGGATTTGTTCCTGTTTATAAGTATATCAAAATAAAATTCTATTTATTATAATTGCAACAAGCTTATTTATTTACAATATTTTATCAGATGATAAAAAAAATATGTTAACTTGTTACAAACATATTTAATTTAAAAACAATAAAGTTTTTATATATATTTCATTGATAATGA
Organism: Arachis ipaensis; assembly: GCF_059453495.1. Taxonomy (NCBI): domain Eukaryota; kingdom Viridiplantae; phylum Streptophyta; class Magnoliopsida; order Fabales; family Fabaceae; genus Arachis; species Arachis ipaensis. Next base: position 29,307,217 of record NC_142441.1, on the reverse strand, counting down.
TAAAATATTAAAGGTAGATAAAATGTATTACATTAATAATAAATATATATGATATATTATTATTATTATTATTATTATTATTATTATTATTATTATTATTATTATTATTATCAACCAAACAATTATTATTGATTTATTTATAGTTATAATGATTATTAAAGGATATTTGGATCAAGTGAACAAAAGAATAATATGTTATTTTAATTTTGCAAGGAGGGTGAGTGTAACTTTTATATATATAATTTAATGATTTGTTGATTAAGTACATTTTGATGAAATGGACGTGTATATTATTATTTTAATTTTATAGTGGAGCAAAATGCAAATCTTATAAATATAAAAGAATGAAGTGGTATTTAAACATTTCACATAAGATCGAAAGTAGGGGTGACAATATGTATTTTATCTGTGGGTACTTAATTTGATCCCACATGATCGAGTAGAATTGTCAATCCGATCCGCAGCAAATAGGGTAGGGTGCGGGTTGAGTTCTCATGCGGGTCGAGTAGGGTACAGGTTGAGTCTCGACCCTATTCGACCAACACGCACTCTATATATGTATATGTTATATATTTATATAAAAATTTGTTTTAAGTGGATATTGAATCAAAGACCTCTCGCTAAATGTAAAAGATCCTTAGCCACTAAAAGAAGATCATTAATTGATAATTTAATATTTTTTTTACATAAAAGTCAGTTCTATTTTAAATTATCACGAAGTTATATAATAATTTTACATTTTTTTTTTGTAATCCGCGGATAGGATCGAGTATCTGCGGGTTGAGAACGGGTAGGGTTAAAGTTGGGATATTTTCAACCCGCGAGTCGGATAGGGTTGAATTTATATAAAAATTTCAACCTGCGAATAGGATTAGGATTGGCTTCAAACCCTATCCTACTCTACCCATTGCCACCCCTAATCGAAAAGAAGTATCGATCATTTATTCAAAAACATATGTCAAATCCATTTTTTTTAAACAAAGTTCGTTTTAATTACTTTCCGAATTAACATGATTGATTTGTAAATCTACTTCTTGTCTAAGGAAAATGGTAATATCATTTCTATTTTTGATAATATTACTTCATACTTAAGTTTTTTGTATTATATTTTGTATGATTTTATAAAAAAAAAAGTAACACTATCAAAATAAGAGAGATGAATCCATGTCTAATTATCAGATTATCGATATTTATGCAATTTTTTTATATCAAAGACCAATACAATAAATGATGCAGAATGCAAAACAGGGAAAGAAAAAGTTAATACACTTGCACCAAGAAGAAAATGAGAGCCTCTGAAAGACTGTTTCTTTTTTTTTTTTTTTTAAATAAAGATTTTTATATTTTTCGTTTTAAATAATAATAATAGATAGAGTTATGCTTGTATTTATTACATCTTAAGGTGACAATGACTTTGTTTGGGTGAGTTTTTTAAAAAAAAAATTTTTTTAGTTATTTTTTTTAAAAATCTTATAGAAAAGTAAAAGTAATTTTATGTTTGGATATCTCATACAAAAAGATCTTTTTATCTAACAATTATGTTTGGGTATAACAATATAAAAGTACTTTTTTGTTTATTTATTATATGAAAAACATCTTTTTTTAAAGAAAAAAGATCTTTTAAAAAAAGATGTAAATTACAGCTTCTCAAAAAAATTTTCTTTTATTTTTCTAGTGTTTTTACTTTTACTACTAGAAATTTACCAAACATGCTAAAAAATAAAAAAAGATCTTTTTTCAACAGAATAATGGCGCCCAAACAAGCACAATGTGAGTGAAACTAAAAATGTACATTCTCTATTTTAATTTCGTTGACAGTGTCCAAAAATATAATTACTTCTACTATTACTTAAATTGAAAAATATAATTTTTTTATCTAAACAAAAAAAAAACTGAAAGACCTGAAAAGGTTAGCAATTAATAATTTAATTATGGCCGGCTGATTAATAATCATGTTGTGCGATGCAGTATAATTAATGTGATTATTAGAATATTGTACAATCGCTTATTTAATAAAAAGGACACGATGAAAAATCCTCACAATATCTATAATGAGCTAATTATTTAGTCTAATAAAGATAAATAATAAAAAATTTTTCACTATTCTAAATTTAAAAACTCTCATTCAATTATTTCATTTCAAATTTCAAATTTTAAATTTCAAATTTTTAAAAAATTTAATTAATTATTTCAAAAAAATAACTATCCAAAATTTTAATTTACCAAAATATTTCACTCTAATATTCTCTTCTTTTTCAACTGACGGCCACTCCCACCTTCATAAATAATCATCCCACTTCACCTTCGCTACTTGACTTGTCACACGTCACTCACTCTTAGTAAAAATAACCATCCACTTAAAAAAAAATAATCATCTCCTTACCTAATAAATTGAACATCCAACATATTTTAATTGTATATAACTAAACCAAATCCAGTCAAAATAATCATCTACATAAAATTTAAAATAACCATCCGCATACCTACTAAAATGACTATCTTAAATTGACCATTAAAATAAAAGAAGTAGATGAATAAACAGAAGAAGCAACTATGATCATCCAACAATTTAATTTTTATTAAAAAAAGAAAAAAATGTATAATTTGACACATGAGTCTTATAATTTGATATAACATAAGATAAAAAAATGAAAAAAAAAAAGAAAAAAGTTTGAACAGATGAGGAGAAGACGACGACGCAATGGGTGAGCGGTGCAGGACTGGGGCCGACCGAAGCAGCTGCTGCCAGCGGGAAAGACGCGCATGAAGGAGGTTGGGTGCTGCAGTTCTGATCGGCGCTAATAAAGGCTTCAGGTCACGCGCTGCGGCGGTGGATGTTGAGAGCTACGACGGCTGGCCTCTGTGGCGGAAATGAGAGAAGATGGAAAGGGAGAAAGAGGGAGAGAAAGACTGGTTAGTGGTGTTTGTGACTATTTGGAATCTTTATTTATTTTGTATTTGAAATTGTTGTTTGTTTTATATTTAAAATTATAAATAATTTTATAATTAATTAATTTAATTATCATTTAATATTAATTTAAAAAATATTCTCATAGTACATATTATATACTAATTATATTAATTCCTCGTACTTTCTCAAAATATAATTGAGCTATTGTTAATTTAAAGAATTTGAACTTAATTTTTATACATTAATATAAATTAAGAATTGAAGAGTATATTTGAATAAGGAAATGAAAGTTAAATATAAGATATCAAATTTAAATAAGACATATAGACTATTAAGCTATTGATTTAGTTACACAAAAGTTTAATGTTATTTTTTTTTATTACACTAAAGAAGGGAGATTCGAACTCGCGACCTCTTAGGTGGGTATGAGGAGATTATGTCATTTGAGGTATAATTCATCGGCTAAAAATTTAATGTTGTTGTTTAATTAGATGTTTGTATTTGTATAATTCTTAAGATAATAATAATCATTAAGTAAAATGATTTTATTGATATAGCTAGTAACACAAATTAAATAAATTCAAAAGGTATCTATAAACATTAAACAATAGTATCAACCACTTATTTATACATATTATTTTATATAATTTCTTAACAAATTAATCAGTCATTAGAATTGATTAAATATTTCATAATAGAATAATTAAACATATTATAACATAATAATCAAATTTCTTTATATATAGCAGTATGATCAAGTTTATTCACGAATAATAAATATATATTTTTATACAGTAACTAACTAATGATTGATTTTTTGTGTTAATATGATTTGGTTAATGAAATTGGAATCCTCTATTACTATATAATCACTTAAATTTAAAATTCAAGTTAACATCCAATCAAAATTAAATTTCTCAACATACCTTTTTCATTTCAATTTTGAAACTTGTTTTTCTTTTTATTCTTTTAAAGTTTCCAACTTTAATTTTTGTAAGAAAAAGAGAATCAAAGAGAAGAAATAAAATACTTATTAGTGTTCAAAACTCAAATAGGATTTTCGAATAAAATATATATGTTATTAGAAAATGTAAATTAAATCTTAAATAATTATGTGCATTTTAGGATAAAAATTTCGCCAGCCGTTGGAAGTGGTACATTAAGGCAGGCTTAAAAGGTGTACGGCAAAGATTAGCAGTTCAGTGACCTTAACCACCGAAACATATAATGAAAAGACGAATATACCCCTGCAACCCCGTTTCAAAAATCTGGAGCTTCTTTTTTGGTACCTTCTAATTCTATTTAGTATTTCTCTCTCTCTTCCTCCCTCAGACTCAAGTCTCATATGATATAAATCAGAGAAACCTTTTTGCTTTACCGAGGAGACCCCCGAAAAAATAGCACCGAAACCCAAACCTTCTTCTCTTCTCTCTGTGCATCCGAAAAGGGTAACCAAACAAAGAAACAAAGAAGGGAACAAGCTGCTACTATAGGACTCTGTCACACACCCATATTCAGATATTCTCTTTTCCGTGCTTCCCTCTTACATTACACAACACCATAAAGCATAAAAAAGAAAAAAAAAATGAAAGCTGAGATCGTTAACAGTCTTGTCTTCTTCACTCTTTTATTCTGATCATTCTCTCTGAAGCTGAAGCTGAAGCTGAAGCTGAAAGTGTTCTTCTTCTTGATCTGATCTGGTACTTCTTCTTCTTTGCCATTTATGTTTTAGTACGAGTAATAATTGCTCCTCCATTATCAGGCATCGCTCTCGATTTAGCAATGCCGTTGACTCACGTTCCAATCATAACTCACGTCTGCTTTCTCTGTTTCCTTTTGCGTGTGCAATTAAACAACTTACTAGGATGATGATACATAGTGTCTCTTTTCAGTTACAATATGGTGTTTCTTTTCTGCTTGGATTTCAATAAGGTGGTGGTGTTCTCTCTGGCAACAGAGAAAAGAAAAAAGAAAAGGAAAAGGTTCACCTTTTGAATGGATGCTAGTGAGATCTCAATCTTTGCTTTTGAATGTTTTGTCCGAATAAAGAAAGGCTTAGGCTTTTTTCATGGTTCTTTGATCTGTAAAGCGCCAAACGGGAGCTTCAAAAGAAAGATTCCTCCAAAGAAAACGATGAACCCGGCCTTTTCTTTATCTACCTCACAATAGAAGCCACAACTATACTATATTCTCATTTTCATTTTCATTTTTCATTTTTTTCGTTTGTTTAAGACTCATGTGTGCTGTCTCCGCTTCTCCCTGCAACTAGTCTCTTTTATATTTGCCGTTGAAAACCGTTTAACATTTTTAATCATTTTCGTACCAATAAGATTAAACAAAACAAATATCTATACCATTGTTAATTACTATTTTATTTTTAATTACTTTAATTTTTCCATGTGTGTGACTTCCTCCAATTAATGCTACAAAATCAATCTCCCTCTCGAATTTTGTTATTAAAAATTCCTCGCTTCGGATTTGGATAATCTGCATCTCCATATATTATTGCCACTATATATTAAACCTTAGCCGTCTGCACTTGTTCTCATGCCAAAAGATCCTAATTCATATCTTGTTTTTGCTTCAGTTTTGAGCGATTCGAAGGTGGAAGAGCAATGAGAACAGAGTCCAACAAAATATCCAAGGTATATTATATGCATGCACTCACATAATTGATCTCTCGTATTTAATTTAATTTAGTACTAATTTCTCCTTGTTGTAGTCTTCTAATTAATTTTCGGTTAATTTTGTGATTATTGTAGTCTTCGTGGCCAAAACAAGCCGTGAAAAAGTGGCTTAACATAAAGACTAGTGCTGATAAGTTTCACTCAGATTATTGTTTCACAGGTAAGTAAATAAAACTTAGATCGATCCGTTCTTCATGTTTTTCGTCAATTAGGTTTAATTTCATAAATTGATTAATTAATTTGGAATCAGGAGCAGAAAGGAGGAAGAGTTGTTCGGACAAAGATTGTTACGCCGTCGTCCCAGATAATTTCTCAGGTAAATTAGGAACAGTGTTTATTGGTAGCCCTCAGATTAATTGGATTGGGTCCCAATTTGATTCCATCCCAATTTGATTGCCACGTGGATGGCCGGATTTTCCGGGAAACAGGGGCTGCCCTGCCTACAAAATTTAGCAGTTTTTTTTTGTTTGTTTTGGTGATGGAAATAATATTGAATTTTATTGATTGATGTTGGGCTATTTATTTTTTCAAAGAGGGGTGGTTGATGGATTCTAGAAATGGAATGAGAAGTTGGGATCTTGGGAAGGAAGAAACTTGTGTTCCTTTCAGTGATGCTCTCGACCTCAGGTAAGCACTTGTATCATAGCTTTCGTTGAAACATTATGTGGCTAACCTAAACTCATTGGGGTGCTGTTTTCTTTTATTATTATTTGTATTAGTTGTGGCGTTTTCTTTGACTTTTAAGAAAGAGTGATTTTGATTTTTGAGGGGTGTGGCTGTTTGTGTAGGATGTTCGTGGGGACGTGGAATGTTGGAGGGAAGTCACCCGATGAAGCTTTGAACTTGAGGGATTGGTTTAAGTCTCCTTCACCAGCTGATGTCGATGTCTATGTAATTGGGTATTTTTTCTTTTCTTTTTTTTTTCTCTTAATAGTTTGAATTTCATTACCTCTGTTACTAGTGTTTTTTTTTTTTTTTTTTTTTTGGAGTTTGCTAAAGAGTATTTAAAAATGTAGATTTTATTTTAGATTATATTTTAAAAAAAAATAATTTTTGCATTAAATGTTTTGGATGACTGATTAAAATTTTCTATTTATATCTTCTTAATTTGTGTTGCAATAATTAGCAAAACTTTGCTTTTTTTTTTGTCATCATTTTTTTTATTAAAGATAGAAAAATTCAAATTTACAATAAGTATAAAGAAATTATACCATTTAAATTATAACTCATTAACTTTTTTCAGTTATCTTATTTTTATAAATTCAATAAATAAATTGTATTTCAAAATTCAACTATTGAAAATAAACTTGACGGCCATTTTTCACAACCTTAAATTTATAATTTATTATTATTATTATTAGGTTCTAATATTTATGAATATTTTTAAAGCGTTCTTAAATAAGTGTTAAAAGAAATTCAAAATGCAAGAAAAAACTTTTTTACTTAATTTAATACCCTTGAAATGATGGTTTGAAGTCCCTGTCTGTTCTTAAATAAGCGGCTTAACCCTAAAGCTCACATGTCAGACTCAGAACTACCTGTTACTTTCACCTTTTACTTTTTAACCTCGCGCTTCTTACTTTGGGGTAAAATAGTAAAAGTGTAAGTGTATGTGAATAGGTTCCAAGAAATAGTGCCGCTAAACGCAGGGAACGTGCTTGGGCCAGAGGACAGTGGGCCAGCAGCGAAGTGGCTAAGGCTTATGAGGAACGCATTAAACCCAAACATTGAAGAAGAAAAAGGAGGCGTTAAGCAGCAGCAACGGTATTACCTTGCAGCAAGCAGGCAAATGGTTGGAATCTTCTTGTGCGTTTGGGTGCGTGCAGATCTTTACTGCCACGTCACCAATATTAGGGCCTCTTGCGTTGGCACTGGCATTATGGGCTACCTTGGCAATAAGGTCCATCACTTTCACTTTCGCACACTCTCAAACTTATGAAATATGAATTATCATTTCTTATCGTTTGGTAAATGGTTACACTAACAGGGCTCAATATCAATTAGCATGAGACTGTACCACACCACGTTCTGCTTCGTCTGCACCCACTTGGCCTCTGGAGAGAAAGACGGCGACGAAATGCGAAGAAACTTGCACGTCTCGGAAATCTTGAAGCGAACTAAGTTTTCGAGTTCCTTCGAGGCTCCTGAAACCATACTTCAACACCAGTATGTGTTAATGTTATATATTTCCACGTCCTACTGCCTAATATTTGAATTCTTTTTAATCCATGTATGTATGTATGTATTTATATTTGTAGTAATATCATATGGCTTGGAGATTTGAATTATCGGCTTGTAGCTGGCTACGATGATACACATGAGCTTCTCAAGAAGAATGATTGGCAGGCACTACTAGAAATGGATCAGGTAATTAATTTCATTAATTAAAGTGTAGTATATATGTACTAAGTACTATCATATGATGATCTTATTTTGTTTTTGTTTATTGCGATTGGCAGCTAAGAATAGAGCAGAAAGCAGGTAGAGTATTTAAAGGTTGGAATGAAGGGGGAATATACTTTGCACCTACATACAAATACTTAGCCAATTCGGACCACTATGTTGCCCAAACTTCCAAGTCCAAGGAAAAAAGACGCACTCCTGCTTGGTAACATTTCAATCTCAATTCGCTTCTTTATCTAATCTAACCTAATTTTTAGCATTTCTGTTTTGCACATACATGTCGCATGAAACCATAACAAGATGATGATTAATTGTTTGTCCTCATCATATGCATTATTGTTGCCACTTGTTAAAAATAATATGCTATGTGATGCCACTGGTCAGATGACACTTTCCCCGGTTTACAACTTGAAACAAACATTATTATACAAATTCACATAGTTAATAAAATGCCATTTGCCTTTTGTTTAGTAACTAGAAATCGATTCCATTTGAAAATGGCCAAGTCGTGACGTGATGTATAAATTATTTGCTTCCTGAATTAGTCAACCGCCAGAAAATAATCATCATCATGTGAATGTTATTGCGATCAGAGATGGCTAGTTTAGTTATAAATAATCAATGTAGTTAATGATGGAGGCAAGGGAACCATATATTAATTATGAAGAAAAATAAATAAACAGGTGACGGGTATTATTATTGACCAATGACAATTTTTTTAAGGTCCTTTATTTTTTCGCTTATTATAATAAGTAATAAACTAAGTCGTCACGCTAGCCAACAACCTTTCATGGTTTATGATAAGCTTCTTGCTCACGTTAACGAGGCCAAGTTGCTTCTTAGTTTATTCAGTGTCTTGTATTCAATTTTTTTGGCTACACATTAGAGCAAGAATAACATATACATTACGTTATAATTATTTATATGCACTAGCTGTTATTTTTGAATTATTGTGGCTCAAGTAATTGTTGTTCACAGGTGCGATCGAATACTGTGGAAAGGGGAAAGGTTGAAGCAGCTATGGTATGTTCGTGGAGAATCCAAATTCTCTGACCACAGACCAGTGTATTCGATGTTCTTCGCTCAAGTTGATTTGAGGGGCAAAAATGGCATTACTCCTCCTCCTCCCTCTAATGCTGTCACCATTACACGATCATGTTCCTCAAAACCATTGGTAAACGCTGGGCTACCATCGTCTTGCGCCGCGAAAGTGCAGGCAGAAGAGCAGCTCTTGATGCTAACGAGGACACAGAGTTGCATGGACACTGTACAAAGTTTGTGAGTCCACCATGTAGGGCACTAAGAATTTTGGAGGGATGGAATTCTTTTTTTTTTTTTTTTTCTTTTTTTAATTTTTTATATGGCAAGAGATTCTTATTGGAATTTTGGCCATCGAGTTTGGAGACTAGATTCGATGAGGGTTGAGGAAGAATAGAATCTTAACTGCCTTGAAACACCGCGACCTCCTCTGTAAATTAGGAGATATGGTGTTGCTTTGCTAATTTTGATGAGGAAGAGAAAATGTGTTGATAAATATTTGTAAATCTGGAATGTGATATAGTAAGAATGATATTTATTTGATATCATTTTGTATAGATGTTCCTTTGTTTTTTCTTATCAACATAATTCATTGATTAGGAATTGCTTTAATTTGTTTAGCAGCGTTATATAGAAACATCTATATAAATGTCATTGGTCTTTTTCTTACTTAACAATCATTTGAACCAATGATTCAAGATGTACAACAAATTTTGATAACAGAAACAGTTCTTCTGTTAATTAAGTTAATAGTCAATTTTGTCCCCAAAAGTGTCCTTAATCTCCATTTTCGTCTCCGAAAGTCAAAATTAATCAAAAACGTCATCGAAAGATACATGTGTTGATCACGTTCGTCCTTCCGTCTTCTCGGTTGATGAGATGGCAAACAGCCATTTACGTGGCCCGTTAACTGCCAAGGTGGCCAACACCAGGCTGTAGCATGTTGTTGCTGACAAGATAAGTTTTGTTTAAGACATCAAATTAGTCCTTCGAGTTTACAAACCCTAATCCTAATTCGAACGATAAATACATCGATGTGATCACTTTCGGTGGCAGTAGAGGTAAGTAGGAGGCGTAATCCCTAGCTGGCTGCGTGGATGGAGAGAGGAGATGGTGGTTGTGGTGGCGGTTTGTCACATGCATCGCACGACAGTCATGGATTCAGTGTTTCGATGCAAAGGAGGAGGGTGAATGCTCATGATGGATCATGTTTCTGTGGGCTGAAGACTGTGATTAAGAAATCTGGGACAGCAGAGAATCCGAATAGATTGTTCCATGCATGTCCAAGGTACCGGGTGAGTGATGGTAAAGGAAGTTAAAGCTTTTTCATGTTATTATATGCTGTTGGGTGTTCTCTGATTTTTTTGTTTACTCCCATCTAAAATTGCAGAAGGGCAGTCACTGCAATTATTTTAAGTGAGTTGATGATGATGAAAATGGAGCAGTGGGTGTGTGTGGTACAAAGAAAGATGCAGGAGCTGATATGGAGGTTGAAGGTGAGTATGATGAATGGAGGGTGAAGGTGGCATGGAAGTTAGGCACTTTGGAAGCTGAAGTTAGAGCTTTGAAACTACTAATGATTTTGCTGTTTGTAGTAGTTGTGATACTTTGTTGTTTCTTATGTACTTCTAAATGAAACCAGTTATCCTCTATGAACATGTAATGATGTATTGAAGTTGTTGATTTGAATGGGAGTAGTTATTTGAAGTTGGAAGCAACTCCCTGTCAAATGTGGATAATTTTATAAAATTTGGCAATTAATTCTGTGTTTGCATGAATTATGTTGAGGCATAAACAAAATGAAGATAGTAAGTAATCTTAATAGTAACTTGTCATTGACGGCTAAGTGTCACATTGTCTTAATAGAGAAATAGTAGAACAAAGTCATAAGGTTCTTAACTGACAAATACATTGTCCATAGACTAAATTACCACACACAAAAGCAACAAACAGAATGTTGTGTCATACACAAAATGAGTCAACAACTACACATTCCTAACAAATCAAACTTTGTCATCAGTCTTCCTTGGAGCCTTGAAGCATGGAGTAGGCACAAAGGTCATGAATTTTTCCAGCCACTTAGCAGTTCCAGAACTTATCCCCTTAATGGTCTCAGCAGAAACAGCCACAGATCCAGTTGCAATATGCGTAGGGGAGTACGTTAACCTTGCTTTTCTTTTGATCACTTGCAACTTAGGTGGCCTACCTATCAATTGATCCTGTATGATCCAGTACCAAATGAGTTTGTTACATGATTAGGCTACATTCAAATTTTTTTAGGAGTTAGGAGTGATGATACTACCTGTAGGGGCTCTTGGGTTGCTGGGATGCATTCCGAGTCACTGCTGTTACTCTCTGAGTCAGCCTGAGTGGATGATGGAAGTGAAGGCATAGGTGCCTCAGCTTCTGTACCAATATCAGTATCAGTAGGGGCAGCATTTACTTCGGGTTCAGCACCTTCTGGAGCAAGGCTAACAACTGCCAATTGTAGCTGCATCTGCTTGACATGTTCCTCAGCATCCACAGCCTTTTTTTTTTGCGCACCCTCTTTTGTTGTGTCCAACCTCACCACAGTACATGCATCGGATTGGGTTGTATTTTCTTTTCATTTTTGTCTTTGACCCACTCGGTTGTTCTTCTTTGTCCCTTCTTCGCTTCTTTGTTGGCCTCCTAGGTTTAGGCTTCACTGTGGGTGGGACTGATGCTGGATGTGGCATTTTTTCCCATAGATCCTGCCCCTTAACCGGATTGACATTAAAATAGTAAGTACGCTTATATGCTTCCATCTTTAACCACTCATGGAAATATTCTTCAGGTCTCTTGTCATTCTTATCTTGTATTGCCAATATTGCATGCATACATGGCATTCCTTTCAAGCCAAACAAATTGATACAGTAAACATACTATCATGAATGAAGACATTGTTAATTAAGTAAGAGAAGAAAGTTGTTACCTGTAAGTTGCCAAAACCTGCAGGTGCATGTGTGCTTGCCCAGGTCAACAACCATATTGGTCGGCCAGCCATGCACTTTGTACAACTCCTCTTTCTCATCACCATACCACTGAGGAGCCCAATGGTGGGACATCACTGTCATAGCTTCCAACCTACTTTGCTGAACAAGAGGGAGAATTCCTTGGTAGTTCTGCAACTTCTTTCTGTTATCAACCATACTCTTCATGATGATTCTCCTAACTTCCTCAGCCAGTGTCAGGATAAGCTTACTCCTTTCGTGTTTGATCTTTGCATTGAATGACTCACAGGCATTGTTGCATATGTTATCCACTTTCGGAACCTCACTGAAATGCGCCTTCATCCATGCCTCTTTTGGCCATTTATCAAGATACTGCCAAGCTTTCTCGTTGATCAACTTAACTCTCCTCATATTTCTATCAAATTCAGCTGTTGTCCTTGACCTTGCACATTCCCACACAAGGTCTTTTAACTCACAACTACCCCACTGTTTCGAGAAATTGCGCCACAAATGCCACACGCAGAAGCAGTGGTGAACTCTTGGAAAAACTTCCTGAACAGCAGGGATTAAACCCTGCACCAAAAGACCAAACATGAAAAGATATTAAATCATTTCAGTCCTCAACATAGAAATCATTAAATCAAACTAGTCCTTCAAAGAATATTTAGTTAATCAAATTAGTCCTTACAGAATTCATTATCTTCTGCATATCTGAGATGAAGCACCATTTGTGCTCTCTGTAGTCACCTAGATCACTGTGAAGTAGTTCAAGAAACCATTGCCAATTATCCTTGTTTTCCACACTGACAATTGCATAGGCAATCACAAAGATGTGATTGTTAGCATCTTGTCCGCAAGCAGTAAGAATTTGTCCTCCGTGTAGTGTCTTTAGAAACGCTCCATCTAGTCCAATTAGAGGTCTACAACCCGCCTTAAACCCCCCGCTTGCAAGCATCAAGACACACATAGAACCGATCAAATAGTGGAGGACTCTCAGGCATAGGGATCACACCAACTTGCACTCTGGATCCTGGATTGCTAGTAAGTAACTCGTTTGCATAATCCCACACTAAACCATACTGGGCTATCTCATCACCCTCTACAATTTTCCTAGCAGCTTTTAGTGCCCTGGTGATGCATGTGCTATTGAGGTACACATTACACTTTCGGACAAACCAATCATACACCTCTCGATGCTTCATAGTTGGGTGCTTTCTAAGCTTGGGTACTAGCTTGCTAAGTGTCCAGGTTTGGGTTGCAGCCCTATTTTTCCTCTTTCTAGGGCAGGTGTGATTATCAACTAGCGTTTTAATTTGCCAAGACAAGTCTTTACTGTTACAAGCACAATAAACCACCCATGGACAATCGTCTGACTTACAAACAGCTCTAACCCTAACTCTATCATTCTTGGTAAATAATATATTTCTACCCCACTGGATAGTGTAATCCCTAGTGGCTTGTATAAATTCAGCTTTTGATTTGAATGTCATACTAACCTCAAACTTCAGGTTTCCAAATTTGGTTTTTTCATTATATTGGGGATAAACAGTAGCTGTCTCCTCATCAGAGTCTAACTCCTTACCAGAATCCTCTAAATGCCATGAGTCAGAATCTGAGAAACTTCCAAGATCATTATCATCTTCGTCTGCATCTACCAAATTATAACATGGAATTAAAATTTGGCCAAATGAAATATTAAAATAGTAGCAATCCAGATTCAGAGCTTACCAGTTTCAGAGCTTTCTTCATCTTCGAAACCCTCATAACTTGAGTCATCAGTGTCAATTTCTTTATCCGCAAGTCTAGACTTAGGAGGCCTATGCTTCTCCTTCGCTTCAGCTTTCTTTTGCTTTCTTTGTGAACCTTTTTCACTGTCACTATCACTGTCACTGCTGTATAAATTGTCTCCTAGAACTTTCGGAGGCTTGTACAACTCATCTTCAGTACTCTCATACGAGTCATGAGAGTCAGAATCTTCATCTTGGATGGGACCTTCTCTTACAGTTCTTCCGGATCTTGTTACTCTGCATGCACTGGTATTTCCTTTCTTATTATTACTTTTCGGGTTCTTGGCTGGTTGAGAGGATGTTTTGGAATGATGTGGGGCTATCTTCCCCTGATTGTTGGTTTTGGTTTGTTGAGGGTGGAGTTTTGTTGACTGCAAGGGAGTCTTTATGGGCTGAGAGATGGTCTTTGAGGCCTGATGTGTTGGTTTGGTGGGCTGAGAATAAGGCTTATTGGGCTTACTGGGCTATGAGGCTGGCTTTGTGGGCTGAAAATTGGGCTTACTAGGCTGAGCTTTGGGCTTACTGGGCTGTGAGGCTGCCTTAGTGGGCTCAGAGGTTGGTTTCTTGGGCTGAGGGTGCTTCACTGTGGGAGTCTTCACAGGTTGGGAGTGGTGCATGTTGGCCTGGGAACTGAACTTCTTCTTCTTACTACTTCCTGCTTCCAGAAGAGCTACACCTTCCCCTATGTTGTTCACTACACAGGGCTGTGAGATGCAGTCCTCAAAGTATAGGTTGATCAAATATTGGTTCCTCCTACAATCCTTGCACATTGCAATCAAGTCAGCATCTGTCACCAACTTCTTCAACCCAGATGCAATCGAAACTCCAGGAACTTTCCACCAATAATTGCCAGCCTCAATGTATCCCACCTCCTTATAGTAACCCCTTACAAAAAACACATCAAGTGTGTCTCCCTCAACACCCATCAATACCTCTGTATTATCAGGTTCATAAACCATGTCTCCATCCTCACCCGTCCTAAACAACTCACCATGGTGAAAAACAAATGTCATGGGAGGACCCTCCATCTACAATGACAAACACAAAAACATCATAAACAAACATGACCAGCAACAACTACTCTGTATCAATCACCACCTAGTACACCCAGTTGGTACCAATCAACCTTTAACCCGAAAAAAACATGCAACAGAACCATCACTAAATTCAAACATCACTGACTACTGTCACAGAGCCATACAAAGTAACACAATCTCATACATGAAAATGCTAAAACAACACTAATACACCCTTCGTCACCCCAAACCCTAAATCAGACGAACATTAACACCACCACAGTAACAATACACCGCATCACAGAATAAGTCAGAAATCATATTATGAGTTCAATCCTTACCTCTCAACGTCTCAATGCCTTCTTTTACTAGCAATGCTGCTCCAGTATAACATCAACTCTGCATTCAACGGTCAAAGCCTTTCCACTGTAATCGTCTAGCAGCACTAACGATCCTTGTCGGGGTGGTGCAGAGCTTCGGTCAAACGATTAGGGCATACCTTGTGGGAGACGACACGTTTTGGAGCGAAAGACAGAGCGATGGTTGATAGGAGACAGGGGTAAGGCATCGCAACGTTTGAATCCCTCTTCAGAAGACAAAACGGCGACGTTTCAACGTTACTGGCTCACTCAACCAAAACGACGTCGTCCTGCTTCACTGCCACCTTGGCAGTTAACGGGCCACATAAGCGGCCGTTTGCCATCTCATCAACGGAGAAGACGGAAGGACGAACGTGATCAACACATGTATTTTTCGAGGACGTTTTTGATTAATTTTGACTTTTGGGGACGAAAATGGAGATCGAGGACACTTTCGGGGATGAAATTGACTATTAACTCTCTGTTAATTAGTATAGAACTATATATAAATTGTGTCGAAAGGAAGGATAAAATGAAACCCTATATGGGGTTGACCCTCAATCAGGTTTTAATTATATATGGTGAAACAAGAGAAATTATATATAAGGTCTTTTTACACAAATATTTGATATCTATTGCTCAAGATTAGAGAAAGGCTGATGGAAATTCTATGTCAAGAGATAACATATTGATGATGGTTGTTCAATCATTAATGCATGGGAGTTGAAGGACATGTTTGTTGCAAGATTAAAAACCCCAATAACCACATTTACTTATATTGAGGTTTATTTAATTAACTTTGTTTGACTTGTTCATTTTTCATGTTAATGCAAAATCCTATGACTAGTCACAGTTTCTTCCTTCTCACATGTTTTCCAATATAAAGAGAAGCAATGCTCATAATAAGGGAACACCGAATTTTCTACTATTGTGGAATTAATTAATACTAGAAAATACGGAGTCTCAGCATCAATATAATGTTGTATTGAAAGTTGCACCATGTTCATGTTGTAGGTACTTCGCTTGGCTTATGAAGAAGCCTTACTATTACAGTAAAAATTAAACCTCAACTCATACATCATAGTGTGAAGGACCAAACAACTATGAGACTATATAAAGTTGTTGTGGTTAGAGTTGGTATCTTGTCTCATACTTGTTCATCTCTAGCTATGTTTTCCTTACCATTCATGCCTTCTTGAGTAAGATACTGATTTTTGGCATTACTGTTATCTTCAATACTTGGATTTGGTGAGTCATAGTCTTTGCTTTTGCCCCAAACCACCATGTACAGCCCCAAAATAATCACAATGGCACCAACCACCCTGTAAAATTTTTCATATTCTTTCTTTTAGTTCATATAATGTTAATAACATGATAATAGATAATTCCCAAAATTTTAAAATCGAATCAGTGATCAAATCGGTAAAATTTGAAGTTTAAAGGTTTAAAAATTCAACAGAAATTCAATCGAAATTGAATTAGATATAATAAAATTATATATTTATATATAAAATATTTTTTTTAGAATAAATAATTTTTATATTTTATTATTTTAAATCGATTAATTGCTCAGTTAACCAATTTTTTGACTGATTTATTACTATTAATTTTTATCCTAAATTGAACCGATTGCTTGACTCGTTCTTGATTCCCAATCCGGTTCTGAGAACACTAATAATTCCATGTGTTTATAGAATTATTTTACCTTCCAAGGAACATTTGCTCAGCGAGAAAAATGGAGCCCATGATAGCAACAATGACCATACAGAGAGGACTAAATGCTGTTACAAAGACTGGACCTCTAGTTTTCATGACTACTCCTTGAATGTAATAGGCTAGTCCAGAGCAAAATATGCCCTGCAAAATAACCAAGAGCATATGTGTTACAAAAACTAAGCTGATTATTTATATGTGGTATGAAAATTGTTAAATAATTGACTAAATTAACGAATTAGCTCTCACACTGTAGGCAGCAGCAAGTAGTTTTGTATCCCAATGTAGAGTCCATGCAGAAGGATTAGCCCTTTCCATAATTAGGCCCACTAAGCCACCTTCAATTGTTCCCAATAGGCATATCCATGATGTAAGTGACAGCTCAGCAGGGTACGCTTCTAGTGTAACAGACTACACACCACACATCATAACTTTAGACCAAGGATTATTCTGTAACTATCAAGTCTGCTAACCATTTAATCATTTTCCAGTAAAAAAATAACAAATATAATAATTTATATTATTTATATGAAAATTTTGTATAATATAATGTACATTATATTAATGTGTGCAAGAATTTGATGTCTTAGTTAATTCAAAACTTAAATTTATATTATTTTTAATCTTATAATTAATGGTTAAAAATCTTATTTTTCATTTTAAAGAATTCTTATATTGTAAATAAAGAAATGAAAGACTCACTTGAAGAACCATGAAACAAGCCCAACTAAAGCAGCCAACAGTGATCATGATGGAACCCTTAATGACATCATGAAGGTTTACCCCATTATTATGCTGGTTATGGGTATTGCTTCCATGGGCCCCGAAGAGCTCTGGGCCTTTAAGCAGTGTCATAACCATGGCACCTGCAACAGTTGCTAGAGTCCCAACCACCTTTGCTTGACTCCGTACACTTCTTATTTTCACCTTCTCAAGCCTGTACAGTGTACACAAATTTGCTTTTAAAAAAGATGCTTTCTATTTTGCCTAAATTTTAGACATAGAATTTAAAAATAAAAGAGTGAGTCTTATTTTTTTCTATTTATATGTTTAGACAATTTAGGCAAAAAATCATAGGCTCCAAAGAACTTTCCTTTAAAAAATTCTGAGGGCTTGGTCTACGGATTCATATTGATTCAGTCAAAAAATAATACAAAAATATTAGATATATACTAAAATTTAATCACTATATTAATTATTATAAATTTGTATAAATATATATTATTTTATATATTTTAATATATATTTTATATAAATAATTACTTTGTTAGTTAATTTTCAGTATATACATAAAATAGTTATAATTATCTATCAATAAATGAATTAAAATTTGTTGACAACAAATAAATTCTAACAAAATACTGCCATTTTACTGGAAAAAAATGTCACTCTATACAAAATTAAATAGCATCTAATACAATATAAATATATTTATTTGTATGCTTTTTTACCTAACACTTATTTTTTTAGAAAAAAAAATAGTTCATGAAATGGTATTAAAGTTTTTTTTTTTCAAAATTGTTTTGAAAAGTAGTACAATATTCGATACCAAGACACTAGTTATACCAAATATATTTATGCTTTTTTTAAAAAATAAAACATTTATAATAACCTTGACTATGACATACATAATTTTCTCTCGATTTCTATAATATTTTTATTTTAATTATTTATACATTCCAAAATAATTATTGTACATAAAATTTATATAATTGGTTACTCCAATTTGATATTAAACTACATAATTTTATTATTTTAATTATTGAATTTTATTCTTATGATTATAGTAATATATTTGTTAACAAAATTTTTTTCTCTCCGTGTTGTTTTTCTTTAGAGAAAGCTTCTTTTTTACGGATGCTGCATATAGAGACCAATTTAAGGACCACCATACCCCTCACTCTGGAATGATATATCCAAATCCAATACAAGTAGTTAAGTGTTTACCAAATTTCAAAGAAACATTTCATCACCAAAGGAAGTGAAATAATAATCATTAATTAATTACCTAAGAATGCAGGCCAAGACAAAGGTAATGGCAGGAAGCATATTGGTCATGGCAGCGGCAAAGGTTGCTGTTGTGTATTTCATTCCCAAAAAGTATAAATTCTGATCAATAACTGGCCTGCCAATAATAATTTAAAAAAAAATATAGTAATTATTAATAAATATCAAGAGTTAATTAAGTGAGTGTTTCAATTTCCATGAGAGAAATCATAGATAGCCATGCAGAAAATTACTCTAGTATGCTTAGTGCCACCATCTTCATAAAGATTGAAAATGTCATCTTTGGCCTCACTTTCCTGGTAAAACATCAACATACTAAATTAATTCAAGTTATACGACCAGGACTAGTTTTGTCAATAAAATGGCTATTTCTATGAAGACATCTTCATGTAGATCGTTAGATGATTCAATTAAATATGCTTAGTAAAATATATCAAGTTATCTAACAATTCAAGATTTTATCTTCACATATAAATATTTTTATTGGAGTAACGCACTTTTGATACTTATTTCTATACTCATCGTAGAAACGATGAGTATACAAATAAGAATAAGAAAGAGTGGTTTAAACATTTTCAATTGACAAAGAATAGAGAATACATACTTGTCAATGACTAATGCGAAGGGGGTTATGACAATGAAGGCAACAACATGGCGATAAACAACAAGAACATAATTGCTCATTCCCTTGTTGAGTGCAGCCTTGGATAGAACATCCATGCCGGCAAATCCAAACTGCAAGAAAATCACACCTATGAATGGCTTCGCTTTTTCCAACCATTTTTGTGTATGACCATCCATCTTCCAATACCACCTATTGATAAATTACTTGGGCCACAAGAAACAATAGATGACACACCACTTCACCAATGAAGGTTCATGCTTCTTATATAGTTGGCTGTCGTATATATACTATGTTAGTGTATGTATAAGTATAACTATACGTAGATATTAGGATCCACATTATTTCACGCAACTAATTGGAGTTTGGAGATAGAGTCACAGTTATCAACGTACCCATATGGCCATATCCTCTGATTTCTTTAAAAAGTCAGTGTCTACTTTTTAATTATTACCATCTTTTTTGTATATAGTTGAGTGTTACTCATCGTGGAGTAGCTTTTATATATCATATCATATATCGTCTTTTGTTTTGAATCTTGTTATTTGTTTTAATTTAATTATTACTTCAACTTTGAGGTTTCATTTTGGACAAATTTGTTTTTGCATCTGATTATAGGATGTAAATTAAAGATGATCAATTTTAATATGTCGACTTTGTTGTCAACACAGCCACATGATTTATCTTAGGAAAAATAGATGTACGTACAAGTTAATTTTTTTGTTGAGCTTGTGTCACACTTTAGTTAAATTTTGTTATAAAAAATATTTGTACATAAACATCATTATAGATGAAATTATTTAGTAATTATTAGAATGAACTTATTTCGCATTTATATAATTATGCTTTAATTTTTAATTTAAAAATATTTCTTTGGTCTAAGTTTTGGTCGTTAATTTAATAATATTTACGGGTTAAAATTTGAAAGTAAGTGTACTAAAGTGTGTTGTTTAAATGTAGTGAACTATCTTGTTGTAGCTCATTATTAACTATGGTTGGGTTAAAAAAATATGCTCCCTAAACGAAGTGGAATGCAATAGTAAGATAAAAACGAAGGTGGAGTAGCCAGTGTTATCTTGGCGAATCTCAAAGATAAATAATATTTTATTGATTTATTTTAGGAGAAAATGGAGGATGATAAACTATATCCCAAAGATCCGGATAAAAAGGGTTATGAATTATTCAGGTGCATTATTGAATGAATACTAATTAGTCAATCATTTGAGGGCGACATATGAAGGATGATGATTAGCACAAGCATAGTAGTAATCATATCCTGTGTTATTTAGTTGAGAAGCCACTCGCATAAAAACGTTTAAAATATTTTTTAATATATTTTTTAATAATTAAAATTTAATATATATAATCGATTAAATTATGTTATTTTTATTAAAATTAGATTAAATAAATTAATTTAACAAAAAAAATAATAAATTAAATATTAAATCAGTCTAAATTAATATTATTTTTTATAAAAAATAACTATAATATTTTTATTATAAAAAAATGACTAAAATATTTTTATTATATATATATTTTAATTATTTTCTATAATAAAAATATTATAGTCAATTTTTATAAAAAATAATATTAATTTAGATCAATTTAAGATTTAATTTATTATTTTTTTAATTAAATTAATTTATTTTACTTAATTTTGACAAAAATAATACAGTTTAATTGATTATATATATTAAATTTTAATTACTAAAAAATATTTTTAAAATAAAATGTTTTAAACGTCTTTATTTAAGCGATTCTTAATTAATTTTGCTTTGCACACTTCACAGTGACATTTTTTTTTTCTTTGTCATGACACAATAATGTTTTTCAAAGGTAATGATCTCAGGTCAAAGGCTCAAAATTATGGTAAGCACTACTCAGGTCCACTTTTATAGTCGGTGTCTTTAAGCCTTGTCAAGCACTTGTTTCTTTGTGCTTTAAAATTTAATGTGAGCAGCCACTAGCATGCCATATATATTGGATATTCCACCTTCCATTTGCGGCATTTTTTATTTTTTATTTTAAAAAATCATCTCTTTAAAATTGTTAACTAGAAATGTAACTTCAGTCAAAAATAATAAAGTTAACGTGTTCTCATCAAGCTCCATTATATGAGTTGAGAGAAGGAAAAAAAAAAAAAACAATAAAGATTAAAAAAAAAGACGAGTTGAAAGAAATAAAGAGAATAAAAAATTTTCAAAAAAAAAAATTCTGATATTATATTAAATAAAACAAAAATAAAAAAATGATTTGTTAATTTCATTAATCTCACTGTGAGTGGTTTTATATACAAATTACGTTAGTGAAAAGTGAGTAAAATAACTAACAAACTAGTGTAACTAACTAACATCTAATTTAATTAATTTAGTAACTTAAATGAAAAGTAACTAATTAATCACAAAATATAGCGGTGGCTAACATCCTCCTTTAAATTAGAGCATTCAAATTATATGTTTCTAATTTGGTCATGAGAAATTGAAACTGAAGAGCTCAAAGAGCTTTTGTTAGAATGTTTGCTATATGATGCTTGCTTGGAACGTACACTGATTTCATAACTCTAAAGATTACAATCACTAATATCAAGATCAAAATAAAGACAAAGATAAATGAACCAAATCGATTCTATGCCAAGATAAATGAAGTAGTAATTTCAAGCTTCACAAACAAACACTAAGACCAAACTAAATTGTCAAACCAAATAAAAACTAAGACAAAATCTGAAACAGTGTTGATTTTCTTTCTAGTTTATAAATTTTCATTCATAGGCTTTTTCGTATAATCTCTAAGAATCATAAACCTTTTTCTATTCACTAGGAAGACTCAAAACAAAAACTGAATAAATCAAATAAAAATCAAAATAAAGAAGAAAGACACTCAATGTATAGTCTATCATTTCTAAATTTTCTCCTTGAATTTTCCTAAAGGCTCATCTTCTTCTTATAATAAAACCAAAGCTCTATGATTCACTAGCCGTTGTTGTCCATTAATTCACATAAATGTCATGATACTTTTCTTTTTCTATTTGACAGCAATAAATCTTTCTATATTCTCTTCATATCTTATTCTTATTGATTGATTCTTTCTAAATATAACCAAATTAACATCATTAATGATCCTAAAACTTTATAATACATTCAATCAAATCACAAATTAAAATTAATTCTCAATAAATCAACTAAATATTTGTCATCATAATAAATAATAAAATCTTTTTTCCAAACTCATGAGTTTCAAATCCACTTTCATATATTCATTCACCTACCAAACCTTTTTTGCTGTGCATTTTTTTTTAAGTGTAAGTGGGTTTGTGCCCCCACTCATTGTGTAAAAACAAATACTGCTCTGGTCTTGTGTGTGTTGATTTGCCTCCAATTTCAGGCATTAATAAATGGTCTTGTGTATGTGCTTGTCAATGCCATCAACGGAGTCTTACTCAACAAATTAAAGGGTCCGGTTTTAATATTTGTTCCCTGCATTGCATGCCAGAAAATGAGAAAAGGGAAAAGACAGTTATAGTTAGACAAATACTAATAAATCATGAATGCTTTTTAAAAGCCAAAGCAAGGGGGAAAATATTATTAAGGTCCTTTTCATTATTTCTTTCCGATAATTGAACAAAAGATTTGATATTTAATAATATTTAAGATTATTATTATCATTATTATTATTATTATTCAATCACATTACATATACACTAAAAATTAGTCATAAATCATTCACTATATAATAGAAATATATATTTAGTGGTCACAAAAATTTGATTAAATTACTCTATTAGTATTTATAATTTTGTTAAATTTATAATAGAGTCTCTATATTTTAAAAATTTTTAATTAGGTTCCTCTACACTAGTTTTAAATTTATAATCACATTCTTGTTGTTCTAAAAACATTTAACTTATCCAAATATGCTAAAGTATATTTGCTAGTAGTGTGGGATGGATGAAAATGTTTTTGTAATATTTACTGTTAAAAAAAATATACTTAAAATTTAAAATTGGTTAAATACCTAAATAAAAACTTTTAAATTGTAAAGACTTAATTATAAATTTAAAAAAATTATAAAAATTATTAGAATAATTTAACCTAATTTTTTTTATTATGCTATTGTAAAAAAGACATTGATTATTCAGCTACATTAAATTTAATTATTTTAGTATGACTAATTATTTTATTAAAAAATATAAAATAATATACATAAAAATATAATATTTATTATCGTTATCATAGATAATGCCTCTTTAAATTTCAGAGACAGAAATGATTGCAAGTTGTAGCCAGAAAATATTATTACTAATATCCTGAAGCACCATGAGAAAATATTAAAAAATATTGAGATAACTTTTAATTTGGTTTTTTAATTTGTAGGTGAGTTTTATTTTAGTATCTCAAATTTTAATTGTCTGTATTTAGTCTTTAAAATTTATGAATATGATTTATGTTAGTCTTTAAAATTGTTTTTAATGTATAAATATTAATGAAACGCTGATATGAATAACTGAATACTACATTAGATTCTATAAAACAATATCATTTTAGTTTTTGCACTTATATAATCCTAAAATAATATCGTAATCGGTATTTATTAAACTTTTTCTCTCAAAGAAAGTGATACGACGTCGTTTTTGGACTATTTGAGCTCCAAAACTAAAACAACGTCGTTTTACAAGTTTTAATGTGGCGTTTGGTTATTTATATCACCGTTCTATTAATATTTGTATACCAAAAATTATTCGCGAGACTAATGTAAGTAATGTTTATAAAATTTAAAAACTAAATAGAAACAATTGAAATTTTAGGGACTAATCTAAAATTTACGTATAAATGTAGAGATTAAATTAAGTATTAATTCATATATGTTTGAAAAATAATAGAAAATTAATCTAAAATAATTAAAGTTATATTATTTAATTATTGATAAAATAATTAGATAATATTAAATATAATAAATACGCATATGAAATTATAAATGTTAAATAGAATAAGATAATTTTGATTAATTTTCTCTCCAGTGTCATCATAAAACATATAGCACCAGGGTCAATTATTATTACGTGGACTCAATTCAAATAATGGAGAAACCAAGAAAACGATAAAGGATGCATGTTTGGCCTTGCTTTGGCATATCGAACGTGTGAAGCAAGTTTGGATAACATAAAAAGAATGATCTAACTCATCATCGACCCTACCTTATTAAGGCATTATTAGTACTCATCCAAATTGATGCAATTTCTCCGATTCCTTTTGATTTTGTTATCGCAGGTTTTAGTTTATTTTAAACGATCTATTTGGTAGACGCACAACTAAAGATCCATCTCATTAACGTAATTAGTGAAAGGAAAAATGTTTGAGAGATAATAAAAATTAATTTAAATTAATCTAAAGTTGTTTTATTTTATATTTATTTATTATTTTTAAAGTAAATCTATAATATTAGATAGAAGTAATAAATATATAATTTTAAATATTATAAACATAAAATTATAAATATTGAGTTAAAAAATATAATTTTAGAATATTATCTTTTTACCATTGTTTTTAATGAAATACATAGTGATATAAGAATAATTAATTATTTGTATGTAAGAGAATAAAATATTGTCAATAAATTATAATTTAAATGACATAATTTTTTTTATACTCACCTAAAGATTGCTGATTTGAGTCTCACTCTTAACTTAAAAGAAAATATTATTTTTTTTAGGTTACGAAATCACTTCTCTTAAAATTTTATTATATTATAATGTTATTTTTTTTTTTAAATTTAAACTGATAAAAAAAGACACATAAATAATTATATTTATAATCGTTTTTAACCATCAAATGGCAATGGTATCTAAGAGATTTGAGGTGCTGATTTTGGATCTGTCCTACATGTACTGAAACTAATCTATGCATGTGATGTTTTTTCCATGCATAAAATTCTGCTTCAAATCCTAGTTTGTCTCTTATTACTTTTAAAAAAATAAACAATAAGTGTAAGTGACCCCTCCTCAATAAAGTGGTCAACATACATACATTAGTGTATTATTTTCTTTATAGTACTAAAGATTTAAATAAAGGAGAGGGAGCACGCACCATCTCACGATGGAAGAAACCTAACCTAATAGGAAGTTTATTGCCAAAAGCAAAAGCTAGCAGAATTAAAGCTCGATTATATATTGTGTTTGTTTGTTAATGTTGTATGCGTAGAAAGCTCGATTTTTATTAGAAGAAAAAGATATATCTTACTATACCTTGTTTAGTCTTCATCTAACTTTAAATTGTATGATTATATATCCTTTGAAATTCTTAAAAATAGTCAATAATTGAACTTTGGTTTTGCTTTAAGATTATGCATGTTTCTAAGTTTACTCGTTGACGGAAGTGGAAGATTCACTCATTTACCGGTCAAAAGTAGTCAAATGGACAAATACACTCTATATCTTTCATATATAATTTATAAAAGAATTATTTTCAATCACACTTTATATATATCTTCCGGTTAAAATACTAACCGTGAGGGACCAGAAATATTTAGTAATAGAGAGAAAAATAATACAAAAAATAATTAAAAATAGATATTTAAAATTTAAAATATATTAATTAAATTTTCAATAATTTAATTAACATACTAAAAGTATATTAATTTAAAAATATTTTAATATAGTTATTACTAATACTAATTTCTTGTCAAATATTTTATACTCATCGAATCACATTTTATTAATTTTTATATAATATAAAAAATAATTATAGCTCAATAATTAGAAAAAATATTAGAAATATAATTTGAATGGACCAACTTTAATTTTTTCTAAGTTTTTTGTAGTTGTGTGAGAGAGATTAATAGAAAAAAAAAAATTTAATAGCTACGTATAAAGTTAAAACTCTATCATATTTATGGTAGATGTTTGTATGACAAAAAAAATTATTATATATAAAGCCAAAAATAAATTAAATAAAATAATAAAAATAAATAAATAATATATAATATTATCTCAATTAATTTTTAAAAAAAAAATACTAAATACTAATAATATTATTTATATTTAAAATTTTAAGTTTAGTTTTGTATAATTAACTAATTAAATTATTATTATTATTTATTTTCTAATTTAAGTAAATTTAATTTTTCTAGTTTTAATAGATTAAATTTATATATAATTTTTTCATTGTATTGATATTTAAGAACATAAATTTTTATCATATATAAATAAAAAATTTAAGCATGCTACAAATACAATGATACAATGGACATTATATACTTCTAGATATATTTTTTATTATTTTTTCTATAATTTAATGGGGGCAGATGGCCCCACAACTTTGTATGTGGTCCGTCTCTGAATACTAAGTGTGGATGGATAGATAAAATGAAAACAAAAATAGTAAAGAAAAGGATAATTTATTTTTATACTAATAAGATGTGCTGAAAAAGTACTTTTGAAACTTAAAGAATATGAAAATAGAGTGTTAGGTGGTGATAAAACCCAAATAAATAGTAAATAATTAATTATAAAAAAATGTATACCGGCGTTAACTTTAACTATATCGGTTTAAATTTGACCGATACTATATGTGAAAAAACTAAAACAGTATATATGATGAAAAATTAAAAGGATTTAGAATAAAAAAAAAATCGGACACTTATTCTAAAGATTTTGGTTTAAGATAGGACCAACGAACCAAAAATCACAAACGAACATATGTTAGGCCAATTCCAAAGTTTATATAAGCCATTTACAGTCCACATTTAAGCACACTCAACCCTCATTTGTGAGAGAGAGCCACGGTGGAGAGAAGAGAAGGAGAGTGAGATGTCCTAACTTTTACTATTCATCGATCACCACATTCAAATTCACATAATTTTCAAATCGTAGCTTCAATCGAAGACTCGTTTGTGGCCACACGACCACCTCGTCATGATCTTCGATTCTATACCATTTAAAGGTGAGTACTTCCTAGAACTTTGAGCCATTTTTAAGTTTTTCTCGCAATTCAGATTTTAAGTATGTGTGTGTTGAGATTTTGTGATTTTGATGCAATAGGGGAGCTCTAGTATGGATTATAGTTGGATTTCATCGAAGTTTCGAATGGAATAAGGTAAGGTGAGCATTTTCTTCTCTAAAACTCCATTTCATACGAGCTCTAGGTTAAGATTTTGGTGAAATTGGATTTATTAGAGTGGATTGAGTGCTTGGCATGGGATTGTTGCGGAACTGAATGCTTGTCGAACGCTTAGTGGAGGCGTTGATTGGCAAATTGAGGTTTGGACCCGTCCGGAGAGAAAATCAAAGAGTTGAAAAACTACCGTCATTAAGGTACGGATTTTGGATTCGGGTAGGCATCATGTAAAGTTATGTAAAAATCTAGGTTAAATATCCCTATATATTTGTGATTTGATTGCCTATTAAGGTTTGATATGAAAATTGGACCGAAGGCCGTAATAGGGTGAGATATCTCTTACTTGATGAGTTAGGGTAAGTGTGTAAGTGCCATATTGTGATTTATTGTGGAAATAATGAGAATTTGTTGGACATTTGATGTGTTGTGGTTGTGGTAATGAATGAAAAATTGTAAGGGTTAATACTCAAAATCGTCCCTGAAAGATCACGCATTCTTCATTTTCGTCCCCGAATGATTTTTTTAATCAAATTAGTTCTTGAAAGATTTAAAATCAATCGCGTTTGTCCTTCCGTCAATTAGTTAACTGTTTTCGTTAACGTTTTCCACATGTATCGTTAAATGACAAATCAACAATGATAAAACGACATCGTCTTTTGGTATTAGGGCATATTGTGTCAAAACGGCGCCGTTTCTCTTTTCCTCTCGCTCAAAACGCATGAAACATCACAATAGTTAGAGAGAACGCGACGGAGCTTGGATCATTAGAAGGGATAAAGAAGCCATAATCGATGAGAATACTCTCTATTTTGCCTCCTGTTTTAAGCCCAAATGTGGTACCCCTATCATATACCTGTTGCCATAATTTTGATTACTCGAATGTCACCTTGATTTGAGAAAGAATAGAGCCTTGTGTGTGTGTGTTGTGTGTATTAGAGAAAGTGGGTTTTAATACTATACCAAATTGAATTCAACAACAGAATATGTCATGTACTTAAAAGTTCAATTATGCCCCCACACACTGAATCAACTCTGTCATGCACTTAAAGTTAAATTATAGACACACCCTGAATCTACTCTAACCCCCAAAACTTGACAGAACGCTTACAGAAGCAATCGAAGTGTAGAACCGCAACACAAAGGAGAGGTAGAATTGTAAAATCATACCCTTTGATCAAAGCACCATGTTCTTCTCTTTGATTAGAGCTCTGTCATCTTTTCTCTCTCTGGGTGTTTGATATTTTGTGTTTCGTGTGAAGAAGGAAGAAAGAGTGTCTGGATAATGCATGGTGAAAGCTTCAAATGGGGAGAGATGAGAGAAATGGTGTAGTTTTGATATGTACTGTGTCACTTAACGATTTACGTAGAAAACATTAACAGAAACGGTTAACTAATTGACGGAAGGACAAATTTAAATTTTTCAAGGACTAATTTGATTAAAAAAATCATTCAGGGACGAAAATGAAGAATGCATGATCTTTTGGGGACGATTTTGAGTATTAACCGAAAATTGTAATGAGTTATGTTGTATGATTAAAATTGGTTGATTAGGTTCTTGATGGAATGGAATTGGTTGTCGGGCTTTAATTGGCTAGGGAATGGATTGATATTGATAATTGTGTAAACGAGGTTCCAAGAAATGGGTTTGGGGTAGTATTGAATGAAATAAATTGAAACATTGTAAAAGTGTATTATGCAGATTTTTGGGTAAATTAATTAATTTTGTCCAACATCGAAGGGTCATAATTTGGCGCTCGGAATTTGGAATTCGATGAAATTT
Organism: Arachis ipaensis; assembly: GCF_059453495.1. Classification (NCBI taxonomy): domain Eukaryota; kingdom Viridiplantae; phylum Streptophyta; class Magnoliopsida; order Fabales; family Fabaceae; genus Arachis; species Arachis ipaensis. Next base: position 29,277,814 of record NC_142441.1, on the reverse strand, counting down.
ATTTTAAATTAAGGATCATGATGAGATGAAGCTTTAAAACCGTATAAGAATGAAGGAAAATGAAATTTTGTAACAAAAGTTATCAACGTTTAAAAACTGGTGTCGAAAACTGAAATTTCAGATTTTGCAGAAAATAAGAAAATTTGATTGTTCTGTGTGTAGGCACAAGCTTGTGCATACGCACCCATCAGACTGAGTTTACAAGCCTGTGCGCACGCATAAGGTGGTGCGTACGCACCTGTCGGGAAGGGCAGTTTGATTTGTGCATAGGCACAGGTGTGTGAGTGCGCACACACCCTGTTTTCTGGAAAAATTCTATTTTTATGGTTGTTTGGCTTTTCTGGCAAGCTTGTAAACCCGTATGATGTTTGATAACTTATTTTTAAACTCTGGATAGAGTGTGGCTAAGTCCAATGAATTAAATTGATTAATTCCTGGATAAACACTTAGTTAACTAGAGGAACTTGTTGCAGGGATGTGGTTTTGTCCCGCCTGCGGTGAGGATGGTGGTTTTATTCCGCTCATGAAATAATGAGGTTGATTGGTAATGAATGAACAAGGTTAATGAATCTAATAAGGCGTGAAATTGATTAAATTTAATGATTATTGATTTGAAACACCTGAGTAAGATGCAAGAGTTGAGGTTTGTCCTACTTGCTCCGGGTTGAGACTTGAGATACCTGGGTAAGATACAAGGGTTATGGTTTATCCCACTTGCTCCAGGTTAAGCGGTTAAACACCTGCCTGGGTAAGACGCAAGGGTGGTGGTTTGTCCCACTTGCTCCAAGTTGAGACTTAAAACACCTGAGTAAGATGTAATGGTTGTGGTTTGTTCCACTTGCTCCGGATTGAGAATTGTAAACACCCGCTTGGGTAAGACGCAAGGGTTGAGGTTTGTCTCACTTACTCCGGGTCAAGCGGTAAGATACAAGGATTATGGTTTGGTCCCACTTGCTCCGTGTTGTGGTGTTCCATATTCGAGTTAGCTACTGGGTGTGTGCCGGATTTTGCATTATAACCGACGAATGAGCTCATGGCCAGTAGGACAGGCATGCATCATGTACATTTGTTTGCAATTGTTTGGGTGCGCATATTTGTTTGGTTTGCCTACTTGTTCACTTATCTGCTACTTGTACTACTTGAACTAATTGTACTCTGTTGTGATTGACTTGTTGTCATGTTCTGAATTTGAAACTAATGAGGCTGTAGATAATTCTTTGAGACTATTGAAACTATTGAGATTTACTGAGATTAGTAAGACTTATGAGACTGAAAACATTGATACGGATGGCTGTTTAGTGCTGACTGAACTAGTAATAAAAAGAGTACAATTAACTTAGACGAATTTATCCTTTTCGGATTAGATTAAGATCCTAGGCTTGTATTCCTGTGGCATTGAAGATTAGAATTGCCTAGCAGGTTCATGTAGTTTTATATGGTTTCTATTTGGAATTATTACCCTACTGGAAACCTTCAGATTTTCACCAGTTGTGGACTTGTTGATTTTCAGATATAGGACGTGATGCACCTCGCTGAGTGTGTTGGACTCTTAATGAAGCGAAGAAGATATCTTTTGGGGTTTATTTTGCTTTATGTAGTATCATTTCTCCGCTTTTGAATATTGTATTGTATAATCCTCTTAGAGATTTTTATTTTGAAAAAACAGATTCTATTTTGTATACTTTAGGTCGTATTAGCCGGGTCGAGACTAATACTTTATGTATATTATTTCTGGATCTTATATATATCTCTTTTGTTTTTGTATATCGATGTTTTTTTATCTCATATGTTGCGAGTGTGATGACGGTTATCTCTTTTGTTTATCTTTTCTTCACGGGCTCCTAGTTATGATATTCTTTGAATATATGTATGTATAGTTTATTTTTAGACGACGTAATGCCTCACTACCTCTGATTTACGACTATAGCTTAAGGCTTTATGTGCTAGGGTGTTACAGGTGGCAAAGAGTAACAATGAACATAATTTAAGTGTGACAGAAATAAAGATGCTGGGATAAGCTACCACACACGTATGGACAAAATAAAAAACAAAATTATAAGAGAGAAAATTGGAGTACGTAGCGCCTATTGTTGGGAATAAGGAGTATGACCACAATCCAATCAATCACGTGTCAAATAATTTGTTATTGTTATTATATTAAAATGTTAATATAATAAGGTCCTTGATTAAGTTTAGAGATATATCATTGTGATAGTGATCATAATATTGAGAGATAAATCTTTTATAATTTAATCTAAATTGTTCTTGGTCGTAGGATTATTAAAAAGGACATTAATAATCCGGAAAGATCAATATATATATATATAATGGTCTTCATTAGATGAAGATTAATAGATCTCATTTATTAAATTATATATATAGATAGTGCATATAGAGATATGACCATTGAACTGACTCACTTTGAGAATTCCTAATGGTTATAATTACCACATATTTGTCAATAGGATATTCTCAAGATGAACATAGTAATAGAGTTTCCTTTGACCTGCGACTATCATAGTAATTAACAATGTATTTATTATACTTTGATTCCGGACACCTAATACCCTAGGGTGCTAGTTGAATGGATATTGGGTATGATTTAAATACTTGTAGAATTAATGATTAGTCAATAAGGAATCCGTCAACTCTTGGTAAAGAGTTTGAGCTCTATGATTATAGTGACTGAGATGAATAAAACCTTGGCCAAGGGTATTGAATGAATGAAGAAATGAGTTTCTTAGGTCATTCACAGTTCATTATAATAATGGTAACAAGTTAGAGTTTGATAATTAAACCATACTCTAAGGGTTAACCAAGAGTTGGAAAGATGGAAGGAATTACTTTGTTCTTCTAAGGTTCTTAGTAAAAATATATTACTTCATACTATCGGGTCGTTGAGGAGTGTTGCTAGACGCCAACCTTGATTAGTAAATTTAGTATGACTAATTTACTACCTGCTTAGTATTGAACCTATGGGGTCACACACTAACGAGTGTTCTAATCTTTGCTGTAGAATTATTTAATTATTATTTTGATTTGATCAAATAAATAATTATATTGATTCAAATGGAATATTATTATATTCTTTGCTAGCACCAAGAATATAATAATAGTATGATAATTGAGAATATTAAATGAGATTTGAGAATAACTAGTTATTCTATTTCTAAATTTGGATGAGATCCTAACTGATTCTGTTTTCAAATTGAGTCATGATATGATTCATAAATTTGAAGGATTCAGATTTAGAATTTTAAGATATGATTTAAATTTGAATTGAGATTCAAATTTAAAATCAGTAACAAATCTCATACTAAATATATGTATGCCAAGAGTAGAAGAATGAAACGAGAATAAAACATAAGGGTTTTATTCCTTTACCTCTGCGCACATAAATGTATGTGAACCTAACTCTTGGAGAAGAATTTTATGGTATGCAAAGTGTTGTAAGAGATTTCTCAATTTAGATCAGATGTCTATTGGTCAAGGAGTTGACAGCAAAGGTTGGTCTCGGTGTGGATACGCATAGAGTCTTCGTACAATCGAAGAATAAAGTTTTTACTAAAGCGTCTAAAGGTATTTAGATCTAATCTATATATTATTGGAATAAAGTTTAAGCACAAAATAGATCTCTAGGATTACCTTATTTTTCTTCCGCTGCGTGTTATGAACACATGGTAATCATTCACCTATTATAGAGAAGATATTGGAATCTCCCAAGTGATTTTGACATATAAAAAAAAAGACCAGAACATCTAGTTAGAAGAGTAGATGAGATAGAAAGTAAACAGGGGATAATTAGTAAAAGAAGACCCAAAAAGACCATATATAAAGTGATCAAGGGATATCTACGTATAAATAATTTTAGGGATAAGTACTTTTTTCGTCCCTAAGGATTGAGGTCAAAATCAAAATCGTCTCCGACCTTTTTTTGTTATTAAAATCATCCTCAACGTTACAAAACGTTATAAAATCGTCCTTTTCTACTTCAATTTTATTTTTTTACCAAATTACCCTTATTAAATAATAAAATAATTAAAAAATTAAAACAAATTATAAAAAATTATAAAATAAAAAAAGAAAAAAAGAAAAAAAACAAAGGGAAATGGGAAGGGGGAATCATGCAGAGGGTGGGGGGCAGGGAAAAAGAAGGGGAAAGGGGAAGGGAGGAGGTCATGCCGTCGTTTGGGCTGCCTCAAAGGTGCACCCGCCGCCGCCCCTGCGTCCAACCCGCAGCCACCGGCCGTCGCAAGCTTGCATGGAGGCACCGCCGCTGCCGTCCAGCTCCCGACCCTCCGCTGTTCGCTGTTCGAGTTCTCCCTACCTCTTTCCGAAGCCGCCACTTGCCCCTGGAAGCCCTCGCCGCTTTGTCCTCTGTCTTGATTCCAAGGGAAGACCGCCACCAGGAGTGGTGGTGGATTAATCACGCACTTCTCCCTTTCGCGCCGCGAAATCACCGACGGCGGCTCTGCTCCTCACATCGTCATCAGTGGCAGTTGTCCGCGAGTTCGGCGCCTCCCAAGGAAGAAACCGAGCCCTGTCCCGTCGCCGCCGCTGGAGTGAGGTCCCGTCGCCATCGAGTTCTGTTGTTGCTTCTGCTTTCTTGCTTTTGCTTTCTGCCTTCTGCTTCTACTTCTGCTTATATTTTTGCTCTTGTTGTTCCTTCACCATTGTTGATTCACCCTTCACAATTGTTGTTGTTAATTTATTATTGGTGATACTGCTTCTGATTATAGTAAATTAGTAATTGCTTCTGATTATAGTAATTGCATGATGATGATTTGGCCATGGTGGCAGTGGTGATGGTGGTAAGGAAAGGGAGAGTGAGGAGGTGCGAAGGGGAAGAGGTGATGGCTATGTTGCTGTTAATTTAATTTCTTATTTCTACCTTTTGCTATGCTTTGTCTGCCTGGTAAAATGAAGAAGAGTGAGAAGATGGAAGGAGATTGGGGAAGAGTGAGAAGCGAAAGGGGAGGAGGGAAGAGTGAGAAGCTGGAAGGGGATTAGGGAAGAGTGAGAAGAGGAAGGGGAGGAAGGGTGGGTGTCCTCCGACAGTGGTAATTGCCGTGGCGAAGGTGAGAAGAAGAGGGTGATGGTGAAGAGTAAAAGGAAGGGGATTGGGGGAGGGGTGGGGGGAGAGACCGAAGAGATGCTGGGGAGTGGGTGGGGTGGGGTTTTGCTTTTTTTTTTTTAATACTATTTTTATTAATAATGAAGGGTAATTTGGTAAAAAAACATAATTGAAGTAGAAAATGATGATTTTATAACGTTTTGTAATGTTGGGGATGATTTTAAATTTTTAATAAGAAAAAAAAGGTCGGACGATTTTGATTTTGACCTCAAACCTTAGGGACGAAAAAAGTACTTATCCCATAATTTTACTATAAATATAATATGATAAGGCGAAATGACATCGTTTAATCTACGTAGCTAACTTCATTTACTAGATAAAGTTTTATTGTTGTAATAAGATGTGCTAAAAATGATATTTGTACATTATTTATATTGTTCTTCAATTTCCGTACATTGCCAATTTATCACCGTTATTGATTTTAGTTTGCTCTATTCACACATTATGTAGCTGCAAAGAATAGCTGCGAATTTTGTTGCTAATTATTCTCAAAATTTGTTGCAAAAAATTTGTTGTAAATTTTATTATAGATTTTTTTATTTATGAAATTTGTTGCAAATATTAGCTGCAAATTTTATTGCAGCTTAATTATCTGCAAATTTTACTACGAAAGTTAGCTATAATTTTTCTTGCGAGTTTTGTTACTTGCGAAATTTGTTACAAAAATTAGTTGTAAATTTCATTGCAAAAGTTAGTTGTGAATTTTGTTACTTGCGGAGTTTGCTACAAAAATTAGTTACAAATTTTACTGTAAATTTATTATTTGCAAAATTTCTTGCAAAAGTGAGTTGTGATTTTTTATTGCGTATTTTGTTACCTACAGAGTTTACTACAAAAATTAGCTACAAATTTTGCTAGAAGTATATTACTTGTAGAATTTGTTGCCACATATATCTGTAAATTTTACTGCAAATTTAATACATGTGAAAAATTCGTAGCTAAATTTACAACAAACAATAAAATTGTCTGACATTTTATGAAATTATCTGTGAATATCAAAGGTTTTTTGTGATAAAATTTGCAATAACAGTTATTCACGAGTTTATATATTGTGAATTAAAATTCACAACAGACAAAATTATTTACTAATTTTTACTAAAATTTGCAGAAAAATCCGTAACTAATGAGTTGTTTGTTAGTAGTGAAATAAATAAAAACACTGCAATTCTTTTTTTAATATTTTTTAATAATTAAGAGACGTATATGCCTTATTTTGAAAAATAAAAACGATGAAAAATTTAGAGATTCAATCGAAAGATTTAATTGTTTTCTTTTGCTGTAAAAGACCAAAAAAATCAGAATTTAAGACCAAATGGAAACAACATCAACTTGAAAGCATCAGCAGGTGGAGGTGGGAACTTGGAATATTATATATGAGAAAGTATAGGAAGCCAATGACCTAAGCGTACAATGATGAAGGTTTAGAAAGTATTAGAGATATGATTATTAGTGTTACATTATCTTGTTAGGTTACGCTTTTGAGATGAGTGGTTTTAGGATATGGTATTAGAATTGCAGATCCGGAAGGTCAAGAGTTCGAACTTTAGTGAATTCAAAATTAACTTTTTATAACATGAGATGTTTATTATCCCTGGTATCGAAGGTTTTCAAACGCATATATATGGTTCTTCTTTTCCTTTCCTTTTTTTCCCTTTTCCTTTCTTTCAAAATTAAATATTTCCTTCATTATATTTCTCCATTATAAAGCAACATGACCTTCAGGGACGGATCCAGAAAGTTTAATATGGAAAGGCCGAATTTTAGATAAATTGTTTTTGTTCTATAAAAATAATTAACATATAATTATTAGAGTTAATTTTTCAAAAAAATTATCAATATATATAATTATAAATTTTTTTTATAATTTTATTTTTAATATGATAGTTATATAAAAGAAATATAACAATATCAATAGTACATTATAAAATTATAAAGTATCAATAATTTATAGCGTGTTTAGTTAAAAATTATCACATATCTTATTAATTAAAATTAATTTTTTAAAAAATTTTAAAAAATTTAAAAATAAATGATAAATTATTAATTATTTAAAAGACACAATACTTTTATAGAATACAAGATATAAGATATTTTTATAAAAGTTTTTTTTCAACAACATAAATTTAGAGTAAAAATAAATATTTTTTATAAGAAAAAAATATCTAAAGTACATAATGTGATTACCAAAATATAACTACGTAAGTTATTATTAATATAATAATATAAAATTTAAATATGTTAATATAAAATAAATAAATGATTTTTTTTAAATAAATATAGAAATTATTATATAAAAACTAATTTAAAAATTACAAAGACCTAAGAGTATGATATTAAATTAGTTAAATAAAAAATATTAATGAATTAAACAATTAAGATATAAATCTATCATATAATAAAAAATAATACATATAAAAATATTAAATTATATAATATTTTTTATTTTTTTAAATACATATCTCATATATAAATATAGTTTCTAAAATTTTTGGGGAGACCAAGACCACTACTTACCCCTTTCTAAATCCGTCCCTGACGACCTTATGTAAGTTGTTCCGAGTGTGGTACGTTCTATATATAAGCTGCCATATGCATCATGCATGCATATAATAAGTGGTATTATTATATACTTTCGAATTATAGTAGGTCATAAAATCACCTTAAACCACTGGATAAAGATTTATTAATTGCTCTATCTAACGGTCTCTTTTTGTGGCGGTTTAAATTTTTGTGTAGATATTTTTTATTTATTTTATACTAAAATTTTTTAGGATCAATCATAAGAATCAAAATCTTTCTTGGCTATAGAAGCTCTTATACATCTTAGAATTAATTGAAGTTAATAATTTATTTTTTAATTTAATTTTTGGAATGATTTAGTCTCACTCAATTTTTAATATAATATTAAAATCTATTTAATCTAATATTGTTAATAAATTATCTACCACGTCACAGGGACGGATGCATGTAGATTGTGGGGGAAAATGGCCCCATTAGTATTTTTAATATTTACCAAAAAAATATACATTTGAATATATATTTGCCTCCTCTTAAAATGATGTTTGTCCCCTAATTAAAATAAAAATTAAGTTTAATAATTATTTTATCGGTCTCTCTAATTTTATCAAATTTATAATTAGGTTTATATATATATATATATATATATATTTTAATTAAATCTCTACACTACTTTTAATTTTGTAATTAAGTTATTTTTATGTCAAAAATATTAAAATTAATGAAAAATATGTACGTCTGCTTCCTCTGTCACGATACGTAACATCTCCTGCCATCGCGCCTCCCCCAATCGCGACATGCAGCGCCTCTGATCACCAAGGCTCCCTCCTCGCGTTGTGCAGCCCCGCCAAATGCCGCAGCTCCTTCCGTCGCGACGTGCAATGCCTCCAACCATTGCGGCTCCCTCCCTTGTGTCGCGCAACCCAACTAACCACCGTGGCTCCTTCCTCACGTCGCGTAGTCTCACGGAACCCTGCATCTCCCATCGTCGCGACGTGTAGAGCCCTCCCTCCTCCACCACAGCAGAAGTGCCCTGTGCTGCTTGACGAACAGATGAGGGAGAGTCGTTGCTCGTCCGCCGTCAACCACCATCTTCTTTTTGGATATTTTTTCTATAAGTTTTGGAATTTTTTTATGTTTTGAATTTTTTTTTTTAGTTTTCGATGATTTTTTAACAATTTTGTTAGGTAGACAATGAGATATCTGAACAATGTGAACAATGGACTGATTTTTTAGCCCACTGAGGATTAAAAAAAAAAAAACCACCCCAACTCAAGTTAAAAAAAAGCGCTTTTAATACTACTAGTTAAAATTTTAACCATCCATTCCTTTTAACCCTAATTACACTCCCTTGTAATACAAACCCCCTCCCTAGTGTCACCATCTCCCACCATCACCAACTTCGAGTGTCGTATTAAGAACAAAAAAATCTCATCATTTGCATGAAAAATAACATTCAATTTGCATTAAGAACAAACCTCTCATTTATACGAAGAACAAACATTCCATTTACATTAAGAATAAACATCTCATTTGCATGAAAAATAAACATCTTTATGTGTATCTAAAACTTCCAGTGCATACCTTCTTACAACATCAATCTACTCGTCTATCATATTGCTGTAGACGTAGCCTTTTGGATCGTGAATACTGGAAGCGTTATCGAGAAGAGCATAGTCAAGGTTCACAGAGGTAAGGTTGTCTCGGTAGGCAAAGTAAGGATAACAGAGTACTTCTCCACCACACACTGTGACTGCTGCGACAAAGAGTTGATTCTCGGTAGCTGGTCAACGGGTGTCACGATCCTCAGACACGACACATGCGCCGACAGCAACTGCTCGTATAGTGGGTGTCCTAGGATGTCCGCCTTGTACTTCACCGCATCCTGTGAGTCGCCGTTGTTATTTTCCATCATCGTGCGTGAGATGGAAGAGAAAGAAGGAAAGATGGAATTTGAGGAGAGACGGTGGAGACTATTGGAGAATCAAAAACTAAGAATAAGTGACGAGAGTGAAGACAGAGCTTGAGGAAGGAAAGGTTGTTGAGCTTTCGGTGGCATATGCGGGAGCCCGCAGCGGTGTCGGCACGGTCGGCCGGGGGCGGTTGCAACGGCGTGGGTGTGGCTGCGGCAGCGAGAAGGGACCAGAGATTGGGACGATATGATGAGAATAGGAGTAACCATCCATATTGCGAATGAATTTAATTGTTAATCCTAATTTTTCAAATTTCAAAATCTAAAATTACAAAATTAATTAACAATCTGATTTTTAATTAAAATTTATTTTCTTTTTTATTTCATTATTTACATTGTTCAAATTTGTTATTGTTTTTCTATACTTTCTATTTTTTTAATAGTTTTAGATGTTTGTTGCTTTGTTTTCTGACGTTCTTTTTTCATGTTTTTTGGATGTTCATTTTATTAGATTTTGAAAGTTTTAAAATAATTTTGAATATCGTTTTTTTTAGGTTTTGAATGTTTCTTTTTGTTATGTTTTAGATGTTTCTTCTTATTAAAAAATTTTTAAATAATTTTTTAAATAAATTTTTAGAATTTTTAAAGTGAGTTTTTAAAATGAGTTTACAATATTTTTGGATGTTTTTTATTATTTGGTTTTAAATATTTTTTCATTAGGTATTGGATGTTTTCCCTAATAATTTGAATTGATGTTCTCTCCAAAAAATTTTTAAAAGATTTTCAGATATCTCGTTTTTTATTAGGTCTTATTACGTTTTGGATATTTCTTTTTATTAGAAAATTTTCAAATAATTTTAGAATTTTTAAATGAATTTTGAAATTTTAAAATGATTTTGAAAATTTAAAATATTTTTTTAAATGATTTTAGATGTTTGTTATTATTTAATTTTAAATTTTTTTATATTTCGGATTTTTTTAGTTAGGATTTGTATGTTTTTCATTATAATTTGAATTGACGTATTCTCCAAAAAAATATTAAAAATAAATTGCTAGTTGACTACAGCTAGATGCACTCCTTAATGGTTATTTAATAGGGCTATATTTTTAACAGCTCAGCTACACATCTAAGCATTTTTGTGTCAAAATCCAACCAAGTAGACCCAAACTCAACAAAATCACTTTCTTACACCAGCGTGTATAAACGCGCGTTTCAATATCGCTTTTTCGTCTTTGTCTTCGTATTCTTCCTTCTTCTTCTTTGCTTTCCTCATTCCTCGTCTTCGCATTCCTTCTTTTTTTTCCTCGCGTTCTTCCTTCTTCTTCTTCGCCTTACTCTTTCTTCTTTTTCGCGTTCCTTCTTCTTCTTCGCGTGTTTTCTCTCAATCGTCATTCTTTTATTGTTGCTGTTGTTGCTGCGCTTTTTCTTTTTCTCCTTTTAATTAAGGTTTATTTGGATCCAAAATGAACTGAATTGGGTTTAGATTTAGTGAATACTTAACAGTAGTACCAAGTGAACCTAACTCAATTCACAAATGAACCGAGTTCAGTTCAGATTTGAACAAAAAGTGATAAACATTCAATTAACGATAAAACCATATTTCAATTCATTTCTGCATGCAAATGAACTCAATTAAACTAAGAGATGAACCAAATTTCTTAAGGAATAACAGATTTGGTGAATATTTAAAAGTAGAATCAAGTGAACCTAACTCAATTCACAAATGAACTGAATTCGGTTCAAATTTGAACAAAAAGTGATAAACATTCAATCAGCAAGAAAAACACTTTTCAATTCATTTTTGCATGCAAATGAACTCAATTAAACTAAGAGATGAACCAAATTTCTTAAGAAATAACATATTTGGTGAATACTTAAAAGTAGTATCAAGTGAACCTAACTCAATTAACAAATGAACCGAATTTAATTCAAATTTGAATAAGTAGTTAAAAAATTACTTAAAAAATAAAAAGAAGACGCAATACTGAAGAAGATGGAGGAGGAGGAGGAAGAAGAGGAGGAGGAGAAAAAGGGAAGAAGAATAACCTACGTGCGCTAATTTAGAAGAAGACGAGGAGAAGAAGAAGAAATAAGAAATAGAGAAGGAAAAAGAGAAAAAAATGAAAAAGAAGAAAAAGAAGGAGAAGGAAGTGTGTGATGTAGAATTTTATTCTATTTTTAAATAGTGAAGAACAATATATAAATATTTATTGCATTACTAATAAATAATTAAAATTTTAAATTTAGCACATGATTTATTAATCTATTGTCAAACAAAAATACAAATACAAACAAAATTTACTAGTATTACGTACAATGAAATTCCCTTAGATGGATGAGCGAACCAAATAGTATAGATAGAATAAAGAATATGAATATCGGAAAGAAAGTTTGAGTAATCCTATTATTAAAAAAATGTGAGAATTTTATTTCCAGTGATTTGTACATACGAGAAGATCGACAAAATATCTTATTAGAATGGTAAATCACATAGAAGATAACTAATGAAAGACTCTAGAAAATTATATATGAGATCATCAGAAAAGATCTATATATATATAAACGATTTACCTCTAAATATAATACATAATAAAGTGTAATAATATTGTTTGATTTATATAATTGACCCACTTAGTGGAATAAAGCTTTATTGATGTTTGTTGTTGTGTATCGTAACTGTGAATGTGAAATTCCCACTCATGAATATATTATTATATTCATGCATGCATGTAATGTATCAATAATGTCGTGATCGCAACTTGGATGGCCCTGACACGGTTTATCCGCGCTTTTGATAATAATGTTTCATTTTTATGGATATTGATCATTTTTGTTTCGAATAAATTAGCTTTTGATAAAAGAAATTAACAAATTGATTCAAAAAATTAACAAATTAATCCTTAAAATAAGATGAAAAATTTTTAGGACTAACTTTGTAATTGTTTTGTTAAAGACTAATTTATTCGAAATAAAAAATTGTTGAATAATAATAATTTGGGTATACTCATTTTAATCTTATCGGTAGGCAATACAAAACCAATGTCCATCATTTGACATGTCCTTGTCTTGGATCCGATATGCTTTAAAGTGAAGGTTTGTGCATGATGATATATATATATATATATATATATATATATATATATATATATATATATAGTAGATAGTATAGTATGAATCCAATTGGTAGAAATTAAATTGTCTGATCTGTTGCACCATACTTTTAAGCGCCCAATGATGGTTACGTTCTGGAATTGGTGTAATAGAAAGCTATTATTATTGCCATTAGATATAAAGATGATGAGAATGAAAGATTAGGAGAATAGAAAACGTGTCAGCAGCGATTGTGCAACATTCAAAAGTAGATGCTTAAAGCTTGAAATATTGTATGGAGAGAAGTTCAATGGAGGTCAATGTATACTGGCATCGTAACATGTGCTTCCTCGTAGGAAAAAATACATTATTTCATATATCCACCTAAGTTCAAGGCAAAGTGTCAACGTGGCAACGTCAGTTAGGGTGCACGTATTTTGTCACGATAATTTTTAGAAAGTTACATTTAATGTTATTTGTATAATTTTTTGGAGTGTTTAAAAATATTTTAGATAGTTTTAGAATATTCTAGAATATTTTAGAAAGTCTTGGAATATCCTAAAAGATTTTAGAATATTCTAGAAAGTCATAGAGTAATATAAAAAAGTGTGGATGTATATACAAGTATAAATAGTAGTATAGAATAATTTAGAAATATTTAAAGAAATGTGATAGGATAGATATTTATAGTGAATATTCCAGATGATCAATCTAGACTATTGATTAGATTTAATCATAACCATCTATTGAGGAGGTGGATGGCTATAAATAAGAGTGAGAGTTAAAGTTTGGGAGTGTGAGTCATTTGTAACAAACACTTGAGTAATAAAGTATTTTTTCCACCAAAACTTTGTTTCTCTTGTGTTCTTAGCTTTCTTGTTAAATACTGAGGGTTAGGCTGACTTGGTCTTAACTCAAGAGGTTGAGTAAGTCCGAGTGCCGACACGGTAGCGTTGGAGTGTGTCAAAGAACGTGACAATTTGGCATCAGAGCCTGGTTCGAGAGGAAGCATAAGTGGTTTCTGGGTATGACTTCTAGTGTAACCATGGAGCATGTTGAGTCTCAAAGGAGAAGGGATGTTGTTCCTTCTCAATGGGGAGGCAAGAAGGCCTGTTCTTCGAGTGAGCCTAGAGGTAAGGACTCTAATTTCTTAGAAGTGAGACTTTCTATGTTGGAGAATGTTCTATTCTCTATGGATGACCGCTTCCAAATGATAGAACATGACAAGGAGACCCTCAAGACTCGCGTGTTAGGAGAACTAGATGCTTTCAAAGAAATCATGCTCCAAATCGAAGAGAAGCTTGATAATTTCTTGAAGCTATTTGAGGAAGTTCGAGTTTGGTTCGAGGAGGCAAAATCCCGACCAACCATTATAAGGGAGATGACAAAGATTGATCTTCCAAAGCCAAAGAAGTTCAAGGGCGTGAGGGACACTCGACAGGTGGAGAACTTCTTATGGCAAATGGAGAGATACTTTGAAGGTCAAGGGGTGGTCAAAGAAGTAATAAAGGTATGCACTGCAAAAAAGAAAGGCTTGATGTATGTCAAAGCCTTTATTAATAAAAACCTCGTCATGGCTATGATCGACACTGGTGCTACACACAACTTCATCACGCCTAATGAAGTAAAGAGGCTTGGGTTGAAAATCACCGAAAAGAATGGCTGGTTCAAACCCGTGAATACCAAAGATGAACCCCTTAAGGGAGTAGCAAAAGGGGTTGAGATGACTCTTAATTCTTGGAAGGGACTTGTGGATTTTTCAGTAACACCCATGGACGATTTCAAAATAGTCATCGGACTCAATTTGCAAAGAAAGGCAAATATAATACCTATACCATACTATGATATAGTGTGCGTCATGGAGAAAGGGTCTCCATATATGGTCCCTACAGTCTCTAAAGTTGGAGGACTACTGATGCTTTCTGCTATGCAACTCAAGAAAGGGTTCAAGAAGGGAGAGATTACATATTTGACTCTATTACAAGAGGAGTCAACGTTTGAAAGAGAATACGTTTCTCTCAAAATTAAGGAAGTCTTTGAAGAAAATAAGGATGTGTTGCGTCTCGAGTTACCAAAACAACTACCACCTAAGAGGAAGGTGGACCACAAGATTGAATTGGAGTCAGGAGTAAAGTCGTTTGCCTCAACATCTTATAGGATGGCACACCAGAACTTGAGAAGTTGAAGAAGCAACTTAAGAATTTGTTAGATGCCGAATTCATCTGTCCATCGAAGGCACCTTATGGTGCACCAATCTTGTTCCAAAAGAAGCATGATAGTTCGTTGAGACTGTGCATCAATTATCGAGCACTTAACAAGGTAACAATCAATAATAAATAATCTATTCCTTTGATATCCGATTTGTTTGATCAACTTGGTAGAGTTAAGTGGTTCTCAAAATTGGATTTGAGATAAGGATATCACTAAGTAAGGATTGTCGATGGTGATGAGTCTAAGACCACGCGTATCACAAGGTATGGATCGTATGAGTGGTTGGTGATGCATTTTGGCTTAATGATGAGCGGATAATTTATACGCTTTTTGACATTGTTTTTAGTATGTTTTTAGTATATTTTAATTAGTTTTTATTATATTTTTATTAGTTTTTAAATAAAAATCACTCTTCTGGACTTTACTATGAGTTTGTGTGTTTTTCTGTAATTTCAGGTATTTTCTGGCTGAAATTGAGGGACCTGAGCAAAAATCTAATTCAGAGGCTGAAAAAGGACTGCAGATGCTGTTGGATTCTGACCTCCCTGCACTCAAAGTAGATTTTCTGGAGCTACAAATACCCAATTAGTGCGCTCTCAATTGCGTTGGAAAGTAGACATCCTGGGCTTTCCAGCAATATATAATAGTTCATACTTTACTCGAGATTTGATGGTCCAAACAGGCGTTCCAAGTCAGCTCAAGAATTCTGGCGTTTAACTCCCAAACTGGCACAAAAGCTGGAGTTAAACGCCCAAACTGGCACAAAAGCTGGCGTTTAACTCCAAGAAAAGTCTCTACACATGGAAGCTTCAATGCTCAGCCCAAGCACACACCAAATGGGCCCGAAAGAAGATTTCTGCATTAATTACTTATTTCTGTAAACCCTAGGCTACTAGTTCTCTATAAATAGGACCTTTTGCTATTGTATTTTCATACTTGGATAGACCTTTTCACATTTGGGGGCTGGCCTCACGGCCATCCCTAGACCTTGTTCTTATGTATTTTCAACGGTAGAGTTTCTACACACCATAGATTAAGGTGTGGAGCTCTGCTGTTCTTCATGAATTAATACAAAGTACTATTGTTTTTCTATTCAACTCAAGTCTATTTATTCTCCAAGATATTCATTCGTTCTTCAAATTGATGAATGTGATGATCCGTGACACTCATCATCATTCTCACCTATGAACATGTGCCTGACAACCACCTCTGTTCTACTAGTAATGGCTTGAATGCGTATCTCTTGGGTTTCTAATCTCAGATTGGAACCTTCGTGGTATAGGCTAGAATTATTGGCGGCCATTCCTGAGATCCAGAACGTCTAAACCTTGTTTGTGGTATTCTGAGTAGGATCTGGGAAGGGATGACTGTGACGAGCTTCAAACTCGCGATTGTGGGGCGTGTGACAGACGCAAAAGGATCAATGGATCCTATTCCGACATGATCGAGAACCGACAGATGATTAGCCGTGCGGTGACAGTGCATTTGGAACGTTTTCACTGAGAGGACGGAAAGTAGCCATTGACAACGGTGATGCCCAACATAAAGCTTGCCATGGAAAGGAGTATGAATGATTGGAAGAAGGCAATAGGAAAGCAGAGGTTCAAGAGGAACAAATCATCTTCATACGCTTATCTGAAATTCCAACCAAAGAATTACATAAGTATCTCTATCTTTATTTTAGGTTTTATTCATCTTTTAATTATCAATTCTCCATCACCATCTGAATTTGCCTGACTGAGATTTACAAGGTGACCATAGCTTGCTTCAAGCCGACAGCCTCCGTGGGATCGACCCTTACTCACGTAAGGTATTACTCGAACGACCCAGTGCACTTGCTGGTTAGTTGTGCGGAATTGTGACAAAGTGTGATTCATGTTTGAGAGCTCCAATTCTATTGGCGCCATTGTTGATGATCACAATTTCGTGCACCAAATTTTTGGCGCCGTTGCCGGGGAAGGAACGAATGAACGAACAACAATTTCGCATTTGTTTCCGGTAACAACCGTGCCAAGTTTGGTCCGGCAACAACACCAAGTTTTTGGCGCCGTTGCCGGGGATTGTTCGAGTTTGGACAACTGACGGTTCATCTTGTTGCTTAGATTAGGTACTTTTCTTTTTATTTTTCAGAATTTTTAAGAATGAATTCTAGAGTTTCAAGGTGATGTTCTTATCATCACAAAAGCTGATTGATTCTCATCAATTTAGCTGCTGAATGTAATGTCCTGCTGAAGCTTGGCCAACCATGTCTAATCTTTTTAGACTGAAGCTTTAGACTAACATTGCATGATTCCTGGAATTCTTATTAAAAAGTTTTGATTCTCTTTATTTTCTTTTCTATATAAGTTTCGAAAATCACAAAAAAAAATTTATAAAACCATAAAAATAAAAAATATTTTATGTTTCTTGTTTGAATCTAGTATCAATTTTTAAGTTTGGTGTCAATTGCATGTTTTTATTCTTCTTGCATTTTTCGAATATATGCATTATGTTCTTCATTGATCTTCAAGTTGTTCTTGATGATTTCAGTGCTCTGATCTTTAATTTCTCTTATTCTGTGTCTTTTGTTGTTTCTTACATGCATTTTCAATTTGTTATAGTTCTTAGTATACAAACTTCTAAGTTTGGTGTCTTGCATGCATTGTTTATTTGATCTTAGTTGTATTTTTTATTATTATTTCTCATCATAAAAAAATTCAAAAATATTTTCAAAATTGTGTCTTTTCAAGTCAATAATACAGAGAATTGAAGATTCAGAATTTTCGGCAGAGGAATCAAACAGAAAAAGATGGGCGTTCAAAACGCCCAATGAAGAAGGAAAACTGGCGTTTAAACACTAGTCAGGGTACCTGGCTGGGCGTTTAACGCCCAAAAAGGTAGCATTTTGGGCGTTAAACGCCAGAATGGATGCCATTCTGGGCGTTTAACGCCAGAAGGACACTAGAGGGAAGATTTTGTTTTTAATTCAAATCTTTTTCAAATTTTCATAATTTTTCAAAATCAAATCTTTTTCAAATCATATCTTTTCAATCATATCTCTTAAAATCAATTTCTTTCCATTTTTTTTATTATTTTCGAAAATCCTTGCTACTATTAATGATTTACTTCAAAATTTTCAAGTTGTTACTTGCCTATTAAGAAAGGATCACATTTTAAATTTTAAGAATCATATCTTTTAATTTCTTGTTAAGTTAAGTAATCAACTTTAATTTTAAAACTTTCTTTTTTTTTAAAAATTGATTTTCAATCATATCTTCTCAATCACATCTTTTTCAAAATTAACTCTCAATCATATCTTTTTAATTTCTAATTTCAAAATCTTTTCAAAAATCACTTAATTTCTGTCCTAATCTTAATTTTCGAAAATCTCAATCAAATTTTCAAATTTCTTTTAATTATTTCAAAATCTTTTTAATTTATCTTCGAAAAATTTTCCCCTCTTCTCACATCCTTCTATTTTAGGGACTAACACTCCTCCTCAAGGTGCAATTCGAACTCTATCCCTCTTGATAAGCTCGAATTCTCTTCTATCTACCTCCTCCTTCTATTCTTCTTTTCCTCTGACACCTCAAGAAATCTCTATACTGTGACATAGAGGATTCCCTACTTTCTTGTTCTCTTCTCTTTCATATGAGCAGGAACAAAGATAAAGGCATACTTGTTCAAGCTGATCCTGAACCTAAAAGGACCTTGAAGAGAAAGCTAAGAGAAGCTAAAGAACAGCTCTCTTTAGAGGGCCTAACAGAGCTTTTCAAGGAAGAAGAAACCATGGCAGCCGAAAACAACAATGTCAACAATGCAAGGAAGGTGCTTGGTGACTTTACTGCACCTACTCCCGACTTCTATGGGAGAAGCATCTCAATCCCTACCATTGGAGCAAACAACTTTGAGCTTAAGCCTCAAAAATTAAGCAAACTTAGAGTAGAAGTCCAAACCTTCAGACAGAAGGAAGGTGAATCCCTCTATGAAGCTTGGGAAAGATACAAGCAATTGATCAGAAGGTGCCCTTCTGACATACTTTCAGAATGGAGCATCATAGGTATTTTCTATGATGGTCTGTCTGAACTATCCAAGATGTCATTGGATAGCTCTGCTGGAGGATCTCTTCATCTGAAGAAGACGCCTGCAGAAGCTCAGGAACTCATTGAAATGGTTGCAAATAACCAATTCATGTACACTTCTGAAAGGAATCCTGTGAATAATGGGACAACTCAGAAGAAGGGAGTGCTTGAGATTGATACTCTGAATGCCATATTGGCTCAGAATAAAATATTGACCCAACAAGTCAATATGATTTCTCAGAGTCTGTCTGGAATGCAAGCAGCAACAGACAGTACTAAGGAAGCTTCCTCTAAAGAAGAAGCTTATGATCCTGAGAACCCAGCAATGGAAGAGGTGAATTACATGGGAGAACCCTATGGAAACACCTATAATCCTTCATGGAGAAATCATCTAAATCTCTCATGGAAGGATCAACAGAGACCTCAACAAGGTTTCAACAACAATAATGGTGGAAGAAACAGGTTTAGCAATAGCAAACCTTTTCCATCATCTTCTCAACAACAGACAGAGAATTCTAAGCAAAGCCACTCTGACTTAGCAACTATTGTCTCTGATCTAATCAAAACCACTCAAAGTTTCCTCCATTAGAAATTTGGAGGCACAAGTGGGTCAGCTGAGTAAAAAAATTACTGAACTCCCTCCTAGTACTCTCCCAAGCAATACAGAAGAAAATCCAAAAAGAGAGTGCAAGGCCATAACCACAACCCACACGGCCGAACCTGGAGAGGAGGAAGAGGCAGTGATCTCCACTGAGGAAGACCTCAATGGACGTCCACTGGCCTCCATGGAGTTCTCTGATGAGGAACCATGGGAATCTGAGGCTCACACAAAGACCATAGAGATTCCATTGAATTTACTTCTGCCATTCATGAGCTCTGATGAGTATTCTTCCTCTAAAGAGGATGAAGATGCTACTGAAGAGCAAGTTTCTAAGTACCTTGGAGCAATCATGAAGCTAAATGCCAAATTGTTTGGTAATGAGACTTGGGAGGATGAACCTCCATTGCTCATCAAAGAACTGGATGACTTGACTAGGCAGAGAATACCTCTGAAGAGACAAGACCATGGGAAATTCTTAATCCCTTGTACCATAAGCACCATGACCTTTGAGAAGGCTCTGTGTGACCTAGGGTCAAGCATAAACCTCATGCCTCTCTCTGTAATGGAGAAGCTAGGGATCATTGAGGTACAAGCTGCAAGAATCTCACTGGAGATGGCAGACAATTCAAAGAAATAAGCTTATGGACTTGTAGAGGATGTCTTGGTAAATGTTGAAGGCCACTACATCCCTGCTGATTTCAAAATCCTAGAGACTGGGAAGTGTATGGATGAATCCATCATCCTTGGCAGACCCTTCCTAGCCACAGCAAAAGCTATGATTGATGTTGACAGAGGAGAATTGATCATTCAAGTGGATGAAGACTCCCTTGTGTTCAAAGCTCAAGGATATTCCTCTGTCACCATGGAGAGGAAGCATGAAGAGCTTCTCTCAATACAGAGTCAAACAGAGCCCCCACAGTCAATCTCTAAGTTTGGTGTTGGAAGGCCACAACCAAACTTTAAGTTTGGTGTTGAACCCCCACATTCAAACTCTAAGTTTGGTGTTGGGAGGTTCCAACATTGCTCTGAACATCTGTGAGGCTCCATGAGAGCCCACTATCAAGCTATTGACATTAAAGAAGCGCTTGTTGGGAGGCAACCCAATTTTTACTTATCTATGTTAAATTTCTATTTTCTTTTGTTATTTTATGTTTTCTGTAGGTTGATGATCATGAGAAGTCACAAAAATAATTGAGAAAGAAAAAACAGAAGGAAAAACAGAATGAAAAGCAGAACACCCTGGAGGAGAAACTTACTGGCGTTTAAACACCAGTAAGGGTAGCAGAATGGGCGTTAAACGCCCAGTCTGGCACCATTCTGGGCGTTTAACGCCAGAAATGGGCACCAGACTGGCGTTTAATGCCAGGAATGGGCAAGAAGCTGGCGTTAAACGCCAGAAATGGGCAGCAGCCTGGCGTTTAATGCCAGGATTGGCAGCAAGGGGCGTTTTACACGCCACATGGTGCAGGCATGAGAAATTCTTGACACCTCAGGATCTGTGGATCCCACAGGATCCCCACCTACCCCACCTCTCTCTCTCTCTCTTCTTCACCCATTCACTAATCACCTCAATACCTCTTCCCCAAAAACCCCTCACCTATCAAATCCCACCATTCTCTTCACCACTCACATCCATCCTTCATAAAACCTCACCTACCTCACCATTCAAATTCAAACCACTTTCCCTCCCAAACCCACCCTATATGGCTGAACCCAAAACCCCCTCTCCATTCCTATATAAACCCATCTTCACTCCTTCATTTTCACACAACATACACACCCCCTATCCCCCTTAGCCGACACACATAGCCCCCTCCATCTCCTCTATTTCTTCTTCTTCTACTCTCTTCTTTCTTCTTTTGCTCGAGGACGAGCAACCTTCTAAGTTTGGTATGGTAAAAGCTAAAGATTTTTGTTTTTCCATAACCATTTATGGCACCAAAGGCCGGAGAAACCTCTAGAAAGAGGAAAGGAAAGGCAAAAGCTTCCACCTCCGAGTCATGGGAGATGGAGAGATTCCTCTCAAGGGTGCATCAAGACCACTTCTATGAAGTTGTGGCCAAGAAGAAGGTGATCCCCGAGGTCCCTTTTAAGCTCAAAAAGGGCGAATATCCGGAGATCCGACATTAGATCCGAAGAAGAGGTTGGGAAGTTCTCACCAACCCCATTCAACAAGTCGGAATCTTAATGGTTCAAGAGTTCTATGCCAATGCATGGATCACCAAGAACCATGATCAAAGTGTGAACCTGGACCCCAAGAATTGGCTTACAATGGTCCGAGGGAAATACTTGGATTTTAGTCCGGAAAAAGTAAGGTTGGCATTCAACTTGCTCATGACGCAAGGAGATGTACACCCCTACACTGGAAGGGTCAACTTTGATCAAAGGTTGGACCAAGTCCTCATAGACATTTGTGAAGAGGGCGCTCAATGGAAGAGAGATTCAAGAGGGAAGCCGGTTCAACTAAGAAGGCATGACCTCAAGCCCGTGGCTAGGGGATGGTTGGAGTTCATCCAACGCTCAATCATTCCTACTAGCAACCGGTCTGAAGTTACTATAGACCGGGCTATCATGATTCATAGCATCATGATTAGAGAGAAAGTAGAAGTTCATGAGGTTATATCCCAAGAACTCTACAAGGTGGCGGACAAGTCCTCCACTGTGACAAGGTTAGCCTTCCCTCATCTCATTTGTCACCTCTGTAATTCAGCTGGAATTGGCATAGAGAAAGACATCCTCATTGATGAGGACAAGCCTATCACTAAGAAAAGGATGGAGCAAACAAGAGATCCCACTCATGGACAAGAGCATGAGGAATTTCCTTATCATGAAATCCCTGAGATGCCTCAAGGGATGCAATTTCCTCCACAAAACTATTGGGAGCAAATCAACACCTCCCTAGGAGAATTAAGTTCCAACATGGGACAACTAAGGGTGGAGCACCAAGAGCATTCCATCCTCCTCCATAAAATTAGAGAAGACCAAAGAACCATGAGAGAGGAGCAACAAAGGCAAGGAAGAGATATTGAGGAGCTCAAGCACTCCATAAGATCTTCAAGAGGAAGAACAAGCCGCCATCACTAAGGTGGACCCGTTCTTTAATTTCCTTGTTCTTTATTTTCCTGTTTTTCGAATTTTTATGCTTATGTTTATTTATGTTTGTGTCTTTATTACATGATCATTAGTGTCAAAGTGTCTATGCCTTAAAGCTATGAAAATGAATCCATTACCTTTCTTAAAATGAAAAATGTTTTTAATTGAAAAAGAAAAAGAAGTGCATGAATTTCAAATTTTAAAACAGTTTAATTATTTTGATGTGGTGGCAATACTTTTGTCTTTCTGAATGAATGCTTGAACAGTGCATATTTTTTAATTTGATTGTTTATGAATGTTAAAATTGTTGGCTCTTGAAAGAATGATGGGAAAAGGAGAAATGTTATTTGATAATCTGAAAAATTATAAAATTGATTCTTGAAGCAAGAAAAAGCAGTGAAAAGCTTGCAGAAAAAAAAAGAGAGAAAAGAAAAAGAAAAAAAAAGAAAAGCAAGCAGAAAAAGCCAATACCCCTTTAAACCAAAAGGCAAGGGTGATAAAAAGGATCCAGGGCTTTGAGCATCAGTGGATAGGAGGGCCACAGGAATAAAATCCTGGCCTAAGCGGCTAAACCAAGCTGTCCCTAACCATGTGCTTGTGGCGTGAAGGTGTCAAGTGAAAACTTGAGACTGAGAGGTTAAAGTCGAGGTCCAAAGCAAAAAGAAGAGTGTGCTTAAGAACCCTGGACACCTCTAATTGGGGACTCTAGCAAAGCTGAGTCACAATCTGAAAAGGTTCACCCAGTTATGTGTCTGTGGCATTTATGTATCCGGTGGTAATACTGGAAAACAAAGTGTTTTGGGCCACGGCCAAGACTCATAAAGTAGCTGTGTTCAAGAATCAACATACTTAACTAGGAGAATCAATAACACTATCTGGATTCTGAGTTCCTATAGATGCCAATCATTCTGAACTTCAAGGAATAAAGTGAGATGCCAAAACTGTTCAGAAGCAAAGAGCTAAAAGCCCCGCTCATCTAATTAATACTGATCTTCATAGATGTTTTTGGAATTCATTGTATATTCTCTTCTTTTTATCCTATTTGATTTTCAGTTGCTTGGGGACAAGCAACAATTTAAGTTTGGTGTTGTGATGAGCGGATAATTTATACGCTTTTTGGCATTATTTTTAGTATATTTTTAGTATATTTTAATTAGTTTTTATTATATTTTTATTAGTTTTTAAATAAAAATCACTCTTCTGGACTTTACTATGATTTTGTGTGTTTTTCTGTAATTTCAGGTATTTTCTGGCTAAAATTGAGGGACCTGAGCAAAAATCTGATTCAGAGGCTGAAAAAGACTACAGATGCTGTTGGATTCTGACCTTCCTGCACTCAAAGTGGATTTTCTGGAGCTACAGAAGCCCAATTGGCACGCTCTTAATTGCGTTGGAAAGTAGACATCATGGGCTTTCCAGAAATATATAATAGTCCATACTTTACTCGAGATTTGATGGCCCAAACAGGCGTTCCAAGTCAGCTCAAGAATTCTGGCGTTTAACTCCCAAACTGGCACAAAAGCTGGAGTTAAACGCCCAAACTGGCACAAAAACTGGCGTTTAACTCCAAGAAAAGTCTCTACACATGGAAGCTTCATGCTTAGCCCAAGCACACACCAAGTGGGCCCGGAAGAAGATTTCTGCATTAATTACTTATTTCTGTAAACCCTAGGCTACTAGTTCTCTATAAATAGGACCTTTTGCTATTGTATTTTCATACTTGGATAGACCTTTTCACGTTTGGGGGCTGGCCTCACGACCATCCCTAGACCTTGTTCTTATGTATTTTCAACGGTAGAGTTTCTACACACCATAGATTAAGGTGTGGAGCTCTGCTGTTCTTCATGAATTAATACAAAGAACTATTGTTTTTCTATTCAACTCAAGTCTATTTCTTCTCCAAGATATTCATTCGTTCTTCAACTTGATGAATGTGATGATCCGTGACACTCATCATCATTCTCACCTATGAACATGTGCCTGACAAGCACCTCTGTTCTACTAGCAATGGCTTGAATGCGTATCTCTTGGATTTCTAATCTCAGATTGGAACCTTCGTGGTATAGGCTAGAATTATTGGCGGCCATTCCTGAGATCCGGAACGTCTAAACCTTGTCTATGGTATTCTGAGTAGGATCTGGGAAGGGATGACTGTGACGAGCTTCAAACTCGCGATTGTGGGGCGTGTGACAGACGCAAAAGGATCAATGGATCCTATTCCGACATGATCGAGAACCGACAGATGATTAGCCGTGCGGTGACAGCGCATTTGGAACGTTTTCACTGAGAGGACGGGAAGTAGCCATTGACAACGGTGATGCCCAACATAAAGCTTGCCATGGAAAGGAGTATGAATGATTGGAAGAAGGCAATAGGAAAGCAGAGGTTCAGGAGGAACAAAGCATCTTCATACGCTTATCTGAAATTCCAACCAAAGAATTACATAAGTATCTCTATCTTTATTTTAGGTTTTATTCATCTTTTAATTATCAATTCTCCATCACCATCTGAATTCGCCTGACTGAGATTTACAAGGTGACCATAGCTTGCTTCAAGCCGACAGTCTCCGTGGGATCGACCCTTACTCACGTAAGGTATTACTTGGACGACCCAGTGCACTTGCTGGTTAGTTGTGCGGAATTGTGACAAAGTGTGATTCACGTTTGAGAGCTCCAATTCTATTGGCGCCATTGTTGATGATCACAATTTTGTGCACCACTTAACCAATTCTCCTGCTACCTTTTGTACCTTGATGAATGAGATCTTTTCTCCTTATATTGATTGGTTTGTAGTGGTCTACTGGGATGACATTGTTGTCTGTAGCAATGCCTTGGAGGAACATGTAAAATACTTATGAACCGTGTTCAAGATCATACGAGAGAATAACCTATATGTAAAGAAGGAAGAGTGTTCCTTTGCAAGGGACGAAGTCCACTTCTTGGGACACATCATTAAAGATGAAACTTTCTGCATGGATCAAGAAAAGGTGAAAGCTATCAAAGAGTGGGAGCCGCCAAACAAGGTATTTGAATTGAGGTCATTCCTTGGGTTGACTAATTACTATCAAAGGTTTATCAAGGGATACTCCGCCAAGACTGCATCATTAACTGATCTTCTGAAGAAGAATCACTCTTGAAAATGGTCAAAGGAGTGTCAAAAAGCCTTTGATAAGTTAAAGGCTGCTATCACAGAAGGACCAGTACTAGCACTGCCTGACTACTCAAAAGTGTTTGAAGTCCACACTGATGCTTCTGACTACGCTATTGGAGGGGTTCTGATGCAAGAAGGACATCCTATTGCCTTTGAGAGTCGCAAGTTGAATGATACAGAGAGGCGATACCCTGTCCAAGAGAAGGAGATGACTACGGTGGTGCATTGTCTGAGAAATTGGTGTCACTACTTGCTTGGTTCACACTTCATCGTCAAACAAATAATGTGGCTACAAGCTACTTCTAAACTCAGAAGAAGTTAAGCCCCAAACAAGCTAGGTGGAAACATTTCTTAGCTGAATTTGATTTCAAATTTGAATACAAGCCTGGCAAGACTAATGTGGTAGTAGATGCGCTGAGCCATAAGGCTGAGTTAGCAGCCATTTCCATGGTCGAAGGAGATATTTTGCATACTATCAAGGAAGGGTTGCATCATGATCCATTAGACAAGAAATTGGTGAAATTGGCTAGAGAAGGTAAGACTAAACAATTTTGGCTAGAAGACAACCTTCTCTACACCTAAGGCTGAAGATTATACGTCCCTAAGTGGAAAAATTTAAGGAGAAAGCTAGTGAAGGAATGACACGACACTAGATGGGCTGGTCATCAAGGCCAACGAAGGACCTTGACACTTATTGAATCTTCCTATTATTGGCCTCAAATGAGGGATGAAGTTAAGAGTTATGTGAAGACTTGTTTTGTGTGCCAACAAGATAAGATTGAAAACAAGACACCAAGTGGATTGTTGGAACCTCTGCCACCGCCAGAGCGACCGTGAAAAAATGTGTCTTTAGATTTCATCTCTGCCTTACCAAAGTCCGAGGGGTTTGGATCTATTCTTATGGTAGTGGATCAATTTTCGAAGTATGCTACCTTTATACCTGTCCCTATTGACTGCATTGTAGAGGAAGTAACACGACTATTCTTCAAGAATGTGGTGAAGTGCTGGGGATTGCCTAAGAGTATCATTAGTGATCTAGATCCACGCTTCACAGGACGACTATGGATAGAGTTGTTCAAACTCCTTGGGTCGGAGCTTCATTTCTCAACAAGCTTCCATCCTCAAACCGATGGGCAAACTGAGAGAGTGAATATCTTACTCGAGTATTACTTGAGACATTTTGTAAGCGCTAATCAGAAGGATTGGACAAAACTTCTAGATATTGCTCAATTTTCATACAATCTGCAAAGGAGCGAGTCCACAGGAAAGAGTCCATTCGAGATTGTGACCGGACAACAGCCGCTTACACTACACTCTCTTTCTTCCTCTTACTCAGGGAAGAGCCCTGGAGCTTATCATATGATTAATTCATGGGAAGAACAAGCAGATGTCTCTCGTTCTTACCTCGACAAAGTTGCAAAGAGGATGAAGAAATGGGCAGATAAGAAGATGAGGCATGCAAGCTATCAAGTGGGAGACAAGGTAATGATTAAACTTCTTTCACAACAATTCAAAGCCTTTCGCAATGTTCATAAGGGCTTAATCCGCAAATACGAAGGGCCATTTGAGATCATTGGACGTGTTGGGGAGGTTGCTTACAAAGTACAACTCCCTCCCTCTATGAAGATCCACCCAGTCTTCCATGTGAGTATGCTTAAACCATATCATGAAGAGCAAGATGAATCGAGTAAAGGTGACTCGAGTCGTGCTCCACTTGTGGTAATTAGATCCTTTGATAAAGAAATTGAAGAGACCTTAGCTAATCGCGTTGTGCGACAAAGAGGAGTACCACCAAGTATCCAATACTTGATCAAGTGGGAAGGACTCCCGATAACCGAAGCTAGCTGGAAAGCTCGTGAAAATCTGTGGCAATTCCAAGAACACTTAGAGCGCTATCATGAACAAAACGCGATGAGGACGTCTGCGCATTAGGTGGGGGAGAATGTCAAGGTAAATTTTAGAAGGTTAGATTTAACGGTGTTTGTATAGTTTTCTGGAGTGTTTGAGAGTGTTTTAGATGGTTTTGGAATGTTCTAAAATATCCTAAAAGGTCTCGGAATACCCTAGAAGGTTCTAGAAGACTCTAGAAGGTCATAGAGTAATCTAGAAGAGTGTGGATGTATATAGAAGTATGAATAGTGGTATTGAATAATCTAGAAATATTTACAGAATGAGGTAGGATAGATATTTGTAGTGAATGTTCCAGATGATCAATCTAGACCGTTGATCAGATTTAATCCTAACCATCCATTGAGGAGGTAGATGGCTATAAATAAGGGTGAGAGTTAGAGTTTGGGAGTGTGAGTCATTTGTAACAAACACTTGAATAATAAAGTATTTTTTCCACCAAAGCTTCCTTTCTCTTGTGTTCTTAGCTTTCTTGCTAAATACTGAGGATTAGGCTGACTTGGTTTTAACTCAAGTGGTTGAGTAAGTACAAATGCCAATATGGTAGCGTTGGTTTAGGTCATATTCTATTTTATTTGTTTGAATCATTTTCCTATTTTTCTCCTAGCTAACTTCGTTTACATATATGTTCTCTAATTAGAATAAACGAATAGTGGCATGACACTAGAGAAATGCATTTTCTATTGGGTCTTGTTTCGTGATTGTTCACAGTGTAGAACTTTTGTACTTAGGGGTGCAAATACATACAAGTGCTTCAGAAGCTAGATCCTTTTGATTAATTTTGCAATCACTCCATGGAAAATAGATGTTGATCGGGCCATGCTGATTGTTGAATGCACAGTTTTTTTATGTCATGTTAAACTTGTACAAAAGCTTTAGACTATTTAAACAAAGCTGGTGCAACCTACAATATCCAAGCTTCTCTCAAGCGTAATGCCTCGAAGAAAGTTCCAAGTAGAAAAAGGTAGACTTCATATAGATGTTAGATGACATCAATGTGTATTTGGAGCTCCTCAGAAAAGAATGAATTTTAGCGGCAACAGATTCGCATAATTAATTTCCCAAACCCAACATAGGGAAGATCTACCATTCACACCAATGAGTAGTTAATTCTAAAATAATAATACAAGCACTAATGACTTAGTCATTGACAAAATTAAATTTCCAAGTCTAATTTGTGCCTCTGAGCTCTCCATTAACCACAGCAAGCAGATTTTTGGGTGGCCTGAGCAGCCCCTGATCCTTGATCTGCTTGGTTAATCTTGATTGTCTGGGGCTGCATAGATCAAAATGAAAATTTATGAGGAAAAATGAAGAGATGTGTTTAATAACAAGACTAAATGCAACCATGAAGTCTCCTATTTAATCAAATAGATGAGAATAAGAACGATTTGATTTGAGAATGGTCACAAGGTAACCCACAATAACTAGTAAAAAAAGTTCAAAACAAAACCTCAGATTTTGAGTCTGTATCTGCAAGTCTTTGTTTGATGTCCCGAGCTATCGAAAAGAAAACCTCCTCCACATTCAAATTAGTTTTTGCACTCTGTACAAGCATACTCTTAGTGTTACTAGATCAAGGATAATGGAAATTCAATTAGAGTAGTGAGTGCCACTTACAGTCTCAAAGAACTTGATGCCATATTCATCTGCAAGAGCTTGACCCTTAGAAGTAGGCACAGCCTAAGAAAAATATTATTGGGCATCATGAAAAGCACAGAAATCCATATATAGAAAGGGGTGCATGCACACCCAAAAAATGGCAAGGGTAGAGTGACAGCAAGCAAGGACATACCCGTTTGCTTTCATCCATATCAGCCTTGTTACCCACCAGTATCTTGTTCACATTGTCAGAAGCGTGCTGCTCAATGTTACGAATCCAATTCCTGATATCTGGACACAAGATGAAATGAGTCTAACTATCACGAGAAAAGAACTTAAAACCCATTGCAAGTTGTCAAGTTGAAGAATTGGGTTAAGTGAAAATAATAGGGCATTCCACTAAGGCATAAAGAGACCTTGAAAGTATGGGAATTTTTTTGTGTGTGCACGTGTAAGGGGAGGAGGGGGTATTAGTGCTCCTGAACTCTCCAATCACAATGACTACCTTTGGCCTTTTGTGGTGCAGTTCTCCCAGCCAGACTTTGTATCTATAAGTATCAAAACCTTCTACCATATCTATCAGCTCTCAGACAAAATCAAGCAGCAGAGATGGTGATGCCAGCATTGCGATGTTCACCAAGACTAGTCAAGGGGGCTAGTGCATGGCCAGCTCACAAGGCTATTGGGGATGCATTGCATGCCATAGTTGGGATCCAATTGCATTGCATGAGACTTGAGTTTGGCATCGGAAGCATGGGATTCAGCTAAGTTTAAATGGCTTAAGGCTCTCCAATCACAACAACTAGCATTTATAGTGTGATTCTCTCGAGGTTTGGATAAAAAACACACATACTTGAGGAGATGTAGTATGTGGGGTAAATAACAAAAGATGCATGACAGTTAACTTAAAACTAAAAGCCTAGAGTCAGGAAAATTACTGTTAAAAGATGACTCATCTGTGACATCATACACAAGCAGAATACCCATAGCTCCACGATAATAGGCTGTAAAAGAAGGATAAATACTTGTGAGAGAAGCTTAACAATTTACATGTTTGAAATGGTAACAGAATTGGTAAACCTGAAAGATAAAGCAATATCATACAATATACTAGTATATTCATAGTTTTTTTAAAAGAAAAAAAAGTTATAGGAGTTTATCTTGAATCTTGATTAAACATGCAAGACAAACAGTGGGGACAATGACGATTGACACCTATATATATTAACGCCCATAACTTTCCAAGGACATTGCTGGAGACAATCTGGAAACCACGGTCTAATAAAAAGCGCTTCATCCAAATGAAACCAGCAATTTCAGAAAGAACTTAAGACCACCAAATCATGTCTATTGAATATTGATCATCATTTAACATACACTTAAATAGAATGACAACATTTAAATTTCTGCAACTGAACCAGGTCAAAAGCTGACTAGCTTTTTGAAATGATTAAGCAAACTTGAGAAGACTGGGAAATCTATCGTACTCGTCAGTCATCAGTAATATCAATATCCAAGATAATACAATTCCTCTAGACATCTGGCTTATTCTGTCACCTATCTGTTTTACATTTCTCCCATCCCCCACACAGAAGGTAGCTTCTCAGAAGAAGCGTCTCATGTTTTTAATAAATTGTGTTTTGACTCTGCGAATTTCAAAAGTAAAGGGCTATAAGCCTCTAAATAATTAACAATATCACAAGGGTTTAGGCAGAAAATTGATAATAAATATTGTTCAGGACATGAAAAAAAATCAAATTTACAACTCAGATTTACTGTCCAGTTTGGAAGAACAAAACGGACAAAAATGTAGGCACATACATTATTTAATAGCAACATCATGGAAACTAACAAGTAAACATTATATATAGAAAATTTGAAGACTGATAAAGTTTGCACTAAATAATCTAAACTTCTAGATCTAGTTATGCTAATGAAACAAAAAGAAAACTGTGAATTTGATATACTAACCAGTTGTAATAGTTCTAAATCGCTCTTGACCAGCTGTATCCCATATTTGCAATTTGATTCGCTTGCCATCAAGCTCTATAGTCCTTATTTTGAAATCAATGCTAAAGAAAAATAACCAGTGCTAGTAAGATCAGAGTCATCTAAGCATTACAGGCTCTTAAATTAGGAACTTGGACCATACATTTTTAGTTAGCAACTTCAATTGGATATGTTAGAACTTAAATGATAGTTAGGCCGGTTGGAATTTCCCGTCTTTGTTAGCTCAATAACCTGAGTTCTGAGAGCTATATATAGTCACTAATTAGAGCAGTTCATCATCAATAAGATATAATAAACTAACAGAATCACCCACCAGCCTAACTACCATCTAACAAACAGGATGCCGCAGAACTTAGTAGCTGTTACTAAATCTGAAAATATATAGAGACCAAAAAAGAGCAGGTGAAAAGTAAATGGGATGAAGCAAGAAAAACCTACCCAATGGTAGTGATAAAACTAGTTGTAAAAGACCCATCCGAGAAACGCAATAGAAGGCAACTTTTACCAACACCTGCCAATGTGAATATGAAATGAGACCCAAGTACACCGTACAACATGAATCCCCAAACATGAATAAAAAACAAATTAAACATGAATCTCCAATAGCATCACCAATGATAACTACCATTGCCAATCTAGCAAAGCCTAAACACAACCATATTGTGCAACTACCAGTTAGTTCAATTTCAATGCCTAACAGATACTGCATCCATTAATCACTGAAGCTAAATAAGAGCACGAATAAAATTAGAGAGTACAGTCGTGATTCAATTTACAAAGCTCCAAGTCTTGCAAGGGTTACATACTAGCATACAAAATGCGTGGCAAGCCAGAAGCAATAAGAAAAACCCTAAGATCTTCGCATTCCCTTTCACCAAATAAGTAGAGAAAATGAAAAATCAGAAAACATAGCTAATGGCGCAGCAAATATACAAATCAATAGGTGAAATCGGCATAGAAATCTTACCGCTGTCGCCGATGAGGAGAAGCTTTATTAGGTAATCGTAATCGGCGCGAGCTCTAGCCGGTGGAGCAGCCATGGAAACCGAACAACACCGATGCTTCCTTTGAGCTACGCCTGACTGAATTAAACCCGCTTTAATTAATTAATCGCAATTTATAACATAAATAAGATAAAAAAAAAAAAAGGAAGTGAATTAAAAAGAGGGGGGAAAATGGAAATACCGAAAGTAAAGCACGAAGGTTGAGTCTGAGATCTAAAATGGGCAGGAGAGAGAGAGAGAGAGAGAGGATGAGGAGGGAAAGCGTGAAGGGGTGTGTGTATGTGTGTGTTTGCGTGTACTTTCGTTAGCAGTTGTCGGGAGCGTTGAATTGGAAGAAATTAAGAAAAGAAAAGGAAAGGCTAAACGGCACACTGTCACTGTGACTCAACTCAATTATTAGCCCTTTGATTCCTCCATCTCAATTTGTCGTTATTCACGTTGAGTCCATCATGTACCATAACTGAAAACTGATAGATACACCAAATTAACTAATCTATTTATTTCGTGTCAAAAGTTAAAACTTAAAATGTATTAATTCCAAAAAAATTTATATAATTGTTCGTTTTAAATATTTATTAATTTTTTAATAATATATTTAATTTAATTGTGATATTAGCCTATTAGGTAAATATTAAATACACGTTTTAATATTTAAAATAATTTTATCTATAATATCTTGTTAAGTTTAACTACAAGTTATTTAGGGTAAAAAACGTATTTAAGCCAAGGAAAGAAATTTGTTACATAAATCAGCCAAATAAAAATTTGATTCATCAATCAACCAAAGCATGTTATTATGTAATTCGAAGCAACTTTTTTCCAATTACATTCCTACATAATTAGAAACAATATAGTTCGAATTATGCACAAGCGTTTTGTGAAAGTAAATCGAAGCAACTTGGTTCGATTTACTCTTTGGTTTCGTTTCTATATAATTCGAATGGGCTAATTCGAATTACTATGCATTGAGCTATTATTCTATTACAAATTTTTATAGTATTCCAAACATCTTTTAAGTCATTTTTTAAAATTATTTTATATGGAATAAAATATTTTTTTTGTGGTATAATTTAAAAAAATATTAAAAAAATTTATTAAAAAATATATTTAATCAAATTTTAAATATAATACTCTTCTACATAATTAATAATTTAAAAATTAAAAAAATATTTTATTCCATACAAAACAATTTAAAAAAAAAGCTTAAAAGATATTAGGAGTACTATAAAAATTTATAAATATCCCAATAATTTAGATAAGTAAATGATAAAAGTATTTTTTTAATTTTTAAATTATTATTGATTATGTAGAGTATTTTATTTAAAATTTGACTACATGCATAAATATTTATCTTCAAATTTAGTCTTCTCTTTAATTACTTCGCATGAAATAAAATAATTTTTTTAATTTTTAAATTATTAATTATGTAGAAGAGTATTATATTTAAAATTTGAGTAAATATATTTTTTAATAAATTTTTTTAATATTTTTTTTAAATTATACTACAAAAAAATATTTTATTCCATGTAAAATAATTTTAAAAAATGACTTAAAAGATGTTTGGAATACTATAAAAATTTGTAATAGAGTAATAGCTCAATGCATAGTAATTCGAATCAGCCCCATTCGAATTATATAGAAACGAAACCAAGGAGTAAATCGAACCAAGTTGCTTCAATTTACCTTCACAAAACGCTTGTGCATAATTCGAACTATATTGTTTCGAATTATGTAGGAATGTAATTCGAAAGAAGTTGCTTCGAATTACATAATAACATGCTTTGGTTGATTGACGAATCAAATTTCTATTTGGCTGATTTGTGTAACAAATTTCTTCTCTTGGCTTAAATACGTTTTTTACCCAGTTATTTATTGCTTCTTTTGATGGACCAGTTAAAGAGTGTAACTGTTTTCTAAGATTGAGTTGCGATCGGGTTACCATTAAATTCGGGTGAAGGAGTCGAATATAAAGAAAACTATCTTTAGAACTAGGTATGGTCACTATGAATATACAGTTATGTCATTTGGACTAACTAATGCTCGTATGATATTCATGGATTATATTAATCGCATTTTCCGTCCGTATCTAGACTGATTCGTGATAGTTTTCATAGACGATGTCCTTATTTATTCTAAGACGGAAGCAGAACATAAAGAAAATATGAGAATTGTGTTGCAAATATTAAGGGCACGAAAGTTGTATGACCGAAGTGGCATTCTTAGGATACATGATAACGCAAGGAGGAATATCAGTGGATTGTTGGAAGATTAAAGCTGTAGTACATGGGAACAACCTATGGTTGTAACGGAAGTTTAGAATTTTCTAAGATTGGCAGGGTACTACCGATGATTCATTAGAGGATTTTAACAAATAGCCTTACTTTTGATGCGCCTCATGCGGAAAGAAGTTCCATTTGTGTGGACGATTGAGTGCGAAAGGAATTTTGAAACCCTGAAGGAGAAATTAACAAAAGTACCAATATTAACACTACTGGATCCACAGGAACCTTTTGAGGTATACTGTGATGCTTTCTACAAAGGATTAGAATGTGTGTTAATGCAAAACAGGAATGTGGTGGCTTACGCCTTAAGACAGCTAAGATCCCACAAAAGGAACTATCCGACGCAGGATTTGAAATTAACCGCGGTGATTTTTGCTCTCAAAATATAGAGGCATTACCTATGCGGTGCTCAGTTTGAGGACTTTTCTGATCACAAGAGTTTAAAGTATATCTTTTATAAGAAGAATCTTAATATGAGACAGCGACATTGGATGGAGTTTCTAAAAGATTATTATTTTAAGTTGAGTTACTATCCAGGAAAGGAAAATGTGGTTGCAAATGTCCTAAGCTAAAAAAGTTTAAGTGTTTTCTGGATGATGATAAAAGAAGAGGAGTTGATAGCAGCATTTGAGGGATTAAAATTGGGAATAAAGGAGACATCATATAGAGTTTTTATGGAGCAATTACACATATTTTCTTATTTTAAGATTGTTATTCAACAAGCACAAATCCAGAATTTGGAGAAGTCAACTCTTTTGGTTTGGAGATGTCAATTCTTTTGGCACGAATAAAGATAGACAAAACAGAAGACCTAAGCTAGGACAAAGACGGGTTGTGGAGATACAAGAATAGAATTTATGTGCCCAATCAGGTGAGTTTGGAAAGGAAATCCTAATGGAAGCCCATCAGAGCAGATTTTCATGCATCCCGGTGTGATTAAGATGTATCAGAATTTAAAGCAGATATTTTGGTGGCCAGGACTAAAGAAAGATGTGGCTGCCTTCATTTCGAAGTGCGTTACTTGTCAGAAGATTAAGGTGGAACATCAGAAGCCGCCATGAATCTTACAACCCCTAGAGATACCACAGTGAAAATTGGAGAAAATTACGATAGATTTTGTTACTGGATTATTGAAGACATCTACTGGACTTGATGCAATATGGGTAATTGTGGATAGATTGACAAAATCAATGCATTTTCTCCCGATTCAAATTGATTATACCTTGGAGAGGCTCGCTCAATTTTTCTCATCCATTCCTCTGTTTATTTGATTTGTCTAATTAGAATAATCAATCAATCATTGTTGCTTAGTCCTTTAATCCTCATGAGAATGATAACTTACTCACCGTGATATTACCTGATACGATTTGGTGCACTTGCTGATAGTTTGTGACTTGTAAAAATTTCACATCATGTATCATTCTCTTCTTTCTCAAAAAGACTTGTCCTTTGAATCTGTGACCATGTCAAAAGGAGAGAAATTAGAAACATTGAAAGTAGTTAAGACATTATACTCACCTGGTAGGTCAATCTTGTAGGTGTTATCATTGATCTTCTCAAGCACTTGGAATGGGTCATCTCCTCTAGCATCAAGTTTAGACTTTTTTTGAGTAGGAAACCTCTCTTTCCTCAAATGAACCCAAACCCAATCTCCTAATTTGAAGACTATATGCTTTCTACCCTTATTTGCCCGTTCAGTCGTGGCATTTTCTTCCTCTCAATCAGGTCACGAGCCTTTGCATGTATTGCTCTAACCTTCTCAACATTGCTTGCTCCATCTAAGCTAACAAGATCACTCAAAGGTAAAGGCATTAAATCTAAAATAGTTAAAGGATTAAAACTATAGAAAATTTCAAATGGCGAAAAATTAATAGAAGAATGAATTATCCTATTATAAGCAAACTCAATAAAAGGTAAATAATCTTCCCAAAATTTTAAATTCTTACCAACAACAACACGCAATATGGTACCCAATGTCCTATTCATCACTTCAGTTTGACCATTAGTCTGAGGATGACAAGTAGTGGAGTAGAATTATTTTATTCCCAACTTACCCTATGACACTTTCCAAAAGTGACTCAAGAATTTTACATCCTGATCAGAAACAATAGTTTGGGAAATACCATGTAAGTGCACAACCTTTCTAAAGAACAGATCAGTAATATTTATTACATCATCAGTTTTATGGCTTGTAATGAAACGAGCTATTTTACTAAATATGTCTACCACAATAAAAAAAACTATCTCAACCTTTCCTAGTTTTAGGCAAACTAAGAACAACGTCCATAGAAATATCAACCCCAGGATGCACAGGAATGGATAAAGGAGTATACAAACCATGTGGTAATGACTCAGATTTAGCTTGTTTACATGCAATGTATTTAGAAAAAAATTTTAACATATCTACCCATGTGCGGTGATGAGCGGATAATTTATACGCTTTTTGGCATTGTTTTTACATAGTTTTCAGTATGATTTAGTTAGTTTTTAGTATATTTTTATTAGTTTTTAAATAAAATTTACATTTCTAGACTTTACTATGAGTTTGTGTGTTTTTCTATGATTTCAGGTAATATCTGTCTGAAATTGAGAGACTTGAGCAAAAATCAGATTCAGAGGTTGAAGAAGGACTACAGATGCTGTTGGATTCTAACCTCCCTGCACTCTGACAAACCCCAATTTGACGGTTTGTTTTGTATTGAATTTAGAGCATCTTGATAACCTTTTGTCACATTTAGCCTAGGAATTAGCATGATTTTGTTATCTCTCTCGTATTTGTGATTAAGTGTAAAAACATGCTTTTTAAGCCTTATTTTGATGAATTCTATTTCCTCTTTGATTCCATAAGATGCCTTGATGTGTTTGTTAGTAATCTCAGGATGAAATAGGCTAGGCATGGATCAAAGGAAGCAAGGAAGGAAGCATACAAGTGGAGAGAAGCATTAAAAGTCAAAGAAGCAAAATCAGAGCCATGCACGCGCACGCGCACAAGGCGCTCGCGCGCACATTGCGAAACAGGCCAAGGACGCGCACGCGTACCATGCGCGCACGCGCCGATGATGGCACATGACCTCATTAATGCAACACGTGCCTGGCGATTTGAGAGGTTTTCTGAACCCATTTTTGGCGCCAAATTGCTAAGGAAAAAGAAAGAAAAGGATGAAGGATTGAGGGAAAGGCATCATCATCACTTCCAACCAATAATCACTTTTAGTTTAGAGTTTTAGAGAGAGAAGCTCTTACTTCTCTCTAGAATTAGGATTAGGATTAGGTTTAGTTCTTAGATCTAGATTTAGATTCATGTTCCTCTACTTCTACATCTCAATTTCTTGTAGTTACATTGATTCTTCTTCCATTCTTTTATTGCAATTTCCTTTATGTTGTTCTTGTATTTTGTTATAGATCTAGTATTGTTCCTTTTACTCTCTCTCAATTCAATAAAGGTAATTCGTAATAAATGTGTTTCCTTTGATTGTTGTTGTTAACTCCTTCCAATAATCGTTGTTAGACTTCATTCTTGTTGTTGATTTACTATGTTTTTTTCTTTTATGCTTACCAAGTGTTTGATAAAATGCTTGTTTGGATTCTAGTGTAGGTTTTGTCCCTCTTGGCTTTGGTAGAGTAATTAGTGACTCTTGAGTTATCTAATTCCTTTGATTGATTGATAATTAGAAGTTGCTAATTGATTCGAATGCCTCTAAAGCTAGCCATTCCTTTAGGAGTTGATTAGGACTTGAGGAATCAAATTGATTCATCCACTTGACTTTCCTCCATGGTTAGAGGTTGACTAAGTGGGAGCAATGAACAATTCTCATCACAATTGAGAAGGATAACTAGGATAGGACTTCTAGTTCTCACACCTTGCCAAGAGCCTTTTATAGTTGTTAGTTTATTTTCATTGCCATTTACTTTTCATGCTTCTTATCCAAAACCCCAAAATAACTCACAACCAATAACAAGACACTTCATTACAATTCCTAGGGAGAACGACCCGAGGTTTGAATACTTCGGTTTATAAATTTTAGGGGTTTGTTTTAGTGACAAACAACTTTTTGTATGAAAGGATTAGTGATTGGTTTAGAAACTATACTTGCAACGAGATTTCATTTGTGAAATTCTAAACCGTCAAAAATCCAATCGTCAAAATGGCGCCGTTGCCGGGGAGTTGCAATGGTGTTATGTTATTGGTTATTGTACATATGTGAATAGTGTGAATATCTTGCTTTTTTCTTTATTTGCTAGTTGTAGAATTTTGTTTCTTTTGTTTTCTATTAGATTTTGTTTTTATTTTATCTTTTCACCATGAATTCTCATTTTGGCTATGAGTGTGATTACAACTATGTTGTAGGTGATGGGGACTATAATGAAGAAGTGTATCAAGAATGGGATGACCAAAGGTGGGAGGAGCCATATGCATATGATCAATCTTCATGGCAACAACCTCCACCAATGCACTATGAAGAAGAACCATTCTATGATGCATACCAATCCAATGGCTATGGTGAATCACCCTGTGACTTCCAAGCACCGCCACCATATGCCTATGACTCTCACCCTCAACATAAACCTCAACCATTCTCACAAGCCTTCCCATACCAAGCACCTTCCTATGATCCCTACCCCTCATATAACCAACCACCCGTACCATATTCTTATGACCATTATGAGCAAGAGCCCTTAGAACCACCACCCTATCAAGATCACTACCGAGAACCACCTCAATACACACAATCTCCACAACCTTACCAAAAAGAACCACCTTCCTATTATGAACTCTCTCTCCAAAACAACGAACCTTCCTACCCACCACAAGCCCCAATAGACGATTCCCTCACTTTATTACTTCAAGGACAAGAGGCCATGAAACGGGATACACTTGAGTTCGTGACCAACTTGACTAAGGTAGTGCACACTTTAGCCCACCAATGCTTGAATATTCAAGGTACTTCCGTGACCACATGTGAAAAGTCAAAAGAAGAGCAAAGCATGAAGGAGAAATTGGAAAATTCGGTGGAAAAGGAGGAGTCAAATTTTGTGTTGGAACAATTGGAGAAGCCTATGATCATTGAAGAAAGGGGAGAAGTGGTTGAAGATCTCGGAGATGTTGAAAGTCCATGGGAATGTAGCATCATGGAGAACTCTTCCAAAAAGCTTGATATTGATGTTGAGGAGGGTGCGCAATCTCCAAGACATATCATCGTTGGAGACTTGGAAGAGGTTTATCAAGAAATGGATTCAATCATAGATGAATTGCTCTCTACAATGGAATCTTCACCCGTTGGACATAGAGTTGAAATTATAGAAGAGTGTGCACAACCTCCCAAGGAAGATGAGAAGGGCATGGTGTATATTGAAATTGAAGAATATGAAGAGGTTGATCAAGAGATGACCTCGTTCATCAATGAATTTCTATCCAAAATTGAATCGCCTCTCATTAAACAAGATGAAGTTCTTGAAGATAACACCAAGCCACGTAACAAAGAGGATGAGGTTGAAAGTGAAGAGAATTGTGAAGAGGTGGAAACAACTAAAGAGGAGCACAAGAAAGTGGACCTTGCATGGTCTAAGTGTGGGGAAGCCTCTCTCCCCAAATTACCATCCAATACAACATTTAAGTGGGTAAAATCTCTACCCCTGAGCTTTAATCTCTCACTTGAATATGGTTTGCTTGAAAATGATGGTCAACTTAGAACTCTTTGTGGAATTAAAAGTAAAAACGAGTTGTGTAGTGGTTGGAAAGTAGGTGTTAAGCTTATCAAGGCCAAG
Organism: Arachis ipaensis; assembly: GCF_059453495.1. Classification (NCBI taxonomy): domain Eukaryota; kingdom Viridiplantae; phylum Streptophyta; class Magnoliopsida; order Fabales; family Fabaceae; genus Arachis; species Arachis ipaensis. The sequence goes on along the minus strand of NC_142441.1, from coordinate 29,237,472 downwards.
GCCTCAAGGTATAGGGATGATGTTGGGACAAGGATTACTTTATACGGATCTAGGAGGAAGCATTGGTGGAGTAAAGAGAATTCTATGTGTCAATCACCTTTATGTCAACCGCTCATCCGACAAAACCATGAAACTCAACTAACGGATGGGTGTGAAGACAAGATATGGGATCCCGGTTCGCTATGTGAAGACCAACTATGGGGACTCATATCTTGGGTAGAACTATGCCCAAGCTTGATGAACATGGTTGGAAATTCTGTCAACCAATTGAGAAGCAAAGATCCTTGGAGATTCAAGGACGAGTACAAACACAAGCCACCATGACAATAGGCTTCTCAAAATGTCCAACTTAAGGACTTAAACTAAAAGTGCTAGGTGGGAGACACCCCACAATGGTAAACTCTTTCCATTCTCTTTTAAATTTGCCTAATAAGTGATTTGAGTTACCATTGTAGGTAGATGTTTCACATAATTTGTTTGTACAACTTAATTGTTAGCCTAGTCACATGTATGTTGTGTTTCGTAGTAGATGAATAATATCAAATTGCATTTTTGCAAATTGTATGATGGTTGATTGAATAAAGAGTTGTAAGTAGTCTAGGGAGCTCCTGAGCATAATTTTTCTCCTTGAAAAAAAAAAAAGAGTGAGAAGAAGGGTGGGAAGGACGCGTGCGCACACCATACGCGCACGCGCCCCTGAGCGGACGCCTCATCACCCATTTTCCAGAGAGTTGGGCCTCTCTTAGGCCGGCGTTATGCCCCAAGCCCAATTCCTTCCATGCTGACGTGCATTACGTGCGTGCGCGTCCATACAGCTATAAGGAAACGCACGCGTACGCGCATCTGCCGCGTACGCGTCGACCCGCTGCTAGAACTTCTGGGCCAATATCCAGAGAGTTGCGCTGGATCTGGGCCAACTTTAAGCCCCCAGCTCAACTCAACTCGCGCGAACGCACGCTGTACGCGTCCGCACCCCTCGCTGTTCACGCGTTGGCGTACTTCACGCCTCCGCACCCATCCAATAAGATCAAGCAGCTCACGCGAACGCGCCCAGTGCGTGTGCGCGTCGATGCGTATTAGCATCACCCAGGGCCAAAGGACCCGAGAGTTGTGCCAACTCTGGGCCTCTTTTAAGCCTCCAGCCCAGCACATCCGCGCCGATGCGCACCTTGCGCGCCCGCGCCCATCCCGATTCCTTCCCATACGCGCCTGCGCGTCTGGCGCTTCTGCGCCATTCTTTCATTCCTTCCTCTCACGCGAACGCGCACGGTGCGCGTACGCGCGGATTCGAATTTTCACTTACCCCAGAGACGCGAACCCTAGTGCATTCGCGCACCACACTTCTTCCCCTCTAACGTTCCATTTCTCTTCTCCCACCACTCAATTCCCAGCAACCTCCGGCGAGCGCCACTCACCGCGACCGCCGCCGCCATCATTGCCTCGCCCTTCTCCCTTCATCGCCCCCTCTCTTCCACTCACCCTTCCTCTCTGTCTCTACCCATTTGCCCCTCAGCGTCCCAGTGCCGCCCAGCGCCACTCGCCGCGACCGCCGCTGCCGCCGGCGCAAGTTCAACCGCGCTGCTCCGGTCAGTTCTTCCTCTCACCACTCCGCTTCACCTCCTTTCCCTTTTGCTCCGCTCAGTTTCCAGCAACCCAGGTACCATACCCCCTGTTCTGTTTCCCTTTCCTGCTTCTTCTTGTTTTTGTTAATGTAGTTAGAATTAGGTTAGTTAGTTAGTTTAGTTTGATTTAGGTGGTTAGCGAATCTGGGCTGAGTAGTGGATTTAGGCATTGTTTGCTTTCCTGTCACTGTGGAGTTGCTCTGTTTCATTGCTGTTTGTGCTGCATTACTGGCTTGTTTGCCCTTTACATGAATTCAACACCTGATTTCTATGTTGCTGATTCCTTAATGAATCCGTATGGAATTTGTTGCGACCGTTTAATTTTGGGATTAGCCAATTTGCTGCTGAAATGCTGCCGGATTTTCATTAACCACAGTTTTTATATTGAACTTATTTGATGAATGCAACAGCCCTAGTTGATGAATTCTGTTCGATTAGTGCTCAGTTGCCTACATGGTTTTTGGAAACTCCTCAGGAACAAGTTCTTTGGTCATGTTTCCATATTCCTGCTTGTTATTCATGTTGATTTGTTTCTATGCATTGCATGGTTGAATAAGCTTTTCGATTGACCATTGCTTGTAGTTCTCTGGAAGTTATACATTACTAGTGATCCTTCACATTGATTGATGTTTTGTTTCATATTAGTTGCTTTCTAGCAATATCATATTTCATCATCATTGACTTATTGCAATTCATGATTGTGAACGTGCTTACAACATTGTTTTGTTCACTCATTTCAAATTGAGACAGTAATTACCATATCACTAATTTTCAAACTGATTTCTAAGTCTAACTCGTTCAACCAACTAACTCCTTTTGGTTTTCCTCCTAACTCTTTATGTCATTCTTTTGGATATGGTGCTTTCCGAGCTCAATTAATGAATAATGTGCAAGACATGGTTTGCATTCTTGGTTTGAAGTTCGATTTGAATTTTGTATTCTGTTGCTTGCATTCCAAGACACCTTCTTCCTTTATTCACTTCATGAATATGCTTTGCTTTGAGCATTTTGTATCTACTTGGCTATAGGCTTATGTTCTATTATCTATGTTTTCAGGATGTCGGATAAAGGAAAAGCTATAGCCACTGCTTCCAAAAAAAGGAAGCGCTCCAAGACCTCTACACCCCCACCATCTGCTAACTATGCGAGGAATCCGCTGAATGAGGAGGAGAAAGAAAATCAGTTACTCCCATCCACTGATCCAACCAAATTTCCAAATCTCTACTGCGAGCTACGCCTTTCCCGTTATGCAAAGAAGAATCTGAATATTGAGAAGAAGCTGAATCTTCCCAATGATGTGAGGCGTGCCATAAACGCCCGTATTTCTGAGCTGGGCTTGGATTTCGTCGATAGGGACTTGGGACGGATTAACATCTCGTGGGTCAAGGAATTTTACTGCAATTTCTTTCGACCAAGCTTGGATTCAGTATTCTTGAGGGGTAGAGAGATTATGATCACTGAGGATGCCTTGAGGGATGCACTGCTCTGCAGAGTTGGTACTCCTGAGACTTGTGCCTACCAGCAGGCAGAGGTAGCTCTCCTCTCCATGACTTTCAACTATGAGGCACTTAGGCGCGTGATTGCTACACCAGATGCTTCTTGGGTAATGGATTCGAGCAACACAAAGCCCAAGGGCATGCTATTTGCACATCTGACTAGGGAGGCTAGGACTTGGCAACAAATATTTGCCCACTATGTCTTCCCTACCACTCACTTTTCAGAGATTTCGATGGATATGCTAGTCTTGATTGGGTGTGTCATGGAGGGGAAGGAAGTATATTTTCCCCGACTGATTAGGCATAGCATGTGGAGAGCTCATATTCGCGGCTTGTTACCGTTTCCGACACTAGTTACTAGCTTAGCTGAGCTAGCTGATGTCCCGTGGGAGGACAATGACGTGACACCACCACCTCCAGATGACGACGACAAGGAAGTTACTATTCCCTGGGGTGTGTGGGTGCACGAGAGGCCCCCGACTAGCCGCCGTTCTCGAGCTAGAGCAACAGTCGAGGCAGCTATACCATCTTCTTTGACAGCAGCCCCACTTCCTTCAGCACCCGAGCCCACTTACCTACTGGTTCAGCGTCTCTTTCGGTTCTTGGAGCGCGAGAGGCTCCATGTCAGACGCCGACTGGATCGGATGGATCAGGCACTCATCTCCCTTGGCGCTGAGTTACCTCCGCTTCCAGACTCTCCGACCTCCGATGTGCAGGATCATCAGGAGGAGGATGCGGATGAGCCACTTCAGCGGGATGCACCTCCAGCTGCTCCTAACACTACAGAGATCCCACAGACCCATGAGGAGCCGGTCCCACAGCCACAGTCAGAGCCGGAGCCTATCGTTGTACCTCCCACTGATCCTCCGGTTTAGCATCGAGGACGATGCTTGATTTTAAGTGTGGGGAGGGCACCGGTGGCATTATCTGGGAACCGGTGAACTTTTCAGCCTAGTTATCCTATTGTGCACATCTTTGTATATATTTTGACGCATTTCTAGTTTGCTTTGGATACTTTTATTGCTTATTTTGGATTTTAGATATTTTGATGCTTTTGGATATTTTTAGATATTTTGGATGATAGATTCCGTACTTTTAGTTGGATTCTTCTTTATACATTTTGTTTATCTTCATTTTTGGTTGTAGTTGTGATTAGAAATCATTCTTTGGATTGCAAATATTTAGTCACCCTTTTTGCATAATACATTGGTTTTAAAAAAAAAAAAAAAAAAACATCGAGATTTTTGAAGAAAGGGTGAACTAAGAAAAATTTTTGAACTTTTCAATCACAACAATGCTTAGTCAAACATCGAGATTTTTTCAAGAAGTTTAAATATAGGGCATTAACCCAATTGATTGAAAGAGAACTTTTGAAAGCTTGCTTGAACTTCATACTTTGTGAAGCATGTATTGAACTAAGAACACAAGCTTGTGAGACTTGAGCCTATTGATGTGGTTACATTTTTATAACCACTTATTTTCCATTCTTGTGTGCAATTGTTCTCTTTCTATGATTGTGATCCTTGATTTGCTTGATTCTATATATCCAATTATTTCTTGTGTTCATGCATTTGTATGATTGAGGCCATTATTTCATTAGCCCACTTACCCAAATAGCCTACCTTTTACTCTCCATTGTTAGCCAATTTTGAGCCTATGCTTAATCGACTACTCTCATTTTAGCACATTACAAGCCCAAGGCGGAAAACCAATGAAAAGTCCTTGTTTGGATCTTTGATTAGCCTAGGCTAGTGAGAATGTCTATTACTCAGGGTTGGTGAGGCTTGGGAACATTGGATGGGATAAAAAGGGGTAGTACACTTCCATATTTAGGAATTGGGAACATACTCATGTATTGATTAAATGTATAGACCTTATGCATTGATGTTCTTGTGTATAGTTTGAAAGAAAAAAAAATGAAAAGAAAAAAGAAATACAAATGTATATATATATAAAAAAAAAAGAGAGAAGAAAAATAAAAAAGGGGACAAAGTGCCCTAAAGTGAAGCTCAACAAAAGGGAATCAATGCATAAGTGTTATGAATCAAGAAATAGGATGCATGAATATGTAAGAAAAAAAAAAGTGAAGAATGGGTAGTTAGAATAGTTTGAACTTATATAGGTTGTTATATAGATAGGTGGGAAAGTCTATACTAATCAAAGATCTAAACTCTAGTCCACTTAACCATAAATGATCCTACCTTGACCCTAACCCCATTACAGCCTAATGAAAGACCTCATGATGAATGTATGCATGCATTGAATAAGTGTTGATTGTTAGAAGAAAATCAAATTTTGGAAAGCATGATTAGAAGAGAATTGAGTGAATTAACCCTTAAACACTTGAGTGAATAGAGCGGATACACATCCGGTAAGGGTTCAAAAGTTCAATCATATGTGTTCCACCTATATTATCTATATTCTTGCAAGTTTGAACTCTTTTTGATAATTCAATGCAATTGTGGTTTGGACTTAATCCCTATTATCTAGCTCTTGTGCTTACACATGCTCTCTTGAGAATTGATTTGTTTGAACTAAGCACTTCCAATTGCTTTAGGTAGTTGCCTTTAGATAGGATTCATGTAGTTTAGTTGCATTCAATATCATAACCCTTAGTACCTTCTTATTTTAGCATGAGGACATGCTAAGGCTTAAGTGTGGGGAGGTTGACAAACCCCAATTTGACGGTTTGTTTTGTATTGAATTTAGAGCATCTTGATAACCTTTTGTCACATTTAGCCTAGGAATTAGCATGATTTTGTTATCTCTCCCGTATTTGTGATTAAGTGTAAAAACATGCTTTTTAAGCCTTATTTTGATGAATTCTATTTCCTCTTTGATTCCATAAGATGCCTTGATGTGTTTGTTAGTAATCTCAGGATGAAATAGGCTAGGCATGGATCAAAGGAAGCAAGGAAGGAAGCATACAAGTGGAGAGAAGCATTAAAAGTCAAAGAAGCAAAATCAGAGCCATGCACGCGCACGCGCACAAGGCGCTCGCGCGCACATTGCGAAACAGGCCAAGGACGCGCACGCGTACCATGCGCGCACGCGCCGATGATGGCACATGACCTCATTAATGCAACACGTGCCTGGCGATTTGAGAGGTTTTCTGAACCCATTTTTGGCACCAAATTGCTAAGGAAAAAGAAAGAAAAGGATGAAGGATTGAGGGAAAGGCATCATCATCACTTCCAACCAATAATCACTTTTAGTTTAGAGTTTTAGAGAGAGAAGCTCTCACTTCTCTCTAGAATTAGGATTAGGATTAGGTTTAGTTCTTAGATCTAGATTTAGATTCATGTTCCTCTACTTCTACATCTCAATTTCTTGTAGTTACATTGATTCTTCTTCCATTCTTTTATTGCAATTTCCTTTATGTTGTTCTTGTATTTTGTTATAGATCTAGTATTGTTCCTTTTACTCTCTCTCAATTCAATAAAGGTAATTCGTAATAAATGTGTTTCCTTTGATTGTTGTTGTTAACTCCTTCCAATAATCGTTGTTAGACTTCATTCTTGTTGTTGATTTACTATGTTTTTTTCTTTTATGCTTACCAAGTGTTTGATAAAATGCTTGTTTGGATTCTAGTGTAGGTTTTGTCCCTCTTGGCTTTGGTAGAGTAATTAGTGACTCTTGAGTTATCTAATTCCTTTGATTGATTGATAATTAGAAGTTGCTAATTGATTCGAATGCCTCTAAAGCTAGCCATTCCTTTAGGAGTTGATTAGGACTTGAGGAATCAAATTGATTCATCCACTTGACTTTCCTCCATGGTTAGAGGTTGACTAAGTGGGAGCAATGAACAATTCTCATCACAATTGAGAAGGATAACTAGGATAGGACTTCTAGTTCTCACACCTTGCCAAGAGCCTTTTATAGTTGTTAGTTTATTTTCATTGCCATTTACTTTTCATGCTTCTTATCCAAAACCCCAAAATAACTCACAACCAATAACAAGACACTTCATTACAATTCCTAGGGAGAACGACCCGAGGTTTGAATACTTCGGTTTATAAATTTTAGGGGTTTGTTTTAGTGACAAACAACTTTTTGTATGAAAGGATTAGTGATTGGTTTAGAAACTATACTTGCAACGAGATTTCATTTGTGAAATTCTAAACCGTCAAAAATCAAATCGTCACACTCAAAGTGGATTTTCTGGAGCTACAGAAGTCCAAATGGTGCGCTCTCAATTGAGTTGGAAAGTAGACATCCGGGGCTTTCCAGAAATATATAATAGTCCATACTTTGCTGATGAGCAGATATTTTATACGCTTTTTGGGGTTAATTTCATATAGTTTTGAGTATGTTTTAGTTAGTTTTTAGTCTATTTCCATTAGTTTTTAGGAAAAATTCATATTTCTGGACTTTACTATGAGTTGTGTATTTTTCTGTAATTTCAGGTATTTTTCTGGCTGAAATTGAAGGAGCTTTGCAAAAATCTGATTCAGGCTGAAAAAGGACTGCTGATGTTGTTGGATTCTGACCTCGCTGCACTTAAAATGGATTTTCTGGAGCTACAGAACTCGAAATGTCATGCTTCCAATTGCATTGGAAAGTAGACATCCAGGGCTTTCCAGCAATATATAATAGTCCATACTTTGCACAAGGATAGACGACGTAAACTGGCGTTCAATGTCAGTTCTCTGCCCAATTCTGGCGTCCAGCGCCAGAAAAGGATCAAAAGCTGGAGTTGAACGCCCAAACTGGCACAAAAACTGGCGTTCAACTCCACAAATGGCCTCTGCACGTGACTCACTTAAATCTCAACCCCAGCACACACCAAGTGGGCCCCAGAAGTGGATCTCTGCATCATCCATCATAGTCCACTCATATTTTGTAACCCTAGGCTACTAGTTTAGTATTTAAACAACTTTTAGAAACTTATTTTGTATCTCATGACATTTCAGATCTAAACTTTGTATTCTCTGACGGCATGAGTCTCTAAACCCCATTGTTGGGGGTGAGGAGCTCTGCTGTGTCTCGATGAATTAATGCAAGTATTTCTGTTTTCCATTCAAACACGCTTGTTCCTATCTAAGATGTTCATTCGCGCTTAACTGTGATGGAGGTGATGAGCTGTGACACTCATCACCTTCCTCAAATCATGAACGTGTGCCTGACAACCACCTCCGTTCTATATACGATTGAATGAGTATCTCTTAGATTCCTTAATCAGAATCTCCGTGGTATAAGCTAGAACTGATGGCAGCATTCATGAGAATCCGGAAAGTCTAAACCTTGTCTGTGGTATTCCGAGTAGGATTCAAGGATTGAATGACTGTGACGAGCTTCAAACTCTTGAAGGCTGGGCGTTAGTGACAGACGCAAAAGAATAGTAAATCCTATTCCAACCGGATCGAGAACCAACCGGTGATTAGCCGTGCTGTGACAGAGTGCGTGAGCGTAGTTTTCACTGGGAGGACGGAAGGTAGCCATTGACAACGGTGATCCACCAACACACAGCTTGCCATAGGAGGGCGTGCGTGCGTGAATCAGAAGACAGAGGAAAGCAGAGATTCAGAAGACAAAGCATCTCCAAAACTCCAACATATTCTCCATTACTGCACAACAAGTAATCTTTAATTTATGTTCTCTTGGTTATTCACAATTCAACTGATAAACATAATTGACTTTCTGACTAAGATTTACAAGATAACCATAGATTGCTTCAAACCAACAATCTCCGTGGGATTCGACCCTTACTCACGTGAGGTATTACTTGGACGACCTAGTGCACTTGCTGGTTAGTGGTACGCGTTGTGAAAAGTGTGATTCACAATTCGTGCACCAAGTTTTTGGCGCCGTTGCCGGGGATTGTTCGTGTTTGGACAACTAACGGCTTATTTTGTTGCTTAGATTAGGAAAAATTCTCTCTTTTTGGTTTAGAGTCTTTCATTATTTATCCCTTGTTAAAACACTTTAAATTTATAGCTCAGTTAATTAGAACGTGGTGTTTATGTTCATGGTAATTGGCTATCATATTTTTTAAAACCTTTTTCAAAAATAATTTTTCTGTTAAATCCTATGCCAAACTTTAAGTTTGGTGTTTTCAAAAATAATCTTTCTTAAAATTTTCGAAAATTTTCATAACTCATTTGGCTAGAGCATTAATCTGTGTTCTTGGTAATTGGGTTAGAATCTTTTATATTCTTTTCAAAACCTTCTTTTTCATAAATAATATTTTTCTATTAAATCTTGTGCCAAACTTTAAGTTTGGTGTTTTCTTGTTGACTTCCCTTTGGTTTTCGAAAATTTTGGTTTGGTTTTCTAAAAATTTTAAGTTTGGTGTTCTTTCTTCATGTTCTTGTGTTCTTGTGAGTCTTCAAAGTGTTCTTGAGTTTTCCTTGTGTCTTGATCTTAAAATTTTTAAGTTTGGTGTTCCTTGGTGTTTTCCCTCCAAAATTTTCAAAAACAAGGAGCATTAGATCTAAAAATTTTAAATCTTGTACTATCTTATTGTTTTTCTCTCTCCTCACTAAATTCAAAAATATCTTTTCAAAATATCTCTTCTAACTTCCTAACTTCTTATCTTTTCAAAATTTGTTTCAACTAACCAACTAACTTTTTGTTTGTTTTTTAACTTTTTCAAAACTACCTAACTAACTCTCTCTCTCTAATTTTCGAAAATATCTTCCCTCTTTTTCAAAAATTTCTTTTTTTAACTAATTAATTTTTATTTTCTTTTACGAAAAAAAAAATTTTAATTTCAAAATTCAAATTCTTTTTAGTTATTTTATTTTATTTAAGTATTTACTTCTTATAAAATAAAATAAATAAAAAGATAAATCAGTCCAAGTTATATCCATATATCCATCATGGACATAAGTGGAAATGAACAGTCCAGGAGGACTCTGGGGTCATATTCTAACCCCTCTACTGCTTAATATGGGAGTAGCATATGCATACCGTCCATTGGAGTTAGTAGCTTTGAGTTGAATCCTCAGCTCATTATCATGGTGCAGCAAAGTTGCCAGTATTCTGGTCTTCCACAGGAAGAACCTACAGAGTTTCTGGCACAATTTTTACAAATTGCTGACACAGTACATGATAAGGAAATAGATCAGGATGTCTACAGACTATTACTGTTTCCATTTGCTGTAAAAGATCAAGCTAAGAGGTGGTTAAATAACCAACCTAAGGCCAGCATAAGAACATGGAAACAGCTGACAGAAAAATTCCTGAATCAGTATTTTCCTCCAAAAAGGATGACACAGCTAAGGCTGGACATCCAAGGCTTTAAACAAGGAGATAATGAATCTCTTTATGATGCCTGGGAGAGATACAGAGAGATGCTACGAAAATGCCCCTCTGAAATGTTTTCAGAGTGGGTTCAGTTAGACATCTTCTACTATGGGCTTGTAGAAGGAGCTCAGATGTCTCTAGATTACTCAGCTGGTGGATCTATCCATATGAGAAAGACAATTGAAGAGGCTCAAGAGCTCATTGATACAGTTGCCAGGAATCAGCATCTGTATCTAAGCAGCAACCCTTCCATGAATGAAGAGGTTAAAACAGTAACTGCCGAATTCAGTACTGTAAAACAAGCTGCTGAATTCAATCAGCAATTGGATTTTCTAACAAAGCAGCTAGCTGAATTCAAAGACAGGCTACAGGAGACAAGGATAGCTAATATACATATGGACGAACAGTTTAAGCAAACAAAGCAGCAGCTATCAAGGCAAATAGCAGAAGAATGCCAAGCAGTTCAATTAAGAAGTGGGAAAACATTAAACACCCCACCTCAAGGCATCAAAAATTCAAGAAATGAGCGACCCACCAAAGATTCACCTGAGGACAGTAAGAGCCCAGGGAAAAATAATTCTGGCACTAAAACGCCAGAAAATGGGTGGAAGGCTGGCGCTGAACGCCCAGACCATGCCCAAAACTGGCGTTCAGCGCCAGAAACAAGGCAGGATTGGCGTTCAACGCCAGAAATGGGCAAGAATCTGGCATTGAACGCCCAAATGGGGCAGAATCCAGCGTTGAACGCCCAAAAGGGGCACATTTCTGGCGTTCAGGCGCCAGGAACAGACAGTGAGCTGGCGTCTAACGTCACTCCAGCTTCTGACTCTGGCACTCAATTGCCAGTGAGGGATCAGATACACACAAGTGCTGATAACAACCCCTCTAAAAAGGCTTCTTTAACCACTAAGGTTGAGGAATATAAAGCCAAGATACCTTATCCTCAAAAACTCCAGAAAGAGGAGCAGGATAAGCAATTTGCTCGCTTTGCAGATTATCTAAGGACTCTTGAAATAAAGATTCCATTTGCAGAGGCACTTGAGTAAATACCTTCTTATGCCAAGTTCATGAAAGAGATCTTGAGTCATAAAAAGGAGTGGAGAGAAACAGAAAGAGTTCTCCTCACTGAAGAATGCAGTGCAGTCATTCTGAAAAGCTTTCCTGAAAAGCTTAAAGACCCTGGGAGTTTTCTGATACCATGCATATTAGAAGGTGATTGCACCAAGACAGCTTTGTGCGATCTTGGGGCAAGCATCAACCTGATACCTGCATACACTATCAGGAAGCTTGGCTTAACTGAAGAAGTTAAACCAACCCAGATATGTCTCCAACTTACTGATGGTTCCACTAAATACCCATCAGGCGTGATTGAGGACATGATTGTCAGAGTTGGGCCATTCGCCTTTCCCACTGACTTTGTTGTGCTGGAGATGGAGGAGCACAAGAGTGCCATTCTCATTCTAGGAAGACCCTTCCTAGCAACTGGACGATCCCTCATTGACGTCCAACAGGGGGAAATAACCCTGAGAGTCAACGATGATGAGTTCAAGTTGAACGCTGTCAAAGCCATGCAGCATCCAGACACATCAACAGACTGCATGAAAGTTGATCTTATTGACTCTTTGGTAGAAGAGATCAACATGGCTGAGAGTCTCGAATCAGAGTTGGAAGACATCTTTAAAGATGTTCAGCCTGATTTGGAGGATTCAGGGGACATGAAAGAGCCTCTGAACTTTCTTCTGAAAGAGGAAAAACCTCCTAAACCCGAGCTCAAGCCACTACCACCATCCTTGAAATATGCATTTCTGGGAGAAGGTGACACTTTTCCAGTGATCATAAGCTCTACTTTAAATTCATAGGAAGAGGAAGCACTTATTCAAGTGCTAAGGACACACAAGACAGCTCTTGGGTGGTCCATAGGTGACCTTAAGGGCATAAGCCCAGCTAGATGCATGCACAAAATCCTATTGGAAGATAATGCCAAACCAGTGGTTCAACCACAGAGGCGGCTAAATCCAGCCATGAAGGAAGTGGTGCAGAAAGAGGTCACCAAATTACTAGAGGCTGGGATTATTTATCCCATTTCTGATAGCCCCTGGGTGAGCCCTGTTCAAGTCGTCCCAAAAAAAGGAGGCATGACAGTGATTCATAATGAAAAAATGAACTGGTTCCTACAAGAACAGTTACAGGGTGGCGCATGTGTATTGACTACAGAAGGCTCAATACAGCCACCAGAAAGGATCATTTTCCTTTACCATTCATAGACCAGATGCTAGAGAGACTAGCAGGTCATGATTATTACTGCTTTTTGGATGGCTATTCAGGCTATAACCAGATTGCAGTGGATCCCAAGGATCAAGAGAAAACAGCATTCACATGTCCATCTGGAGTGTTTGCTTATAGAAGGATGCCCTTTGGGCTATGTAATGCACCTGCAACCTTCCAGAGATGCATGCTCTCTATTTTCTCTGACATGGTGGAAAAATTTCTGGAAGTCTTCATGGATGACTTCTCAGTATATGGAGACTCATTCAGCTCCTGTCTTGATCACCTGAAACTTGTTCTGAAAAGATGCCAAGAAACCAACCTAGTTTTAAACTGGGAAAAGTGTCACTTCATGGTGACTGAAGGAATTGTTCTTGGGCATAAAATCTCAAACAAGGGAATAGAGGTGGATCAAGCAAAAATAGAGGTAATTGAAAAATTACCACCACCTGCCAATGTTAAGGCAATCAGAAGCTTTCTGGGGCATGCAGGATTCTATAGGAGGTTTATAAAGGATTTTTCAAAAATCGCAAAACCTCTAAGCAATCTGCTAGCTGCTAACATGCCATTTGTGTTTGACACAGAGTGCCTGCAAGCGTTTGAAACACTGAAAGCTAAGCTGGTCACAGCACCAGTCATTTCTGCACCAGACTGGACATTACCATTTGAGCTAATGTGTGATGCCAGTGATCATGCCATTGGTGCAGTATTGGGACAGAGGCATGACAAGCTTCTGCATGTCATTTATTATGCCAGTCGCGTTCTAAATGATGCCCAGAAAAATTACACAACCACAGAAAAAGAACTACTTGCAGTGGTTTACGCCATTGACAAGTTCAGATCATACTTAGTAGGATCAAAAGTGATTGTGTATACTGACCATGCTGCTCTTAAATATCTACTCACAAAGCAGGATTCAAAACCCAGGCTCATCAGATGGGTATTGCTTCTGCAAGAGTTTGATATAGAAATAAGAGACAAAAAAGGGACAGAGAACCAAGTGGCTGATCATCTGTCCCGGATAGAGCCAGTGGAAGGGACGTCCCTCCCTTCTCTTGAGATCTCTGAGACGTTTCCTGATGAGCATTTATTCGCCATTCAGGAAGCACCATGGTTTGCCGATATTGCAAACTATAAAGCTGCAAGGTTCATACCCAAGGAGTACAACAGGATACAAAAGAAGAAATTAATTACTGATGCAAAGTACTACTTGTGGGATGAACCTTATCTCTTTAAGAGATGTGCAGACGGAATTATCCGTAGGTGTGTGCCTAGAGAAGAAGCACAGAGGATCCTGTGGCATTGCCACGGATCTCAATATGGAGGCCATTTCGGAGGTGAGCGAACCGCCACCAAGGTCCTCCAATGTGGCTTCTATTGGCCCACACACTATAAAGATTCCCGAGAGTTTGTACGTAATTGTGACAGTTGCCAAAGAGCTGGTAATCTGCCTCATGGTTACGCCATGCCTCAACAAGGAATCTTAGAGATTGAGTTGTTTGACGTATGGGGAATTGACTTCATGGGACCCTTCCCACCATCATATTCAAACACTTATATTCTGGTGGCAGTTGATTATGTATCAAAATGGGTTGAGGCTATTGCCACACCCACCAATGATACTAAAATAGTGCTGAAGTTCCTCCAGAAACACATCTTTAGCAGGTTTGGTGACCCTAGAGTGTTAATCAGTGATGGGGGCACTCACTTCTGTAATAAACAGCTTTACTCTGCCATGGTTCGGTATGGAATTCGCCACAAGGTGGCCACTCCGTATCATCCACAAACCAATGGGCAAGCTGAAGTCTCTAACAGAGAATTAAAGAGAATCCTGGAACGGACAGTAAATACCCGTAGAAAGGATTGGGCACGGAGCTTGGATGATGCTCTGTGGGCTTACAGAACAGCATTCAAGACCCCTATAGGGACATCTCCATACCAACTCGTGTATGGTAAGGCATGTCACCTGCCCGTGGAACTGGAACATAAGGCCTACTGGGCAACCAGATTCCTAAACTTTGATGCCAAATTAGCAGGAGAAAAAAGATTGCTCCAGCTAAATGAGCTAGAGGAGTTCAGATTCACAGCTTTCGAAAATGCCAAGCTATATAAAGAAAAATAAAAAAAGTGGCATGACAGAAAGCTGTCATCTAGAATCTTTGAACCAGGAAAGAAGGTTCTGTTGTTTAACTCTAGACTCAGGCTATTCCCCGGGAAACTGAAATCCCGGTGGAGGGGACCATACGTGATTACAAGTGTATCACCATATGGTTATGTGGAGCTTCAAGATATTGATTCTGATAAGAAGTTCATTGTCAATGGACAGAGAATCAAGCATTATCTTGAAGGCAACATTGAGCAAGAATGCTCAAGGCTGAAGCTAGATTAAAAGCTCAGCAAGGTCCAGCTAAAGACATTAAAGAAGCGCTTGTTGGGAGGCAACCCAATTTTTATTTATTTTCATGGTTGTTCATGTTTTATTAGGTTCATGATCATGTGGAGTCACAAAATAAATATTAAAAATTGAAAACGGAATCAAAAACAGCAGAAGAAAAATCACACCCTGGAGGAAGCACCTGTCTGGCGTTCAACGCCAGAACAGAGCATGGTTCTGGCGCTGAACACCCAAAATGGGCAACATCCTGGCGCTGAACGCCCAGAACAAGCATGGTTCTGGCGTTCAACGCCAGAAATGGCTAGTAAATGGGCGTTGAACGCCCAAAATGGGCACCAACCTGGCGCTGAACGCCCAGAGTTGTGTGCAAGGGCATTTTGCATGCCTAAATTGGTGCAGGGATGTAAATGCCTTGACACCTCAAGATCTGTGGACCTCACAGGATCATTTCAAGATCTGTGGACCCCACAGGATCCCCACCTTCCCTCCTCATAATCCTAGTTTTTTTCTTTCCACATCTTCTTCTTCATCTATTCCCTCTTCTTTTGCTCGAGGGCGAGCAACATTCTAAGTTTGGTGTGGTAAAACAATTATGTGAAGGATCTATAGCTCAGTGGTAGAACATGTGACTGCAAATCAAGAGATACCTCAGGGGATGCACTTCCCTCCACATAATTATTGGAAGCAACTGAGGATAGAAATACCAAAAATCACTAGGAATCAAGCCACAAAGGCAAGGAAGAGACATAAAAGAGCTCAAGAACATCATTGGTGCCTCAAGAAGGAAATGCCATCATCACTAAGGTGGACTCGTTCCTTGTTCTTACTTTCTCTGTTTTTCGTTTCTCTATGCTAAGTGCTTATCTATGTTTGTGTCTTCATTACATGATCATTAGTAGTAATTAGTGTCTAGTTTGATTTTATCCCCAATTAAGTTATAGTCTATTTTTCTTATCATCAACAAACATGAATAAAATAGTAGATCTTTTGAATAAGAGGTAATAAAATTTTGAGTTTTTAATAAGAAAAATTCTAATTAGTAACATGTGGTGGCAATGCTTTCTGTCTTCTGAATGAATGCTTGAACAGTGCATATGTCTTTTGAATTTGTTGTTTAAGACTGTTAAATATGTTGGCTCTTGAAAGAATGATGAACATGAGACATGTTATTGATAATCTGAAAAATAAAAAAAATGATTCTTGAAGCAAGAAAAAGCAGCAAAGAACAAAGCTTGCAGAAAAAAAAAATAATAATAGAAAGAAAAAGAAAAAGCAAGCAGAAAAAGCCAAAAGCTCTTAAAACCAAGAGGCAAGAGCAAACAGCCAATAACCCTTAAAACCAAAAGGCAAGGGCAAATAAAAAGGATCCCAAGGCTTTGAGCATCAGTGGATAGGAGGGCCTAAAGGAATAAAATCCTGGTCTAAGCGGCTAAACCAAGCTGTCCCTAACCATGTGCTTGTGGCGTGAAGGTGTCAAGTGAAAACTTGAGACTGAGAGGTTAAAGTCAAGGTCCAAAGCAAAAAGAAGAGTGTGCTTAAGAACTCTGGACACCTCTAATTGGGGACTTTAGCAAAGCTGAGTCACAATCTAAAAGGTTCACCCAATTATGTGTCTGTGGCATTTATGTATCCGGTGGTAATACTGGACAACAAAGTGCTTAGGGCCACGGCCAAGACTCATAGAATAGCTGTGTTCAAGAATCATCACACTGAAATAGGAGAATCAATAACACTATCTGAATTATAAGTTCCTATAGATGCCAATCACTCTGAGCTTCAATGGATAAAGTGAGATGCCAAAACTGTTCAGAAGCAAAAAGCTACTAGTCCCGCTCATCTAATTAGAATCTGAGCTTCAATCAACAACTCTGAGATATTATTGCTTCTCAACCTATTAGTCTTCTATTTTATTTGTCTAGTTGCTTGAGGACAAGCAACAGTTTAAGTTTGGTGTTGTGATGAGCGGATATTTTATACGCTTTTTGGGGTTAATTTCATATAGTTTTGAGTATGTTTTAGTTAGTTTTTAGTCTATTTCCATTAGTTTTTAGGAAAAATTCATATTTCTGGACTTTACTATGAGTTGTGTGTTTTTCTGTAATTTCAGGTATTTTTCTGGCTGAAATTGAAGGAGCTGAGCAAAAATCTGATTCAGGCTGAAAAAGGACTGCTGATGCTGTTGGATTCTGACCTCCCTGCACTTAAAGTGGATTTTCTGGAGCTACAGAACTTGAAATGGCATGCTTCCAATTTCATTGGAAAGTAGACATCCAGGGCTTTTCATAAATAAATAATAGTCCATACTTTGCACAAGGATAGACGATGTAAACTGGCGTTCAACGCCAGTTCTCTGCCCAATTCTGGCGTCCAGCGCCAGAAAAGGATCAAAAGCTGGAGTTGAACGCCCAAACTGGCACAAAAACTAGAGTTCAACTCCACAAATGGCCTCTGCACGTGACTCACTTAAATCTCAGCCCCAGCACACACCAAGTGGGCCCCAGAAGTGGATCTCTGCATCATCCATCATAGTCCACTCATATTTTGTAACCCTAGGCTACTAGTTTTGTATTTAAACAACTTTTAGAAACTTATTTTGTATCTCATGACATTTCAGATCTAAACTTTGTATTCTCTGATGGCATGAGTCTCTAAACCCCATTGTTGGGGGTGAGGAGCTCTGCTGTGTCTCGATGAATTAATGCAAGTATTTCTGTTTTCCATTCAAACACGCTTGTTCCTATCTAAGATGTTCATTCGCGCTTAACTGTGATGGAGGTGATGAGCTGTGACACTCATCACCTTCCTCAAATCATGAACGTGTGCCTGACAACCACCTCCGTTCTATATACGATTGAATGAGTATCTCTTAGATTCCTTAATCAGAATCTCCGTGGTATAAGCTAGAACTGATGGCAGCATTCATGAGAATCCGGAAAGTCTAAACCTTGTCTGTGGTATTCCGAGTAGGATTCAAGGATTGAATGACTGTGACGAGCTTCAAACTCTTGAAGGCTGGGCGTTAGTGACAGACGCAAAAGGATAGTAAATCCTATTCCAACCGGATCGAGAACCAACCGGTGATTAGCCGTGCTGTGACAGAGCGCGTGAGCATAGTTTTCACTGGGAGGACGGAAGGTAGCCATTGACAACGGTGATCATCCAACACACAGCTTGCCATAGGAGGGCGTGCGTGCGTGAATCAGAAGACAGAGGAAAGCAGAGATTCAGAAGACAAAGCATCTCCAAAACTCCAACATATTCTCCATTACAGCACAACAAGTAATCTTTAATTTATGTTCTCTTGGTTATTCACAATTCAACTGATAAACATAATTGACTTCCTGATTAAGATTTACAAGATAACCATAGATTGCTTCAAACCAACAATCTCCGTGGGATTCGACCCTTACTCACGTGAGGTATTACTTGGACGACCCAGTGCACTTGCTGGTTAGTGGTACGCGTTATGAAAAGTGTGATTCACAATTCGTGCACCATTTGCTCGAGTTTAGATGATGCAAACTGGCGTTCAACGCCAGCTTTCTGCCCTATTCTGGAGTTAAACACCAGAAACAGGTTACAAACTGGCGTTTAACTCCAAGGAAGACCTCTACATGTGAAATCTTTAATGCTCAGTCCAAGCACACACCAAATGGGCCTGGGAGTGGATTTCTGCATCATTTACTTATTTTTGTAACCCTAGTAACTAGTTTAGTATAAATAGAACTTTTTAGTATTATTTTTTACATCTTTTTGGATCATTTTTACATCTCTGGACGTTTAGTTCTTAGATCATGGAGGCTGGCCATTCGGCTATGCCTGGACCTTATTCTTATGTATTTTCAACGGTAGAGTTTCTACACACCATAGATTAAGGTGTGGAGCTCTGCTGTTCCTCATGAATTAATGCAAAGTACTATTGTTTTTCTATTCAACTCAAGCCTATTTCTTCTCTAAGATATTCATTCGCACACAAGAACATGATGAATGTGATGATTATGTGACGCTCATCACTATTCTCACCTATGAACGCGTGCCTGACAACCACTTCCGTTCTACATGCAAACAAGCTTGAATGTGTATCTCTTAGCCTTCTGATCTACGATCAGAGTCTTCGTGGTATAGGCTAGAATTATTGGCGACCATTCTTGAGATCCGGAAAGTCTAAACCTTGTCTGTGGTATTCCGAGTAGGATCTGAGAAGGGATGGCTGTGACGAGCTTCAAACTCGCGAGTGCTGGGCGTAGTGACAGACGCAAAAGGATTACTGAATCCTATTCCCGTATGATCGAGAACCGACAGATGATTAGCCGTGCGGTGACAGCGCATTTTGGACCATTTTCACTGAGAGGACGGGATGTAGCCATTGACAACGGTGATGCCCTACATAAAGCTTGCCATGGAAAGGAGTAAGAATGATTGGATGAAGACAGCAAGAAAGCAGAGGTTCAGGAGGAACAAAAGCATCTCTATACGCTTATCTGAAATTCTCACCAATGAATTACATAAGTATTTCTATCCTGTTTTATATTTTAATTATATTTTAATTATCAATTCACCATAACCATTTGAATCCGCCTGACTGAGATTTGCAAGGTGACCATAGATTGCTACAAGCCGACAATCTCCGTGGGATCGATCCTTACTCACGTAAGGTTTATTACTTGGACGACCCAGTGCACTTGCTGGTTAGTTGTGCGAAGTTGTGACAAAGAAATAAAATTATGAACATGCGTATAAAGTTTTTGACGCCGTTACCAAGGAATGAACGATCACGATTTTGCATACCAAGTTTTTGGCGCCGTTGCCGGGGATTGTTCGAGTTTGGACAACTGACGGTTCATCTTGTTGCTCAGATTAGGTAATTTTATTTTAATTTTAAGTTTTTGTTTCTATTCTTTTTATTTTTGAAAAATTTTCAAAAATTTTTAAAAGTAAATTATTCTATGACTTCAGAATTTTTAAGGATGAATTCTAGAGTTTCTTCATGATCTGTTGAAGCCTGGCTGGATGTCAAGCCATGTCTAAATTTTTGGACTGAGGATTCCACTTATCATGGCAAGAGTCTTTGGACTCTCATCTAATCAGCTGTTATATGCTTGATTTGTATATGCTAAAGCTTGGCTGGCCATTGGCCATGTCTAGTGTGTTGGACCGGAACTTTCAATGAAAGCTTGGCTGGCTAGTAAGTCATGTCTAATTTCTGGACTGGAGCTTTAGACTAACATTGCATGATTCCTGGAATTCTCATTAGAAATTTTGAAATCCTTATTTTTCTTTTTCCAAGTAATTTTCGAAAAATCCAAATTTTTTTTATAAAATCATAAAATAAAAAAAAATTAATTTGATGTTTCTTGTTTGAGTCAAGTGTCTAATTATAAGTTTGGTGTCAATTGCATGCTTTTAACTTTTCTTTAAATTTTCGAAAATTCATCATATGTTCTTCATGATCTTCAAGTTGTTCTTGATGATCTTCTTTGTTTGATCTTTGCATTTTCATGTTTTGCATCTTTTCTTGTTTCTCATATGCATTTTCAATATGTTAGTGTCTCAACATTAAAAATTTTTAAGTTTGGTGTCTTGCATGTTTTTCTTTTCTAAAAAAATTTCAAAAATAAGTTCTTGGTGTTCATCTTGACATTCAAAGTGTTCTTGGTGTTCATCTTGACATTCAAAGTGTTCTCGCATGCATTGTGTCTTTTGATTCATAATTTTCATGTTTTGAGTCTTTTTGTTGTTTTTCTCTTTCTTCATTAAAAATTCAAAAATAAAAAAAATATCTTTCCCTTATTTTCTCATAAATTTTCCAAAATTTGAGTTGACTTTTTCAAAACTTTTTAAAATTTAGTTGTTTCTTATGAGTCAATTCAAATTTTCAATTTAAAAATTCTATCTTTTTCAAAAATCAAATCTTTTTCAATTTTTC
The DNA here is from genome assembly GCF_059453495.1 of Arachis ipaensis. Taxonomy (NCBI): domain Eukaryota; kingdom Viridiplantae; phylum Streptophyta; class Magnoliopsida; order Fabales; family Fabaceae; genus Arachis; species Arachis ipaensis. The sequence goes on along the minus strand of NC_142441.1, from coordinate 29,216,520 downwards.
TCTCATAATTTTGAAATTTTCAAAATTTATTTTCAAAATCTTTTTCTTATTTCCATTTCATATTTTCGAAATTAATGCTAACAATTAATGTGATTGATTCAAAAATTTTTAAGTTTGTTACTTGCCTATTAAGAAAGGTTCAATCTTTAAATTTTAAAATCATATCTTTTTGTTTCTTGTTAGTCAAGTAATCAACTTTAATTTTCAAAATCAAATCTTTTTAAATTTCTTTTTCAAAATCAATTTCAAAATCTTTTCTAACTTCTTTTCTAACTTCTTATCTTTTCAAAAATTGATTTTCAAGTCTTTTTCAATTAACTACTTGACTTTTTGTTTGATTTTAAAAGTTTACTATTTCAATCATATCTTTTTCAAAACTACCTAACTAATTCTCTCTCTAATTTTCGAAAATCACCTTCCTTTTTTTCAAAATTCTTTTTAATTAACTAATTGTTTTAAATTTCAATCTTATTTTATTTCTTTTTATATTTTCGAAATCTAACTAATAATTAAAATAAAAACAAAAATATTTTCCTTTTATTTTAATTTAATTTCAAATTTTTTTTCTCTTCTCCTTCCTCTACTCTTCTATTCTTCTACTCACATAAAGGAATCTCTATACTGTGACATAGAGGATTCCTATTCTTTTCTATTCTCTTCTTTTTCATATGAGTAGGAACAAGGATAAGAACATTCTTGTTGAGGCTGATCCTGAACCTGAAAGGACTCTGAAGAGGAAGCTAAGGGAAGCTAAAGCACAACTCTCTGGAGAAAATCTGACATAAATTTTTGAAAAAGAAGGAGACATGGCCGAAAATAATAACAATGCAAGGAAGATGCTTGGTGACTTTACTGCACCAAATTCCAATTTACATGGAAGAAGCATCTCAATCCCTGCCATTGGAGCAAATAATTTTGAGCTAAAGCCTTAATTAGTTTCTCTGATACAACAGAACTGCAAGTTTTATGGACTTCCATCAGAAGATTCTTTTCAGTTCTTAACTGAATTCTTGCAGATCTGTGATACTGTTAAGACCAATGGGGTTGACTCCGAGGTCTACAGGCTTATGCTTTTCCCGTTTGCTGTAAGAGACAGAGCTAGAATATGGTTGGACTCTCAACCTAAAAATAGCCTGAACTCTTGGGATAAGCTGGTCACGGCTTTCTTAGCCAAGTTCTTTCCTCCTCAAAAGCTTAGCAAGCTTAGAGTGGATGTTCAAACCTTCAAACAGAAAGAACGTGAATCCCTCTATGAAGCTTGGGAGAGATACAAGCAACTGACCAAAAAGTGTCCTTCTGACATGCTTTCAGAATGGACCATCCTGGATATATTCTATGATGGTCTATCTGAACTATCTAAGATGTCATTGGACCATTCTGCAGGTGGATCCATTCACCTAAAGAAAATGCCTGCAGAAGCTCAGGAACTCATTGATATGGTTACAAATAACCAGTTCATGTACACTTCTGAAAGGAATCCTGTGAGTAATGGGACGCCTCAGAGGAAGGGAGTTCTTGAAATTGATACTCCGAATGCCATATTGGCTCAGAATAAAATATTGACTCAGCAAGTCAATATAATTTCTCAGAGTCTGAATGGATTGCAAGCTGCATCCAACAGTACTCAAGAGGCATCTTCTGAAGAAGAAGCTTATGATCCTGAGAACCCTGCAGTAGCAGAGGTGAATTACATGGGTGAACCCTATGGAAATACCTATAATCCTTCATGGAGAAATCATCCAAATTTCTCATGGAAGGATCGACAAAAGCCTCAACAAGGCTTTAATAATGGTGGAAGAAACAGGTTTAGCAATAGCAAGCCTTTTCCACCATCCACTCAGCAACAGACAGAGAATTCTGAGCAGAATCCATCTAGCTTAGCAAATATAGTCTCTGATCTATTTAAGGCCACTTTAAGTTTCATGAATGAAACAAGGTCCTCCATTAGAAATTTGGAGGCACAAGTGGGCCAGCTGAGTAAAAGAGTCACTGAAACCCCTCCTAGTACTCTCCCAAGCAATACAGAAGAGAATTCAAAAAGAGAGTGCAAGGCCATTACCTTACCTGGTGTGGCCAAACCCAAAGAGGAGGAGGAGGACGTGAATCCTAGTGAGGAAGACCTCTTGGAACGTTCAGTGACCAATAAGGAGTTTCCCTTTGAGGAACCAAAGGAATCTGAGGCTCATCTAGAGACCATAGAGATTCCATTGAACCTCCTTTTACCATTCATGAGCTCTAATGACTATTCATCTTCTAAAGAAGATGAAGACATTGCTGAAGAGCAAGTTGCTCAATATTTAAGAGCAATCATGAAGCTGAATGCCAAATTATTTGGTAATGAGACTTGGGAGGATGAACCTCCATTGCTCATCAAGGAACTAAATACCTTGGTTCAGCAAACTCTACCTTAAAAGAAACAGTATCCTGGTAAATTCCTAATTCCCTGTAACATAGGCACCATGACCTTTGAGAAGGCTCTGTGTGACCTGGGGTCAGGAATAAACTTAATGCCACTCTCTGTAATGGAGAAACTTGGGATCTTTGAGGTGCAAGCTGCCAGAATCTCATTAGAGATGGCAGACAACTCAAGAAAACAGGCTTATGGACAAGTAGAGGACGTGTTAGTAAAGGTTGAAGGCCTTTACATCCCTGCTGATTTCATAATCCTAGACACTAGGAAGGATGAGGATGAATCCATCATCCTTGGAAGACCTTTCCTAGCCACAGCAAAAGCTATAATTGATGTGGACAGAGGAGAGTTGGTCCTTCAACTGAATGAGGACAACCTTGTGTTTAAAACTCAAGGATCTCCTTCTGTAACCATGGAGAGTAAGCATGAAAAGCTTCTCTCACTACAGAGTCAACCAAAGCCCCCACAGTCAAACTCTAAGTTTGGTGTTGAACCCCCACATTCAAACTCTAAGTTTGGTGTTGGAAGGTTCCAACAATGCTCTGAATATCTGTGAGGCTCCATGAGAGCTCACTGTCAAGCTATTGACATTAAAGAAGCGCTTGTTGGGAGGCAACCCAATGTTATTTAATTATATCTATTTTATTTTATTATTATTTTATTTTTTTTAGGTTGATGATCATGTAAAGTCACAAAAACTACTGAAAAATCAAAAACAGAATGAAAATAGCTTTAAAAATAGCTCACACTGGAGGAAGAACTCACTGGCGTTTAAACGCCAGTAAGAAGCATCAAACTGGCATTTAACGCCAGAAAGAAGCATCAAGCTGGCGTTAAACGCCAGAAACAAGCACCAGACTGGCGTTTAACGCCAGAACAGAGCATGGAAGTGGCGTTAAACGCCAGAAACAGGCTACATTTGGGCGTTTAACGCCAAAAACAAGCAGCAAGCTGGCGTTTAACGCCAGACATGCATGCTAAGGGCATTTTACACGCCTAATTGGAGCAGGGATGTTAAGTCCTTGACCCCACTGGATCTATGGATCCCACAGGATCCCCACAGGATCTGTGGACCCAATAGGATCTCCACCTACCCTACCTCTTCTTCTCTCCTCTTCACACCTTTTCATAACACTCTTCCCCAAAATAACCTCCACCAATCACCTCCATCACTCCTCCAAAATCATCATACAACCCACCTACACCCACCCACTCAAATTCAAACCATCACTCCTTCCTTTTCACACATCATAACCACCTAAACCCCCCTTGGCCGAACCACTCACACCTCTCCATCTCATCTATTTTCTTCTTCTTCTACTCCCTCTTCTCTTCTTTTGCTCGAGGACGAGCAAACTTTCTAAGTTTGGTGTGGTAAAAGCGTTGCTTTTTGTTTTTCCATAACCATTTATGACACCTAAGGCCAGAGAAACCTCTAGAAAGAGGAAAGGGAAGGCAAAAGCTTCCACCTCTGAGTCATGGGAGATGGAGAGATTCATCTCAAAAGCTCATCACTAAGAAAAGGATGGAGCAAACAAGAGATCATGGACCTCAACAAGAGCATGAGGAAATTCCTCACCATGAAATCCCTGAGATACCTCAGGGGATGCACTTTCCTCCACAAAACTATTGGGAGAAAATCAACACCTCCCTAAGAGAATTAAGTTCCAACATGGGACAACTAAGGGTGGAACACCAAGAGTACTCCATCATTCTCCATGAGATTAGAGAAGATCAAAGAGCTATGAGGGAGGAGCAACAAAGACATGGAAGAGACATAGAGGAGCTCAAGAGCACCATTGGTTCTTCAAGAAGAGGAAGATGCCACCCTCACTAAGGTGGACCCGTTCCTTAATCTCCTTGTTCTTATTTTCCTGTTTTTCATTTACTATGCTTTGTGTTTATGTTTGTGTCTTATTACATGATCATTAGTATTTAAGTGTCTATGCCTTAAAGTTATGAATGTCCTATGAATCCATCACCTCTCTTAAAGAAAAAATGTTTTAATTACAAAAGAACAAGAAGTACATGATTTTGAATTCATCCTTGAAACTAGTTTAATTATTTTGATGTGGTGACAATACTTTCTGTTCTCTGAATGAATGCTTGAACAGTGCATATGTCTTTTGAAATTGTTGTTTATGAATGTTAAATATGTTGGCTCTTGAAAGACTGATGAAAAAGGAGACATGTTATTTGATAATCTAAAAAATCATAAAAATGATTCTTGAAGCAAGAAAAAGCAGTGAATACAAAAGCTTGCAAAAAAAAAAAAGAAAAAAAAATGGCGAAAAAAAAGAAAAAGAAAAAACAAGCAGAAAAAGCTAATAACCCTTAAAACCAAAAGGCAAGGGTAAAAAGGATCCAAGGCTTTGAGCATTAATGGATAGGAGGGCCTAAAGGAATAAAATTCCGGTCTAAGCGGCTAAACCAAGCTGTCCCTAACCATGTGCTTGTGGCGTGAAGGTGTCAAGTGAAAACTTGAGACTGAGCGGTTAAAGTTGAGGTCTAAAGCAAAAAGAAGAGTGTGCTTAAGAACCCTGGACACCTCTAATTGGGGACTCTAGCAAAGCTGAGTCACAATCTGAAAAGGTTCACCCAGTTATGTGTCTGTGGCATTTATGTATCCGGTGGTAATACTGGAAAACAAAGTGCTTAGGGCCACGGCCAAGACTCATAAAGTAGCTGTGTTCAAGAATCAACATACTGAACTAGGAGAATCAATAACACTATCTGAATTCTAAGTTCCTATAGATGCCAATCATTCTGAACTTCAAGGGATAAAGTGAGATGCCAAAACTATTCAAGAGGCAAAAAGCTACTAGTCCCGCTCATCTGATTGGAGCTAAGTTTCATTGATATTTTGGAATTTATAGTATATTCTCTTCTTTTTATCCTATTTGATTTTCAGTTACTTGGGGACAAGCAACAATTTAAGTTTGGTGTTGTGATGAGCGGATAATTTATACGCTTTTTGGCATTGTTTTTACATAGTTTTCAGTATGATTTAGTTAGTTTTTAGTATATTTTTATTAGTTTTTAAATAAAATTTACATTTCTGGACTTTACTATAAGTTTGTGTGTTTTTCTGTGATTTCAGGTAATATCTGGCTGAAATTGAGGGACTTGAGCAAAAATCAGATTCAGAGGTTGAAGAAGGACTGCAGATGCTGTTGGATTCTGACCTCCTTGTACTCAAAGTGGATTTTCTGGAGCTACAATAGTCCAAATGGCGCGCTCTCAATTGTGTTGGAAAGTAGACATCCAGGGCTTTCCATCAATATATAATAGTCCATACTTTTCCTGAGTTTAGATGACGCAAACTGGCGTTCAACGCTAGCTTTCTGCCCTATTCTGGAGTTAAACGCCAGAAACAGGTTGCAAAGCAGAGTTAAACGCCAGAAATAGGTTACAAACTGGCGTTTAACTCCAAAGAAGACCTCTACACGTGAAAGCTTCAATCCTCAGTCCAAGCACACACCAAGTGGGCCTGGGAGTGGATTTCTGCATCATTTACTTATTTCTGTAACCCTAGTAACTAGTTTAGTATAAATAGAATTTTTTAGTATTATTTTTTACATCTTTTTGGATCATTTTTACATCTCTGGACGTTTAGTTCTTAGATCATGGAGGCTGGCCATTCGGCTATGCCTGGACCTTGTTCTTATGTATTTTCAATGGTAGAGTTTCTACACACCATAGATTAAGGTGTGGAGCTCTGCTGTTCCTCATGAATTAATGCAAAGTACTATTGTTTTTCTATTCAACTCAAGCCTATTTCTTCTCTAAGATATTCATTCGCACACAAGAACATGATGAATGTGATGATTATGTGACGCTCATCACTATTCTCACCTATGAACGCGTGCCTGACAACCACTTCTGTTCTACATGCAAACAAGCTTGAATGTGTATCTCTTAGCCTTCTGATCTACGATCAGAGTCTTCGTGGTATAGGCTAGAATTATTGGCGGCCATTCTTGAGATCCGGAAAGTCTAAACCTTGTTTGTGGTATTCCGAGTAGGATCTGGGAAGGGATGGCTGTGACGAGCTTCAAACTCGCGAGTACTGGGCGTAGTGACAGACGCAAAAGGATTACAGAATATTATTCCAGTATGATCGAGAACCGACAGATGATTAGTCGTGTAGTGACAGCGCATTTCAGACCATTTTCACTGAGAGGACGAGATGTAGCCATTGACAACGGTGATGCCCTACATAAAGCTTGCCATGGAAAGGAGTAGGAATGATTGGATGAAGACAGCAGGAAAGCAGAGGTTCAGGAGGAACAAAAGCATCTCTATACGCTTATCTGAAATTCTCACCAATGAATTACATAAGTATTTCTATCCTGTTTTATATTTTAATTATATTTTAATTATCAATTCACCATAACCATTTGAATCTGCCTGACTGAGATTTGCAAGGTGACCATAGCTTGCTTCAAGCCGACAATCTCCGTGGGATTGACCCTTACTCACGTAAGGTTTATTACTTGGTCGACCCAGTGCACTTGCTGGTTAGTTGTGCGAAGTTGTGACAAAGAACTAAAATTATGAACATGCGTATAAAGTTTTTGACGCCGTTACCAAGGAATGAACGATCACAATTTTGCATACCATGCGGCCAATAAAAATGCTCAGATAAGACATCTAAAGTCTTATGCACACCAAAATGACCCATCAAACCCCACTATGTGATTCCAGAACAAGTAACTCCCTAATCGAACAAGTAGGTACACAAATCCTATCACCCCGGAAAAGAAAACCATCATTCTTATAGAATTTGTTATGTTCATCATGCTCACATGCATCATATATAGAGGCAAAATCAGAATCAGTTGCATACAATTTCTTTATACACTCAAAACCTAACAACTTACAAGTAAGGGTAGTGATTAAGGAATACCTTCTAGATAATGCATCAACAACCACATTCTCTTTACCTTGCTTATAGGCAATTACATATGGAGAGGATTCAAGCAATTCTATCCACTTAGCATGTCTTTTGTTCAACTTCCCTTGGTCCTTCAAGTGGTTTAGGGATTCATAGTCAGTGTTCACCACAAATTTCTTAGGTAGCAAATAATATTACCACACTTCTAAAACTCTTAATAAGGCATACAGCTCCTTATCATAAGTTGAGTAGTTAAGGCAAGCTCCATTCAACTTCTCACTGAAATAGGTGATTTCTCACTTTTCCTGCATCAAAACAGCACATATACCAATCCTGGAAGCATCACATTCTATTTTAAAAGTCTTAGAAAAATTCGATAAAATAAGAATGTGTGTAGAACACTACAAATCTAACAATGTGTTAAAAGCAAATTCTTGTTCTCGATCCCATTTAAAGCCTACATGTTTTTTGATGATTTCAGTTAAAGGTACAACAATAATGAAAAAATCTTTAACATACCTCCTATAAAAACTCGCAAGACCATGAAAACTTTTAATATTAGAGATACTCTGAAGTGTGGGTCATTCCTTAATAGCCTTCATCCTCTCTTCATCTACCTCAATCTCCTCAGAACTTATCATAAAACCTAGGAACACTACTTTACTTAAACAAAATGAGCATTTCTGGAGATTAGTATATAATTTTTTCTTTCTAAGTATCTCTAAAACAGACTGAATATGCAAAACATGATCATTAAGACATTTACTGTAAATAAGGATATTATCAAAATAAACAACTACAATTTTTTCTAAAAATTCTCTCAAAACATGATTCATTAATCTCATGAATCTAATGCATTAGTGAATGCAAATGGCATAACTAACTACTTATACAATCCATATTTGGTTTTGAAACCTATTTTCCATTCATTGCCAGCACTCTCAAAACATGATTCATTAATCTTATGAATGTAATAGGTGCATTAGTCAATGCAAATGGCATAACTAACTACTCATACAATCCATATTTGGTTTTGAAACCTGTTTTTCATTCATTGCCAGCACGACTCGTGCTTTTTTGGGTTTTAAAAGTATGGGAACAGAACAAGGGCTCATGCTTTCTCTCACAAAAACCTTAGCCAAAAGGTCCTCGACTTGTCATTGCAGTTCCTTTGTCTCCTCAGGATTGGTCCAGTAAGCTAGCCAGTTTGGAATGCTTGTACCAGAGACAAAGTCAATTTGATGCTCAATACCTCGTAACGGAGGTAAACCTGGTGGCATCTCCTCTGGAAAGACATCTCCAAATTCATGCAAAAGTAAAATAAAGATACTAGGTAGTTCATAGTTAGTTTCAATATTAGATAATAAAGTATCTCTAAATTTCACTAACACTAATGCTCTTTTTCCTAAATTAACACTCTTGAATTTTTTTTCTTTTTCATAAAAACATATCTTGTGACCATTCTTACTATCTTTTGAGCCCATAGACTTTTCTCCCTTACAACTCTCTTTCTCACTCAGACCTTGACTCTTTTTCTCATTCTTTTCTTCTCTCAAAATTTCTTCTCTTTACCCCCTTATTTTTCAAATAGCTCACATACTAAAGACTCTTTTGCGGATTCGTGTATTCACAATTTCTCCAACTACACCTCTTTTTAGGGGATAAAGGTGTAAGAAAAATCTTTTTTCCCAGGTAACTAAAGGAATATCAGTTTGTGAAATCATTATGAGACACCTTCCTATCATACTGCCATAGATACCCTAAAAGTAGATGACAAGCCTGCATGGGTACCACATCACATAGTACTTCATCACTGTATCATTCCCCTTGATGACCATCTTCCTTTTCTTTGGACACTTGAAAGCATAATGACCCAATTCACGGTACATAAAGAAAGTAATTTCTCGATGCTATGTAGGAGGTGTAGATATGGAGTTTTTCTTTCTGTGTTGGTCTGTAAGTTTCTCCTTGGATTTTTCAATCTTGGAGCCATTCTTTTTCTCGAAATTAATACCTCTAGAATCCCACCTTGAAGTAGTGTTATAAGAATTTTGTATCCCCTTTTCTCTTTATTGTTTTTTTACCTTTATAGCTAGATTCACTAAGTCCTCCATTAGCACAAATGGGTGAAGTTCAACAGCATTTACTATGTGTAAGAACCCGCGTTTTCACGTAAAACCATTTTAATAAAATAATTTTAGTGCCCAGAATAGATTCAAAATTTATAAGTTTTAATTTGAAAATAAAAATGTGAAATTTGATTTCAGTGAATTTTTCTGAGTTGGAAAATGTATTTCTTTCAAAAAGTTTTTGTAAAAATACGTACTGGCGCTTAAGCCGGCAGTACTGGCTCTAGACTGTCCAGTACCACGTATTTTGGAAAATAATATTTAGAAAATTGATTTTTTATTTTGAAAGGACAAAAATAATTTAGAATAAAAAACCGGACACTAATCTTAAAGGTTTTGGCCCAAAGTGGGCCAAACGGACCAAAAATGCTAACAGGTTGGATCGGGCCCAAGGCCCAATATATATATAAGTGGGTTTAATGAGCAACTCAGCTCATTTTCACCCTCCAAAGAGTGAGAGCCGCGGTTTTGGAGAGAAGAGAGGAGAAGAGGGATGACACTATTCACATCCACCTTCCGGAAGCCATAACTTGAGCTACGGAGCTCCGATTGACGAGCCATTTGCAGCCACGTGAAACTCTTGACGAGCTCTTCCTTTCTATCTAAAGAAATATGGTAAGATCTCTCTCTTCGCGCTCCAGTTTTGTGCCCTAGGTTCTGTTCGTTTTTGGGTTTAGTTTTTAAGTAGATTTTGTGGTTTTGCTTGTTTAGGTGATCTCTAGTATTGGGTAATTGATGGATTTTACCCCTAACCTCGTTGGATAAGGTAAGGTTCCACTAAACCCTTGTGTTTAGTTGTTTTATGTATCTTAGGTTTTGATTTTGATGATATATGTGTTGTTAGTGTGAGCCTTGGTGTTTGTTGGTGTTGGTTGAGGCTTTGGATCAAGTTTGGTGGCTTCTTTTTGATGTTTAGTGCGTTTGGGAATCGACCAAGGTATAGTTTCGGTTTTCTTTATGTAATATGTAATGTTAATGGACACTTAGGCTAGTCGACTCTAAGACAGGATTGAATGTTGTTGGTGTATGAATATTTATATGTGAATTGATGATAATTGTGGGTTGTATTGGATTATTGTGGTTGAGGATGATTATTGGGAGTTGTGGTATTAATGAGTATTGATGATTAGTGTTGTTGATGAGGTTGTTGGTATTTAAGGATTGATGATGAATAATGATGTTGTTGGTATTTAATGATTATAAAGGTTGATGAGGAATATTGATGTTGTTGGTGCTAATTATAAATTGTGATGTTGGTTGATGTTGGTGAGTGTGTATGTTTAGTACAGTAATATGAGTGTGGATAATGATTGATAATGTTGAGGTTAAGTGATGAGGATTTGAAGTAGTTGTTGATGTTTGATGTTGGTTAAAGATTATTTATGATGGTTTTGGATGTTGATGAGTAAGGAATTTGGTGGTATTGAGTAGTGTAATTGGGATTATAGATGGTTGGGTTGGAAAAGAAAGGGTATGGGCTTTTATGTTGTTTTGGTAATGTTTGGGTTGTGGTTGGTTTGGTTTTGAATTGTGAGTTTTGGAAAAATTAGAGTTTTGAGGCCTTTGGTAAAAATAGATTTTTGGTGAACTTGGTCTGATCATAATTTTTGTCTCAGTTTTCAAAATTTGTTGAATTTGGTTTATATTTAAAGATTATTGAAAATCCTTCAATTTGATATAAAGTTTGCAAAATTTGGAATTTTGTAGAGGAAGTTATGATCATTCAAAGTTGGTGTTGAAAATATGAAATTCTGCAAAGTTGGAGAATTTCAGGATTTTCTAATATGTGCGCACGCACAACCCTGCAAAAATGTTATTCTGTGCGGACGCACAGACCTGTGCATACGCACAGGCAAGGGAAAAGGCTCTGGTGGCAGCGCTAGCATAGGTTGTGCGCGCGCACATCAATGAAGAATTACGACCTGTGCGGACGCACAGTCCTGTGCGCACGCACAAGTCGGGAAGGGTCGTCTGTTAGGGGTGTTCGCACAGCTTTTGCGAGTGAACAGGCTTGTATATTTTAGTACATGTGCGTACGCACACCCCTATGTGTTCGCACACTTTCAAAATATTCCTGGGCGTGCGCACGCACACCTCTGTGCGGACGCACACGCCCTGTTTCATAATTTTAAACTTTGTTTTCAACTATTTCACCTTCCCAATAAGGTTGTAAGCTTCTTTAACACCATTTTAAGGCTTTTGGGCTTAATTTTGAGTATGGGAATATGCGAGAATAGCTAAGGGTTTTAGTTGATATTATTTTGAAAAGTTAGAGAACAGAGGTTTAGGTTTCTGATGTATTAATATTGAGTTTGGTTGAGAGAGAAGGAAGAGTAGTGAAATTGGTGAATGGCTAAGTTGATGGAATGAGTATAAGTGGGAGTGTGTTAGGAGGAGTGGCCTCTGAGATTGAATATGTAATTATACTATGCATTATTCTCTGTCGTAGGGACTGTGGCAGAATCCCGCCTACGTTCAGATGTGAGAGTTGAAGCTAGGCTTCTCACTCATACTTTTCGCAACCAGAGGAAGGTGGTAGGTCACTCTCCCTCGGAATATTTCCTTCTGAAAGGAGAAGGTGGTAGGGCACTCATCCCTCGAAACTATTCCTCCTGAAAATGCGACTTCTCTCTGATTGTAAGGTGGTAGGGCACTAACCCACGGAATCATACGACAACCAGAGGAAGGTGGTAGGGTACTCTCCCTCAGAATATTTTCCTCTGAAAGGAGAAGGTGGTAGGGCACTCTCCCTCGGAATTTTCCTCCTTATGCGCAATAGAGAGACTAATCCAGGAGTTATCGACCGGATTTGCTGTCGGGTTTGGCACAATAACCGACATGTGATATCACAGCCAATAGGGCAGACATTCATCATGTGCATCTTCTATATGCTTGCTTGCTTTGTTTATTTGAGTTTGCCTAATTGTATAACATGCTTACTTGCTTTTTGGATTACTGGTTGTATATGAATATTACCTGTGTTTTACTTGCTTGCACTAATTATGATTGTCTGGTGCTGAGGAGGTTAGGTAGGCGATGGCGATGGGATTGCATAGAGAGTAGGTTGGCGAGGGCTGTGGGATACAGCGGTGTGACTAGTTTAGTTAGAATTCTCCTAAGTTTAGATAACCCTAGTTTATAGTTTAAGTTCTTTTATTTATTTTGTTCTAAGCTTGAATATCAGTATGTGATGTGAAGTTCTAGGATTGCCTTCGGCGTCCCGAAGCCTTACATCTTACATCATTGGGCACTGTTACCATACTGAGAACCTCCGGTTCTCATTCCATACTTTGTTGTTATTTTTCAGATGCAGGTCGTAATCTACTTCGGTGAGATTGCGGATATGATGACAGAGCGGAGTATGGTTCCTCCTTGGTTTAATTTATTTTACTTTGTTATAGTTACTCTCACATCTTTTTGTACCTTATCTTTATGGCCTTAGAGGCTATGTTGAGAGATAGGTTGTATAAGCTATTTTAATTCTAAAACCCTGTATTTTTATATTTGGCTTAAACTCCGCAAGCTGCGGCTAGTTCCCTATGCTTATATTACTATATTTATATATTTGTTCTATTCTCTTGTACTTATATCTTGTATCTCGTGCATTACCTTCGTGTGAACATTTTGCGCTTCTGAAATTCTATTTTTGAGCCTACTCCTTCATCAGGCTTCTAGATTATATTATTTTCCCCCTATCTCTCTCTCTCTCTCTCTCTCTCTCTCTATATATATATATATATATATATATAAGCCTTAGGACTGTCGTAACCTCTGATTAACCTCTGCTTTACGGCTAGAGGTAAGGCTTAGGGTAATCGGGGTGTTACACTATGTCTCAGTTCAACCCACTCAAGAAACGTGCCATAGTAGCTTCAGACTCTTCCTCAATATTTGCCTTTATTATCAGCATCTCCATCTCCTTATGATACTCTTCTACTGACTTATTCCTTGGTATAACTTTTGGAGACGTTGATGTAGCTCCTTATAGTAGTAAGAAAGTACGAACTGCTATCGCATAACCTTCTTCATCTTCTCCCAAGATTGAATTGGTGTTTTCCCAATCTTTCTTTTATTTTTCTCTAACTCATCCCACCAGAAAAGGGCATAATTGAAAAATCATACAGCCGCTAGTCTCACCTTTTTTACCTCAGAGTAATTGTGACACTTAAAGATTAGCTCCACCTTTCGTTCCCATTCTAAGTAAGCCTTAGGATCACTTCTACTTTTAAATTCTGGGATGCGTATTTTTATAGCATTGATGTTACTATTAACATTTTTCCATTATCTATGACACCTGGATTTGGACGAAACCTGCTCCTCGGATTCCTTGGATTAATTATGAACAGATTCTCAAGACCGCGCTCCTTGAGTAAAGGATAAAGAATTAATTCTTGAATCCATGTCATTAAGATTCTGTTGAACCCTTTCGAGTAGCCAGTAATTGCATTGAGTCAAAAAGTCAGTTTCAGATCTTGAATCTCTTCTTTGTCATCCATCACAAATTGGGTTAGTTTTGGTTCCATTGAAGAATCTGTGAAAGAAAAGACCTCACAGCACTCTTCTCACGTGTATCACTCGGATTAGGACACTCGTGTTTAAACTCAATTTGTGGCTTTTACCCTCTTTTAATCTCACTACTCTTACCTTTTTTCACTCTTAGATTTCTTTAGCAAGTTACACTTCAGAAAATAAGGAATTAAGACACTAAATTAAGATAATCTGAATGATAGAGATTTTTAATTGACAAAAAGACAATCAAAGTATGTGACAAAGGAAAGAAAACAATGATTAGAAAAATTTGAATCCTACTTGAAACCCAAAGTAATTTTGAAAAGCTAAAACAAAGCTAAAAAAATTATGATTGTTGTTTTTTTTTTGTAGAAGCTTGAAAAAGAAGATTCAAAATTGTATAATTAGTTTTTTTTGCGACTTTTTTTTTGTGGGTAGACACTGACTTTAAGATATAGTAATTGCAGGAACAAAAATTTAAAGAAAAATTTTCGAGTCTTTCTTTTTTGGACTCTAAAGTAAATTTGCAGAAATTGAAGAGAAAAATAAAGAGATTAAACAAGAACCCTAAAACGTGAAGGTAAATAAGAATTTACCTATGACTTGTAACTGATACCAGATGATAAGAAAGTAATAGCGGAAACAAAAAGAAAAGGAATTAAATAACGAAAACAGAATTGAAAGACACAAACTTTGATGTAAAAAAATAAACTTGACAGAAAAGAAAGAATTTTTCCTACTATACCTCTAAGAAACCTGCTTTTAGCAAAACCTAAGTGACTAGAAAGAATTTCCTATTAGACCTTCAAAGAACTTTTTCTTGACAACCTAGATCAGAGGGTGAAGACTAAAAGAAACCAGCATGAAGAATTACCTTAAATTGGATTCTTCAATCTTCTTCATGCAACAAGCGAAGCAAATCATTCACCTCACTTGATTACACAATAAAACGTGCATAAAACAACTGAAACTTTTATTTATCAACGTTGTGTAAATTATCTAACAAAAGGTGTTTAAATAGACTCCTAACAAACTAGCTAAAAGATAAGATAAGATAACTTAAATTTAAATCTCCTAAAGATAAGATAACTAATTTAAATTAAATTTGATTTTATTGGACTAGATCAGATTTGATTTAAATTTAAAACTTTTAAAAATACTATTAAGTAAATTAGAACTAAATCAAATCTTCTAACAAACCATAACAACAAAACAAACTAAAACATAGGCCTAATAATTTAAAAAATTAAATAATAATTTATGCATTCCACTGAATTTGAAAAGCATTATTGGGCTTTTTATTGTCTTGACTTAGCCTAATAGAAGAAACATTATTGGACTTCTTACTATCCTGATTTAGCCTAATGGGCCTTGTCCTTTCTCCCTTAGATAGAACTTGATGTAACTCCTCATGTACGAGTTCTCCCAAGTTCCCAAAGCTCTCTTTGAGCTTCTTTGCATGTGCTCTAGATGGTGTTAAAATAAATTAATTTTAATAACGCAAATCATCCATATTGAATCACCAAAAATATATCATAATGCAGAAGTGTACCTTTACTCATAAAAATCAGGAATTAGAGATTAGAGATTGATGGAAGGATTGTCTCAATCTTGTGGTTCTTTCGATCTTCCTCAACCAAAGCCTTCTGTATTCCTAGGCGGCTGAATTGCAACTCTTTTAATGGAAAAAGAGCAACAAAGGCGGCTTTGGTATATTAGGACCGAAACCCTGAAGGCACTATTTATATTTTGAGCATGGCACCCATTAAACCCTAAAGCCCAAATAAAATAGTATTTAAAGTCTAAAAGATAATATATCTAAAATCCAAAAGATAATTATCTAAAGAACAAAAGATAATATCTGGTTTTATTCTCATTTAATTCCAAATCAAAAGTAATTCTGACTTACTCAATTTAGCATTTATAGCAATAAATGAGATCATTATTATATAAATCATTTAATTTGAAATAGCATAATTTGTGATTATAATTAATATACGTATTGCCTACAAAAAAATTAAGAAATTAAAATAATTTCCTAACAATCTCCCACATGGGCTATACATATATTCTTTCTTGACATAATCACATCTTATAAACTTTATGCGTGCATCTGAATGCTATTTCTCTCATTACTTTAACAATCTGGTCCGTCTCATATATTAGATATGGAATCATCGTAGCTTTTATCACATTAACGTCGTGACTAAATCACGACAATCACCATCCTAACATACTTAACGACATAGATCAAATTTGGATGAGTAATATAGAAATTACATGCCAAGTGATCTCATGCATGTCTATTTTCAATTGGTCCAACATTAAAACTTCATTGAGATCAAACACAAAACAAATGAACATTTCACATAACATGAAATAAACCATCAACTTAATTCTGCAGAAAAATAATTCAATATCTGTCATAGGATATATAGCATAAAATAAACTCCCACTAAACCAAGGCATAAAAAATATTGACACCCATCCGAGCAGTGTGCTCATGAAAGACTTTAGGGATTAATCCCTTGGTTAATGGGTCTGCTAGCATATACTTTATTCCTATATGTTCTATGGAAATCTATTTTTCTTAACCTTTCTCCTTGACAACTAAGAGATTGATGTCTGTATGCTTCGATTTTGTCAAGCTCTTATTGTTGTTGGGGTTACTACTGACTTATTGTCACAAAATATCTTTAATGACCTTTCAATGTCATCTACTATACGAAGCTCAGTGACAAAGTTTCACAATCATATGCCATGAAATCGGAATCAGAGTACCTAATAATCTCCAAATTTTCTGATCTCCGATAAGTAAGCATGTAATCATTTGTTCTCTTTAAATAACGCATTACGCGTTTAACAGCTATCCAATGATCCATGCTTGGATTGCTCAAGTATCTACCCAATACTCCTACTATAAATGATATATCGGGACGTGTGCAGACTTGAGCATACATTAAGCTCCCTAGTGCTGATGCATAAAGTTTATCATGCATTGTTGTCCTCTCAAGATCATTTTTAGGGAATTGTTTGAGACTAAACTTGTCTCCTTTAGTTACGGGTATGTCCATTGGTCTATATCTTTCCATGCCATATCTACTTAAAATCTTTTTGATATAGTTCTTTTGTGATAATCCAAGAATACCTTGAGACCGATCTCTTAGTATCTCGATTCCCAATACAAAAGAGGCATTACCAAGATCTTTCATTTCGAATTTGTTCGACAGAAATTTCTTAGTTTCATGCAACAAGCCTATATCGTTACTGGCAAGTAGAACGTCGTCAACATATAAGACCAAAAAGATGTATTTACTCCCACTGAACTTGTGGTATACACACTCATCTATGATATTTACCTCAAAATCATGAGGTAATGACTTGATGAACTTGTGATACCATTGACGGGAAGCTTGTTTGAGACCACAGATGGATTTTCTCCTTTCTTTATTGGATCTCCTTAAGGACACTTCTTGAGGTTGTTAAGCTTGCTGTATGGATTGGGATTGAGGAGGATTCTCATTATTCTTCTGTGTTGTAGCAGTATCTTGAGCAACAACAATATTCTCATTATTCTCTTGTACTGTAACTGGATCTACAGTAAGATTCTCATTGTGCTTTTGTACTATAACTGTGTCTTGAACAATAATAGGTATAAAGACCTAATAATTGTCAGTTATAGAATCCTCATCAAAAGCAACATTCCTAATATTTTCTTCCCCCCATGCTCAACACCCTCAAGAAATCTCGCATTTCCCGTTTCAAAAAATAGACTTTGATGCAGGATAGTAAAACTTGTACTCCCATGAACGCTCGGCGTAATGAAAGTAGCAACTAATTGTCATTGAGTCCAATTTTCTTGCATGCGGCCTATAAGGTTGTGCCTCAACTGGACATCCCTAAATATGCAGATATTTTATACTGGGCATTTTCCCAGTCCAAATTTCATATGGGATTTTGTTAATTGCTTTGCTTGGCACCCTATTAAGGATATACATTGCGGTCTTTAAGGCTTCTCCCCAAAGTGATTCAGGCAAAGAAAAATGACTAATCATACTTCTCACCATGTCCTTAAGAGTTCGGTTCCTTCGCTCTGCAACACCATTCATGCTAGGTTTGCCTGGCATGGTGTATTGCGGAACAATACTGCACTCCTCTAGGAAAAGATCAAAAGGCCCGGGACGTTGCTCACCTGAACTGTCATATCTTTCGTAGTATTCATCACCACGATCAGATTTGACAGCTTTATTTTTCTTTCCAAGTTGAAGTTTCAACTTCAGCTTTGAAAGACTTGAAAACATCCAAGGCTTGAGACTTTTCATGAATTAAATATAGATACCCGTAATGAGAGTAATCATCTATGAATGTAATAAAGTACCGTTGTCCATTCCAAGAGACAGTAGGGAATGGGCCACATATATCGATATGTATCAGTTCTAAGACATCTTTAGCTCTCTCGGCACCTAATTTTCTTTTGTTTGTCCTTTTTCCCCTTTATGAACTCAATGCAGACTTCAAAGTCTACCAAATTTAGGAGTCCAAGAATTCCATCCGACACGAGCCTCTGAATTCTCTGTTTAGAGATGTGACCTAGGTGTTTGTGCCATAATGATGCAGAATTCTCATTTAGTTTTCTTTTGTACCTGTTTGTAGTATTTCATTATTATAGGAATTCAAATCAAGCCTATATAGATTATCCACCAAATGACCAGAGCAAATATTATTCGAATTATAAAAGAGACTAACTTTATTGTTTCCGAATGAACAAAACTAACCTGATTTGTCCAAATGAGAAATAGAAACCAAATTCCGTATAAATGACGGTACATAAATGTCTCTAATAAATCCAAGTAAAATTCACTCGTGGAACATAATCTAAAGGTTCCTATAGCTTTGACTGAAACTATATTGCTGTCTGCCACATAGATGTATCTTTTAGCATCACTTGGCGGTTGGCTCCACAGGCAATCCTGCATAGTAACACTTACATGAGTAGTAGCAGCAGAAGCTACCCACCAAGTATCAACAGGTGCATAACTTAAACTAGCCTTAGAACAAACGAAAGTAAGAAATATGCCCTTCTTTACATGCCAAGTGGCATATTTCGTACAATCCTTCTTCACGTGTCCCACCTTCTTATAGAAGAAACAGGTTGAAATTTGATCTTGTTTTTTACCCTTTTTCTATTGAGAAGGCACATCCGCAGTAGTATCACGCTTTCTTTTATACTGAGAAGATGAAGGCATGTGAGCACTTTTAGTCTTATCTTGTTGTAGTCTTTCTTCTTCTTGCACACAGTGAGATATAAGAGCTCATTTAAGGACCAAGTGTCCTTCACAGTGTTATAACTCACTTTAAATTACCCAAAGTGCGCAGGAAGGGAGATCAAAATGAAATGCACGAGTAAGTCTTCAGACAACTCTAACTTTAGTGCTTTCAATTTTGAAGCAAGATGAGACATTTCCATAATGTACTCCCTTATGTTCCCTTTACCTTTATACCTCATGGAGACAAGCTTGCTCAAAAGGCTACTTGCCTCCGTCTTTTCATTCTTAAAAAAAAAATTTTCAACATCTTTCAGGAACTGTTTGGCATCTTTATCCTCAATAATTGAACCCCGAAACGCCTCAGGTATTGAGCGTTTCATGATCATAATGCTCATTCGATTGGATCTCTCTCACTTCTCTATTTTAACCTCATTGAGATTTTCCGGAGTAGAAGTGGATTTTTTCTCTCGAAGAGCTATATCCAGATCCATACAATCGAGGACAATCTCCATAATATCCTTCAAAATTTTAAAATTTGAACCATTCAGCATAAGAATACTGCTAATTGTGCAGAAATATTGGTAGCTGAAGCCATAATTTCTGGATTAGAACAAAAAGAACATGCAGTAAACATTAGTTAAATAATGAAAAAAAATCCATATTGAGATATCTAAAACAATATTAATTTTCAATCTTTGGATAGAAAATTAACTGTAAGTGATACTCTCATTGCAGTAATCAAATATTGTCAAAATTTCTGTCACATATTAAGCCTTTCTTTGGACCGACTTAATGCGCACATAGAAACTTAAACTTCACAACCTATTTATTACTGCATATATTTTCTATTAATTAGCCAAACAATAACCTTCATTTGGGCCAATCATTGACCGCATAATTAATAGAAAATAAACAAAAGTGTGCAATGCTTATTGTTTGGCCAAACAATAAACTTTCTTTGGGCCGATTATTGTCCGCATAAATAATAAGCATTACTTTATTCTTAATTAGTTACCCAAACATGTATTTACCATCAATATGTGTATATAATTCGGCCAAATATATACATTCCTTTGGGCTGATCAATATTCGCATGAATTATATATCACCATATTCCTTATGTTTTAAATAAATCAATTTTCACAAAAGAGGCTACTTTGGCAGCATAATGTTCAATCAATTTATTCCAAAACTAAATCTTTATAAAATATATGGGTATAATAATCCAAATTGTTACTAGTTTCTTTATGTAACAATTAAATCATAACATAATTTTCTATTACTCAAATATTATTAATGTGTACATATAACTTGGCCAAATATAAATCTTCCTTTGGGTAGATTAATATTCGCATAATGACACATATATAATAATCCTTATATCCCAAAAGGATAATTCAATTAACTTAGCTTATACCAAATTAATGGTACACACAATTAAATCTAAGACAATTATAATTTAATAATATTTTATAAAATTTTACAATATTTATTATACCAAAAAAATAACTCTACCAAATCAGTTATATATATATATATATATATATATATATATATATATATATAGAGAGAGAGAGAGAGAGAGAGAGAGAGAGAGAGAGAGAGAGAGAGAGAGAGAGGGGGGGTATACCTTAATGTATAACTAAATAATGATAATATATATAAATATTCATACATAATAATACACATGTATATGCATATAAGGAACTGCAATCCATGCCGTTGACGCACACACAAAATAAAATATATGTGTGACACCAATGAACAGAATTACAGCCGACTGTTCTTAATTCATAATTTTGTTGCACAGTAATATTCAATGTAGGTAGCACATACATATACATGTATCAATCCAAAAAAATAATAAAATTGAATATTTTCAATGATTAAATTATGGATGGCTCTGATACCACTTGTTGAAATAAATTAATTTCAATAATCCAGATCATCCATATTGAATCACCAAAAATATATCATAATGCGGAAGCGTACCTTTACTCATAAAAATCAGGAATTAGAGACTAGAGATTGATGGAAGGATTGTCTCAATCTTGTGGTTCTTTCGATCTTCCTCAACCAAAGCCTTCTGTATTCCTAGGCGGCTAAATTGTAACTCTTTTGATAGGAAAAGAGCAACAAAGGCGGCTTTGGTATATTGGGGACCGAAACCCTGAATGCACTATTTATATTTTGAGCATGGCACCCATTAAACCCTAAAGCCCAAATAAAATAGTATTTAAAGTCCAAAAGATAATATATCTAAAATTCAAAAGATAATTATCTAAAGAACAAAAGATAAAATCTGGTTTTATTCTCATTTAATTTCAATTCAAAAGTATCAATTTGACATTTATATCAATAAATGAGATCATTATTATATAAGTCATTTAATTTGAAATAGCATAATTTGTGATTATAATTAATATATGTATTGCCCACAAACAAATTAGAAAATTAAAATAATTTTCTAACAGATGGAGCCTTCCGAAAAAATTTTCATCCTGCTCATTTGTTTTAGAATACCTCAATTGTTCTCCCGAATATGTATCAATTTTCTTACAGAGTTTAGGAATATACACTGGTGAATCAAATTCATGGACACAATCCTAATGACAAACTAATTGATTGAAGGCAAGAACAAGGCACAATAAAGTATGAAAAATGATGTTGAACATTCTAAATATATTTCATCACGATTTTATTTATTTGTTATTTCAATTTTTTAATGGATAGTATATTATTGATCCACCTTTTAATCAGAAAATAATATTTAAGAACAACATGGAGGACTAAGGTTCTGATGAGAATTTGGGGGAGGTGGTGGTGGAAGGGCTTCTCTCAGAATCTTCTTACTTATGTTCATTTAGATATGCTTTAAAATTTTTCTTTTTATCATTCTCTACTTTTACGCTTGTGTATTTATTTTGTTTCAACAAATTTTAGCAATACTTTTTTATAGTATTATTGAGATATATCAAAATTTTAAAAAAATAATTAGATCACTATTTATAAAAGAATTATTTTACACGCTTTACATATATAAGTCGTAGGCTGTGTTAAGTTCCATTCAATTCAACATACAAAAAAAATATATTAATATAAATAATATAACCTGATGAGAACAATCATAATAAATTAATATACATTAAAGCAAAAAATTATTCCAAGAAATAAAAAGATAAGTAGAATCAAATGAATGAGGCTCAAATGTTGTAGAAAATATGTGAACGAGGACAAGTAGAATTTTATTAGAAATTGTCTATGATCATTTTTCAAAACCAAACAAATCCCTTGTGCTTTCTAAAGTTATATGCTTGATAGGCTATTTATAATGGCATAACACTAGGCACTAGTCCACTATATATTGTTTCGTTATTTAACATTTTTTCCCTCTTACTGCTACATCATCATCATCGTTAATGTTTGATTGTGAAGATCGAAAAGAAAAACTCAATACTCCCTTCATTTTAAAATAAAGGTTGAATTACTTTGTTAGAGTTCTGATATTGGTTATGAGATTAATAATGAAAAATGAGACTAATATGAAAATTATAATGAGAATTTCGATTCAGATGAGATATATGTAAAAGATTATAATTGATGATAATGATTATGTTATTGATGACAAGATTGGTAATAATGATGAGTTTGATTATGATGATTTTGATTGATGATGACTATTAATTGGTAAGGACGGAGGTTTTGTCCCGTTTGTGTGATTTTGACTGAGATATGACTAATGATTTGGCAATGACGTGGTGTAATATCCTACCACACAGAGCTTTACACTTAAGTCGTAAATCAATAGTGGCGAGATGTTACCACACATAGAAAAGAGATATATATATAATTATAGAAGGATAATATTAAAATTAGATGCATGTGAAGAAAACTTAAACAATCGTCAGCCAATAAACACATACGAACATTGATAAAGTGATTAAGCCTCGTATACATAAGTGGAATCATCGGAAATTCAAAATAAAAATACATAACAAAGTATATTCATAATAGTCACTAGTCTCAACCTGTGAAGAAAAGGTCGGCTAGAATTATACAACACTAGAGATAATACAAAATATAAACCTATCTCTCCAATAAAAAGCCTCTAAGAGGAATTAAAGTTAGAATAACCAAAGCAAAAGTGGAGAAAATCTCTAGACATAAAAATAAAATTCCAAAAGTAATCCTCTTTGCTTCATCACCTGAAATCCGCACTCTTATCGAGGTGTGTTGCGTCCCGTATATGAAAAGAAACAAGATAACAACAACGGGTGAGAACTCAAAAGTTCCCAGTAGGGTAACAGTTCCAAATAATGACTATATAAGAAAACATGAACTCTCTAGGCAATCTTGATATCCAAACTTTATAGGAATTCAAGCTTGGGGTCTTAACTAATCCGTACATGGTTAATTTGCTATGGTATGAGTAAATTTAAATTACCACTAGTCTCATCCATTCCCAACAGTCATCATCTCAAGTTTCATTTGTTTCATTGGGATCAATCACAAACAATAATTAATACAAAGCAATCACAAATAGAAAATAATTATGACAAGTTACACAATTAGCAGTTAAATAGATTATCAATTAGGCAAACTAAGTAATTATGCACGCTCAAACAATTAAAAAAAATGCACATGATGCATGCTTATCTTACTGGCCGTAAGCTCACGTATCAGTTATACTGCCAAACCCAAAAAATTCGGTAGATAACCCGAACATCATCTCTCTATTGTGCATCTCCAAGAAGAATATAATCAAGAGAGTGTATCCTACTACCATCTCCTAGAGGTATCGCCAGGAGAATAAATCGAGAGAGTGTCCTACCACCTTTTCCTGTGAGGCCGTTCCATATAAAATGAAGGAGAGTGCCTTTCCACCTTACAATCAAAGAGAATGTGGGAGAATAAAATTGGGAGAGAGTGCCCTACCACCTTTCTCACATCCACAATACAACTCCGAACAAGCGGGATAAAACCACCATCCTTGCCAGGTGCCAGTGCCTTATCAACAACGCAAGTGGGACAAAACCTACGTACTTGCCAATTCAATTATCATATCATATTTATAATCATATTCAATCATAATCATAATCTTAACCAATTTCATAAGTTATAATTCATCATAACCCCATCTGTTATTAAAACAATTAACATCATCAATCCGTGAGCAGGACAAAGCCACCATCCTCACCGTGGGTGTGACGAATCACCATCCCCACAACATTTATATCTTATTTTAACAAGTATTTATCAGGGAATGATTTAGTAAAAATTATTATACCCACCCCAACATATTCAAAGTCTTTAAAATAGTTATTAAACTCCACATGGAGGTTATAGAGGGTTACAAGCTCGCCGAAAAAGCTTGACAGCTCAAACTCAGCATTTCTAGAAAATCTACACATTGGTGCGTACGCATGCTTCGTGCAAAAGCGTCATGATGCGTACGCGGGATAGGTGCTAACGCACAGAACCTGCCACTGGTGCATTTTCTCCAGAATTACACTTTCAACCTCCAAACTTTAAAAGATCATAACTTTTAGTACAAAATTTGTTTTGCTTCCATTCTTCAAAGACAATAAAATAGACATCCCCAATTTTATTTTAAAATTAGTTTCATAAATTTTCAGGTTCTGAAAACAAAGTTATGGCTCTCCAAAGTTGGCTAAAAATCTATCATAGTGCAGATTTTTTTGTACCATTTGGACAAATCCCCAATTTTACACCAATGTGCATCTATTTTATACCAATTTAGCCAAATTCAAGCCTAATGCTATTTCTCATTAATTTCACCATTATTTTCACCCAACTCCTCCCTACATAACTCATCTCATTCTTAAACTTATCCTAAAAAATTTTTTCAAACAATCAACAAATAACCACCCTAAATTCAATTTTGCATATTCTTTATAAGAATTCCAATTTCAACAATTAGACCACAAAACATCAATACTTACTAAGCAATAGAAACTCAATCAATCAAGGCCTCCGACCATTTTCATCCAACATTCAATATCATCTGAAAATCATATATTTACACTAAACCATCATCAATAACATTAATTCAACAATATCTTAATGTCAACTAACCTAGGGTTTCGCACAACATTACATAATGATTATCCGAAACCAAAACCCGTACCTTAGTTGATGGTGGTCCCAACCTCTTGAGTCTTTTGCTTCGGTCAATCCAAGCTTTAATCAATTCCTCATTAATCCAAGCTTCAATCAACTCTATTCAATCTAATTTCATTAAAATTACACAAGGTTCATACTAGGGTTTTACACAAATTAGGAGAAAGTAAGGGGAAAGAGTTTTCTTATCTTATTTCACCTGAACATGGGTTAAAATTCTGCTAGAATTTGAGTTTGAGCTTCCCTTAAAGCATCAAAATCACAAACTCATTACCTCAATACCCAAAATGCAAAATTAGTGAGAAATAGAGAAATAGAAGGAAGTTCTCACGATTACTCACAGCAAAAGTTACATAGAAATGTAGAGGGAATGAGAGCGATGCATAGCCGCAAATAGGTCGTCAATCGAAGCTTCGATTTATGAGAAAAGTTGATTTGAAGATCAACATGAATAGTGTTTTACGGTTTTTCTTCTCTTCCTCTCCTCACTCGCGAGCTCTCTTTCTCTCCACCCCCTCTCTCTCTCTCATTTTGTTAAATGTGTGTGAAATGAGGGATAGAGTCACATTTTTTACTCTTTAAATGAGGGGTATTTTTGTCCTTTTGTTCATTGTCCCTACTTAGGACCAAAATTTTAAAGATATGTGTTCCGATTTGTATTCTAAATATTTTTCTGATCATTTTTTACATTCTTATTTCTCTCATACGCAGTACTGGACAGGTCTAAGCATATACAGTTAATTATAATGCTGGTACGCGTTTTTCCTAAATAATTATATTTTTGAGCTCCAAATAATTTTCTGAACTCAAATTTTATCTGTAAATTTCTAAATTATGAAATTTAAATTTTTAACCCAAACCGAACATTCTCAAACCCTCTGAACTCAATTTTAAGTATATAATTGATTAGTTAAAATTTTCGGGTCTTACACGTGGGTTTTGTCCCACTTGCGTCACTGATGAGACACCTGCACCTGACAATGATGGTGGTTTTGTCTCACTTGCTCAGTATTGTGCTGGAGATGTATGAATGGTGGTTTTATCTCATTCACATTCTTTCTTATCGTAAGGGTGGTCGGGCTTAGCTAGCTCCCAAGAGAAGGTGTTAAGGCACTTTCCCTTGAAGGTGTTAAGCTTCATTTTATTTAATTAAAAGCTCCTACTTATTATACTTATATAGAGTTAAGTCGCTGTGATATCCTCGTTTATCAGAATGGTGCAACTGGAAGCATGACATTCTAGTAGTAAGGGTGTTATAGGTACAACCAAAGACGATCAAGAGATGAACATATATTCGTCATTTTTGAAGAAAATTGTATTATGAGACTTGGAATCACTGCTAATAATTTTTTTCATAAAAATTTGAAATGACTTGCTAGATGCCAAAAGAGAAAAATCTGCAATACCAAAGTTTAAGTTCGATGGTTGATTATGAATAAAGAAAGTGTTAGCACCCCATATAATTGATTCTTTTTATTCATTCCAGTGCAGTGTAATACCCTACCACACTATTGTCGTAAATCAAAGGTGGTGAGACATTACGACATTTAGAAGAGATATACATATATAATTATAGAAGAATAACATTATAGCTAGGAGTCTGTGAAGAAAATAAATATAAAAAAATGTTAAACACACATAGACGTGTTAAAGCGATAACATCAAATACAAAAACGGATAATATTATAAGTTCAAGTGAGGATAGATAATAGTCATGATATACATAACAACCACTAGTCTCGACCCATGAAGAAAGGCTTGCTAGAATATTACCATACTTGAGAATATACAAAAATAGACAACATATCTCTCCAACAAAGCCTCTAAGAGGAATTTAAGTTATACAACAATACATTTTCAAAAGGGAAGAGAACTCTAAAGCCAAAATAAATCTAAAAAGGATCTTCTTCGCTTCATCATATGGAATCCTGCACCCTTAATGAAGTGCGTTGCGTCCTATATCTAAAAAATAGAATAACAATAACGAGTGAGAACCCGAAGGTTTCCAGTAGGGTAACAGTTTCAAATAAAAACTACATAAGAAAATATGAAATCACTAGGAAATTCTAATCTCCAAATTCAAAGGAATCCAAGCCTAGGGTCTTAACAAATTCATATAGGGTTAATTTGCTAAGTTAAACATACTCTGAACTACCACCAATCCCATCTATTACCAGCAGTCATCATCTTTAATCCCAGTCCCAAGTCTCAGTAGTGAAATCAAACACAAATAAT
The DNA here is from genome assembly GCF_059453495.1 of Arachis ipaensis. Lineage (NCBI taxonomy): Eukaryota > Viridiplantae > Streptophyta > Magnoliopsida > Fabales > Fabaceae > Arachis > Arachis ipaensis. The sequence continues at coordinate 29,188,932 of NC_142441.1, read as the reverse complement.
AATCAATACAAAGCAAACCATAGTTAGAAAGAACATGTAACAAATAGCACAGTTAATAATTAACTGAATATCAAACAAGCAAACCAAAACAATTATGCACACCCAAGAAATTTCAAACAAATGCAGTATGATGCATGCCTATCCTATTGGCCGTGAGCTCTGGTGCACGAAATTACAATCACACTTTTGCAACTCCGTACAACTAACCAGCAAGTGCACTGGGTCGTCCAAGTAATACCTTACGTGAGTAAGGGTCGATCCCACGGAGATTGTCGGCTTGAAGCAAGCTATGGTTATCTTGTAACTCTTAGTCAGGATATCAATAATTCTCAGATTTAATTGTAAAAAGTAAAAGAACATGAATAAATACTTGTTATGCAGTAATGAAGAACAGGTTGAGGTTTTGGAGATGCTCTGTCCCCTGAATCTCTACTTTCCTACTATCTTCTTCTTCACACACGCAAGGCTCCTTCCATGGTAAGCTTTATGTTGGGCATTACCGTTGTCAATGGCTACTTCTCGTCCTCTCAGTGAAAACGTTCTACGCATGCTGTCACCGCACGGCTAATCATCTGTCGGTTCTCGATCATGTTGGAATAGGATCCATTGATCCTTTTGCGTCTGTCACATGCCCAACACTCGCGAGTTTGAAGCTCGTCACAGTCATCCCTTCCCAGATCCTACTCAGAATACCACAGACAAGGTTTAGACATTCCGGATCTCAGGAATGGCCGCCAATAATTCTAGCCTATACCACGAAGGTTCTAATCTTAGATTAGAAACCCAAGAGATACACATTCAAGCTTGATTGTATGTAGAACGGAAGTGGTTATCAGGCACGCGTTCATAGGTGAGAATGATGATGATTGTCACGGATCATCACATTCATCAGGTTGAAGTGCGAATGAATATCTTAGAATAGAAGCAAGCGTGATAGAATGGAAAACAGTAGTAATTGCATTAATTCATCGAAACACAGCAGAGCTCCTCACCCCCAACAATGGGGTTTAGAGACTCATGCCATAGAAGATACAATATGAAACGTGTAGAATGTCATGAGGTACAAGATGAATTACTAAAAGTAGTTTTTATAGTAAACTAGTGACCTAGGGTTACAGAAAATGAGTAAGTTAGGGTGTTTAGTGTAAAAATCCACTTCCGAGACCCACTTGGTGTGTGATTGGGCTGAGCATTGAAGCTTTCATGTGTAGAGACTTTTCTTGGAGTTAAATGCCAGTTTGGGCGTTTAACTCCAGCTTTAATGCCAGTTCTGGCGTTAAACGCTAGAATTTTTAAGCTGACTTGGAATGCCGGTTTGGACCATCAAATCTTGGGCAAAGTATGGACTATTATATATTTCTGGAAAGCCCAGGATGTCTACTTTTCAACACAATTGAGATCGCGCCAATTGGGCTTCTGTAGCTCCATAAAATCCACTTCGAGTGAAGGGAGGTCAGAATCCAACAGCATCTGCAGTCCTTTTTCAGCCTCTGAATCAGATTTTTGCTCAGGTCCCTCAATTTAAGCCAGAAAAAATCTGAAATCACAGAAAAACACACAAACTCATAGTAAAATCTAGAAAAGTGAATTTTAAATAAAATAGAGGTACCATATAAAAGAAAGGAGAGTGCTTTCTCACCTTCTCCTGGAGGTATAGGTCGTGCCAAATATAACAACAGAGAGTGCCACCTCACTCAAAGGAGGGTGCCTTCTCACCTTGCAACCAGAGAGAACGTGAACGGGACAAAACTACCATCCCCACATCACACCGCAACTATGAACAAGTGGAATAAAGCCACCATCCTTGCCCGGTGCATGTGCCTCATCAATACGCAAGCAGAACGAAACCAACGTCCTTACCAATTCAGTTATCACATCATAGTTATAATCACATTCAATCATTATTCACAATTTTAACCGATTTAGTAATTTATAGTTTATCAATCTATGAAAGGGACCAAGCCATCATCCTCATCGTGGGCGGGACGAACCACCATTCCCATAACATTTATACCCCGTTTAACAAGTTTTCATCCAAAAATTACTAAATTCAAATCTTTATATTCACCCACAATACATTCAAAGCTTTAAAAATGGTTATCAGACTCCATACGGAGGTTACAGGGAGTTATGAGCTCGCTAGAAAAGCTAAATAGTTCAAAATAGAATTTTTAGCAAAATTAGGGAATGGTGTGTATGCATGGCTTGTGCGTACGCACGGAACCTAGCACGGTTCTCGCAAAACTTTGGCATCGTGCATACAAATGCATCGTGCGTATGCACAAAAGTCCCATGATGCATATGCACGCAAGGTGCATACATGGAGAACTTGGTTCGATCCCAGCATGATGCGTATGCATGCCTTGTGCGTATACAGGGAACCTGACGGTTCTACCACCCATTCTGCAAAATCTGCATAATTCAATTTTAAACCCTAATTTTCAAAAACTCATAACTTTTTCTACTAAAATTGTTTTCCTTCCATTCTTTGATGGTCTTAAAGTAGACATTTTCAGTTTTAATTCAAAATAAATTTCATTGATTTTCAAATTTCTGGGACCAAGTTATGACCCTCCAAAGTTGACCAAAAATCACCAATTTATACAAATTTTCTGCATCATTAAAATTTACCATTTCTCCAATATTCCTCTTTTAAAAACAATGTCAATCAAATGTCATCAATCATTTACATTTCCAACAACCCATCAAACACTAAATTTTTATCCAAATCATCAATTAACTTTCCCTCACCCCAAACTTGTACACATTTTTCCAACAAACACCCATTAACCATCTAAAGTCCATTTTTACATATCATTTTCAAGAATTTCAATCTCACCCAATATGTCACAACATATAATGCCTAACTCAACTCATATACTCAATCCATCTTTACAACACAACAATTTCACCAAATTTACTAAGGGATGTAACTCATCCAATCACGGCCTCTGGCCTAAAATGCATTCAACCAATCATTCAATTTCACAGCTTCAAGCTAAACCTTTATCATCAACAACACCAATCCTACAATATCTTAAAGTCAACTAGCCTAGGATTTCACATAGCATTACATAGTGATTACTTGAAAGCAAAATCCATACCTTAATTGACGGCAGTTCCAACCTCTTGAACCTTCTTTTCTGGCCAAGTCAAGCCTCAATTAACACCAACCAAGCTAAGCATCCAAGCAACTCTACTCAATCTAGTTTCATTCAAATTTTCACATTGTTCAAACTAGATTTTCATAAAAATTAGGGAGAAATAAAGGAAAAGAGTTTCCTCACCTTACTCTACATGATCATGGGCCAAAACTCTGCTAGAAATTGAGCTTGAACTTCCCCTAAAGTATCAAAATCACTAATTTCAACAACCACACTACCTAAAATGAAAAAACAGAGGAAAATAGAGAAATAGAATAAGGTTCTTATGATTACTCACCGCAAAAGTGGTATAAAAACGTAGACGAAGTTAAGAGCAATGCATAGTCGCAAACAGGTTGTCGATCGGAGCTATGGTTTGTGAGAAAATTGGATTAGAAGGTGGAAGGTGAATAGTATTTTTGGGGTTATGGCTCTTCTCTTTTCAATGTCTCAAACCCTCACTCTCTTAATTTGCAAATTGAATGTGATTTTGGGGAGAGAGTCACGTTTTGACTCTTTTAAACGAAGGACATTTTTGTCCTTTCGTACGTTGGCCCTGCCTACGGCTAAATTTTTTTAAAAATAAGTGTTTTGATTTGTATTCTCAATATTTTTCTAGTTATTTCTACATTTTTATAACGCCGATATGCTTTTTTCTATAATTGATTACATTTTTACACACTAAATAATTTTTTGAGCTAACCTTTTATCGATAAATTTTCAAATTATGACATTTTAATTTTTAACCTAGACCGGACGGTTTAAACCCCCTCCCCCCATTTTAACTAAATTTTAATTACATAATTAACTAGTTAATATTTTTTGGATTTAACATCCTACCTACCTTAAAAGAAATTTTGTCCTCAAAATTCAGTTACCTGTAATGACTTGGGGATAGTCCTTCCTCATGTCTGACTCAAGTTCCCACGTATGTTCTTCTACTCTAGCTCGACTCTAAGCTACTTTTACCAACGGGACTTCTTTTCCACGAAGCCTCTTGACATTAACATCAAAAATTTTGACCGGAGCAACTTGAAATATCAATTTTCTTTTAGTTGAACTTATTCCTGTTCTAACACGTGAGTCATATTGGGGATATACTTTCGAAGCTGAACAATGTGAAACACATCGTGCAAATTTGAAAGATGTGGCGGTAAAGCTATCTGGTATGCCACTAGCACAATCCTCTTCAAGATTTAGAATGGACCGATATAATAGAGATTCAGCTTCTTAGTCTTTATAGCTCTTCCAATACCCATAGTCAGAGTAACTCTAAAAAACACATTATCACCCTCTTTAAATTCCAAAGGCTTATGCCTCTTATTTGCATAACTCTTATAATGACTCTGAGCAGTAAGGATTCTAGCTCGGATTTTATTGATCTGTTCTGTTGTCTCTGCTAGTAGTTCGGGACCTAAGATGCTTGATTCTCTAGCCTCATACCAACACAACAAAGATTAGCACTTCTTCCCGTACAGAGCTATTCCGATGCTTGCATGGTAACTATTGTTATGCGCAAATTCCACTAAAGGCATATAACGATCCCAACTGGTTGGTTGATCTAACAGAAACGCCCTCAGCATATCCTCTAAAGTTTGAATCGTCCTCTCTAATTGGCTATCAGTTTGTGGATGGCATGCTGTGCTCAAACACATTGTGTTCCAAACGCCTTCTGAAAGTCTCCCCAAAATCTTGAAGTAAACTGGGAATCTTTGTCTGATACTATGGTCATGGGCACTGCATGTAACCTCATAATCTGCTTGATATATAGTCTCGTCAGTTCCTCTGAGGAATAGTTCATATAAATAGGCAAGAAATGAGTAGACTTCATCAGTCGATCTATAATTACCTATACCGTATCAAATCATGCTCTAGTTCTTGGCAAGCTTGACACAAAATCTATGATAATACCTTCCCACTTCCACTATGGAATCTCAAGGGGTTGCAGCATTTCAAATGACCTTTGATGCTCTATTTTCACTTTCTGGCACCTAAGGCACTTGGATACATGTACTGCTATGTCATTTTTCATTCTTGGCTACCAGAACATCTCTTTCAAGTAATTGTACCTCTTGGTAGTTCCAGGGTAAATTGAGAATCCGCTCTTATGAGCTTTTGTCATATCTCCTACGTTTGGCACACAGATCCTCCCCTTGTATCTCCAGATTCCCTCTTTGTCTTGGGTGACTTATCCTTGTTTTTTTGTCCAATTGCTTGCAGCATCTTTTGTAACTCATGGTCATCTTGCTGAGCCCTCTGAATTTCAACATTGAAGTTGCTAAAGATATGTGACTGGTTTAAGCATACACTCCCAGCCACCGCTTTAACACCCAATCTAAGATCTGCAAACTTACTCAACAGTTCTTCTTTCTTGATCATCATCTAAGCAACACTTAAAGACTTTCTGCTCAAGGCATCTTCCACTACATTTTCTTTTTCCGTGCGATAGTTCAACTCAAAATCACAGTCCTTCAATAATTTCATCCATCTCCTTTGACGCATATTGAGTTCTTTCTGATCAAAGAGACACTTCAGGCTCTTGTGATTAGAAAAGACTTGGAATTTCACTTTGTAAAGGTAATGACTCTACACTTTCAATGCAAACACAATCGCTGCAAGTTCTAGGTCGTGAGTTGGATAATTCACTTCATGCGGTCTTAATTTCCGCGAAGCATATGCTGCAATGTTTCGGTGTTGCATCAGAACATACCCTAAACCCTTCAACGAAGCATCACAGTAAACTTCAAACGGTTCATGAGATTTAGGCAATACAAGCACTGGTATTATAGTTAACCTTTGCTTTAGAGTCAGAAAACTCTCTTCACACTTGGACGTCCATACAAAAGGCATATCTTTACGAGTCAACTTGGTCATCGTTAAGGCAATTTCCAAAAATCCCTTTATAAATCTTTGGTAATAGCCAGCCAAACCCAAGAAACTCCTTACCTCTGCAACAGGCGTTAGTCGCCCCCATTCAGTTACTATCTCAACTTTAGTAGGATCCACTGAGATGCCATCTTGGCTCACCCCGTGCCCTAAGAACTTCACTTCTTCCTTCCAAAATTCATACTTGGAAAGCTTTGCGTAGAGCTTTCTTTCCTTCAGAATCTGCAAAACTATGCATAAGTGTTCTTTATACTCCTCTGCAGTCTTAAAGTATATTAAAATGTCGTCTATAAATACCACGACGAACTTATCCAAGAGAGGTTGAAATACCCTATTCATGTAATCCATGAACACAGCAGGGGAATTTGTCAACCCGAAGGACATCACTATGTATTCATAGTGACCGTATCGAGTCTTGAAAGTAGTCTCTTTCACCTTGATCTAATGATATCCTGACCTCAAGTCAATCTTTGAGGAAACGTCGGATCCTTGTAGTTTATCCATTAAATCATCGATTCTTGGCAAAGGATACTTATTCTTTACCGTCACCATATTTAACCTCCTGTAATCCACACACAGCCGCATACTTCCATCTTTCTTTTTCACTAACAAAAATGGTGCTTCCCATGGGAAAACACTTGTCGGATAAACTTCTTATCCATCAACTCTTTCAACTAAGCCTTGAGTTCTGTCAGCTCTAATGACGACATTCTATACGGTGCGATTGAGATCGGTCCTGCTCCCAGCACTAGTTCTATTGCAAATTCTATCTCTCGAGGAGGGAAAATTCAGGTATATCCTCAGGAAATACCTCGAAAAATTCATTTCTACTACAGTTCACCATTACAAAGTTCAAATAATAACCCCGAGCTACTACTGGCTCTTCTAACCCTTTAGACAGAAATTGAATAGAATGCTCAACACAATCAAACAACACATGATGCATCGACAACCAATCCAAATCCAAAATCAAATCAATTCTAGTCAAAGGCAAGCATATCAAATCATGAACAAACTCTCTATTTTTTTTATCTAAAAAGGAACTTATTGAGCACATAGTTTAGTTATCACAATATTAGAAGCTGGTGTATGCACATGCAAGTCACAAGCTAATTCTGACAATTTGAGCCCTAATTGATCAACTCTGTCATGTGATATGAATGAATGCGATGCTCCAGTATCATACAAAGCAACTAAAGTTTGGTTACCAATTTTACAAATACCTCGGATTAGAGACTCGGATCTAGCGGCATCATTCACCGTCGTGGCAAAGATTTGACCTTGTTGTTGAGATCGACCAGCATCCTGAGTCTCTCTACGTGGACAATTCCTGGAGAGATGCCCTAGCAATCAACATTTGAAGAACATACCTAACTCAGCCCTGCATGGCTTGTCTGGATGGTAGCTTCCGCATCTTTGGCACCATAAGTCATCTGAATGCGTCTTCACCTACTTCCCTTTACCATTTCCCGGTCAGTCATTATTTTTTCTGTAATTGTTCCGACCTTGGGAGTATTGCGGTGCATGGCCACTTCTTTTGAACTCTTGGCCCCTAGGTGCAAAACTCTTGCCTTGATCCTTCTTACAGAATTTCCGGCAATCATTTCTAGCTATTGCAGTCTTCCTCGAGCACTCTTTCACCACTCGGCTCTTATTGACTAACTGGAAAAAGCTCCTAATCTCCATTGGCACTACGGTACTCATGATGTCATTTTGGAGGCCACCCTCATACTTGATACACTTCCAATCCTCGTAGCCCTCTGATGCTCCCTGACAGACTTCGGAGAATCGGCACAACTCCTCAAACTTGTTCATATACTCGACCACCGTCATAAAACCTTGCTTTAACTGCATGAGCTTCAATTCCTTTGCCGCCCTTACTAAATTTAGGAAATATTTCTTGTAAGACTCAATCTTGAAAGCCTCCCAAGTAATAGCTTTATTGCCCTGTTGCAGCAGACGACGTGCTTCTTACCACCAAACTAAGCCTCTCCTGCCAGTTGATAAGTGGCAAACTCCACATATTGATTTTTCGGCATATGTTGAGCTTGTACTGCTCTCTCCATGGCCTGAAATCAGTTATGAACTTCAATGGGATTGGACGTACCCTTGAAGGTTGGCGGATTCACCTTCAAGAATGAAGCCAAAGTCATCAACCTTCCCTCCCCTTGGTCATTTCCACCGCCTTATCCATTATCGCCCTCATTACCAATTCCAGCTTGTTGCCCCATTCTTTCCACTACTTAGTTAGTAGTAGCAGCACTAGCGGTCATGGCAGCAGTCATGTTCACGATGGCAGCCACAAAATCGGTCGGATTATTTACCGGATCGGTTCCCTTAGGTAGCGCTTATTTTGAGGTATTGAGACGGAGACTGGAGGACTCCGTCTCAATATTATGTTTGTTGGCCTAGAGACTGGTACTAAAATTTCAGTCTCTGTCATAAAAATTTCAGTATTTCAGTACTTCCAAAAAGTAGGGACACAGAGACAGAGACGGAGACAGAAATTTAAATAACAATTTATGTCCAAAATACCCTCATTCTAATTATCTAATTCCTAATTTTCCCTTTTGACCAAATCAAATAATCAGGGTTGAGTTCTTCTAATATAATGTCAATCAGACCTTGGAGCTAACCCTGAAGCTGCTGCCGCTGCCCATTGCCGCCTGCAAGACCACTACCTCATCGTCGAAATCGTTGAACCACCGTGAGCAAGGTTAGTCGCCGTCACACCTTCATCTTCATAGGCATATTTTTCAATTCATTCGTGAAGCTTCTATTTCTCTTCTCTTCTCCTCCATATTTGCATTTTGCTTGTCGTCTCTTTGTGTATCTTTCGCATTTGTGTTGCTTTTTATTGCAATTTTATAGCAGTTGTATGGAGTTATATGATTTTTTATTCAAAATTTCTACTGCTCTGCTTGTTGAAATTTTTGGTAAATTTCAGCGCCTTCTGCAGATTATCTTCTATTTCGGTATTTTCTGTTTTTGTTTCTTGCATAATTTAAATTTGTACTCGGAATTGCTTGCGTGGAAATTGTTGTCGTGTTTTTATTATGCACTTTTCTGAGACGAATCCCTAGCTCCCTTCCGGTGAGTTCATCTTCACACCTACCATTCATCTCTGCCCACAGTTTCATTCTTATTTTTTTAATTTTTAATATCTAGCTTGTATGGTACTCGATTTACATCTCACAAATTATTCTGCATTTATTTGCAAGTTGGAAACTTTTCTGTAATAACCAACCAAAATTTTCGAAGCTAACTTTTTTATTTCAGATCTAGAATTGCAATGCACAGGGTATCTAATTAATTCATGGTCTATGCAAACTGCAAATGCATGAATTTTTCTAAGCTGTGTTGCTTCTGATTTTGTTTTTTATTTTTATTTTTCCCATTTTGACCCTTGTTGCTAATAAAGCTGGCTTTTTTGTGGGGGACAACGTTTTGATGCTCAAGGGGAGCACCATAGTAATGAGTAATAAGATTTAGGGTATGATGATTGGGGAATTTGGGGGAGAATTATGCAAATTGAAAGAAGATTAACCAGGAGAAGAGAGTTCAACTATCCTCTAATGCACTTCCTATTATCCTATTTATACTAATTCCTTCAGTAACTAATTCCATTGCTATAAATTGTACTACTTTGGGCTATTTAGAGCCATAGTTGTTACATAGGAATTAGAATTTGAAACGCTGAAAAAGATTAAGCGTGTGATTGTACTTTGATGGCTTACTAATGCACGAAATTGTGATCATCAATGGCGCCAACAACTTGGTACACACAATTGTAATCTCAACTCTTTGTCACAACTCCGCACAACTAACCAGCAAGTGCACTGGGTCGTCCAAGTAATAAACCTTACGTGAGTAAGGGTCGATCCCACGGAGACTGTCGGCTTGAAGCAAGCTATGGTCATCTTGTAAATCTCAGTCAGGCGGATTCAAATGGTTATGGAGAATTGATAATTAAAAGATGAATAAAATATAAAATAGGATAGAGATACTTATGTAATTCATTGGTGAGAATTTCAGATAAGCGTATGAAGATGCTTTGTTCCTTCTGAACCTCTGCTTTCCTATTGCCTTCTTCCAATCATTCATAATCATTTCCATGGCAAGCTTATGTTGGGTTTCACCGTTGTCAATGGCTACCTCCCGTCCTCTCAGTGAAAATGGTTCAAATGCGCTGTCACCACACGGCTAATCAGCTGTTGGTTCTCGATCATGTTGGAATAGGATCCATTGATCCTTTTGCGTCTGTCACTACGCCCCAACACTTGCGAGTTTAAAGCTCGTCATAGTCATCCCTTCCCAGATCCTACTCGGAATACCACAGACAAGGTTTAGACTTTCCGAATCTCAGGAATGCTGCCAATTGATTCTAGCCTATACCACGAAGACTCTGATCTCATGGAATGGAAGGCTCGGTTGTCAGGCAAGGCAACCATGTGTCATAAACCAGAAGACTAAGAGATACGCACTCAAGCTATTGCAAGTAGAACGGAAGTGGTTGTCAGGCACGCGTTCATAGGTGAGAATGATGATGAGTGTCACGGATCATCACATTCGTCAGGTTGAAGAACGAGTGTATATCTTAGAGAAGAAATAGGCTTGAGTTGAATAGAAAAATAATAGTACTTTGCATTAATTCATGAGGAACAGCAGAGCTCCACACCTTAATCTATGGTGTGTAGAAACTCCACCGTTGAAAATACATAAGAACAAAAGGTCTAGGCATTGCCGAATGGCCAGCCTCCCAAAGAGGGTTCAATCATTAAAACATGATTCAAAGATGATCAAAAGATGAATTGAAAGATGAAAATACAATAGCAAAAGGTCCTATTTATAGAAAACTAGTAGCCTAGGGTTACAGAAATAGGTAATTAATGCAGAAATCTTCTTCCGGGCCCACTTGGTGTGTGCTTGGGCTGAGCATTGAAGCTTTTATATGTAGAGACTTTTCTTGGAGTTAAACGCCAGCTTTTGTGCCAGTTTGGGCGTTTAACTCCAGCTTTTATGCCAGTTCTGGCGTTTTGACGCCAGGATTTCTATGCTAACTTAGAACGCCGGTTTGTGCCATCAAATCTCGGGCAAAGTATGGACTATTATATATTGCTGGAAAGCCCAGGATGTCTACTTTCCAACACAATTGAGAGCGTTCCAATTGGGCTTTTGTAGCTCCAGAAAATCTACTTCGAGTGCAGGAAGGTCAGAATCCAATAGCATCTGCAGTCCTTTTTCAGCCTCTGAATCAGATTTTTGCTCAGGTCCCTCAATTTCAGCCAGAAAATACCTGAAATCACAGAAAAATACACAAACTCATAGTAAAGTCCAGAAATGTAATTTTTAATTAAAAACTAATAAAAACATAATAAAAACTAACTAAAATATACTAAAAACATACTAAAAATAATGCCAAAAAGCGTATAAATTATCTACTCATCACAACACCAAACTTAAATTGTTGCTTGTATCCAAGCAACTAAAAATAAAATAGGATAAAAAGAAGAGGATATACAATAAATTCCAAAAACATCTACGAAGATCAGTCTTAATTAGATGAGCGGGGCTAGTTGCTTTTTGCTTCTGAATAGTTTTGGCATCTCACTTTATCCTTTGAAGTTTAGAATGATTGGCATCTATAGGAACTCAGAATTCAGATAGTGTTATTGATTCTCCTAGTTCAATGTGTTGATTCTTGAACACAGTTACTTTATGAGTCTTGGCCGTGACCCTAAGCATTTTATTTTCCAATATTACCACCGGATACATAAATGTCACAGACACATAACTGGGTGAACCTTTTCAGATTGTGACTCAGCTTTGCTAGAGTCCCCAATTAGAGGTGTCCAGAGCTCTTAAGCACACTCTTTTTGCTTTGGACCACGACTTTAACTGCTCAGTCTCAAGCTTTTCACTTGACACCTTCACGCCACAAGAACATGGTTAGGGACAGCTTAGTTTAGCCGCTTAGGCCAGGATTTTATTCCTGTAGGCCCTCCAATCCACTGTTGCTCAAAGCCTTGGATCCTTTTTATTACCCTTGCCTTTTAGTTTAAAGGGCTATTGGCTTTTTCTGCTTGCTTTTTTTTTTTCTTTCTTTTTCTTTTCTTTTATTTTTTTCGCCTTCTCTTTTTTTTTCGCAAGCTTTTCACTGCTTTTTCTTGCTTCAAGAATCAATTTTATGATTTTTCAGATTATCAAATAACATTTTTCCTTTTTCATCATTCTTTCAAGAGCCAAAAATTTTAACATTCATAAACAACAATTTCAAAAATATGCACTGTTCAAGCATTCATTTAGAAAAACAAAAAGTATTGCCAACACATCAAAATAATTAATCTGTTTTAAAATTCAAAATTCATGTACTTCTTTCTCTTTTTGCAATTAAAAACACTTTTTATTTAAGAAAGGTGATAGATTCATAGGACATTCATAGCTTTAAGGCATAGACACTTAGACACTAGTGATCATGTAATAAAGACACAAACATAGATATAACATAAAGCACAATTTTTAAAAAATAGAAAAATAAGAACAAGGAGATTAAAGAACGGGTCCACCTTAGTGATGGCGGCTTGTTCTTCCTCTTGAAGATCTTATGGAGTGCTTGAGCTCCTCAATGTCTCTTCCTTGCCTTTGTTGCTCCTCTCTCATGACTCTTTGGTCTTCTCTAATTTCATGGAGGAGGATAGAATGCTCTAGGTGCTCCACCTTAGTTGTCCCATGTTGGAACTTAATTCTCCTAGGGATGTATTGATTTTCTCCCAATAGTTTTGTGGAGGAAAATGCATCCCTTGAGGCATCTCAGGGATTTCATGATGAGGAATTTCCTCATGCTCTTATCCATGAGTGGGATCTCTTGTTTGCTCCATCCTTTTCTTAGTGATGGACTTGTCCTCATCAATGAGGATATCTCCCTCTATGTCACTTCCAGCTGAATTGTAGAGGTGACAAATGAGATGAGGGAAGGCTAACATTGCCAAAGTAGAGGACTTGTCCGCCACCTTGTAGAGTTCTAGGGATATAACCTCATGAATTTCTACTTCCTCTCCAATCATGATACTATGGATCATGATAGCCCGGTCTATAGTAACTTCAGACCGGTTGCTAGTAGAAATGATTGAGCGTTGGATGAACTCCAACCATCCCCTAGCCACAGGCTTGAGGTCATGCCTTCTTAGTTGAACCGGCTTCCCTCTTGAGTCTCTCTTCCATTGAGCACCCTCTTCACAAATGTCTATGAGGACTTGGTCCAACCTTTGATCAAAGTTGACCCTTCTAGTGTAGGGGTGTGCATCTCCTTGCATCATGGGCAAATTGAATGCCAACTTACATTTTCCGGACTAAAATCTAAGCATTTCCCCTGAACCATTGTAAGCCAATTCTTTGGATTCAGGTTCATACTTTGATCATGGTTCTTAGTGATCCATGCGTTTGCATAGAACTCTTGAACCATTAAGATTCCGACTTGTTGAATGGGGTTGGTGAGAACTTCCCAACCTCTTCTTCGAATCTCATGTCGGATCTCCGGACATTCACTTCTTTTGAGCTTGAAAGAGACCTCGGGGATCACTTTCTTCTTGGCCACAACTTCATAGAAGTGGTCTTGATGCACCCTTGAGATGAATCTCTCCATCTCCCATGACTCGGAGGCGGAAGCTTTTGCCTTCCTGATGCACGAATTGTGACTCTCTTACAATTTCGCACATATGACCAGCAAGTGCACTGGGTCGTCCAAGTAATACCTTACGTGAGTAAGGGTCGAATCCCACAGAGATTGTTGGTTTGAAGCAATCTATGGTTATCTTGTAAATCTTAGTCAGGAAGTCAATTATGTTTATCAGTTGAATTGTGAATAACCAGTAGAGCATAAATTAAAAGTTACTTGTTGTGCAGTAATGGAGAATATGTTGGAGTTTTGGAGATGCTTTGTCTTCTGAATCTCTGCTTTCCTCTGTCTTCTGATGCACGCACGCGCGTCCTCCTATGGCAAGCTGTGGGTTGGTGGATCACCGTTGTCAATGGCTACCTTCCATCCTTCCAGTGAAAACTACGCTCACGCGCTCTGTCACAGCACGGCTAATCACCGGTTGGTTCTCGATCCAGTTGGAATAGGATTTACTATCCTTTTGCGTCTGTCACTAACGCCCAGCCTTCAGGAGTTTGAAGCTCGTCACAGTCATTCAATCCTTGAATCCTACTCGGAATACCACAGACAAGGTTTAGACTTTCCGGATTCTCATGAATGCCGCCATCAGTTCTAGCTTATACCACAGAGATTCTGATTCAGAGATCTCTGAGATACTCATTCAATCGGATATAGAACGGAGGTGGTTGTCAGGCACACGTTCATGGTTTGAGGAAGGTGATGAATGTCACAGATCATCACCTTCATCACAGTTAAGCGCGAATGAACATCTTAGATAGGAACAAGCGTGTTTGAATGGAAAACAGAAATACTTGCATTAATTCATCGAGACACAGCAGAGCTCCTCACCCCCAACAATGGGGTTTAGAGACTCATGCCGTCAGAGAATACAAAGTTTAGATCTGAAATGTCATGAGATACAAAATAAGTCTCTAAAAGTTGTTTAAATACTAAACCAGTAGCCTAGGGTTACAAAATATGAGTGGACTATGATGGATGATGCAGAGATCCACTTCTGGGGCCCACTTGGTGTGCTGGGGCCCACTTGGTGTGTGCTGGGGCTGAGACTTTAAGCAATTCACGTGCAGAGGCCATTTGTGGAGTTGAACGCCAGTTTTTGTGCCAGTTTGGGCGTTCAACTCCAGTTTTTGATCCTTTTCTGGCGCTGGACGCCAGAATTGGGCAAAGGACTGGCGTTGAACGCCAGTTTACGTCATCTATCCTTGTGCAAAGTATGGATTATTATATATTGCTGGAAAGCCCTGGATGTCTACTTTCCAATGCAATTGGAAGCATGCCATTTCGAGTTCTGTAGCTCCAGAAGATCCAATTTGAGTGCAAGGAGGTCAGAATCCAACAGCATCAGCAATCCTTTTTCAGCCTGAATCAGATTTTTGTTCAGCTCCTTCAATTTCAGCCAGAAAAATACCTGAAATTACAGAAAAACACACAACTCATAGTAAAGTCCAGAAATATGAATTTTTCCTAAAAACTACTGGAAATAAACTAAAAACTAACTAGAACATACTCAAAACTATATGAAATTATCCCCAAAAGCGTATAAAATATCCGCTCATCACAACACCAAACTTAAACTGTTGCTTGTCCTCAAGCAACTAGACAAATAAAATAGAAGACTAATAGGTTGAGAAGCAATAATATCTCAGAGTTTTTGATTGAAGCTCAGATTCTAATTAGATGAGCGGGACTAGTAGCTTTTTGCTTCTGAACAGTTTTGGCATCTCACTATATCCATTGAAGCTCAGAGTGATTGGCATCTATAGGAACTCAGAATTCAGATAGTGTTATTGATTCTCTTAGTTCAGTGTGATGATTCTTGAACACATCTTCTTTATGAGTCTTGGCCGTGGCCCTAAGCACTTTGTTTTCCAGTATTGCTACCGGATACATAAATGCCACAGACACATAACTGGGTGAACCTTTTCAGATTGTGACTCAGCTTTGCTAAAGTCCCCAATTAGAGGTGTCCAGAGTTCTTAAGCACACTCTTCCTTTTGCTTTGGACCTTGACTTTAACCGCTTAGTCTCAAGTTTTCACTTGACACCTTCACGCCACAAGCACATGGTTAGGGACAGCTTGATTTAGCCGCTTAGGCTAGGATTTTATTCCTTTTTGGCCCTCCTATCCACTGATGCTCAAAGCCTTGGGATCCTTTTTATTACCCTTGCCTTTTGGTTTTAAGGGCTTTGGCTTTTTGCTCTTGCCTTTTGGTTTTAAGAGCTTTGGCTTTTTCTGCTTGCTTTCTCTTTTTTCTTTTCTTTCTCCCTTTTTTTTTTTCTGCAAGCTTTGTTCTTTGCTGCTTTTTCTTGCTTCAAGAATCATTTTTATGATTTTTCAGATTCTCAATAACATGTCTCATGTTCATCATTCTTTCAAGAGCCAACATATTTAACAGTCTTAAACAACAAATTCAAAAGATATATGCACTGTTCAAGCATTCATTCAGAAGACAGAAAGCATTGCCACCACATTTAACTAATTAGAATTTCTCTTATTAAAACTCGAAATTTTATTGCCTCTTATTCAAAAGATCTACTACTTTATTCATGTTTGCTGATGATGAGAAAAATAAACTATAGCTTAATTGGAGATAAAATCAAAATAGATACTAATTACTACTATATGACTCCTAAGGTAAAATTAAAATAAGAACAGTTATCACAGAGTTAAGGCTAAGATTAGAACTCAACAACCTTGAGGTTTGGGAAGTGGATGTTCCTCTAGTCTGTGAGGTGCTTGGTCCTTCAAGAGAGAATTTCTGGCGCTTCAGTTCCTTTAAATCACGCCCTTGCTCCTCTTGGAGTGGGTTGTTTTCCTTTAGGGGCCATGATCTTAGTGATCACGATCTTAGTGATCACGGATAAGCACACCAAACTTAGAGCTTTGCTTGTCCTCAAGCAAAAGAAAAAGAAGGAGATGGGTAGAAGGAGAGCTCCTCCCCACCATCCTGGTGTTTGAACGCCCAAACACTGCCTGTTTTGGGCGTTCAACGCCCAAATGCTGCTCTCCTGGGCGTTCAACGCCCAGTTGTTGCCCTTTTCTGGCGTTGAACGCCAGATAGCTATCCGTACTGGCGTTCAGCGCCCACTGGATGCCCATTTTGGGCGCTGAACGCCCAAAATGGCCTTCACTGGTGTTTTCTTGCCAGTAAGCTCCCTATCTCTATTTTGTGTGTAGATTCCTTCTGTAACCCTGTAAACTTATACAATTGATTCTTTACCTTAGTGTCAGTGAACTTTATATAAACAAATAAAAATAAAAATAGGGCAAAATGCTTAGAGGATTGTTGCCCCATGGCTGGGTTGCCTCCCAGCAAGCGCTTCTTTATTGTCTTTAGCTAGACCTTGCTGAGCTTTTAATCTAGCTTCAGCCTTGAGCATTCTTGCTCAATGTTGCCTTCAAGATAATGCTTGATTCTCTGTCCATTGACAATGAACTTCTTATCAGAATCAATATCTTGAAGTTCCACATAACCATATGGTGACACACTTGTAATCACGTATGGTCCCCTCCACCGGGATTTCAGTTTCCCGGGGAATAGCCTGAGTCTAGAGTTAAACAACAGGACCTTCTGTCCTGGTTCAAAGATTCTAGATGACAGCTTTTTGTCATGCCATTTTTTTTATTTTTCTTTATAAAGCTTGGCATTTTCGAAAGCTGTGAATCTGAATTCCTCTAGCTCATTTAGCTGGAGCAATCGTTTTTCTCCTGCTAATTTGGCATCAAAGTTTAGGAATCTGGTTGCCCAGTAGGCCTTATGTTCCAGTTCCACGGGCAGGTGGCATGCCTTACCATACACGAGTTGGTATGGAGAGGTCCCTATAGGGGTCTTGAATGCTGTTCTGTAAGCCCACAGAGCATCATCCAAGCTCCTTGCCCAATCCTTTCTACGGGTATTTACTGTCCGTTCCAGGATTCTCTTTAATTCTCTGTTAGAGACTTCAGCTTGCCCATTGGTTTGTGGATGATATGGTGTGGCCACTTTGTGGCGAATTCCATACCGAACCATGGCAGAGTAAAGCTGTTTATTGCAGAAGTGAGTGCCCCCATCACTGATTAACACTCTAGGGACACCAAACCTGCTAAAGATATGTTTCTGGAGGAACTTCAGCACTGTTTTAGTATCATTGGTGGGTGTGGCAATAGCCTCAACCCATTTTGATACATAGTCAACTGCCACCAGAATATAAGTGTTTGAATATGATGGTGGAAAAGGTCCCATGAAGTCAATTCCCCATACGTCAAACAACTCAATTTCCAAGATTCCTTGTTGAGGCATGGCGTAACCATGAGGCAGATTACCAGCTCTTTGGCAACTGTCACAATTACGTACAAACTCTCGGGAATCTTTATAGAGTGTGGGCCAATAGAAGCCACATTAGAGGACCTTGGTGGCTGTTCGCTCACCTCCGAAATGGCCTCCATATTGAGATCCATGGCAATGCCATAAGATTCTCTGTGCTTCCTCTCTGGGGACACACCTACGGATGATTCCATCTGCACATCTCTTAAAGAGATAGGGCTCATCCCACAAGTAGTACTTTGCATCAGTAATTAGTTTCTTTTTTTGTATTCTATTGTACTCCTTGGGTATGAACCTTGTAGCTTTATAGTTTGCAATATCGGCAAACCATGGTGCTTCCTGAATGGCAAATAGATGCTCATCAGGGAATGTCTCATAGATCTCAAGGAAGGGGAGGGACGTCCCTTCCACTGGCTCTATCCGGGACAGATGATCAGCTACTTGGTTCTCTGTCCCTTTTCTGTCTCTTATTTCTATATCAAACTCTTGCAGAAGCAATACCCATCTGATGAGCCTGGGTTTTGAATCCTGCTTTGTGAGTAGATACTTAAGAGCAGCATGGTCAGTGTACACAATCACCTTTGATCCTACTAAGTAGGATCTAAACTTGTCAATGGCGTAAACCACTGCAAGTAATTCCTTTTCTGTGGTTGTGTAATTTTTCTGGGCATCATTTAAAACGCGACTGGCATAATAAATGACATGCAGAAGCTTGTCATGCCTCTGTCCCAATACTGCACCAATGGCATGATCACTGGCATCACACATTAACTCAAATGGCAATGTCCAGTCTGGTGCAGAAATGACAGGTGCTGTGACCAGCTTAGCTTTCAGCGTTTCAAACGCCTGCAGGCATGCTGTGTCAAACACAAATGGCGTGTCAGCAGCTAGCAGATTGCTTAGAGGTTTTGCGATTTTTGAAAAATCCTTTATAAACCTCCTATAGAATCCTGCATGCCCCAGAAAGCTTCTGATTGCCTTAACATTGGCAGGTGGTGGTAATTTTTCAATTACCTCTATTTTTGCTTGATCCACCTCTATTCCCTTGTTTGAGATTTTATGCCCAAGAACAATTCCTTCAGTCACCATGAAGTGACACTTTTCCCAATTTAGAACTAGGTTGGTTTCTTGGCATCTTTTCAGAACAAGTTTCAGGTGATCAAGACAGGAGCTGAATGAGTCTCCATATACTGAGAAGTCATCCATGAAGACTTCCAGAAATTTTTCCACCATATCAGAGAAAATAGAGAGCATGCATCTCTGGAAGGTTGCAGGTGCATTGCATAGCCCAAAGGGCATCCTTCTATAAGCAAACACTCCGGATGGACATGTGAATGCTGTTTTCTCTTGATCCTGGGGATCTACTGCAATCTGGTTATAGCCTGAGTAGCCATCCAAAAAGCAGTAATAATCATGACCTGCTAGTCTCTCTAGCATCTGGTCTATGAATGGTAAAGGAAAATGATCCTTTCTGGTAGCTGTATTGAGCCTTCTGTAGTCAATACACATGCGCCACCCTGTAACTGTTCTTGTAGGAACCAGTTCATTTTTTTCATTATGAATCACTGTCATGCCTCCCTTTTTTGGGACGACTTGAACAGGGCTCACCCAGGGGCTATCAGAAATGGGATAAATAATCCCAGCCTCTAGTAATTTGGTGACCTCTTTCTGCACCACTTCCTTCATGGATGGATTCAGCCGCCTCTGTGGTTGAACCACTGGTTTGGCATTATCCTCCAATAGGATTTTGTGCATGCATCTAGCTGGGCTTATGCCCTTAAGGTCACCTATGGACCACCCAAGAGCTGTCTTGTGTGTCCTTAGCACTTGAATAAGTGCTTCCTCTTCCTGTGAATTTAAAGCAGAGCTTATGATCACTGGAAAAGTGTCACCTTCTCCTAGAAATGCATATTTCAAGGATGGTGGCAGTGGCTTGAGCTCTGGTTTAGGAGGTTTTTCCTCTTTCAGAAGAAAGTTCAGAGGCTCTTTCATGTCCCCTGAATCCTCCAAATCAGGCTGAACATCTTTAAAGATGTTTTCCAACTCTGATTCGAGACTCTCAGCCATGTTGATCTCTTCTACCAAAGAGTCAATAAGGTCAACTTTCATGCAGTCTGTTGATGTGTCTGGATGCTGCATGGCTTTGACAGCGTTCAACTTGAACTCGTCATCATTGACTCTCAGGGTTATTTCCCCCTGCTGGACGTCAATAAGGGATCGTCCAGTTGCTAGGAAGGGTCTTCCTAGAATGAGAGTAGCACTCTTGTGCTCCTCCATTTCCAGCACAACAAAGTCAGTGGGAAAGGCGAATGGCCCAACTCTGATAATCATGTCCTCAATCACGCCTGATGGGTATTTAGTGGAACCATCAGCAAGTTGGAGACATATCCGGGTTGGTTTAACTTCTTCAGTTAAGCCAAGCTTCCTGATAGTGGATGCAGGTATCAGGTTGATGCTTGCCCCAAGATCGCATAAAGCTGTCTTGGTGCAATCACCTTCTAATATGCATGGTATCAGAAAACTCCCAGGGTCTTTAAGCTTTTCAGGAAAGCTTTTCAGAATGACTGCACTGCATTCTTCAGTGAGGAAAACTCTTTCTGTTTCTCTCCACTCCTTTTTATGACTCAAGATCTCTTTCATGAACTTGGCATAAGAAGGTATTTGCTCAAGTGCCTCTGCAAATGGAATCTTTATTTCAAGAGTCCTTAGATAATCTGCAAAGCGAGCAAATTGCTTATCCTGCTCCTCTTTCCGGAGTTTTTGAGGATAAGGTATCTTGGCTTTATATTCCTCAACCTTAGTGGTTAAAGAAGCCTTTTTAGAGGGGTTGTTATCAGCACTTGTGTGTGTCTGATCCCTCACTGGCAATTGAGTACCAGAGTCAGAAGCTGGAGTGACGTTAGACGCCAACTCACTGTCTGTTCCTGGTGCCTGAACGCCAGAAATGTGCCCATTTTGGGCGTTCAACGCTGGATTCTGCCCCATTGGGGCGTTCAACGCCAGATTCTTGCCCAATTCTGGCGTTGAACGCCAATCCTGCCTTGTTTCTGGCGCTGAACGCCAGTTTTGGGCATGGTCTGGGCGTTCAGCGCCAGCCTTCCACCCATTTTCTGGCGTTTTAGTGCCAGAATTATTTTTCCCTGGGCTCTTACTGTCCTCAGGGGAATCTTTGGTGGGTCGCTCATTTCTTAAAGTTTTGATGCCTTGAGGTGGGGTATTTAATGTTTTCCCACTTCTTAATTGAACTGCTTGGCATTCTTCTGCTATTTGCTTTGATAGCTGCTGCTTTGTTTGCTTAAACTGTTCGTCCATATGTATATTAGCTATCCTTGTCTCCTGTAACCTGTCTTTGAATTCAGCTAGCTGTTTTGTTAGAAAATCTAATTGCTGATTGAATTCAGCAGCTTGTTTTACAGTACTGAATTCAGCAGTTACTGTTTTAACCTCTTCATTCATGGAAGGGTTGCTGCTTAGATACAGATGCTGATTCCTGGCAACTGTATCAATGAGCTCTTGAGCTTCTTCAATTGTCTTTCTCATATGGATAGATCCACCAGCTGAGTAATCTAAAGACATCTGAGCTCCTTCTGCAAGCCCATAGTAGAAGATGTCTAACTGAACCCACTCTGAAAACATTTCAGAGGGGCATTTTCGTAGCATCTCTCTGTATCTCTCCCAGGCATCATAAAGAGATTCATTATCTCCTTGTTTAAAGCCTTGGATGTCCAGCCTTAGCTGTGTCATCCTTTTTGGAGGGAAATATTGATTCAGGAATTTTTCTGTCAGCTGTTTCCATATTCTTATGCTGGCCTTAGGTTGGTTATTTAACCACCTCTTGGCTTGATCTTTTACAGCAAATGGAAACAGTAATAGTCTGTAGACATCCTGATCTATTTCCTTATCATCTACTGTGTCAGCAATTTGTAAAAATTGTGCCAGAAACTCTGTAGGTTCTTCCTGTGGAAGACCGGAATACTGGCAACTTTGCTGCACCATGATAATGAGCTGAGGATTCAACTCAAAGCTACTGACTCCAATGGAGGGTATGCAGATGCTACTTCCATATGAAGCAGTAGAGGGGTTAGAATATGACCCCAGAGTCCTCCTGGACTGTTCATTTCCGCTTATGTCCATGATGGATATATGGATATAACTTGGACTGATTTATCTTTTTATTTATTTTATTTTATAAGAAGTAAATACTTAAATAAAATAAAATAACTAAAAAGAATTTGAATTTTGAAATTAAATTTTTTTTTCGTAAAAAAAATTAAAATTAATTAGTTAAAAAAAAAGAAATTTTTGAAAAAGAGGGAATATATTTTCGAAAATTAGAGAGAGAGAGAGTTAGTTAGGTAGTTTTGAAAAAGTTAAGAAACAAACAAAAAGTTGGTTAGTTAGTTGAAACAAATTTTTGAAAAGATAGGAAGTTAGGAAGTTAGAAAAGATATTTTGAAAAGATATTTTTGAATTTAGTGAGGAGAGAGAAAAACAATAAGATAGTACAAGATTTAAAATTTTTAGATCTAATGCTCCTTGTTTTCGAAAAATTTGGAGGGAAAACACCAAGGAACACCAAACTTAAAAATTTTAAGATCAAGACACAAGGAAAACTCAAGAACACTTTGAAGACTTTCAAGAACACAAGAACATGAAGGAAGAACACCAAACTTAAAATTTTTAGAAAACCAAACCAAAATTTTCGAAAATCAAAGGGAAATCAACAAGAAAACACCAAACTTAAAGTTTGGCACAAGATTTAATAGAAAAAAAAAT
Organism: Arachis ipaensis; assembly: GCF_059453495.1. Classification (NCBI taxonomy): domain Eukaryota; kingdom Viridiplantae; phylum Streptophyta; class Magnoliopsida; order Fabales; family Fabaceae; genus Arachis; species Arachis ipaensis. The sequence goes on along the minus strand of NC_142441.1, from coordinate 29,166,148 downwards.
ACTTTTGAAAAAGAAGGTTTTGAAAAGAGTATAAAAGATTCTAACCCAATTACCAAGAACACAGATTAACGCTCTAGCCAAATGAGTTATGGGACCTTAAAAAGAAATTTTAAGAAAGATTATTTTTGAAAACACCAAACTTAAAGTTTGGCACAGGATTTAATAGAAAAATTATTTTTGAAAAAGGTTTTAAAAAATATGATAGCCAATTATCATGAACATAAACACCACGTTCTAAATAACTGAGCTATAAGTTTAAAGTATTTTAGCAAGGGATAAATAATAAAAGACTCTAAACCAAAAAAGAAAGATTTTTCCTAATCTAAGCAACAAAATAATCCGTCAGTTGTTCAAACACGAACAATCCCCGGCAACGGCGCCAAAAACTTGATGCACGAATTGTGACTCTCTTACAATTTCGCACATATGACCAGCAAGTGCACTGGGTCGTCCAAGTAATACCTTACGTGAGTAAGGGTCGAATCCCACAGAGATTGTTGGTTTGAAGCAATCTATGGTTATCTTGTAAATCTTAGTCAGGAAGTCAATTATGTTTATCAGTTGAATTGTGAATAACCAGTAGAGCATAAATTAAAAGTTACTTGTTGTGCAGTAATGGAGAATATGTTGGAGTTTTGGAGATGCTTTGTCTTCTGAATCTCTGCTTTCCTCTGTCTTCTAATGCACGCACGCGCGTCCTCCTATGGCAAGCTGTGGGTTGGTGGATCACCGTTGTCAATGGCTACCTTCCATCCTTCCAGTGAAAACTACGCTCACGCGCTCTGTCACAGCACGGCTAATCACCGGTTGGTTCTCGATCCAGTTGGAATAGGATTTACTATCCTTTTGCGTCTGTCACTAACGCCCAGCCTTCAGGAGTTTGAAGCTCGTCACAGTCATTCAATCCTTGAATCCTACTCGGAATACCATAGACAAGGTTTAGACTTTCCGGATTCTCATGAATGCCGCCATCAGTTCTAGCTTATACCACAGAGATTCTGATTCAGAGATCTCTGAGATACTCATTCAATCGGATATAGAACGGAGGTGGTTGTCAGGCACACGTTCATGGTTTGAGGAAGGTGATGAATGTCACAGATCATCACCTTCATCACAGTTAAGCGCGAATGAACATCTTAGATAGGAACAAGCGTGTTTGAATGGAAAACAGAAATACTTGCATTAATTCATCGAGACACAGCAGAGCTCCTCACCCCCAACAATGGGGTTTAGAGACTCATGCCGTCAGAGAATACAAATTTTAGACCTGAAATGTCATGAGATACAAAATAAGTCTCTAAAAGTTGTTTAAATACTAAACCAGTAGCCTAGGGTTACAAAATATGAGTGGACTATGATGGATGATGCAGAGATCCACTTCTGGGGCCCACTTGGTGTGCTGGGGCCCACTTGGTGTGTGCTGGGGCTGAGACTTTAAGCAATTCACGTGCAGAGGCCATTTGTGGAGTTGAACGCCAGTTTTTGTGCCAGTTTGGGCGTTCAACTCCAGTTTTTGATCCTTTTCTGGCGCTGGACGCCAGAATTGGGCAAAGGACTGGCGTTGAACGCCAGTTTACGTCGTCTATCCTTGTGCAAAGTATGGACTATTATATATTGCTGGAAAGCCCTGAATGTCTACTTTCCAATGCAATTGGAAGCATGCCATTTCGAGTTCTGTAGCTCCAGAAGATCCAATTTGAGTGCAAGGAGGTCAGAATCCAACAGCATCAGCAGTCCTTTTTCAGCCTGAATCAGATTTTTGCTCAGCTCCTTCAATTTCAGCCAGAAAAATACCTGAAATTATAGAAAAACACACAACTCATAGTAAAGTCCAGAAATATGAATTTTTCCTAAAAACTACTGGAAATAAACTAAAAACTAACTAGAACATACTCAAAACTATATGAAATTATCCCCAAAAAGCGTATAAAATATCCGCTCATCACTTCCCTTTCCTCTTTCTAGAGGTTTCTCCGGCCTTAGGTGCCATAAATGGTTATGAAAAAATAAAAAGCTTTAGATTTTACCACACCAAACTTAGAAGGTTAGCTCGTCCTCGAGCAAAAGAAGAAAGAAAAGAGTAGAAGAAGAGGAAATAGAGGAGATGGAGGGGGCTTAGTGGTTCGGCCAAGGGGGAGAATGAGTGTTTATGATGTGTGAAAATGAAGGAGTGAAGATGGGTTTATATAGGAGTGGAGAGAGGGGTAGGGTTCGGCCATGTATGGGTGGGTTTGGGAGGGAAAATGGTTTGAATTTGAATGGTGAAGTAGGTAGGGTTTTATGATGGATGGATGTGGATTTGGTGAAGAGATTATGGAGAAGAGGGTAGGATTTGATAGGTGAGGGGCATTTGGGGAAGAGGTATTGAGGTGATTGGTGAAGGGTATTTGGGGAAGGGTGTTATGGAAAGGTGTGAAGAAGAGAGAGAGAGAGAGAGAGAGAGAGAGAGAGAGAGAGAGAGAGAAATGAGATAGTGGGGATCCTGTGGGGTCCACAGATCCTGAGGTGTCAAGGATTTCTCATCCCTGCACCATGTTGGCGTGTAAACGCCCCTTGCTTGCCAATCCTGGCGTTAAATGCCAGGTTGCTGCCCATTTCTGGCGTTTAATGCCAGCTCTGTGTCCCTTTCTGGCATTAAACAGCCAGAATGGTGCCAGACTGGGCGTTTAATGCCCATTCTGCTACCCTTACTGGCGTTTAAATGCCAGTGAGCTTCTCCTCCAGGGTGTGCTGTTTTTAATACTGTTTTTCATTCTATTTTTGCTTTTTCAGTTATTTTTATGACTTCACATGATCATCAACCTACAAAAAACATAAAATAACAATGGAAGATAAATGGATATGATTAAATAAAATTGGGTTGCCTCCCAACAAGCGCTTCTATAATGTCAATAGCTTGATAGTGGGCTCTCATGGAGCCTCACAGATACTCAGAGCATGATGATGACCTCCCAATACCAAACTTAGAGTTTGAATGTGGGGGCTCTATTTGACTCTGCATTGAAAGAAGCTTTTCATGCTTCCTCTCCATGGTTACAGAAGGAGATCCTTGAGCTTTGAACACAAGGGAGTCCTCATTCACTTGAAGGATCAATTCTCCTCTGTCAACATCAATCACAGCTTTTGCTGTGGCTAGGAGGGGTCTGCCAAGGATGATGGATTCATCCATACACTTCCCAGTGTCTAGGATTATGAAATCAGCAGGGATGTAGTGGCTTTCAACCTTTACCAAGACATCCTCTACAAGTCCATAAGCCTGTTTTCTCGAATTGTCTACCATCTCTAGTGAGATTCTTGCAGCTTGCACCTCAAGGAACCCTAGCTTCTCCATTACAGAGAGAGGCATGAGGTTTATGCTTGACCCTAGGTCACACAGAGCCTTCTCAAAGGTCATGGTGCCTATGGTACAAGGTATTGAGAACTTTCCGGGATCCTATCTCTTTTGAGGTAATCTCTGTCTAGTCAAGTCATCCAGTTCTTTGGTGAGCAATGGGGGTTCATCCTCCCAAGTCTCATTACCAAATAACTTGGCATTCAGCTTCATGATTGCTCATAGATACTTAGCAACTTGCTCTTCAGTAACATCTTCATCCTCTTCAGAGGAAGAATACTCATCAGAGCTCATGAATGGCAGAAGTAAATTCAATGGAATCTTTATGTTCTCAGTGTGAGCCTCAGATTCTCATGGTTCCTTATTAGGGAACTCCTTTGAGGCCAGTGGACGTCCTTGAGGACTTTCTCAGTAGAAATCACTGCCTTTCCCTCCTCTATGCATTCGGCCATGTGGGACGTGTTTATGGCCTTGCATTCTCTCTTTGGGTTTTCTTCTGTATTGCTTGGGAGAGTATTAGGAGGGAGTTCAGTAACTTTTTTACTCAGCGGACCCACTTGTGCCTCCAAATTTCTAATGGAGGACCTTGTTTCAGTCATAAAACTTTGAGTGGTTTTAATTAGATCAGAGACTATGGTTGCTAAGTCAGAGTGGCTCTGCTTAGAATTCTCTGTCTGTTGCTGAGAAGATGATGGAAAAGGTTTGCTATTGCTAAACCTATTTCTTCCACCATTATTGTTGTTGAAACCTTGTTGAGCCTTCTGTTGATCCTTCCATGAGAGATTTGGATGATTTATCCATGAAGGATTATAGGTGTTTCCATAGGGTTCTCTCATGTAATTCACCTCTTCCATTGCTGGATTCTCAAGATCATAAGCTTCTTCTTCAGATGAAGCTTCTTTGGTACTGCCTGTTGCTGCTTGCATTTTAGACAGACTCTGAGAAATCATATTGACTTGCTGAGTCAATATTTTGTTCTGAGCCAATATAGCATTCAGAGTATCAATCTCAAGAACTCCTTTCTTCTGATTCGTCCCATTATTCACAGGATTCCTTTCAGAAGTGTACATGAATTGGTTATTTTCAACCATTTCAATGAGTTCCTGAGCTTCTGCAGGCGTCTTCTTTAGATGAAGAGATCCTCCAGCAGAGCTGTCCAATGACATCTTGGACAGTTCAGACAGACCATCATAGAAGATACCTATGATGCTCCACTCTGAAAGCATGTCAGAAAGACACCTTCTGATCAATTGCTTGTATCTTTCCCAAGTTTCATAGAGTGATTCACCTTCCTTCTGTCTGAAGGTTTGGACTTCCACTCTAAGCTTACTCAATTTTTGAGGTGGAAAGAACTTTGCCAAGAAGGCATTGACTAACTTTTTCCAAGAGTTCAGGCTTTCCTTAGGTTGTGAATCCAATCATATCCTAGCTCTGTTTCTTACAGCAAAAGGGAAGAGCATAAGTCTGTAGACCTCCGGGTCAACCCCATTGGTCTTGACAATGTCACAGATTTGCAAGAATTCAGCTAAGAACTGATGAGGATCTTCTAATGGAAGTCCATGAAACTTGCAATTCTGTTGCATTAGAGAAACTAATTGAGGCTTAAGCTCAAAGTTGTTTGCTCCAATGGCAGGGATTGAGATGCTTCTCCCATAGAAGTCGGGAGTAGGTGCAGTAAAGTCACCAAGCACCTTCCTTGCATTGTTGGCATTGTTGTTGTTTTCGGCTGCCATGGCTTCTTCTTGTTTGAAAAGCTCTGTTAGGTCCTCTACAGAGAGTTGTACTTTAGCTTCTCTTAGCTTTCTCTTCAAGGTCCTTTCAGGTTCAGGATCAGCCTCAACAAGAATGTCTTTGTCCTTATTCCTGCTCATATGAAAGAGAGAAGAAGAAAGTATGGAATCCTCTATGTCACAGTATAGAGATTCCTTGAGGTGTCAGAGGAAAAGAAGAATAGAAGGAGGAGGTAGAGAAGAGACAATTCGAACTTATAGAGAGAGAGTCCGAATTGCTGATAGTGGAGGAGTGTTAGTCCTTAAATAGAAGGATGTGAGAAGAGGAGAAGAATTTTCGAAAACAAATTAAAAAGATTTTGAAATAATTAAAAGAAATTTTGAAAATTTGATTGATGATTTTCGAAAATTAGAATTGAGAAAGTAGTTAAGTGATTTTTGAAAAAGATTTTAAAATTAGAAATCAAAAAGATATGATTGAAAATTATTTTGAAAGAGATGTGATTTAGAAAATATGATTGAAAATCAAATGAAAAAAAAAAAGAAAGTTTTAAAATTAAAGTTGATTACTTGACTAACAAGAAATTAGAAGATATGATTCTAGAATTTAAAATTTGATCCTTTCTTAATAGGCAAGTAACAACTTGAAAATTTTGAATTAAATCATTAATTGTAGCAAGGATTTTTGAAAATAGAAAAAAAATATAAAATGGAAAGAAATTGATTTTGAAAAGATATGATTGAAAAGATATGATTTGAAAAAGATTTGATTTTGAAAAATTATGAAAATTTGAAAGAGATTTGAATTAAAAACAAAATCTTACCTCTTGTGCCATCCTGGCGTTAAACGCCCAGAATGGTATCGATTCTGGCGTTTAACGCCCAAAATACTACCTTTTTGGGCGTTTAACACCCAGCCAGGTACCCTGGCTGGCATTTAAACGCCAGTTTTCCTTCCTCACTGGGCGTTTTGAACGCCCATCTTTTTCTGTATAATTCCACCACTATCTGTTCTGAATCTTCAATTCTCTGTATTATTGACTTGAAAAGACATAATTTTGAAAATTTTTGAATTTTTTAATGATGAGAAATAATCAAAATGCAATTAATCATGGAAAACTAAGATTAAATCATCAATGCATGCAAGACACCAAACTTAGAAGTTTGTATACTAACGACTATAACAATTTGAAAATGCATATGAGAAACAACAAAAGACACAAAACAAGAGAATTTAAAGATCAGAGCAAGGAAATCATCAAGAAAAACTTGAAGATTAATGAAGAACATAGTGCATGTAATTTTCGAAAATTAGAAGAATGCAATTGACACCAAACATAAAATTAGACACTATACTCAAACAAGAAACATAAAATATTTTTGGTTTTAAGATTTTATTAATTTTTTTTGTACTTTTTTGAAAATTGTTTTGGAAAAGAAAAATAAGGATTTCAAAATTCTTAATGAGAATTCCAGGAATCATGCAATGTTAGTCTAAAGCTTCAGTCTAAAAAGATTAGACATGGCTAGCCAAGCTTCAGCAGGACATTACATACAACAGCCAAATTGATGGGAATCAATTAGCTTCTGTGATGATAAAAGCATCATCTGAAACTCTACAATTCATTCTTAAAAATTCTGAAGAATAAAAATAAAATAAAGTTACCTAATCTAAGCAACAAGATGAACCGTCAGTTGTCCAAACTCAAACAATCCCCGGCAACGGCGCCAAAAACTTGGTGCACGAAATTGTGATCATCAATGGCGCCAACAACTTGGTACGCACAATTGTAATCTCAACTCTTTGTCACAACTCCGCACAACTAACCAGCAAGTGCACTGGGTCGTCCAAGTAATAAACCTTACGTGAGTAAGGGTCGATCCCACGGAGACTGTCGGCTTGAAGCAAGCTATGGTCATCTTGTAAATCTCAGTCAGGCGGATTCAAATGGTTATGGAGAATTGATAATTAAAAGATGAATAAAATATAAAATAGGATAGAGATACTTATGTAATTCATTGGTGAGAATTTCAGATAAGTGTATGAAGATGCTTTGTTCCTTCTGAACCTCTGCTTTCCTATTGCCTTCTTCCAATCATTCATACTCCTTTCCATGGCAAGCTTATATTGGGTTTCACCATTGTCAATGGCTACCTCCCGTCCTCTCAGTGAAAATGGTCCAAATGCGCTGTCACCGCACGGCTAATCAGCTGTTGGTTCTTGATCATGTTGGAATAGGATTCTTTTGCGTCTGTCACTTATGAGAGAACTTTTGCGTGGTCTAGAAATTTACGGATAAATCCTCGTTGCAAGTATAGTTTCTAAACCTTCAAAAGTCCTTTCATACAAACGTTTTGGGTGTCACAAGTAACAAACCCCTTAGAAATTGTTAACCGAGTATTCAAACCTCGGGTCGTCTTCTCAAGGAACTGCGAGGAAGTATGTTCTTATTATTGGTTATAAAGGTTGTAATCGGGGTTTAGAAGGTGAGAAGCAAGTAATTTAAATGACGAGTGAATTAAATGGCAAGTAAAAATAAATAATAACTGTAAAACAACTTTTAGCAAGATAAGGGAAATTAGAAGTCCAACTTAGCTATCCCTCTCAACAATAATGAAAGTTGTATCTTAATTCCACTTGGTCAACCTGTACCAGGGCAAGGAAAGTCAAGGGACTAATTGAATTGACCTTTGAATCCTATTTATTTCCTAAGAAAAGGTTGGGATTATTTAAGTTCAGCTCAATTAACAAGATAACGATTATCAATTATGTTGAGTTTAATAACTGTTGAGTTACTAAATTCTTAACCAGAACCAAAAGGGGAAAAAGTAAAATTGCTGGAATAGTAAAAATATCCTTAGATGGGAAGCAATGGTAACTTAAATCAAAGAGAACAATCATAAACTGAAAATACCTCAAATATCATTAATTCAAATAGCAGTCTGTGACATGGGATAATTCGTAAATCAAATTATAATAATCAATTCAAATATTGGAATAAATAAATAAAAGTAAAACTAAAATAAAAGAACATTAAAACCTGGATCCAGAGTTACTCCCAAAACAAGAAGAAGTCCTAAATCCTAAAAGAGAGAGAGAATCTCTCTCTAAACTAAATCTAAATCATGAAAACTAGAAATTGGCGAGCTCTCCTTTGAATGGGTGCATTCCCACACTTTATAACCTCTGGTCTATGCTGTCTGTACTTGGATCTGGGCCAAAAAGGGCTTCAGAATTCGCTGGGGGCGTATTCTGTAAATTCTGATACGTGGCTTCTGTCACGCGTCCGCGTGGGTCACGCGGTCGCGTCATTTGGAGCTTTTCCTTGCCACGCGGTCACGTCAGTCATGCGACCGCATCATATGCGTTCTTTTTAAGGCGCGCGGTCGCGTCAGTCATGCGGCCGCGTCGCTGCTTCTTTGCTTCTGGCACGCGATCGCGTCATCCATGCGATCGCGTGAATACCAGTTCCCTTCAAAGCTCCATTTTGCTTTCTCCTTCCATTTTTGTATGTTTCCTTTTCCATCCTTCAATTCATTCTGCCTTGGAAAATCTAAAACTACTCAACACACTAATCACGGCATCGAATAAAAATAAAGGTAATTAAAATAATTAATTTTTAAAGTTTAGGAAACATGTTTTTCACAATATGACATAATAAGGAAGGGAAGGTAAAACCATGCAATTAATGTGAATAATTAGGTGAAGAGTTGAATAAATCACTCTAATTAAGCACAAAAGAACTCATGAAATATGGGTTTATCAACCTCCCCACACTTAAACACTAGCATGTCCTCATGCTAAATCCAAGGTAAATAATTAAGGTTAGAGTGATGGAATGTTATGAAATGCAACCTATGCTAAATGCATCTATCTAATGAGTCATGCAATTCTAATTCATCCACTCATATATATAAAGCCTACATGTAGTCAAATTATTTCACATTCTCAAGGAGATATATATACATATATAGCTAACCCTCAAATAATAAAGCAAATGAGATGAGAAAAAACTTGCAAGACAATCAGAGATAAATGTTAATGAGCTTTTGAACCCTCACTGGATTTTGTGTTTTCTCTCTAATCACTCAGTGTTTATTGGGTTAATCACTCTATTCTTCTTTTTATTCTTTCTTTCTATAACCTTGTTTTTCGTCTAACCAATCAACAATTATAGAACATAGTCATACCAAAACTCATGAGGTCTTTAATTAAAGTTGTAATGGGGTCAAGGCAAAGGGTAAGGATATATGTATAAGGCTAAGTGAGCTAATAAGTGAATCCTTAATTAGATTAAGATCTCACCTAACATACATACTTAGTAAAACAATGCTTCTTTACCTATTTTCCCTATTTTCTCACTTTTGATGTCACATGCTCATGTTTCAATTCTTGTTTTTATTCCATGTGCATTGCTTTTTATTTTGCATTAGGGAGTCCTTTTTGTATCCCCTTATTTACATGCTTGAAAACTAACTTTTTTTTTTTGAATACACATGGTAATTTAAGCACTTTGATTTTCTCATGAACATGCTTCCCAAATTTATTTTATTTCTTTTAACTTTTCTACCTTTTGTTTCTATCATCCATGTTCCCAAAAGGTTTCCCACATTTAACTCTATTAAAGATTTTTTATCTTAAGCTAACCAAGGATTCACTTGGGAATTTCTTTTGTTTTTCTGCTTAAGGCTAGTAATTTGGCTAAATAGAATAAAGGGGTTTTAAAAGGCTCAAGGGGGCTAACAAGGGTGATGTAAAAGGTAGGATAATTTGGGGTAAGTGAGCTAAAATCAAATGATGACCTCAATCATTATTTTGAGATGTACCTATATTCTATAATCGGACATATAGACTAAAACAAAGTAAAGAACACCAAAATAAAAAGAAATGTAACACACAGAAATGAAATTATGGTTTGAATGCAACCATACAATTAAGCTCAAAACTCACAGGCTATGTGTTCTCTAGCTGAAAAATCATTTATCACTTATGTATGTCATGCAGGTTTAGTTAAAAATTCTCATTATTCTCTTAAAAAGTAATTTAGGGTAGCCTTTGAAGTTTTAATGTTTCTCCTTGATGAAATGTTGTCAGTTTAACTACATCATGTAATGCTATATATACAAGGTTTTATGGATCTAAATCTATTATGTTCAAGTTCCTAGCTTACTCTTTTTATATTTGTCAATTTAAACTAAGCTATAATTAAGCTATCTTATGTAAAAAGGGTAAACTATACTAATTGATCCACTAATAAATCAGAATTACAAACTAAACTAAATAACTAAAATGTGAACAAAAAAAATACAAAATGCAGAAAATAGAGTAAAATACACAAGTAGCAATGTATAAGTACTCAAAAAATAACAGTAAAAGAAAAAGAGAAAAAAATACAGAAAAATATCCAAAATAAAAGAAAAAGTATGTAGTAGTTCACCAAAATAAACGCCAGAGATGGCGACCTCCCCACACTTAAAATGAAGCATCGTCCTCGATGCTCAATCAAGCCGGATGTGAAGGAGTGTCATCACTGGGAGGGATGGTAGCTGGGGTCTCTGTGGCAGTGGTGGGCTGAGAGTCTGGCTGCTGTAGAGGGGGGACTGACTGGAGCAGGATCTCCGGATCTGCAGCCTGAAGCTGATGCGGGGCCTTCTGCTGTGGTGTGGCGTGCTCTGTGCCTACCTGCTGATGAGTCTCCGCCTGGGAATGAGGCTCCTCCTCGTGCTCATCCTCCTCCTCCTCTGATGGCTCTGATGGTGTGTCGGGCTCGGAGGGGATGTCGGCGCCCTGTCTGATCATCAGCTTCAGATGGGAATAGCGTCGCCTGCTACAGTGCTCCAGTCTCTCATACCGGCGCCTGTTACGGCGCTCCATCTGATCAAGCTGGCGGAATAGACGGTGCACGAGGCGATAAACCGGCTCAGAGGCGGGTGGAGGTGCAGTGGTGGTAGCAGGGGCAGCTGAGGCAGCTGTGGATGAAGAGGGTCCAGCAGACGGAGGGGCTGTCTCATCAGTAGCAGTGACAGGTGGTGGTCTGTAGCCCAAAGCAAGAAAGTTCCTGCTGTGAGGAATGATCTTCCTGCAATCCGCTGCTGGTGGTCTCTCATCGGCATCCTCCCATGGCACATCAGCCTGACGGCCTAGCCGTGTAACCAGATAAGGAAAGGGGAGGGTGCCTCGGACTTGGACCCTGGCCATATAATGCCTGATAAAACAAGGCAAGTACAGGTCCTTACCCTCCAGCACACACCAAAGGAGGGTGATTGATGAGCGGATAATTTATACGCTTTTTGGCATTGTTTTTAGTATGTTTTTAGTAGGATCTAGTCACTTTTAGGGATGTTTTCATTAGTTTTTATGCTAAATTCACATTTCTGGACTTTACTATGAGTTTGTGTGTTTTTCTGTGATTTCAGGTATTTTCTGACTGAAATTGAGGGACTTGAGCAGAAATCAGATTCAGAGGTTGAAAAAGGACTGCTGATGCTGTTGGATTCTGACCTCCCTGCACTCAAAGTGGATTTTCTGGAGCTACAGAAGTCGAAATGGCGCGCTTCCAATTGCGTTGGAAAGTAGACATCCAGGGCTTTCCAGCAATATATAATAGTCCATACTTTAACCAAGAATAGACGACGTAAACTGGCGTTCAACGCCAGCCTTCTGCCCAAATCTGGCGTCCAGCGCCAGAAAAGGATCCAAAACCAGAGTTGAACGCCAGAAATGGATCAAAACCTGGCGTTCAACTCCACAAATGGCCTCTGCACGTGGAACACTTAAGCTCAGCCTAAACACACACCAAGTGGGCCCCGGAAGTGGATTTATGCATCAATTACTTACTCATGTAAACCCTAGTAGCTAGTTTATTATAAATAGGACCTTTTACTATTGTATTAGGCATCTTTGGTCTCAGTTTTAATCCATTGTTCATCTTAGGAGACTATTGATCTCGTTTAGGGGGCTGGCCATCTCGGCCATGCCTGGACCTTCACTTATGTATTTTCATACGGTAGAGTTTCTACACTCCATAGATTAAGGTGTGGAGCTCTGCTGTTCCTCAAAGATTAATGCAAAGTACTACTGTTTTCTATTCAATTCTTCTTATTTCTCTTCTAAGATATCCATTCGCACCCAAGAACGTGATGAAGGTGATGATTATGTGTGACGCTCATCATCCTTCTCCTTTATGAACGCGTGCCTGACAAACACTTCTGCTCTACATGAATCAAGCTAGAATGAATATCTCTTAGATCTCCTAACCAGAATCTTCATGGCGTAAGCTAGAATGATGGCGGCATTCAAGAGAATCCGGAAGGTCTAAACCTTGTCTGTGGTATTCCGAGTAGGATTCAATGATTGAATGACTGTGACGAGCTCCTAACTCGCGATTGCAGGGCGTTAGTGACAGACGCAAAAGGATAGTAAATCCTATTCCAGCATGATCGAGAACCGACAGATGAATAGCCGTGCCGTGACAGGGTGCGTGAGCATATTATTCACTGAGAGGATAAGATGAAGCCATTGACAAGGGTGATGCCTCCAGACGATTAGCCGTGCCGTGACAGGGCATTGGATCATTTTCCCGTGAGATGACCGAAAGTAGCCATTGACAGTGGTGATGTATCACAGAAAGCCAGCCATGGAAAGGAGTAAGACTGGTTGGATGAAGATAGCAGGAAAGCAGAGGTTCAGAGGAACGAAAAGCATCTCCATTCTCTTATCTGAAATTCTCACCAATGAATTACATAAGTATCTCTATCCCTATTCTATTATTTAATTTCGAAAACTCCATTATCACTTTATATCTGCCTGACTGAGATTTTCAAGGTGACCATAGCTTGCTTCATACCAACAATCTCTGTGGGATTCGACCCTTACTCACGTAAGGTATTACTTGGACGACCCAGTGCACTTGCTGGTTAGTTGTATCGAAGTTGTGACAATTATGAATTAAGATCAGAGCACCAAGCTTTGGAGCCATTACCAGGGATTGTTTGAGCCTGGACATCACAATTTCGTGCACCAGTGATCATGGTAGCCGGGATCTCCGTCTCGTAAGTACTCGGCATCACAAAATTACTCAAGATCTGATGCCATAGCCGAGCCTCATCATTCAAGTACACTCTCTTGATCCCTCTAGGCATAGTGGTGTTCTGACCAATCTCCCAAGGAACAGCAGGGTCGAGAGCTATCCGTGCCTTTACGGCGTCCCAATCAAACCGCATCTGGCCCATGTCCTCCTCAGCCTGTGCAAAATCATCTGGCTGATCGGACTTGGCTGGGAGCTGGAGAATGGTCTCGATGGCCTCCTCAGTGACCAGAATTTGCTTTCCCCTCAGGTTCACTGCATCTAGGGTAGTAAGGTAGTAGTTGCAATAGAATTCCCGGACCCAAGATGTATTGACCTCAGTCAGTGGTCTCTCCAGAAAGAACCAGCCCCTTTGCTTGATTTGCTCAGTAGTGTATTGCTGGAGGGCTTCTGGAATCTTCAAGGTACGTTCCAGGTATAGATTTCTGGAGTTTGCAAAAGTCGGGTACTTCAGCTCACAGTACCGGTTTGCAAATTTTATAGGATCAGTCGAAGGGAGCAGCTGGTCAGCTTTTTCCTGCTGTGTGAAGTTCTTCTCCCGCCATGAGGAATCGTGCATTAGAGCAATGATGGGCTGGGAGGAATCTCCTCTCTTGCGCTTGCCAGTAACCTTGCCTTTGCCTTTCCTCTGTGAGGCAGACATCCTGAAAAACAGAAAACCAGGAATGGATAAAAAAATAGGAAAGCAAATAGGCAATTAAACAAAGGAAACTCAAAGCGGTAAAGGAGAAATAGAATAAGGAAAATGAGCAATTGAAATGTGATTGAATTAATGTTAAATGGAAAGAAAAAATCAATATGCCATAGTGAGAAAGTTAGAGGAAGTAAAAGTAATCAGAAAAGAGATCAACAGGGTTACTATGGTAAAAAGAAATTAGTAAATTAAAATTATTGAGTTAGGAAAGTAAGTGGCATAGAAAAAATTCCATATAACAAGGATTCACAGGTAAGAATAGAAGTACTCATAATCGAATAAAGAAAATAGGGTGATGCTGATTCGAATTGAAATAAAGAAATCAGAAATTGGAATCAGTGAATCACAATTGCAGGTTATGAACCAGGAAATCAAAGAGGATAAGGAAGTCTGCCATAGCATTCATGTAATGGTTTGGGTAAAGCAGAGTAAAACAGATTTCAGAAATGCCAAACCAAAACATGAATGAAACAATTTTTTTAAAAAAAATTTGGGCAGCATTCCAGCTGAAATTGGATTGTCCCGGAAAATAAACAGCAATCATATCAGTTCATATGAATTAAAAAATCAAGCTGCATGTACATAGATATAAAATTAAACATAAAAATTCAATGTAAACAGCAGCAACATACAAGAAAGCAGCATAGGAAACATGATTATAGCAGCAATATATTTGCACATAGAATAAAACAGAAGTAAGAACAGTGCAAGTAAACAGACCTAGATCCACTAACCACAGCCTAAGCTACCTAACAACCTAAAAATCCACTACCACATGCAAGTCTAGCTATCCTAATCATGAACATAAACGGAATAAAAAATACAGAAAAGTGACGAACGGATAGAAAGGGTTGCGTGTTGTGGAACCTGGTAAGCGGAAGGGGTGGGACAGGGAAGAAGGTGGCTGCCGCGGCGTCCGGTGCGGTGGCGGGGCACGGTGTCGCGGTGGCTGCTGATGGGGGCAGTGGCGGCGAGGGTTTTGGGTTGGTGATAGAAGAAGGGGGGTGCGGTTGGGTGGCGGAGAGAGAAGGGGGCGCGGCTGGGAGGCCGGCGGTGGGGGGCGGTGGTCGCGGAGGCAGTTGTGGTGGAGTGGGGGGGAGAGAGGAGGGAGGGAGAAGAAGGGAGGGGAGGGGGTTGAGGCGGCGGCGTACGGGGTGGCGGCGGTGTTTGGGTGGCCGGCGGTGGCGGCTGGGTGGTGCTGGTTGGTGGTTGGAGGGAGAGAGAGCAGAGAGGGAGAAGAGGGTTTGGGGGTGGGGGCTCGCGACTGATAGGGTTCGCGGGCTGCGGGGGGTTATATTTTTGAATCCACGCGGCCGCGTGGGGCACGCGGTCGCGTGGTTGGGGCGAAAATGGGAGTGACTGATGGATATTTTTGTGGAAAAACAAGTTTCTCCAAAACACCCAAAACTAATCGGCAAGTGCACCGGGTCGCATCAAGTAATAAAACTCACGGGAGTGAGGTCGATCCCACAGGGATTGAAGGATTGAGCAATTTTTGTTTAGTGGTTGATTTAGTCAAGCAAATCATGATTTGGTTGAGAGATTTGTGATTAACAGAATTTAAATTGCACAGAAAGTAAAGGGAATGGGAAATTTGCATGAAATTAAAGAGAACAGGAATTAGAGTGCTGAATCTTAAAGAACAAGAAATTAAATGGCAGAAACTTAGAACGCAAGAAATGTAAAGTGCAGAATCTTAAAGTACAAGAAATGTAAATGGCTTGAATTGTAAAGAGGATTGGGAATTGGATTTGCAGAAATTAAACAAGGAAAAGTAAAATTCAACAAACAGAAGAGTAGAAGATAACTTGAATTGAATCGGATCTAAAACGGAATTGTAAATGGGCTTGAAAAGCATTAAACAGAGAATCGAAAATGGGAAATCCAGATCTCAGGACTCAAGAGACTAGATAACTAAGTCTAGATCTCAATGCCTTCCTAGATCCAGCAAGAACAATTGCAAAGGAAATGAAGAAATGTAAATTGCAGAGAAAGTAGAAGAAGAAGCAATTAACAGAAACTGAAATTCAATGATGCAGAAAATTAAACAAGATCCCAAGGTGAGATTGAAACAGAATTTCTTCAATTCTCCACCCAAGATCCGAAGCAAGAAAAGTAAAGAGTATTCAAGCAAGAACAAGGAAGAAGAGAGATCAATTCTCCTCCCCAAATTCTCTTGAATTAAAACAACAATGCCAAAATGTAAAGGTGATCTCTCTACAAAACTACCAAATCAAAACCGAAAAGAAAAGCTCCCCTGAAAACTTAAATCCTAATCTATTTATACACTTTCTTCAAATGGTCTTCAAGCCTTGAATTGGGCCTTTGCTCTTGATGGAATTGGGTTGATAGAGGCCTTGGTTGATTGCTCTTGGAGTTTGAGAGAGAACCAATGTGAACCGGGTTGTGAATCTTAAAAGCTTGAGTAAAAGTTTGAGTAAAAGTTTGAGGCAAACTTTTACTCAAACTTTTTACACCAGCTGCCCCATTCTTGCTGCTACCAACGTTTGAGCCAAAGTTTGGGGTCAAACTTTTGCTCAAACGTTGGCCCCCTAGTGGATATATGTGGCGCCAACGTTTGCCAAAAAGTTTGAGGCAAACGTTGGCGCAAACTTTTTCTCTCCAGGGTGTGTTACTGATGGTGCCAACGTTTGCCAAAAAGTTTGAGGCAAACGTTGGCGCAAGCTTTTGTCCTCCAGGGTGTTGATTTTGTGATGCCAACGTTTGCCAAAAAGTTTGAGGCAAACGTTGGCTCAAGCTTTTCTCCTAAAAGTTTGAGCTAAAGTTTGAGGCAAACTTTTGCTCAAACTTTTTGTTCTCTCTTGCTCCTAGCCATTCCTTCTTGTTTCAACCTTTCTCCAAGCTTTCTTCACCTATCATCAATCAATCAAACACATCAAAGCTATGCTCCAAATCATGAGATTGTGTTTCTTTCATAATATATGACAATTATAGCATAAAATCTCATGAAAGTGCATGAATTCATACATGGTTGATTGAATCAAAGGAAACATGGAAATCTACCCAATTGGCTTGCTTATGACTCAAGAAAGTGCATAAATCAATTGAAAATAAAAGAAAAAGGCTAGTGAAACTAGGCTAAGATGACTTGTCATCACAACACCAAACTTAAAGCTTGCTTGTCCCCAAGCAAGAAAGGAATTATGCTCAAAGGTTCTTTCAATCAGAATGGATTTGAAAAATTACATGTACTATCCTGTGAGTGAAGTGATCAAGTGACAGTGGGGTGAACTCTAAATTATATGCTCATGCAAGGGCTTCAGTGCTTACTAGTCCCTACATCTTGGGAGTCTTGGGTCTTAGAACTTTCATCCAAATAATATCATGGAGATCTCTCTATAGGTAATCACCTTGAAGCAGCTTATGATTCTTGTGTTTTGGCCTTGACTCTAAGTGTCATGTCTCAAAACGGCTTTTTAGATAAGCTTTCAATCAATACTCCTAAACCAGTTGGTTTTAAGGTATTAGGTGTTAAAGCACCCCTTAGGATTTACTTGCTCAAGCCTCTCTCTTTGACACACTTCGACCACAAGCATTTACTAGGATAATAACTCTTTGAGTTCTTGTTTCTTTCTTCTTTTCTGCCTAGTAATTGATGCTCAGAGCCTTGGGCCATGTTCTTTTTGTTTTTGTATTTTCTTTATTTTCTTTTGTTTTGTTTGCTGCTTCTCGGATCAATAAATTTTTGAGAATCTCCACAACACTTCTTTGAACTCTATGTTCCGCCTATGAGCTCCCATGCAAGTTTTCATAAGCATGCAACCTCAATACATAATTATACAACTAGAACCACCACTTCTCCTAATCTTTTGCTTGCCTCAAAATTGTTTAATTCCTTAATCCTTCTTTTCAAAGAACTTTCATGTGATGCATTTTTTTGAAAAATTGAGTGCAAACAAGTTTTGGAGAGTATGATGTTGTAAATGATCAAGCATCTTGCTTATTGAATTTCAGAAAAAAAAAACTATACTAAACAGACAGATAATAAGGGAAACAAAACCACTCTCAATCATAGCAGTGTTTGATGTAAGATAATCACTTAACAATACAACCTTTTGGAGTTCGCTTGCTTTACTCCTCATCATCATCATCACTGATCCACACATTCCTCTTTCATCTCTTTGGTTGATGATGCTTAATCCTTCCAAAAACTTGTATGGACCTCTGCAATGATATTGAAAGTTGCTTGTTCCCCAAGCACTTAGAAACAATGATTAGCATGCATGATTTATTTATGGGCTTTTGTACTTACTTTGGTGTGGGAACACCAAACTTAGTACCTTGCCAATGGTTCTTGTTCATCAGACTATCCAGATGTGAAACTCTTTTTCTTTGCTAAAAGTAGTAAAACTGAAAACTAGGAGACCGCAAAATAGTTAACTAGTTTATCTAAATGCTTGAGGCTAGCATGATGCAGAAGATGAGAATGAAATATTGGTGGAACACCAAACTTAGAATCCTTCATTCTCCCTTAGATTGGTTTGGTGTGCAACACCAAACTTAGCTTCTCGCAATATAGATAAAACTAATTAACCTTTTTATTGAAATAGTTATGAAAAGAAAGTTACCTCCGGTTGGGTTGCCTCCCAACAAGCGCTCTTTTATTGTCATTAGCTTGACATTGGGGATTTCTTTTATGGTGGTTGATGCTGGTAGTGCCTTAACTTGTCTCCCCTGACTGTGATCATCCTCTTTGTTCCCTGGTGTTCAATTTCAGCGTGCTCTAATGAGAGTATGTTGCTGACAGTGTAATAGTCATCAGTCTGTTGGCTTGCTCCCAGTTGTTGATATATCAATTGCACTTTGTCACCTTTGGAAAGCCCTTCTGTTGGGATCTTCCTGTTCTTCCAACCCCTTTTTGTTTTGTTTCTGTGTTTCTTCCTTTCTTTTGTTGATACTTCTTTTCTGGCCGTAGGCTTACTTTGGATATCTCTCTTCTCAGTGGCTAATACTCCAATATCCTCTTGGACTTTTTCATCATTCTGCACAATCTTTTGCCTTGGGATGTTGTTGTGAATCACCTTGTCAAGTTCCATATAGCCTCTCTTCTCATTACTAAATTGTGCTTCTGGTAATACCTTCAGAGTGACACTCTTATCATGCATTCTGAGAGTTAATTCTCCTCCCTCTACGTCTATGATAGCCCTAGCAGTGGCCAAGAATGGCCTTCCCAGTATAATAGAGTCACCATCATCCTCATCTGAATCTAGAACCACAAAATCTGCAGGGTATATGAAATTGTCCACCTTGACCAGAAGGTTTTCAATCACACTCCTGGGGTATACCGTTGACTTATCTACTAGCTCTAGAGACATCTGTACCGGTTTAACTTCCTCTATACGCAGTTTTTTTACCAAGGAGGAGGGTATTAAGTTAATACTTGCTCCTAGATCGCACATTGCTTTAGTGATGGTTAATTCCCCAATGGTGCAAGGCAGCAAGAAGCTCCCTGGGTCCTCAAGCTTAGGAGGAAGCCCTTTTTGAATCAAAGCCCTGCATTCCTCAGTAAGCAGTATGGTTTCTTTCTCATCCCAACTTCTTTTCTTGTTGATAAGCTCCTTCAAAAACTTGGCATACAGAGGCATTTGCTTAAGTGCTTCAGCCAAGGGAATATTGATTTCCAGTTTCTTGAAAGTCTCAAGGAACTTATGAAAATGTTGGTCCTTAGTTTCTTTGTTGAACCTCTGGGGAAATGGCAGTGGAGGTGTGATGCTCTTTCCTATTTGCTGCTGTCCCTGAGTTACTTCTTTTGAACCGTGTGGTTGGTTGTCCTTCTCTTTGAGTTTCTCAATGCTCTTGTTTGGCATCACAACTTGATCCTTGGCTTCATCTGCCTTTATTTGCTCCTCATTTTCTATTGGCCTTTTGCTGCTCTCTGCTTGCTTCTTTGTAGTGTCATTATTGCTCATCAATGTTCTCCCACTCCTTAATTGTATCACCTTGCATTCTTCCTTAGGATTTGGGATTGTGTCACTGGGCAGTGAGCTTGAAGGTCTCTCAATAGAAATCTGCTTGGAGATTTGACCCATCTGCCTATCTAGGCTCTTCATGGAGGCTTCATGGTTTTTGGTTGTCATTTCCTGGTGTTTCAACATTTTGTCTATCAAGGTCTCCAAGTTGGTGAGTCTTTGAGCTTCAGGTGATGCTTGTGGTGGGTTGTGAGATGTGGGTGGTGGATGGTAGGAAATTTGGTTGGTGGGTTGGTTATTGGATTGGTACTGGTTGGGGTTGGGGTAGTTGTTTTGAGGTTTTCTGTAAAGGCTTTGGTTAGTTTGCTGCTGGTTGTGGTTTTGGTTGTTTCTTGAATTGTTTTGGTTTGAGTTCCTCTACCATGGTTGTTGGTTTTGGTTGTGACTATCTCCCCATCTGAGGTTGGGGTGATTCTTCCATGAGGGGTTGTAAGTATCACCATAGACTTCACTTGGACCAGAATGTTGGTTATGCATGTACTGGACTTGTTCTTGCTGTTGCTCCTCTTGAATTTCTTCATTCTGTCCCCATGTGGTTGATGGTTGGCTAGTGTTAACTGCTGCAACTTGGAGGTTGTCAATCCTCTTGGCCATTTGCTCAAATTGTTGTTGAATTTGCTGCTGCATTATTTTGTTTTGAGCCAAGATTGAGTCCATTCCTTCTAGCTCCATTACTCCTCTCCTTTGTGATGGTTGGCAGTTTCTTTGATGAGCAAAGAAATATTGGTTGTTAGCCACCATATCAATGAGATTTTGAGCTTCCTCTGCAGTTTTCATGAGTTGCAAAGAACCTCCAGCTGAATGATCCAAAGCTTCCTGGGATTTCAATGTTAAGCCCTCATAGAAATTCTGCAGCTTATCCCACTCAGTGAACATTTCAGGAGGACATTTCCTGATTAGAGCCTTGTATCTCTCCCATGCCTCATGGATGGGTTCAGCCTCCATTTGTGTAAATGTTTGTACCTCAGTCTTCAACCTTATGATCCTTTGAGGTGGGTAAAATTTGGCAAGGAACTTGGTTACCAAATCATCCCAATTGTTGATGCTGTCTCTTGGAAAGGATTCCAACCATTGAGTGGCCTTGTCTCTGAGAGAAAATGGGAATAGCAATAGCTTGTAGCTGTCAGGAGGCACACCATTGGTTTTGACAGTGTTACAAATCCTCAAGAAAGTGGATAAGTGTTGGTTGGGGTCTTCAGGTGGTCCTCCTCCAAAAGAGCAATTGTTTTGGACTAAAGTGATGAGTTGTGGCTTTAGTTCAAAATTGTTTACATTGACATTTGGAGTTAAGATACTGCTTCCACAATGTCTAGGATTTGCAAAAGTATAGGAGGCCAAAACTCTCCTCTGGGGTAGGTTGTTATTGTTGTTGGCTGCTCCACCTGGTGGATTGGTTGAATGTTCCTCCATATCTTGGAATTCTTCTTCTGATTCCTCTTCTCCAACAATATTTTTCCCTCTTTCAGCTCTTCTTAACCTCCTGAGAGTTCTTTCGTCTTGCTCCTGAGAGGTGGGTATGGTTCTCCTTGTACCTGACATACAAGCAGAACATAAGAAACGCACAAAACCAGTGGCACATCAATCTATTGCTAGAATGAAGTTCTAGTTAGCTTAAGCAAAAATTCAAACAGTTAGTGGGTTAATTGAAACTTAAAGACCAGAAAAGTAAAAGTGCTTGATCTAGATCTCCACTTCACTTAATCATTGTCAATCTAATCAATCCCCGGCAACGGCGCCAAAAACTTGATGGATATTTTTGGGGAAAAACAAGTTTCTCCAAAACACCCAAAACTAACCGGCAAGTGCACCGGGTCGCATCAAGTAATAAAACTCACGGGAGTGAGGTCGATCCCACAGGGATTGAAGGATTGAGCAATTTTTGTTTAGTGGTTGATTTAGTCAAGCAAATCATGATTTGGTTGAGAGATTTGTGATTAACAGAATTTAAATTGCACAGAAAGTAAAGGGAATGGGAAATTTGCATGAAATTAAAGAGAACAGGAATTAGAGTGCTGAATCTTAAAGAACAAGAAATTAAATGGCAGAAACTTAGAACGCAAGAAATGTAAAGTGCAGAATCTTAAAGTGCAAGAAATGTAAATGGCTTGAATTGTAAAGAGGATTGGGAATTGGATTTGCAGAAATTAAACAAGGAAAAGTAAAATTCAACAAACAGAAGAGTAGAAGATAACTTGAATTGAATCGGATCTAAAACGGAATTGTAAATGGGCTTGAAAAGCATTAAACAGAGAATCGAAAATGGGAAATCCAGATCTCAGGACTCAAGAGACTAGATAACCAAGTCTAGATCTCAATTCCTTCCTAGATCCAGCAAGAACAATTGCAAAGGAAATGAAGAAATGTAAATTGCAGAGAAAGTAGAAGAAGAAGCAATTAACAGAAACTGAAATTCAATGATGCGGAAAATTAAACAAGATCCCAAGGTGAGATTGAAACAGAATTTCTTCAATTCTCCACCCAAGATCCGAAGCAAGAAAAGTAAAGAGTATTCAAGCAAGAACAAGGAAGAAGAGAGATCAATTCTCCTCCCCAAATTCTCTTGAATTAAAACAACAATGCCAAAATGTAAAGGTGAGCTCTCTACAAAACTACCAAATCAAAACCGAAAAGAAAAGCTCCCCTGAAAACTTAAATCCTAATCTATTTATACACTTTCTTCAAATGGTCTTCAAGCCTTGAATTGGGCCTTTGCTCTTGATGGAATTGGGTTGATAGAGGCCTTGGTTGATTGCTCTTGGAGTTTGAGAGAGAACCAATGTGAACCGGGTTGTGAATCTTAAAAGCTTGAGTAAAAGTTTGAGTAAAAGTTTGAGGCAAACTTTTACTCAAACTTTTTACACCAACTGCCCCATTTTTGCTGCTACCAACGTTTGAGCCAAAGTTTGGGGTCAAACTTTTGCTCAAACGTTGGCCCCCTAGTGCATATATGTGGCGCCAACGTTTGCCAAAAAGTTTGAGGCAAACGTTGGCGCAAACTTTTTCTCTCCAGGGTGTGTTGCTGATGGCGCCAACGTTTGCCAAAAAGTTTGAGGCAAACGTTGGCGCAAGCTTTTGTCCTCCAGGGTGTTGATTTTGTGATGCCAACGTTTGCCAAAAAGTTTGAGGCAAACGTTGGCTCAAGCTTTTCTCCTAAAAATTTGAGCTAAAGTTTGAGGCAAACTTTTGCTCAAACTTTTTGTTCTCTCTTGCTCCTAGCCATTCCTTCTTGCTTCAACCTTTCTCCAAGCTTTCTTCACCTATCATCAATCAATCAAACACATCAAAGCTATTCTCCAAATCATGAGATTGTGTTTCTTTCATAATATATGACAATTATAGCATAAAATCTCATGAAAGTGCATGAATTCATACATAGTTGATTGAATCAAAGGAAACATGGAAATCTACCCAATTGGCTTGCTTATGACTCAAGAAAGTGCATAAATCAATTGAAAATAAAAGAAAAAGGCTAGTGAAACTAGGCTAAGATGACTTGTCATCAGTGACGCGATCGCGTGGGGTGCGCGATCGCATGAGAGAGGGGAAGAAGGGAGACGCGATCGCGTGGGTCGCGCGATCGCGTCGCTGGAGTTTGTGCTAAACGCACGACTTCAGCGCCGTTTTAGCGCAACTCTCTGTCTCCTTTTGGGGTGATGTGCAATCCATGCGACGCGATCGCGTCGCTCACGCGGTCGCGTGGGATTGGTATTGTACAAGTGACGCAGTCGCATGGGGCATGCGATCGCGTGGGCCAATTTGTGCGAAACGCACAGGGGCCGCACGATTCCAGCCTAACTTTCTGTTCGTTGGATCCTTACGCCGATATATATATCACGCGGCCGCGTGGGTTACACGGTCGCGCGGGTGGTGTTTTTTGCGATATGACGCGATCGCATGGGGCATGCGATCGCGTCGTGCATCCCCTTTTTTTTTGTGCATGAAAAATGCAGAATGCAATGATTAATAAGAATGTTATGCATGATTTCAGGTTTAATAAATTAAAATGAAAAAGGAAAAATGAAAGCAATTAACAAGAATTAAATTGAAAAAGAAACGACCATACCCTGGTGGGTTATCTCCCACCTAGCACTTTTAGTTAAAGTCCTTAAGTTGGACATTGGAGGAGTATCCTGTTATGGTGGCTTATGTTTAAATTCGTCCAAAAATCTCCACCAGTGCTTGGAATGCCAATAGCCTCCGGGGTCCCAAACTAGGCATGTAAAGCTTCTGAACAACTTTAAATATATTGTTAGGCTCCCGGGATGACAAATGTCAGAATAAACTCCAGGATTCCAAGCCTTGCTTTTAAATCCACCTCCGTCTTGATCTACATGTCTCCATTCGGGCGGGTTAAAAAGTATAATCTCACCTTGATGACCAAACATCTTCCGTGATCCATGTGATTGAGCATGATACCAATCCGTGTACCTTGAAGTGAAGCGTGGAACCTTATTGAACCTTGTGCACCAGCTCTGAGTACGAGCCATTTCCTTCTTACTCCTAAAGCCGCAGAGAGCTCTAAGTTGGCCATCTGTTTCGAGCAAACCATATTCAAGTGAATAAGTAAAATTATAAGTTAAGGATTGTACCCACTTGAAGCTTGTATTAGGTGGTAATGGCCTTGGGATAGGTGTTTTTGGTGGTTCTGCAAGTTCCGTTTCCTTGTGCTCTTCTGTGAATTCTTCCACTTCCTTGCAAAGATCTTCAATTGTATCTGTATCCTGGTCAAAGTCTTCTATGTCTTCCTCATCACTCGAGTCATAGATTGGAGGTTGAGAGAAATCTACCTCCGCATCATCTTCATATTCACTTGGGAAAAATTCTTCGATCTCAGAGAATTCACTTATGGACGCAAGTTCATCACTAGGAGAACTAGACTTGTGACTATCATCATCAAGGAAGTTTGCTTCTTGGATTATTCTGTCTGATTCTTCGTAAACGACTTGCCTTGGAGATTGTACGGTATCCTCCTTAGCATCAACTGTAGCATCTTGGACGGAGTTTTCCTCAATTCTGGATTCCCAAGGAAGTTCAGCATCTCCTAGATCTTCAACCAACTCTTCTACTTGAACAATGACAGCTTCTTCCACTTGTTCTAGTACGAATTCATTCTCTGTCTTGTCCACTGGAGTCTCTAGTATTTCTTTCATGCCACGCTCTTCATTGGGCTGTCCACATGGAGCTGTGGTTGGTCCTTGTATATTTGAGCGTCTAGTGGCCCATTGAATTAGTGCTTGCTCCAGTTGTTGAATGGTTGTTTGAAATTTAGTTAATGTTTCTTTTAGGCAATCCTCTGCTTCGCGGTTTGCCAGACTTGGACATGATACAAAGGAAATTGGTGATGATTGGGAACGATTGGATTGGTATTGGGGTAAGGAAGGATCATATGATGGCGAATGGTGAAGAGAAGCTTGTGAGTGCGGTGGTTCGGGGTTATGTTGAAAGGATGGTTCATATGCACGGGGTGGGGCTTGTTGGTAGTTACAATGCTGTCCACCATGTCTTTCAGCTGGGTATGCACGGTAGAATGGTCTTTGTCCAGGATATCTCGGAGGGTGTTGCTGCCAAAAGGGTTGATTAGATCCTCTTGGTTCCATCCATCCTTGATTGGTCTGACCTTGATGCACATTCCTGCTGTAACTTCTATTTCCTTTAACAATATTAGAACCAAACTCAAAGCGAAAGGGGTGAGAGTTCATAGTAGCAAATAAAGATAAAAAGGAAAAATAAAAATAAATAAACAAGCAAAAGAAAAATATTTACAATAACCAATAATAAGGCACACGTTAGCAGCTCCCCGGCAACGGCGCCATTTTGATGAGAGAACTTTTGCGTGGTCTAGAAATTTGCGGATAAATCCTCGTTGCAAGTATAGTTTCTAAACCTTCAAAAGTCCTTTCATACAAACGTTTTGGGTGTCACAAGTAACAAACCCCTTAGAAATTGTTAACCGAGTATTCAAACCTCGGGTCGTCTTCTCAAGGAACTGCGAGGAAGTATGTTCTTATTATTGGTTATAAAGGTTGTAATCGGGGTTTAGAAGGTGAGAAGCAAGTAATTTAAATGACGAGTGAATTAAATGGCAAGTAAAAATAAATAATAACTGTAAAACAACTTTTGGCAAGATAAGGAAAATTAGAAGTCCAACTTAGCTATCCCTCTCAACAATAATGAAAGTTGTATCTTAATTCCACTTGGTCAACCTGTACCAGGGCAAGGAAAGTCAAGGGACTAATTGAATTGACCTTTGAATCCTATTTATTTCCTAAAAAAAGGTTGGGATTATTTAAGTTCAGCTCAATTAACAAGATAACGATTATCAATTATGTTGAGTTTAATAACTGTTGAGTTACTAAATTCTTAACCAGAACCAAAAGGGAAAAAAGTAAAATTGCTGGAATAGTAAAAATATCCTTAGATAGGAAGCAATGGTAACTTAAATCAAAGAGAACAATCATAAACTGAAAATACCTCAAATATCATTAATTCAAATAGCAGTCTGTGACATGGGATAATTCGTAAATCAAATTATAATAATCAATTCAAATGTTGGAATAAATAAATAAAAGTAAAACTAAAATAAAAGAACATTAAAACCTGGATCCAGAGTTACTCCCAAAACAAGAAGAAGTCCTAAATCCTAAAAGAGAGAGAGAATCTCTCTCTAAACTAAATCTAAATCATGAAAACTAGAAATTGGCGAGCTCTCCTTTGAATGGGTGCATTCCCACACTTTATAACCTCTGGTCTATGCTGTCTGTACTTGGATCTGGGCCAAAAAGGGCTTCAGAATTTGCTGGGGGCGTATTCTGTAAATTCTGATACGTGGCTTCTGTCACGCGTCCGCATGGGTCACGCGATTGCGTCATTTGGAGCTTTTTCTTGCCACGCGGCCGCGTCAGTCATGCGACTGCGTCATATGCGTTCTGCTTAAGGCGCGCGGTCGCGTCAGTCATGCGGCCGCATCGCTGCTTCTTTGCTTCTGGCACGCGATCGCATCATCCATGCGATCGCGTGAATACCAGTTCCCTTCAAAGCTCCGTTTTGCTTTCTCCTTCCATTTTTGTATGTTTCCTTTTCCATCCTTCAAGTCATTCTGCCTTAGAAAATCTGAAACTACTCAACACACTAATCACAGCATCGAATGGAAATAAAGGTAATTAAAATAATTAATTTTTAAAGCTTAGGAAACATGTTTTTCACAATATGACATAATAAGGAAGGGAAGGTAAAACCATGCAATTAATGTGAATAAGTAGGTGAAGAGTTGAATAAATCACTCTAATTAAGCACAAAAGAACTCATGAAATATGGGTTTATCAGTCACTATGCCCAACACTCGCGAGTTTGAAGCTCGTCACAGTCATCCCTTCCCAGATCCTACTCGGAATACCACAGACAAGGTTTAGACTTTCCGGATCTCAAGAATTCTGCCAATTGATTCTAGCCTATACCACGAAGACTCTGATCTCATGGAATGGAAGGCTCGGTTGTCAGGCGAGGCAACCATGCGTCATGAACCAGAAGACTAAGAGATACGCACTCAAACTATTGCAAGTAGAACGGAAGTGGTTGTTAGGCACGTGTTCATAGGTGAGAATGATGATGAGTGTCACGGATCATCACATTCGTCAGGTTGAAGAACGAGTGTATATCTTAGAGAAGAAATAGGCTTGAGTTGAATAGAAAAACAATAGTACTTTGCATTAATTCACGAGAACAGCAGAGCTCCACACCTTAATCTATGGTGTGTAGAAACTCCACCGTTGAAAATACATAAGAACAAAAGGTCTAGGCATGGCCAAATGGCCAGCCTTCCAAAGAGGGTTTAATCATCAAAACATGATTCAAAGATGATCAAAAGATGAATTGAAAGATGAAAATATAATAGCAAAAGGTCCTATTTATAGAAAACTAGTAGCCTAGGGTTACAGAAATAGGTAATTAATGCAGAAATCTTCTTCCGGGCCCACTTGGTGTGTGCTTGGACTGAGCATTGAAGCTTTCACATGTAGAGACTTTTCTTGGAGTTAAACGCCAGCTTTTGTGCCAGTTTGGGCGTTTAACTCCAGCTTTTATGCCAGTTCTGGCGTTTTGACGCCAGGATTTCTATGCTGACTTAGAATGCCGGTTTGGGTCATCAAATCTCGGGCAAATTATGAATTATTATATATTGCTGGAAAGCCCTGGATGTCTACTTTCCAACGCAATTGAGAGCGTGCCAATTGGGCTTCTGTAGCTCCATAAAATCCACTTCGAGTGCAGGTAGGTCAGAATCCAACAGCATCTGCAGTCCTTTTTCAGCCTCTGAATCAGATTTTTTCTCAGGTCCCTCAATTTCAGCCAGAAAATACTTGAAATCACAGAAAAACACACAAACTCATAGTAAAGTCTAGAAATATGATTTTTAATTAAAAACTAATAAAAACATAATAAAAACTAACTAAAATATACTAAAAACATACTAAAAACAATGCCAAAAAGTGTATAAATTATCCGCTCATCACTTACACTTTTCCTTAACCATGCCTAAGTTTATACATATAGCCTGGCAATTTTTTATTCTCTTATCCTACTTATATCGGATGATAATATTTTGCTTGAAGTTAAAGTGTATTGTGATATACCTTTGATAAAAGAAGTTTGTGTCTCCGGTATTGGCCGCATCGTTGTCCATTCTAACTATTATTTATGATGCCTATGAAATGGGGGATTAGCTATTCATCTTGAATGTGATTAGAAAATATCAGCTTCCACCAACCTTTTTTAAGTCTCATACATTTACATTCTGTGGTGGATAGTGACAAGTGGGGATACACATAATATAGGATCACATGGTACAAAATATCTTTCTTTCTCTTTTTACTCAACTTTTTTAAGCATATGATTTCATTCCTCACTATGTTATGTAGTGCAGTTGGCTTTCATGTAGTTAATCTTGCTAGCTGTTTCTTTAGGGTTACATTGAGCTGTTTGCGTGACTGTGTGAGGTCAAAGGCCTAAAGATATGATTGTGACCTGTTCTTATTGTGAATGTCAATCCTTTTTAGTTTTGTGTGCTGATTTCTTGTTGAAACTAAAATGCCCTATGCCCTTACCTGGTTACCTACTATACCTGAGACAGAGTATTATGTCTTGTTGGTGGTTTTATAATTTTATTCAACGAGATATGTTTGAGTAATGAATAACAGAGTTTGTGTATTTTTTTTATAAAATTGGATTGCAAACTTTGTTGGAATTGGATATGGAGGTGTACTCAACTGCTCATACTCATAGTAGGTGCAAAATAAATTTAAATTAAAGCTTCATAATAAGTGCATTTCGTATTCAAGTACATGTGACAAAAGACATTGAATGATTATATCTAGTTTAGATTTTGATTTGAGTAAATTGAATGTTTATGCTTATTTTGTATGAAATAATTTTGTTAGGAAGGAATGGAGCAGTCGGAGATTATTAAACGATGTATTTCTTTTTATTAAACGATGAGATTGAAGCATGATAATTTGATGTTGAACTTTGTTCTTACATTATTTGTGTACTTTAGGAATAAAAGTAGTGGGGAAGTGTCATTAGGCGGAAGAATGAATAGTAGAATTAGACGTGATGCTTTAGAGTGTATTATTGGTGAGGGTGATAGGAATTGTATTTAGGAGTTAAGAATGAACACAAATGCCTTTGCTAATTTATGCGAGTTGCTTCAAGTCCAAGGAGGACTTTGTGAGGATGGTCAAGTAAGCTTGCCGGAACAAGTTGCAACTTTTTTAATTATCTTAGCTCATCACAAGAAAAATTGTAGTCTATAAGTTAGATTTTGTAGGTCTGGGGAAACAGTTAGTAAGTATTTCAATAAGGTTTTAAAGGCTATTATACGTATGCAAAACTTGTTATTCGCCAAGGCATCACCGGTTGAAGAGGATTGCATAGACCCAACATGGAGAAAGTTTAAGGTAAACCTAAATGGATTATGTATGTAATTTGTTTTAAGCCTGGAAGAATTGTCTATCTAAAAGTTGTAATTTTTGTGAATTATAGAGTTGCTTGGGAGCATTAGACAGCACTTATATAGAGGTGACAGTCCCCGAGTCTGATAAGTCAAGATATCGAACAAGGAAGGGTAAAATATGTATTAATGTCCTAGGAGTGTGTAACCGAGATATGAGCTTTATTTATGTACTTAGTGGATGGGAGGGATCGGCATCTGATTCAAGAATACTTCGAGATGCAATCACTCGTGGTAATAGTCTCAAGATACCTCATGGTAATATCTAATTTATAAGTCATAAGTTAGATTTTGACATTAAGCTTGACTGCACAGTTGTAGAGCTTATTTTGTTTGTATGTAATATTTATAGGTAATTACTATTTAGTGGATGCGGGTTACACAAATGGTCCTGGGTTCCTAGCACCATATAGAGGCACTTGCTATCATGTTAGAGAGTGGGCTCAAGGAACACGTGCACCTCGCAACTACCAGGAGTATTTTAATAGAAAGCATTCTTCTGCTAGGAATGTCATAGAGCGATGCTTTGGATTACTTAAGAAGAGATGGTCAATTTTAAGAAGTCCTAGCTTTTACCCTATAAAAACACAAAAGCAGATCATAATTGCTTGTTGTCTGTTGCAAAATTTTTTTCGGAAGAACATGGATATGGATCCGGAAGAGCAAACTAGCTTCTTAGATGAATTTCTGCCCGTCGGAGAGGAAGCACCAGATGAGTTGATCGATGTGGTTGAAAATACGAATGAGTGGACACAATGTCGTGACAACATTGCAATTGAGATGTACGAAGAGTGACGAACTAGTCGTACGGAATAGCAAAGATTATAGGCCCAACTTGAATCTCCTTGTTTAATTTGGCATGAAACTTGTGATGTAATAGCTAAATTTGTGTGCGAAAGACTTTCCATTGTTTTGTTGGATTTTTTGTCATTGAAATTTTTAAATGGTTATTATAAGCCTTGTTTGTAATATTCATAATTATTAATATGACTAATTATTGCGTTGTTAGATTTCTATTATCATAGGTGATGTTTGATTTTAATGGATTGTACAACTTATTGCATGTTACATTTCTTCTTAGATGACAATGGACAAACGCATGTGGACTGATGAAGAAACTGAAGTATTTGTTGGTTTCATGGAGGAGTGTGTTGTTGATGGTTTGAAAGCTGATTGTGGACAATTCAGACCAGGAACTTTTAAAAAATTAGCCTTGAAGATGTTGGAAGCATTCCCAACTTGTACGGTAACTGCGAAACATTGCAAGAATAAGCATAAGCGACTGAAGGAGAAGTATCAATATGCCTCTGAGATGGTGGCATGCAGTGGATTTGGGTGGAATTTTGAAAAACAGTACGTAGATGTTGACAGTAGAGACGTTCTTGATGCGTGGATGAAGGTTGTTAACAAACTTACTTGAAATTATTTTATTAGTGACTTTAGAATATGTATGCTAACTTCTGTAAGTTTCATCACAGGCACACCCAACCAAATTTTATACTCCTGGTAAGCCATTTCCTTTGTTCCACCGATTAGAGGGTATATTCGGAAAGGATCGAGCCACGGGTGCAAGTACAGTCAGTGGTTTTGACGCACAAGAGCAAGTTCAAGAGGAGGAGGAAGATTATTGTCCAAGTTTGGATGATTTTGGAATGTCAGCAAATGTAAGTTTTCATGAAGGACAAGGAGCAGGTTCACACTCTGATGCTTGTGCAGCTAGCGGAAGGCATTCGGGAAAGAAGCGGAAGCAAAATGATATTCTAGAGAGGATGGTTAAACAGGTTCAATTTTCGACTGCTGAACAAGGAAGGAATGCCCAAGTTCTTGGTGATGCTCTATCTGGGGTGAATGAGAAGTTCATGGTCGGTGAGAAGCTTGAACAGCTTGGATTCGATAACAATGAGGTGGTGCAGGTTGCAGTGAAGTTTGTTAATAATGCACAGATGGAGAAGGTTTTCTGGGGTTTGAAGAATTCTCAGAAGAGTGGTTATGTGCAATCCATTCTCAATTAGAATAAGTTTTTCTAGTTAACGATTCTTGTTGAACATAGTTAGGATGATTTAGTTATTTTTATGAATTTAGGATGATTTAGTTATTTTTATGTAGTTATTTTTATGAATTCATTAACTTATTAGGATGATTTAATTATTTTTATGAATTCAATAAATTATTAGGTGAAATGTCCTAATTCACAAGTTATTATTAGATTCTGACTTTTCAAATTATTGCTTCATAAATTTTCAAGGTAATATTAGATACTGAATATTCAAACTAATGCTTCATGAATTTATATTAATGAGTTCAATATGCTAAATTCAGTCTCCTTCCATTTATGTTATTAGCAAGTTGTTATTCCCATCAATATTAAATGCTTTGTATGATATTATGATAATATACCTTTTTAGTTGGATCTGATTTTGCAGTTGTTTTGTTTGGAATTAGGTAAAGAATACAAGAATTTCCCAAAACAGCCAATCTAATTTCAACAATTTAATGTCAACAAATCAGTCAATCTAATTCATTCCTATACATGCTTTTACAACATGTTTACAAATACAAACAAATTACACACAAATACTCCTGCTGCAATTTAAAACCCAACACTATAACTTAATCTGTAGTTCCTTTTGCCTTCAAAAGATTCTCTGATGCATAAGTTATGTATCCACTAGGTTTCTCACTTGTATATCATTAGCTTGCTTGGATTTTTCACTGGTGTGCTCAATGAAGTTTGAATGTCTCGAAATAGATGATAGCGTATGTAACAGATCTGTAGATGAAATAAATTAACTTCAACTTTAAGCCAAAATAGCTTGAATTTTGATTGTAGGATTTTAGCAAAAGAGAATACAAAAGCATAATAATTAAATAGAACACAAGTAAAAGAAATATAGTGTGCATAAAGAGCTTAGATATTTTAGTAAATAGAGATCTCACAATGGACTTTTTTATAGCTTCAGCCCTATCACAACAAAGAAACCAAAATTAACACACCGTGTTTGATCTTTGAAGGCTTCTGAAATCTTCAAGAGATATAGGACCCTCAGGAGCACCAATGCCTAAACCCTTCAATCTCTTGTTTTCAGAAATGAACTCCTCTACATACAAGGGGGGAAAAGTTAAAGCAAAAAGAAAATCAGTATCAATCTCGATACAATATAACTTATACAATCGAATAAACTTGTCTCAAAGCAATATCCTGCAACAAAGCATAGCAAAATTATGACATTCATCACATATGAAGCTTTAAACTTTGACAAAATAGAGGTCTGAGTTCTGCTTATGAGCATAAACCAGAGTATAATGCAAGAATGACTAAGAATAGTATGTATGTGAGCTGCTAATCATAATGCTACCTGCTTTTTGTTTGGGAACTGCATTATATGTTGTGGGAGTGAACACAACCACCTCTCAAAATACAAAAGTATATGCAAGCTCTGTTAAGAAAAGAAAAAAGTTTTTCAATAGGGAAAGAGAACAAAGATACATTGCAAATTCTAACAAATATCTATGCAAGTGTGTGTGATGAGAGTGAGTTGTAGAATGGTGGGATTGGTATAAAAGATAAAATCATAATAGAATCACTAAATTCCAAAAGGAACTCATATTACCATGTTGAGGCGGAGCTGAAAATGATATAATATCTCCATGATGAACTTTTACAGCAGCATTATTCTTTTTCAATTTCTCCCAGTTCAGATAAGTCCCATTTGTGCTAAACAAAAAAACAAAATATGAAGGGATCAAGACAAATTCCAAATTAGACATCTTGCAGCACTTAAATACAAAATGACACATCTTCAACAGATTCAGAAAAAAATTAAAATGACTTGGCAATGGATGATACAACAAAAATAATAAATCTATACCACTAGGTGGGACAAGCTACATGTAAATTACACCTCGGTAGAATGCATGTAAAATAAATCCAAAAAAAATGGCAACAACCTCGTATCTTTCAAGAATACAGACATACTGTCCTCCATATTTTCATTGATAACCCTCATCCTATAAATTTTGCAATGGTTTGCAGTAACAGGGTTGGAATCAATCTGGAAACGCACATCCTCCACCAATAAGCATATCAACTGCAAGCAATTTGGCAGAGTAAAATAGTTGCAACCAATAAGCATATCAACTGCAAGCAATTTTGGTTCTTGAAATACAATGAAAAACAGCAAAGACAGACTAGGTTATGTGCTCTAAAACTCAATCACCATGTAACCATTTTCTCATTTTAAATTTCAAACACCACAAACTCAAAATCACTCACTGTGGAAAACAACTTTTCAAATCGTGACTTTATTCAAAGTTAACAACGATGCTAACTATCTCATATCAGTGTCATCATCGAATCATCAAAAATTTGGTATCAAAATTATCATAATCATCAGCTTACATACCTTATTCGGAGGATAGCCCCTGTTTCCAGCATGAATAGCAACCAATTTGCCTCTGCAACCAACAGAAGAAAGTGAGAGAGAGCAAGAGAGAGAGAGAGATCGAACGTGAGAAAGAGAGAGACAGATGGAGAGAACCGTAAGTGAAGGAATTGATGAAACGGTGGCAAGGCTTCCTCGTCGACGGCGAACTCGAAGCCAAGCAAGAGATTGACGCGGCGAAATTGGGTGAACTGACGGGAGATTAGGGATTGAGAAAGGAGGAAGGGGAAATGGTTGTCTGAAGGATTGGATTTGGGTTTTATTTTTGTTTTTTTCTTTTAATTAGTAGGGATAATTTGGTCATTTCATTTAGTTTAGTCTCTGTATTATATTTTGAACGATATTTTATATCAAACACAATACTGAGATTTATTTTAATTCTTGTCTCTCTGTCTCTGTCTCTCAGTATCTGTCTCTCAGTCTCTGTCTCTCTACCAAACGCTACCTTATATTACCTTTCCATCCTCGCCCTCGACCTTGTCTACATCCACGAGACGTCGTTTGAGTCCTGTCCATATCAAACAATAGATATTAAGGTGATCAGTCTCAATATCTCAAGTCTAGTGCTTCAAATTCTCAAAAGTATGCTCATGAACTGTGATGCTACATTTATCAAGGAGATATCCTTCTTATAAAATAATGTTTATTTTAAGGTGGTGTTCAGTTCTTGTCTTATGAATCCTTCCCTTGAAAATTTTTTATCCTCCAAACTTTTATAATTCATAGTAACTATTTCATAACTCATCTCTCAATACTGTTTCCTTTTCTAAATTATTCTATTCTTATAATTAACCGATTTACTTTTCTTATATCTAACCACGAGGTATATTATTCACTTTCTATTCCTTTTTAAATTTACTATTCAGTCAGTCTCTTTCTTCAAGTCTATTATCACTCCCCCATAATTCCGTACCAATAATTAAATCACAAGAAGCAAACAGCAAACAAGCAAACAATCAAACAATCAAGCAAACAGTCACACGTATTGACATTACACACAAGAACAAACAAATAATTTCAAGCAATGTATAAATAAATACAGTATGATGCATGCCTGTCCTACTGGCCATGAGCTCATATGTCGGTATTATGACAAACCCTACACAAAATCCGATTGGCAACTCCCAGATCAGTCTCTCAGTAAACATCCCCAAGAGGAATTAAATCATGCTACCATTGTCTCAACAGAGAGTGTCGTCTCACCTTCCCCTAAAGGTATAAACCATGCCAAAAACAATGGGGAGTGTTGTTTTACCTTGCAACCCGAGAAAATATAGGCCAGATAAAATCACCATTCCCACGTTACACCGCAAGCGAGATGAAACCACCATCCTTGCCCAATGAAGGTGCCAAATCAATACGCGAGCGGGACTATGCCACCATTCTCACCGTGGGTGGGATGAACCACCATCCCTACAATATCAATAACGCAAGTGAGACAAAACCCACGTCCTTGCCAATCAATAATCATCATCAATCACAAACACGCAAGCGAAACAAAACCTCCGTCCTTGCTAATTCATAATCATATTTCAATCAAACATAATCATAATCATAACCAAAATCATAATTCTTTATATTCACATCTATCACAAGACTGGTTATTCTCAAGCCGTAAGGGGGATAAAACCACCAACCTCACCATGGGTGGGATAAAACCACAATTCCCACAAAATAATAATGTACTGAGCAAGCGGGATGATACCACCATCCTTGCCAGGCAATCCATTAATATTGCAATTCGAATTCATCAATTTTATTAATCATATCATCAATCCGTGAATGGAACCAAGCCACCGTCTTCACCGTGGGTGGGACGAACCACCATCCTCACAACGTCAATCATAATCTCATTTCATCTTTAAAATACACGATCGGGTTCATATATACCCTTCGAAAAATCAACTTACATATCACTTTCTTCTGAACTTACTCAGATCGACCCAACTAAAGCTTAGGTTCATCCTAAGACTTAAATCATGCTTTAGGGCCTTAGTACATTTCTAAATTTAAATCCAAATCCCATTTCCTCGAAATTAATTCGAACTTCGAAAATCATAAACCTCAAAGGCCTTAATGCCTTAACCAACCCGAGAAAAATTTACAGTTATTATTCACATCAATCAATAACACCTAAACGATCATGACTTTGCATTTTACTTCTCATGTCAACAAATTCTTTATTTTTCAATTCTCATAAAATCCTTAAAAATAGAACCATAACTCGACGTAATAAACAACCAACAAATTTCACTTATCATATCTAATATCGAATGCCAATCAATATCAAACTCAGCCAAATCCAGGCCTAAGCCATACTCATTTGTTTTACCATTAGTCTCATCTAATTTTTGCTTAATAACTCACCCAATTCGAATATTCTCTCATTCTTTATGCAATATTTCTAGCCCTTAAGTTGATAATTAATTAGCCTTTTTAATTCTTTAATCAATTACACTTCTTTTTCAAGTTAATTTTAATTACTTATATATTCTTTTTATTATTAACCCAATCAAGTCAATTAATCCACCGAACAACTTCCCAATTAAAAACTTCCCAAGTTAATTTTAATTACTTATATATTCTCTCATTATCTTTATTATTCAATTTGCATTCAAGTTTTATAAAATTTTGGCAGAATCTCCCCTAAAATTCGGATATTTCCACCCTTCAAGGGTTCGATCTGAATGAAACCACTATCCAAGTCTTCTCAACCATTTCAAATACCAAAAAACTTCTCAACATGAATATTCTTGGCTTGTTATCTTTAATTATCATTAAGTTAGTAAATTTTCAAAAATTAGGACAACAAACAAGTTGTTCAGATCCTAATCTACCTACCAAGAGGCTTAGCTTCAAGAATTGCTACTAATTAATTTTATTATTAGAACATTTAATCCCTTTTTAATCCTTTATCAATTTTACTCCATTTCTCCAAAACAGTCTAATTCGATCCACAAGACTCACACATTCAGAAAAATGTGCATTTCGCATCGATATCGATTTATGATAACTCTGTAAATTAAAAATGAGTTTAAGTAAAATTTCCTACCTCAAATAACTGTAATTTGCATAATTAAATGCATTAAATCTTTTTTCTTTTAGTTCATAGCAGCAACAATCCGCAACGTCCACAGAAGCTCCGCCATAACGCAGCGATAGCAACAAACGCAGCAAGCAACCTCGGTAAGCCAGCCCTAAGACATTAACGTCGTAAGATTCTCAATAACTCATAATAGAATAACAGCGGTAAAAGTTTCGAGACAAGAGCTACTCACTGTACCAAAAAAAAACAAAAGAATGACACCCGGCGAGCAGAACAGTGGCAAAGAGCTCCGGTGGCGACGTAACAGCTTGCCCCTCTTTCTCGCATGCAGCAGCGCCACCATCACCTCCTCTCTTTTGGTCAGACCTAAATGGCGATTGCGGCAGCTCCTGACGAGCTCCGATGACCGCAATGGTGGCGAGAGAAACCACCGCACATTCCTCTCTTCACGATCACATTCTCTCTCTCTCTCTTCGGGCTCGACAGTGGCATGCAGCTCAGCGACGCGACGGCTTCAACAAATGGTGGCGGTGATAGCTCTGGCAGTGATGGCGATAAAACTGGCCGCGATGAGTATGAATGGCGGCGAATCCTTCCTCTTCCTTGCATCGCGGTTCCTGGCTCGCGTCTCTCTCTCCCTCAACGTTGCTCTCTCTCTCTCTCTCTTCCCAATTAACGACAACGATGGCTCCCAGCCCCACCGGCGACATCCCTTCCTCCTTCCTCTCTCTTTCTTCTTCCTCTTCTCCCTCGTAGCGCAGCTCTCTCTTCTCTCTTTTCCCTTCTTTTTTTGTCCATGGCAGGGGGAGGGGGAGGAGGGGTTGAGTATGTGAGGTGAATGGCAGCTAGGGTTAGGGTTAGGAAAGTGAGCGTGAAATTAGGATTTGGGTTAAGACAAATGTGAAAATTAGGGATTTTAGAGTTAATTAGGGTTTGGTAATTTTAATAAAATTAGGGGATAAAGTAGTAATTTGAACCCTAATTTGATCCTTAAAATTACCTTAAGAATACCGTTTTATTTATCAATTTGCCAATTGATTTTTTAAACAAGTACTCTAATTTGAAATTAGAGATACTCTACTTAATTTTGTTTTATTAATAAAAATTGGATTCAATATCTCAAAATTCCTATGAAGCACGGACACTTCGTTGAGTTGCCATGTCCGCGTGTCGGACACAATACTCATCGACACGCGTGTCTACCGTGTCCAACCGTGTCTTAATAAAAAATAAAAAATTCTTTCCCTGACACATTTGGACACACCTAAATACTATCACGTGTCAGCGTGTCCAGCCTTATTCTTAACATGTATTCTTGAAATGAGTTTAGAAATAATATATAATATTATTTATTAAAATAAAAAATATTTTAAATACTTTTATAGAGTTAAAAGAAGACATAAAAAACAGTTAAAAATTATTTTATATTTTAATACCAATAAAATATCAAAAATTCATTATAATTTATCTAAAAAATACTTTATATTTTATATATATGTCATGTCCCTGTATCTTATAAGATTTTAAATTTCGTGTGTCCGCATGTCCCGTGTCGTGTCATGTCCCGAGTCCGTGCATCATAGTAAAATTCAAATTGAATCGTATAAAATTCACATTAATTTTTAATTACTAAAACTTTAAA
The DNA here is from genome assembly GCF_059453495.1 of Arachis ipaensis. NCBI lineage: Eukaryota > Viridiplantae > Streptophyta > Magnoliopsida > Fabales > Fabaceae > Arachis > Arachis ipaensis. The sequence goes on along the minus strand of NC_142441.1, from coordinate 29,127,183 downwards.
TTTTAAATATGAAAATTATCCAATAATTGTAAAATTAGATAAAAATCCTAATTTAATTATCAAAACCTAATTTAATTACTTTTAATAAAATAATTTTTGAAATTAAAGTCTTTAACGAATAAATTAAATTGAAATTGGCTTATAATAAATTTTTTAAAAATTATTGGTCTTACATTTTACCCATCTTGTAAAAATTTTCGCCCTTGAAAATTGATGAGGTATAGAAAAATTACAGGATAGGCTCGATAAGTTCGTGTTAAAATGAATGATGTGGGTAGCATACGCATGCTTTGGTTCGCTTAACAACTCAAAATTAGCCGCTTTCCAACTCATTCATCACTTCGTTCTAAGTTTATTTGGACATCTAGCATCATTCTTAACACCTCATCTTATATTCAAAAGCTTCTTAACTTCAATTCTTTTCAAATTTTCTTTTCGGTCCATCAACCTTCTTAATGTATCCAACTTCATAACCTTTTTTATTCTCTCATAGGCTTCCAATGAGTTTTCGAGAAACGGTGATCCCCTTCAACTTTAGATCCTTAGTCCTTCGAACCTCAAACATGAATTCTTCCGAACTCATTACATCCATCAACAACAATTTGCGCAACTCAAATCTTTATTCAATTTTCACTTCAAATATCTAACCTCTTTAACGTGATCTATCTCCATGTTTCCTTTACTTTCTATTAACTATCCAATACGGCTCGAGAAAGCACTAACCTCACTTCTAGTTATAGATTACAACTTTACAAATCTTAAGCACAACTACATTCAACTCAATTAAGTTCATCAACGATCCATATAGCTTTAATCATGCATCTCAAATTCCCAATCTCTAACTCCACTCTAACCATTGAACTTCGTAAAACACTAATCCTACAAATCTGACACTTAAATTAATCCTTGGTTCCCTGAGTTACTCAAGGCTTAGCACTTCCTCAATTTTTAAATTAACTCACTAGGTCGATATTGACTTCCGAATTATAGGATTAATGAGAATCTTTTCCAAAATTTAATACTCCCCCAACTTCTTGCAACGCCATTCAATCATGGATTTCACTTTCTAAATCTCCAAAATGACCAACCATTCTTATCAAGAAGAATTAAGACTTTACTCTTATCATTATTCTCTTGGACCTCTTTCCAACCTTAATAAACAGTAATCAATTATTTGTTAAGTCAAAACTTTAGTTTTTATATAAACAAGAACTCTCTTCAAAGAGATCTACGCCGTTATCGTGGCTATGCTCTAATGTTATTGGACAACATGCTAAACACTGCTTATCTTATTATTATAGGTTAAGGACATGATTTACGGCTAAGTTTCGGCAACACAAAATTTTAAAAAGATTTATTATCGTATAGTTTGACTTTAACTCGATTCAAACTCTTTCGAATGGATAACCTTAGTTTTAACATTACCGCCTTTACTTTAAGTAACAACCCCTTGAAATTCTCAAAATCCACATCTACATCAAGCAGTTAATTCTTCCAAGAATTAAAGACCCATACAAAATCAAGCAATTCAATCATGCAAGCAATCATTTCAACCAACAACACAACAATTCCTCAATCAATTCCTAATCATATCCAAGTAACTTAGCATTTACGTAGGTATAGTTTTCTAATTCTAACTTCCTTTGATTTCTAACGTCCTCAACATATCTTCACTAGCTTCTTAGTATTTCTAAGTTGTGTTTGACAATCTATTAGCGTCCAGATATACGCAATTCAACGATATTAAGTTAGCCAAACTTAATACCACGAATTATGTAAAGGTAAGTCAATAGCATTAATCAGAAGACAGTCATGCGCATACAGCTCTAATTCCTGTCTCCTTGACAAGACCTAATGCATGATAGGCATCCAGAGTATGCAATGAAGAATAGTCAGTCCACTCCTTAGCCTCTACATGAAAGACTGTTGTGATACCATAATATAACACCCTTACTATCAAAATATCATGCTTAAGTCATGATATTGCCAATGGTAAAAGTACTACTTGAGTTCGTTGTATTACCTATTTACATATTATAAGAGCCTCTAAGAACAAAATCTAAAACTAAAGGCATTTTTTATATACAAATAAATATACATACATACATTCCATTCATCTCAATAAAACCAATAATTACTACAATCCAATAGTTACATCAATAGTCATGAATGAAATACATCGAATACACTTTTATATACATATTAATATAGATATAACAAATAATTCCTATCCCTCGGTACAAACTTTATAACAATAATAAGGGCGAGAGAAAATAATAACTAAACACAAATGCATTCTAAAAATACAAAATTAAATGTCTAATGCTCAGTGAAGTCTTCAAATCCTTCTTCGTCTATTTTCTGAAAATATTAGATGTAGCAGCGGGTGGAAACTGATGAGCGGATAATTTATACGCTTTTTGACATTATTTTTAGTATGTTTTTAGTAGGATCTAGTTACTTTTAGGGATGTTTTCATTAGTTTTTATGTTAAATTCACATTTCTGGACTTTACTATGAGTTTGTATGTTTTTCTGTGATTTCAGGTATTTTCTGGCTGAAATTGAAGGACTTGAGCAGAAATCAGATTCAGAGGTTGAAAAAGGACTGCTGATGCTGTTGGATTCTGACCTCCCTGCACTCAAAGTGGATTTTCTGGAGCTACAGAACTCGAAATGGCGCGCTTCCAATTGCGTTGGAAAGTAGACATCCAGCGCTTTCCAGAAATGTATAATAGTCCATACTTTGGCCAAGAATTGACGACGTAAACTGGCGTTCAACGCCAGCCTTCTGCCCAAATCTGGCGTCCAGCGCCAGAAAAGGATCCAAAACCAGAGTTGAACGCCCAAACTGGCACCGAAACTGGCGTTCAACTCCACAAATGGCCTCTGCACGTGCAACACTCAGGCTCAGCCCAAACACACACCAAGTGGGCCCAGGAAGTGGATTTATGCATCAATTACTTACTCATGTAAACCCTAGTAGCTAGTTTATTATAAATAGGACCTCTTACTATTGTATTAGGAATCTTTGGTCTCAGTTTTAATCCATTGTTCATCTTAGGAGACTATTGATCTCGTTTAGGGGGCTGGCCATCTCGGCCATGCCTGGACCTTCACTTATGTATTTTCATACGGTAGAGTTTCTACACTCCATAGATTAAGGTGTGGAGCTCTGCTGTTCCTCAAAGATTAATGCAAAGTACTCCTGTTTTCTATTCAATTCTTCTTGTTTCTCTTCTAAGATATCCATTCGCACCCAAGAACGTGATGAAGGTGATGATTATGTGTGACGCTCATCACCATCTCCCCTACGAACACGTGCCTGACAAACACCTCCGTTCTACATGAAATAAAGCTAGAATGAATATCTCTTAGATCTCCTAACCAGAATCTTCGTGGCGTAAGCTAGAATGATGGCAGCATTCAAGAGAATCCGGAAGGTCTAAACCTTATCTGTGGTATTCTGAGTAGGATTCAATGATTGAATGACTGTGACGAGCTTCAAACTCGCGAGTGCTGGGCGTTAGTGACAGACGCAAAAGGAGGGTGAATCCTATTCCAGCATGATCGGGAACCGACAGATGAATAGCCGTGCCGTGACAGGGTGCGTGAGCATATTATTCACTGAGAGGAGGGGATGTAGCCACTGACAACGGTGATGCCCTTGCATACAGCCAGCCATGGAAAGGAGTAAGACAGATTGAATGAAGATAGCAGGAAAGCAGAGGTTCAGAGGAACGAAAAGCATCTCCATTCGCTTATCTGAAATTCCTACCAATGAATTACATAAGTATCTCTATCCCTCTTTTATTATATAATATTCGAAAACACCATTATCACTTTATATCTGCCTGACTGAGATTTACAAGGTGACCATAGCTTGCTTCATACCAATAATCTCCGTGGGATTCGACCCTTACTCACGTAAGGTATTACTTGGACGACCCAGTGCACTTGCTGGTTAGTTGTATCGAAGTTGTGACAATTATGAATTAAGATCAGAGCACCAAGTTGCTCATGTGCCAGGAATAGTTTGAGCCTGGATATCACAATTTCGTGCACCAGAAACCTAACCACACGGTCTCAATAGAGGAATTTCAAAATTGTCATAGAAGGATATGTATAAAATAATATTTGTTTAAGGTGGTGCTTAATGAGTGTCTTATGAATCCTTCCCTTGAAAATTTCTTATCCTCCAAGCTTTTACAATTCACTTTCACTATTTCATAACTCATCTCTCAATATTGTTTCCTTCTCTAAATTATTCTATTCTCATAATTAACCGATTTAACTCCATTGCTATTTATTTTTTTTATATCTAACCACAAGACATATTATTCACTTTATATATTTTTTTAAAATTTATTGTTCAATTAGTCTCTTTCTTCAAGTCGACTATCACTTCCCATAATTCTGGATCAATAATTAAATCACAAGAAGCAAACAAGCAAACAAACTAACAATCAAGCAAACAGTCACATGTATTGACATTACACATAAGCACAGACAAACAATTTCAAATATAGATTTTTAACCCACAGCACAAAAAATTTTTGAAAAATTAGATATCTAGAACATTGACTTATCCAACTAACAAATTACATTCACAACAAAAATTTATATACTATGTGCAAAAATTTCGGTGTTTTGGCAAAAATTTTTGTGCTATATCAATAAATTTTCATACTCTCCAACAAAAAAATCTATACTAAAAAACGTGAAAAAAGAAAAAAGGGGACACATGCGCACATTTTTTTTGTTGGATTTGTACCAATTTGATTCAATTTGGTTACAAAAATGCTTGGATAGTAGCATCATCGATGATATATTCTAGAATTATATAAGTATTTATTAAATTCCATATTTTTATAAGAGTAGAAATCATACAATAAAAATGGTTAAATTCGTTCTTCAAATTAGTCCCCAAAAATTTTTTTTAATCAAATCCGTCCTTCAAAGATTTTAAATTAATTGCATTAGTCTTTCTGTCATTTTCTTTATTGACGGCATCAAAATTTGTTAATGTGGCAAGTTAAGTGATACTACAACACACACACATAGGAGTCTTAATTGACTATTAGCATGATCGGTTTATGAAATTAAATCAAATCATATCAAAGCTTAATTGAGGAGGGAACTTGAGGCATTGGAATCTGTTAATTTATGATTGATTTAATCTAATTTCATAAATTTATCATATTAGCTACCAATTAGGACTACTAGGTATGTGTTGTGGTGTCACTTAATATATTACATCAACAAATATTGACGCCGTTAGCAACAGAAGTAATAGAAGGACTAAAATGACTAACTTAAAATCTTTGAAGGACGAATTTGATTAAAAAAAATTTTTGGGGTCGAGAATGAGTGATCTTTCAGAGACTAATTTGACTATTTACTCAATTAATTATTTAAAATTTGATTTAAGCATAATACTCTATATGTATACAAAATATACAGAGAGATTTATTACCTATATTAAAGAAGAGTTTAATTTTGATGCACTGACAGTGTAAAGCGTTTTATCCAGTTGTGCAATCACATCCATTCTTTTGGATGACTATTCATGCAGTTAATGTAAAAGGTAGTTATTTTAACTGATTTGACACTACGTAATTGAATGTATATGTAAAACTACTTTACACTATCAGTGCATCAAAATTAAATTTATTAAATAAATTCCCAATTAAATTTATCATACAATTATAGTTGATAAAAAATAATTTATTGTCCAATAGGGAGGGTATGACCACAACACCTTATCAAACTGACCGCAGTCGCGCACCATCAAGTGACCATCATAGTACGGTATTGCACTGAGATCACATACCGTTCCAGGACAATAACTCTACAATGCTTGGAGCAATCATGATACCTTGTTGTATGACTTCTCCCAATCACCATATATATCTGCGCAATTGCCCTTTGTTTTGCCATCCAAACCTTCCTGTACGACGGTTTGAAGTGTTAGCTCTCTTTCACTGTACTCTATAGAACAGTGATGGTAACTGATGGACTGGACTGTATGAAAAGCATGATGATTTTACATATGAGGTTCTTGTCCAACTGTCGATGATCTTGAGACATGGTGAGACTAAACACGTGTGCGGTCGGCCGAATTTACGGATCTCCCTATCGATTTGAAATATAATCGAAGTAAAATCTAATCAAAATAACAACGACGAAGAAGATAATGTACTAAAATACTATAATACTTACCAATATCCGATATTCTGTCGGAGGACGACATGGAGACTCCAAGGACAACGATAGGTAAATTGTCGACAATGCACGTGGTACTTTAACTGATCCGACTCGACAACTCGATACTCAACACTTCTCCGAATGCTATAATTCTTCATGCCTTGCAGTACTACCTTTTTGTTTCTGAATCTGTGACCAACCCTAAACTCCACACCACCATTGGTGTTGTAATCATCCACCCCCATATTGGAAAATAGAGTTACCTCATGCATCGCGTCCAAATTCAATGTATGATAGTGGCTGGGTATAGTTGATAACTCCATAATCGGTTGCAGAGCAGGTAAAAGATATCGAACTGATCCACCAACTGGAGTCTCTGGTATGAACTCATCCTCGTCATCATCCTCAAAGGAACTACTTTTGTTGCTATAAGCAACATACTCTTCGTCGAACTCCTCATCGTCAACGTCCATGACTTCTACTGGACTAGCACAGGGTCGTGGTGCAAGAGGCAGGTCATCCTGTAGAATGTTCGAGCTGCCAGAACCACCACCACCAACATCACGAACCTCCGCAGAAAGCTTCATCACTTATTCAATCATGATTCTCCCATGGACATCAAACATTAGGCGCACATGCTTATCGCCATTAAGGCAGAACAGACGAAATCGAAATACACAATTCCCCATCATCGCTAGCATCCTATATCCAACTCTTCCAACCTCTTTTCTCTCTCCACTATCGACATGTGTCAATATCAGATTCTTTAACTTGGACAGGAAATTTGCTCTCTGAGTTCGCAGCAGCGCAAAATTTTCACACTCAATATAACTTTGCTGTCACTGTTTCTTTTCTGACAGTTGGAATACACCATCACAACAAAGAAACCATTACCACTAGATATTTTTACTAAGTTTTTTGAAAAAAAATGAAAGAGAAGAAAGATTGAGAGTTTTGTTAAGAATACTAATAGTTTGAAGATCTTTTTATAGCTGATTGATTTTTATCGTACTATAACTCATTTACAGTGTAAATGAGATAAGTGTAGCCGTATCTCATTTATAGTGTAAACGAGATATGTGGATTCCGCTCTTTCTCATGTAACACATGTACAAACGTGATACGTAGACATGAGTTTGTGTCTTATTTCCATAAAAACTCTCCAAATTATCTATTTCTGTAATTAAAATATTTATTTTAAATAAAATATATATATATATTTTTTTTTGGGATAAAGTGGCGGCTCCATTTGAAGGTTGCCTTTCCATTTGAGAGAAACACAGTACCGGACAATTGAGTGCGCGGCCACACCTGATCCCACCACGGCAGACGAACTTCCCTTTTTCGCATTTGGCAGTGTGGGCCAGTGGCACCGCCCAAAATCTAACCGAAAAACCGAGTAGAAGCGAACGACCGTTAGTTAGGAACGGCCGTCACCGTCAAGGTAGGGTCCATACCTAAAATCAAACACACCCAATGAGAATACGACAGGTCACTCATCAACTTAGCTGGAGACACGATTTATTCGCCTCTGCAGAATATACGCATTCCTTTCTTTTCTTTTCCTTTCCACCTCCACGTTCCTCTCCTCATCCTCCATTTGCTTTCATTTCCCCAAGGTAGAGTTTTCTTACACCGATTTTTTTTATTTATTATTTAATGTTCGTTAATTAATTAATCATTTATTTTCATTTTCGTTAATGTTACTTCCCGATATGGCAAAGAAATAGCAAACAGAGTGCGTGAACCTCTCCTTCTTTCTTTTAATTTACCCCTTCTCCGTTTATAAAGAGAGTCTTCTATATTTTCTTCTTGTAGTCACAACTCACAACTCAGAACTATTCACTCTTCTTTTCTCAGTATCTTTTGTTGAGATCTGCGCTTGTTTGGCTTCACTTCTTCTGAAATAGAGACTTCAATCTTGTACCGGTTAGCTTTGTTTCCTTTTTCCCGCTCTGTTAAGCTGCTTTCCCTGTGTTACTCTTCTTTCTTTTTTTGGCTGATTTTTTTGTTTTGTTTTGTGTTAGTTCACGAACTCCGATCGCTTTCAATGTATTGTTATCAGTTTTGCTTCTTTTAATTTTTGAATCTTTACCTGATTCATTTTGAATCGCGTTTGTTTTCCGCAAAGTATCTCTCTGTTATATTTTCTTGAGGTTTTGTGGTTGTTAGTCGAGTAGAAGGTTATTGTTTCTGATTCGATTTTCACAGATCTGTTTTCGTTTTGGTGTTGATATTTTCTACAGTCTCTTTCGATATTTTCCATTTTCTTTCTATTTCCTTATTCGGTTGAAAACGTTTTCGACTTGGAAATGGAAAACGTTGCCTATGCAGAAACTTTTGCAGGATCCTTGCATGTGTTCGTGTTATGTAAATCATCGCTTTTGTTCTTTGAAGTTGATTTATTTCGTTTCTTGACTGTCAGTGGGAATCCGAAGGTGCAAGACGCCATGACTGAAATCGTGACGGAAACTGCGAATGTAAGTTATAAGTGATAACTAGTTCGTAACTTGTGGCTCTGCTTTTTATTGGGAATCTTAGATTGGGAAAGAAACAAATCGTATCTATTTTTAATTAGGATAATTAGTGTCGGTATTCACACGGCAAATCTTGTTACTTGTGATGATTGACTTTTATGATGTCATTGATATAATATTACTTTATCTTATAAGTTTGCTTTCGATGATCCTAGACAGTAGAAAGGAATTATTCGAAAGATTTTTTTATAATTTTAAAATAGATATAATAATTGAGATTATGCTCCCTTATTGTACAGAAATAAAGTAGTTGCTAGTACTATGTTAATTAATGATTTATATTTCAGGCTGAAGAAACAGTTCCAGTTCCCCCAATTGAGACTCCAGAAAAAGTTCCCATGCCTCTTTATTCCTCACATCCACCTCTTAATGAGAGGATTATTTCATCCATGACCAGGAGATCTGTTGCTGCACATCCTTGGCATGACCTTGAGATTGGTAAGCATGCATTCAGCAATATGGTGAAAAAATTATGACATGTTATTAATTCAATCGCTATGTTCTCTGCTTCTTTTTTCTTAGCATTATTATTTTTAATTGGTTTGCCTAGCTAATAGTAATTTCTCCTCAATGTAGGACCAGGAGCTCCACAGATCTTCAACTGTGTAAGCATATCATGACTATCTTTTATTCTTTCTTTCCTTTTTTGTTTCTCCATTTTCCATTAAATGCTATATGCTATATAATATATATAATATTAGAATTGGCACTTAGATAGATAGATGCAGAACATTTCTTCTATTCGGCATTTGATGATAATCAGTATAGTAGTACAGATTTTTTTAACTTTTTATTATTTATTTATTTTGAAGTTGTTCACTGAATTGAATATTTTTTTACTTTTTCAATGGACGTAACATAATAGCTGAGATTAGATTTGATCAATTTTGTAATGCAATGTGGCTGAGTGTTGTAGGTGGTTGAGATTGGGAAAGGAAACAAGGTGAAATATGAACTTGACAAGAAGTCGGGACTTATTAAGGTAGGTTATAATAATGATTGCTCAGTTATTTTCACTTATATACTTGATTTTGAGATCTCTTGCTGAATATGAATGGATCTTGTACAGGTGGATCGTGTGCTTTACTCATCAGTTGTGTATCCCCACAACTATGGTTTTATCCCACGAACTATCTGTGAGGACGGTGATCCCATGGATGTCTTGGTTATTATGCAGGTACTTTGTTTGTTCAATATTTCAACGTTTTCCTGTAAGCATCATGCTTATCTTCACATGGAAGTATTGCAACTTCATTATGTATAAAGCTCCTGCAATTGTCTGCATATTATGTGTCTTATGAAGTATCGAAGTAACATTAACCACCAACTTTTAAAATCCTCAACATAGATTTCTTACTAAACTATATTCTGCTGATCCAAAGTTTAATCATGTCAAGATATCGGCAGATGTACTCTTATTTGACAAATTCAGCTAATGATGAATAAATTCTTTTTGCACATTTGAGTCCATGGCTTGGTGGTTGTCTCGCATGCTTGTCTCATCCCCTCTCCCAAATACCCCCTAAAGTCTTCCATCTGAGTCATACAACTAATAAAATCTTTTCATTTATAATAAGATGTATCTTAGTCATTGTGGTATATACTTTTTCTGTGGCTAAGCCTTGCTGATACTCGGACAGGAGCCAGTTCTTCCAGGGTGCTTTCTTCGTGCCAAAGCTATTGGTCTCATGCCTATGATTGACCAGGTATATTTACATTCCTCTATTCCCGCGTATGAAGAACTTCTCCTTTGATCATTGAATATCGAGAGCCGTTTATTCCAATGAAATACAGGGTGAGAAAGATGACAAAATAATCGCTGTCTGTGCTGATGATCCGGAGTATAGACACTACAATGACATCAAGGAGCTTCCTCCACATCGTTTGGCTGAGATCCGTCGTTTTTTCGAAGACTGTATCCTTCCAAAAGACAATTGAACACACTGGTCCATTAACGGCAGCACATTGAAATATATTTTATTTTTTCCTTCACAGATGAATTAGATAAGAAGAATGAGAACAAGGAAGTTGCTGTAAATGACTTTCTGCCTGCTTCAACTGCATTCGAAGCTATCAAGCACTCCATGTAAGCCTTCCATCTCACTTTGACACTTGAGATTTGTTTACTTTGTCCTGGCTAACCTGTATTGGTTCAAAAGTTTTGCGGTTACTATTTCTCGTAGTAAATAAGTCGTGTGTGATGGCTGATATAACTTTGTTCTTTTGGTCAATTCTGAAGGACTCTGTATGCTGACTATATAGTGGAGAGCTTAAGGCGGTAATCGTTGAAGCTGGCTCCGGATTTGTTTGGTCGGTCTCCTCCTGTCCGTCGGAAAACTTTTGAATATAATTAAATAGTAATATGATGATTATGGCGAAAAGAAGTAAACCTTTGTAATCTAGTTGCATGTGTGATGTGTCTCTCATCACATGCTTAGTTTATTTCCAGAGACAGTTGTTTAGTTTCAAGCACATTTTGACGTCTGTACTGCTTAATATCAAATTCGGTCAGTCTGTCTGGCCTTTACCTCTCAAATGAATCTACTGAAATGGAAAAACCACGCATGTTAAGTGCGGATTTTCATTTATCAAAATATAGATGGAAATTTTTATATAAATAAATTAAATATTTTATTTCCCAATATATGTAATTTATGAGGTATTTACTAATTTAGGTATTATTTATCTCGTTTATAGTGTAATAATTATGAACTTATTTTGTTTATATATTTATTCTGTAAACGAAATAAGTGACGTTTTTATTTGGTTTTATCTTGTTTGTAAACGAGAGTTGTAAAATTTTAAAAAATACACATATTTCGTTTGCAATATAAACGTGATACTCGTTTAAGAAATGAGATATATATATCATTATAAAAGAAATACAATTTAAATGATATTAATTTAATTTTTATTTTTAAATTAATTTAATTTTTTAATTATTACTAATATCTTGATATAGTTATTTTTTATTTTTTTTTTACCAAAGATAGGAAATTCGAGCTATTACTCATTGGCACAAAAATTTGAAAAGATAGGAGACTTATTACTCATTGGCACAAAAATTTGGAAAGATAGGAGACTCGAACCCGCAACCTCTTAATTGAGTATGGGGAGTCTATGCCATTTGAGCTATTATTCATTGGCAAAAATTTGAAAAGATAAGAGACTCGAACCCGTAATCTCTTAATTGAGTATAGAGAGTCTATAGTATTTGAGCTATAACTCATCTTGATATAATTATTAATACTAATATCTTATCAATACTAATATCTTAAAATGATTACATTACATATTTAATACAATTTAATTTTATACTCAGACGGTTACAATAAATGAGATACACTCGTAATTATGTATAAACAAGATAAATAATGTTGTGTACCTCCTAAATTATATTTATTGGTAAATAAAATATTTAATTTATTTATATAAAATAATTTTCCAAATATGGATCGTCTATGGACTATGGTCACTTCGTCACATCTTTAGTTGGCCTCATTATGGTGTTCCTAACATCTTTGAAAAATTAAACTTTTATTTATTGTGACTTTTGTATTTAATACCGAGGCAAAATGTTTTGGATATTGTAAAAAAAGAGCTTAAAATATAATGATTTTTATTAATAATAACTTTTAAATAAGTTATTTTAGAAAATGGATTCTCAATTTTTTTTAACAATTGAGAGAATAAAGTGTGATCTCTCATCATTAATTATTATAGGTGGGACCAAAAGAAAACATGAGAAAGAGTGTATTGAAGGATTATATATCACACTTTATTCTCTCAATTTTTTTTAACAATTGAGAGGATTCATTTCCCGTTATTTTGTGTTTGGAAAATTATTATAGAAGTCCTTGTTTTAAAGTTGTGCATTAAATAGGAGTGATAAAATAGTTTTTGAAAATATGAGAAGTCACATTTTTTAACTTTTTCAAAAACTTTTAAATAATTTTTTGAAAAGTTAAAAATTTATCTAAAAAATTGTACCAAACACTATTAATGTAACTTTTTATAAATTAAAAGTAAAAAAAAAAATAACTTTTGAAATTTCCGAAACGGACTCTAAAAGTGTATTATGTAAATTTAGTATAATACGTTATGAGATTGATTACTGTCACAATAAATTGCACTATTGGATTCAAGAAGTGACAAATTTTCTGAAAACATGAATAACAATTTAAGAAAGGACAATCTTTTCACTAATTTTTTTAATGAATGTTAGTAACGATTTGTGTAATTCTTTTTTTGTATAAAGAGGATTCGTGACTCTGTTCATTCCCTTTTGTTTTTAAGAAAGGGCAAAATATTTTCACTAATTTTTTTAATAGGTAAATGTTAATAAAGATTTGTGTATTTTTTTTTTTTTGTATAAAGAGTATTTGCGACTCTATTCATTCCCTCTTGTTTTTCTTTTTCGTCTTTCTTCTCCCCTCTTGATTCTATTATTATTTTTCTTCTTTAGACTTACATGCTAATTTTTTTGGAGCATTTTAATATTTAATTTCTTTGTTTTGTCTATTGAAAAAGAGTTTTGGTTTTTCTTTTTAAGGAAGAAATGGATAATAATAATAAGGGATAAGTACTTTTTTCGTCCCCAAAGTCTGGGGTCGAAATCAAAATCGTTACCGACTTTTTTTTCTTATTAAAATCATCCTCAACGTTCAAAAACGCTTTAAAATCATCATTTCCCGAATTTTTGGACCAAAATACCCTCATCATCATCATTCTCCTTTTCACCTTCCTCACTCCACCACTTCCACTGCCACCAACATTACCACCACAACCACCATCAACACCAACACCACCACCACCACCACCACCAACACAAATACCACCACCAACACCAAGAACACTAAACAACAACAACAACACCATACCACCACAACCACCATCAACACCAACACCACCACCACCACCACCACCATCAAGCCCCTCACCGTAATCCCCCACCCCTCACCCACTCCCTCACCCCCTCACCCCCCCCCCCCCCCCACTATCATCATCAACACCACCCCCACTATCATCATCAACACCAGAACCCACCACCACCCTCACCTCAGAAAATCATAACTCAGAAAATCAGAACTAAAAAAATCAAAAATCACAAATTTCACTTTGAAATCAGAACCTAACATGCACTTTGAACAATAATCAACAAATTCAGCAACAATAATATTCCAAATTTAAGCCAAATCACAAAAAATTAAATTATAGATAGTCCATAACAAATTTCACAAAAAAATTCAGAAATTCTACAACAAAAATCCAGTTCACAGAAGAAGTGGGCGGTGAAGGCGAGGAGGAGGAACAGTGGTGGATCACAGGCGGCAGGGCGGCGGTGCGGCTTCCCTTCCCTCTCCCAAGATCCGCCGCAAAACTGCCACCGTTATCGAGCCCGAAATGGAGAGGAGAGAGCGCGAATGAGAGGAGGAGCTATTCACTATTGCATCTATTGCTGCAAGGGATTCGTCGTCGTCATTGTTGGGCCATCGCCGAACTGCTGCCGCCATTGAGTGCGTCGTGGCCGTGGTGGTCGTTGGAGGAAAAGAGAGCCAGAGGAGAAAGAGAGCAAGCGAGATCTGAGGAGAGAGAGAGAGAGCTCGAGAGCAGATGAGAGAGAGGGAAAACCCGTGCTCAGCCACCACCGCCACTGAGATCCACCACCGTCACCGTCGAGCAGAGCCGCCCCCCTTCTTTCTCTCCCCCCGTTTCTCTCTATATCCCTTTCTTTCCTTTCCTTTTTATTTATTTTATTTTATAATTATATTTATTTTATTTTATAATTTTTTTAATGAAAGGGGTAGTTTGGTAATAAAAAAATAAAATTGGTAAAAGGATGATTTTAAAGCGTTTTTAAACGTTGAGGATGATTTTAATAACGAAAAAAGGTCGGGGAAGATTTTGATTTTGACCCCAGACCTTGGGGACGAAAAAAGTACTTACCCCTAATAATAATATTAGTTTAAAAGTTTACTATAATGGTTAAATTTTATCAAAAACACTTGAAAGTGTGATATTTATGTGTAATAATCGATGCATATTTGTTATTTCTTTTACAAAATTGTTCGAGGAGTTTAAGAGTTATATTTGCTAAAATATAGATCCTCATACACCAAAGAGGATTATGAGCATTTTATATAAGCGACCTATATTAGTGTTTGGTGTGTTCATTTGATTTCAGGTGATGTGCATCACTGATGATGTATGTTTGCAAGAGATGTTCTCAATTTATTGTCAAGCTCAATCACAAGTGTCTGGCATTGAGCTGTATGTGGATTTCGAATAATGATCTAATACTGTTGAAGAACCTGAGCCAGATTTTGATTGGAAAGGTTATAATAGTAAAAGCAAAGAGGAATATGATGAAGGAAACTATGAAGTCATTGATCCCAATGCAGATGAGGATCAAGCGGGCTACACCATCGAGTCAGATGTAAAGGACGTGGCTAATGCACTAGCAAGTGAGCATTTATTCGGAGAGCCATCTTTCATGTACGCTTTGGATCTCGATGCCATGAATGCACCAGAGTTTCCAGACTATGCCAATGCAGGTTTGTAGTTGAAAGCACCATATTTTATTAGTAAGTTAAATATTTAAATTGTGGATTAAGATCTTGCACTCTGTGTGTCTATATATATATATTGGTGTTGTTGCAGATCCACCTGTTGTTGCAAATGGTGAATTTGTCGTTGAAATGGAATTTAATTCTAGAAAAGTCGTGATAAAGGCAGTAAAAGATTATACCATTCACAGAGGTGTTGATTATCGGGTTTATGAGTTTGAGCCGACGATATTTTATGCAAAATGTGTGCAATATAAAGCCATCTGTGTTGGCTTATTAGGTCTAGCATGATGCAAAGAAAGTATTATTGGGAGATTACACGATATAATGATAGCTGCACCTGTACTAGAGCTATTATTTCTCAAGATCATTTGAAGTTGGACTCAGATACGATTGTAGAAGCGATTAAGCCATTGGTAGAGGCTGACCTATCTATAAAGGTGCAATCTGTAATTGCATATGTTCAATCAAAGTTTAACTATACGATTAGCTACCACAAAGTATGGTTGGCTAAACAGAAGGCATCGAAAAATATTTTTGGTTGTTGGGAAGCCTTTTATGAAGCATTGCCCACATAGTTTGAAACAATGGCTAAGAAAGATCCATCAGCAACTTTCGAGTATGAAACGTTACCTTGATAGCGTGGAGATGAGTTGACTCGGGATATTAGGGTTCTAAATCGAGTTTTCTAAAGTTTTTACCCATGCATTAGAGCATTCAGACACTACAAGCCGATTGTAGAGGTAAATGGCTACACTTGTGTGGAAATATAAAGGAGCATTGTTTTTTGTAGTTTCATTGAGTGACAACAATAATATTTTGTCTATTGCCTTTGTCCTTGTCAAGGTGAGACAATAGATGCATGGTTCTTTTTTCTTTGTCATTTGCAGACACATGTGGTAACGAGGGATGGAGTAGGCCTTATATCTGATCGACATGACTCTATTAGCTCAGCTGTTTCTCATTGTAATGGAGCATGGGAGCCTCTGAGGGCAATGGACATGTTTTGCATTAGACACATAGCATCTAACTTCTTGAGAAAGTTCAAGGCACCATTCTTGCAAAACTTGTGGTGAACATAGGTAATTAACAGAGTGTGCTATATAATATTATATGCATTATGTGAACATGTTTTCAGATTACATAATTAATGTGTGTTTTTGTTGTATCCCTTTAAGCTATTCTAGGACATTGCGTGAATATGAAATGCGATACCAGCGGTTATGTATGTGGTCAGGGCGAGGCTTATAGTCAGTTGTTGGATCGGATTCCCCATGAGCAACACTCTTTGGCGTACGATGGTGGACATGGATGGGGTCATATGATGACAAACCTATTGTAGTGCACAATAGGATGTTGAAAGGAACACACAATCTTCCTGTCACAACATTTGTGAAGGAGACTTTTACAGACTGAACGAGCTGTTCAAAAGAAGAGGGTTGAAGCTGAGTCTCAAATTAGATTCGGACATATATTCTCCAAGTAACCAAAAAGATCTAGGCAAATCTAATCGCAGTTGGAAACATTATAGTTAATTGCTTTGATAGGAAAAATGAGGTATTCGAGGTCTGGGAGATGCTCAGTGGTGTCAAATATGTAGTGGATCTACGTCATAAACACTGTGACTGTGGTGATTTTCAAGTATATCAATTTTCATGTTGTCATATCTTTGCTTGTTGTGCAAACCAATGCCTTGAGTGTCAAGTATATGTATACGAGGTGTATCGGATAGATGATGTCCGAAAGGTATAGAGTTAGGTTTAGGCCATTGCGCAAACCAATAACATTTCCTGGGTATCGAGGACCAAGGATGATACCTATTTCGACACTTAAGAGAGTTACTAAAGGTCGTCCCAAGAAAACTCGTTTCTTGAATGAGATGGACACGCTATCGATGCGAGGTCCACAATGTTGTAGGCTTTGCAGAGATGAAGGTCACGGTCACAGTAGATGCCCCCATGGTATCAGACCTAGTGCACATGACTCAGCTCCATTCGTCATACTATATTATATGAAAGACTTCGTTTTCAATTTAAAGAAAAAATCATCATTTTTATTAATTATCATTATTATCTAAATAAAGGAAAAATATGTTTTTTGAATTTTTGTGGACATTAGAGAGACGTATATAACACTCTTTGATAAGATTTTTTTAAATATTTAATAGTGCTATTGAAGTTACTAGTTTAACATAGCTTGGGCAAAAAAAATGAATGATTTACGTAAAAAAAGCAACCACATGAACATAGTCATTAATTAGTACAATCACCTCTACCAGGAATAACTATAGAACACATCATAAAAGACCACAAATCTGTTTACACTACAACAGACGCGAATAATAGCAATGGTAACAGCCGCAAACCAATCTCCAACAGTTTTCCAATCGGCGTCCTTTAGCACGCCGGGATTAATTAAACCGGCGGTTTTTAGAAACCGCTGGTATAACCATCACTGTTTAAATATTTTACGTTGGATGGTATGGCAGCAGTTTTAAACCGCCGCATTATGCCTAGACAAGATTTTCTTGTTGTTTTGCGATGGACACAAACCGCCACTATTTGGTGCTGCTAATTTTTCATTTTCGGTGATTACGAATCACTGCTAAAGTGGTAAATAGCGGCGGACATTTAGCAACGATTTACAAAAACCGCTGCTAAATAGAATCTGGCAACGGTTGATGCGACGGATCAGGAAAGGGCTTCTAAAAGCTCCTTATTTTGCAGTAGTTTTGTTTTAACCACTGCAACATCTCAATTTCTTAGCGGTTGTTGGAACGATCAATACTAGATACTCTGTTAGCAGTGGTTTTCTCCCAACTGCCGTAATATGTTTTTATCTCGAATTTTTCTGTTTACGCATTGTCGTGTAAAATCTACTTAAGTTCTCACTATTTTTTTTCAAAAATATGTTTCAAACACTGTTACTTAATGCATTACGTACATTTTGCATATTTGTATTACGTAAAAAATAATTCATGAATTAAAAAAACATATATTGTTTAATAATGTGCATAAATTTACGAATTAGGTTTCCTCGTGTACTATCAGCGCATTTTAAGTTTGCATTCAACCACAAATGTTAAAGAAAAAATAAAGTCAACGTCTAATTTTATAAAGTTAAAACAAAGTTTAATAGAACATAAAAAGCAGAATTCTTGAAGTAGACAAACAAGTAATGAGTCAAAATTTCTCTTCAATATCGTATTGACCTGGCCAGAAATACTCTGTCACAAATCTACAGCTTTCACGTGATAACGGATCTGGTAAGTCATCTCCAAACCATGGCTTTTTGTTCAGATTGAAGCTCCTTTTTGCAGCATGTACATCATCTTCTTTTTATTGAGTGTATAAAGTTTCATTATCTTCTTCTGGAACCTTATTGAGCCCAACATGCCTGAAGATGTCAATTCCACCGGAGGAGATAGCATCTAAATCATCTTCTGAATTAGTGTCTGCCCTATCTAGTGTGTCATTTACTATTTCGCATGAATATTCAGCTGACACTGAAAATATCAACATGCATACAACAATCTAAGTCTACTCAAAAGAGAATGATAACTCCCATATCATTAGCTAATAATTAAGAAAAAAAGCTGCGTTGAAATGGTAAGGGAACTTTCAAACTAAACAAAAAAAATTAACAACTACTATCTCCTTTGTCGGTAGTTTGGACAAATTTCTTGGAAAGAAGTTCTGTAATAGAAAGTTCTATATACTTCATTTCCTCTTTTGAAGAAATATCCAACTCAACAACATGTGTGTTTCTAAACTGCACCTGCATCATAATAAAATGTATAGTTCATGGCCTTTTTTGTAAAGAATCATATTTCTCTATGTTGCAAGCTACTATGCTAGATATTTATTTTTCACCTTTAATTCAGCAAGTATGTCTTCAAAGGTCCTACCAGCTGCACATGTAACAAAAATATACCCAAATTTATCCTCATACATTGATCCCCATTCATGAAGTTCCTACAAATTTGAATATTAACGTAACAACTATTATTGCAGAAAATTTGTAAGCATATATCAACTTAAAATATACATCATTCAAATGTAGTTTAACTCAAGTTTTTAAGGGTATGCCTAACAAACAAACCTGCATAGTAGCTTCGCTTGCCGTTTTCAAGTATTCATTAGAATAACATCGACCTAAAATAGCCTCCAACCAAGACCTAATATTCAATTTACGGAACCGTATGTCTCTAGCAACAGTAATTGCATGTTCCAATGAAGAGAATGGAGGCACCATAGCCATTTCGTTAGCAAATGTTGTGCTTGCACAACATGATAAGAAGTTTTCCATTTCCATTTTTTCTGTTACACCACCATTTTATGTTGACTATATTGGTCAGTCGTAACAATAGTGAAATTCAACATCATTTACCCGATATCATGATTTTTTCATTGGAAATTACAAACAACAACAATAATGACGAAATCAACACTTATTTGGAAACTGACTTTTGTTAGCAACAAATGTAGAAAGAAACGGGAAACTGGTTTTATTCATGAAAACCAACAAGAAATAAAAACTTAATTCAAATATGAATATATAGATAGTAATGTAACTAACAAACTACGTACATCATAAACACTATTAAATTTATTAAACACACACAGATCCTCTATGAATGACGTTCACATTTTCCATATTTTCACTATACCACATCATCGATGCTATCAAAAACATCGTCTATTGGGTCTTTTATATCATCATGTCTTGTCAACCGTAAATCACCGATGTCACCTGTCGCTAACATGTTCAACCCTGACTGTGGAGAAAAAGCAGCTTCAACTTCTTCATTCTCTCTTCCCATGTCATACAAGTCTCGTGGTTTTACATAAACCACTACACTCCAGTCTTTATCTACTTCATCATGCACATAGTATACGAGATGAGCTTCTGATGCCAATATGTACGGTTCATCCTCTTTTCGATCACCAGTGTGTATCGGACGAGTAAAATTAACGCTGGTAAGGCATAGATGGTCTTGTTTGATGCCTCTGCTCGTAGTTGTATCAACCCAAATACATTTGGACAAAACCACTGTGAAATGGCAGCTGTAGTTCAATTAGATTATGTCAACAATTTTTTCCATAATATGGAACACCACCAACAGCCACTCTATCGTCACGCATGCTTGCAAAACTTCTTGTATTGGATGAGACATAAACTCCACTATTTTGGATTTTTAGCTCGTCTTCCTTTGTGATAGTTCTAAACTTGTACCCATTGACGTTGTACGCCTCAAAACGTCTTGCCTGAGGCATGGGACCGCATGCTAGCAATTTTATTTCTTTCGAATAAAGCGTACTGTCTATTGGAACCTGGCACCATATAACATCCATCGTTCATATAAAACATTGGAATTCATAAAGTTCAAATTCTAGGGTAAAAAGACGTTGGTCAGGTTAAATTTCTATGAACTTCATGCTTGAACCAGCGAGAAAATTTTGCATGCACAACACGGTCTATCTTACATTGCGACCTTGTTTGAGTCCGTAATCTTCGCTTCGTTTCTACCCTAAATGTAATTTATGACACAACAACAAATTAGTCCAACGACTGAGTGTGTGAAATGAGTTATACTCGTGTTTCAAAAATACATGTGCATACTTACTCAAGAAATAGAACGACGGCCTCGCAATTCACTAGCACATGACGATGTGCCTGATCTTTTTCCATTTAAGTGAGTCCAAAATGTGAAACAGCCCCTAAAGCTTTTCCAATTTTTGGGAACATAGTTTTCCCTGAATTATGGGTAACATCAACAGGTTGATCATCAACTCGTCCTGGTTGGTTGATTCTAGACTCAATATTATCCAAATATCTTGAACAGAATGTTAAAATTCCCTAAGATAAATAGCCCTCCGTAATTGAGCCTTCTGCTTGTGCCCTATTACGCACGTATTGCTTCAATCATCCTAGATCATTCTTGACAAATTGATACAAGGTCAATACTTTGACTTTCATCAATTCCCGCTGATAAACCACTATTTTATGGTTTATCTTGTGCTGATTTGAGTAGATTTTATCAAGTCTTTACACACTTAATCATACTATTTGCATGATTTTACAATTCCTTCCTAGTTTTGTTCTATCATTGAAAACTTTCTTCCTAAGCCTTTAATTTGTGTATTTTAATTCTCCTTTATACCATTCAATGCCGTGATCCGTGCGTTAAGTGTTTCAGGCTTTATAGGGCAGGAATGGCTTAGAGGATGGAGAGGAAGCTTGCAAAAATGGAAGGAACACAAGAAACTAAGGAGATAACTAGCGAGCATCGACACGCACGCATGGCTCACGCGTGTGCGTGATTTGGAAAAATTTACAGCGACGCATACGCGTGACACGCGAAGATGACCAGCGATGCGTACGCGTGACTGACGCATACGCGTGACATGTGCGATCTGCAGAAGTTGCAGAAAATGCTGGGGGCGATTTTTGGCAGAGTTTGGACCCAGTTTCTGGCCCAGAAACACAGACTAGAGCCAGGGGACAGCAGAGACTCAACAGACATTCACATGACACATAGTTTTACTTTTAGTTTTGAATCTTAGAGAGAACTCTACTACTTCCTCTAGGTTTTCTTCACATTTATAGTTTTAGAATTTATTGCTTTTGCTTTGGATATTGAGAAGAGTCATTACCTCCGTTGAAGTTTTATTATTTAAGTTTGTTTTCCTATTCCTTTACTCTTTTATTTCCCATTAACCCTGTTTGGATAAATATGTTTATGAATTTGGGATTTATCAATGCAAAGAACCATTTTTACTTTTAATTAATTTTCAGTTATTGTTTATCATGTCTTCCTTTTATTCCCTTTTTAATTATGTGAAAGTTATATTCATGTTAATGGAGTAGTTTCCTAACTTGATTGGGAGTTGATTAAGAGAAGAATCTTGAGTTGGAATACTCAAGTGTTAATCTTAATTGGAAGTTGTTGGCTGACTCTCTAGTCTTTGACTCTAATCCTTTCTTAGGAAAGGATTAGGACTCGAGTGATAGAGTTAGTTAGTTAGTTAGTTACTTGACTTTCCCTTATCAAGTAAGGGATGACCAAGTAGAACAACAACCTTTTATTATTACACTTGGAAAAATTCAACAAGGATAGAACTTCCAATTAATCTTCTCCTGGTCAAGGCTTTTATTTGAATTATATAAATTCTCTCGTTAATTTCCATTGCTTAAATTTACAATTATTTATTTTTCTGTTCCTCAAACTCAAAAATTTCTTGGAAAACCTCTGACCAATAAGCTGCAATCTTTTGTCAACTCGTTGGGAGACGACCTGAGATTTCTACTCCCAGTATTTTGTTCTTAATTTTGTGACAACTCTTTTCTAAATTGATAAGCGGATTTTAGTCGGTTGAGAACTGTACTTGCAATGCTGTTTTCTCTATAAATTCTTAATCGGCCAATTTCTGCCACGTCACCCGCTTAATTGAAAAATATAATATTTTTGTATAAATATTTGGGTTAAAATTTAACGGAGGGAAATTTTTTTTCCTATTTTGGTATTGTTCCAAACTTTCGTTTAAAATAGTAAGAGATTTGAATGAATTAAAGAATAAAATAAATACATCAGCTTAAAACCAAAATGGTCATCAGAATTAAAAAAATCAGTTGGAAAAATTTGTTTAACGTGATTTTAATTTGCACAAATTAAGAATAAAGAGTAGTATTCAATATGCAGAAATAAATTAGCAGTAAACACTAACAATGTGTTACCTGAATGAATGTGAACAGTAATAAAAGAAAATTACATAACAATGTTAGCCCATAGAATAAGAGAAGTAGAATAATTAAAACTATGAGTTTGTGATTATACGAGAGAATACAAGTTATTATATCAACTTCAAAGAAATTTTAAAATATAGCTGACCAAGTTTGTTTTGAATAACTAATGAATGAATGTATTATGTTCAACAAATCTTCTATCACCGTGTTTTGAGTAACTGTACACTTACTTGTTACACAGAATATAATTTTTTGTTTACAATTAAATAATAAAAAGGATAAATTAATTAACGGGCTGTTCAAAATAGATAACTTAAACTTTAAGTTTATTTGTCAATTAACTAATCAGGGAATAATTTGATAGAAAAAAAATTGATACGAATTTAAATTTTCCCAAGATTTTAGAGGTCAGTTTCACCCACCATGTTGACCAAATCAGCGCCTAATCAACCCAAAAGAACAAAACCCTAAGGCAACTTAAATCTAACCTAACAAACCCTTCTAAACACACCGCAAGAACTCCAACCGACTGCATCTTCCATAGCGCCGCCACCCATTAACGCTGGACCGCCATCAATTGTTGTCACTGCACGTAGAAGGTGTCATCGGCCGTTGTTTCGTGGAAGTTTATCCCCCTCTTCGTTGTTTGGTCTTTGATGAGCGGATATTTTATACGTTTTTTGGCATCATTTTCATATAGTTTTTATTATGTTTTGTTTAAGTTTTACTATATTTTCATAGGTTCTAGTGAAAAATTCATATTTTTGGATTCTACTTTGAGTTTGTGTGTTTTATGATGATTTCAGATATTTTCTGGCTGAAATTGAGGAGCTTTGGAAAAGTCTGAGTCAAAGACAGAGAAAGGACTGTAGATGCTGTTGGATTCTGACCTCCATGCACTCGAAGGAGCATTTTTGGAGCTAAAAATTTTCAAATGGCACACTCTCAATGGCTATGGAAAGCTAACATCCAGGACTTTCCAGCAATATATAATATTCCATACTTCGCTCAGGAAATGAAGGTCCAAAACTGGCGTGACGTCAGTTCTTCACCCTCTTCCTGGCGTTGGACGCCCAAAAGGGAGCAACTAGCGTCCAATGCCCAAAAAGGAGTCCAAAGCTGGCATTCAACGCCCCAGAGGGAGTACCAACCCGTGGCTTCACTCAAGCTCAACCCAAACACTCACCAAGTGGACCCGGAAAGTGGATTTTCGCACTACAAGACTAGTTTATCTTATTTCTGTAATTCTTAGTTATCAGATTAGTATATATAGGACAAGGATGACCCTTGTTCAGGACTTTTTGATCTTTGCCCATTCAAATACATTACTTTTCTGTATAGTATGAGTCACTAACCTCCTAGGTTAAGGTTAGGAGCTTTGCTGATTCATATGGATTAATAATATCATTGTTCTATTTCAATCTATTCTTGATTCTATTCTAATATGTATCTTCGTTCTTCATCCTAATGAATTGGGAGTGTAACTTGACCATCATCCCTATTCTACATGGGTTCGTGCAAGTCCTTGATGGGATAGTATTGAACCACAAACTTGATTATACATCTCTTAGACGGCTAATCCACAACTTTGTTGGGGACTTGGAGACATCAGTTCAGCCGAGGTACGGGGTGATTAGAGCCTTTGTTGTATAGACTAGAATTAATAGAGTAGCGTTCTCTGATCCAAAAGATCCGACCTTGTCTGTGGCGCTTTGAGTAGGATCACCAAGGGAATGGACTGCTGGAGCTTCACCCCTGTTCAGATTGGATGACTACTGACCTGGCATTTAATCTGAAGCAGAGGAGATTAATGACCACTAACCTGGCGTTAATCACTTACAGCTTGCCATGGAATGAATCATCAGAAGTTGAAGTAGACAATGAGAAAGATCCAGAAGGAGGAAGCATCTCTGAAGCCTCAACCATTCTCTCATCACTGATTTCACATCTATCCAGTAACACTTTATTTATTCTGTTTTATGGGATTTTCATAACAACTATATTTTCTATCCGCCTGACTAAGATCTACAAGGTAGCCATTGCTTGTTCAAACCAACAATCTCCATGAGATCGACCCTCACTCACCTGAGATATTACTTGGATGACCCGGTGCACTTGCCGGTCTATTTGTGCGAATATTGTGGAGTCAATTTTGTGCACCAAGTTTTTGGCGCCGTTGCCGGGGATTTTTCGAGTTTGACAAACTACCGGACTATCTTGTTGCTTAGATTAGGTACTTTTTACTGTTTTGTTTCGTGTCTTTTGTTTTCCTTTTTAAAAACTTTTTCAAAATCCATCTTTTCTTTGTCTTGTGTTTGAGTCTTTTGTTAAAAGTTTCGAACTTTCTTGGTTTCTTTTGCAAAAAAAATTTCAAAAATTGTGTCTTTTGTTTGAGTCTAGTGTCAACTTTTAAGTTTGGTGTCCCTTGTGTGTTTATATTTTCTTTAAATTTTTGAATTTGTTCTTGAGTGTTCTTCTTGGTATTCAAATTGTTCTTGTTTCTTTTCTTTGTTTGATCTTAAAATTTTTAAATTTGGTGTCTTTTGGTGTTTTTCTTATTAATTTTCAAAAAACAAGTGTCTTTGATCTAAAAATTTTAAGTTTGGTGTCTTTTATTTGTTTTTCTCTTTCTTCATTAATTCAAAAAAATAAAAAATATTTCTTTTATCTTTAATCAAATTTTCGAAAATCTTGCTTTCTTTTCTTATCTTGATTTAAAAATTTTTAGTTTAGTATTTTCTTGTTAGTAAAATATAAATTTTGAATTTCAAATCTTATCTTTTCATATCTTTTTCAAATCTTTATCTTATCTTTTTATCTTTCTTTAATTTTCAAAAATCGTATCTTATCTTATTTCAAATTCAAAATTTAAAATTCAATTTAAAAATTTAAAAATTTAAAAATTCAATTCTCAAATCTCAAATGTAAATATTTTTTAAAAATCAAATTTCACATCTTTTTAAATCTTAACTATCTTTTCAAATCTTCGCCATGTCTTATCTTTTCAACTTATTTTCAAATCTTTATCTTATCTTGTTTCAATTTCAAAATTCAAAATCAAATCTTTTTCAAATCTTTTCAATTCTTATCTTATCTTGTTGACTTTTTCTTTCCAAGTTTAAATTTAAAAAAATTTAAAATCAAATCTTTTTCAAATCTCCTATCTTATCTTATTTTCAAATCTTTCTTAATTAGTTACTTGTTTTATCTTATTTTAATTTTAAAAGTTTGGTATCTCTTTAATACTCTCCTTTCTCTTCCCTCTTTTTCAAAACTTCCTAACTAATTCCCCTCTCTTCTATTTTCAAAAACTTCTTACCTCTTTCTCTTTACTACTTTTTCGAAAACCACCTTTTAATTTTCAAATCTTTTTATTTAATTAGCTTTTAATTTGCTTCTTGTTTTTCGAATTCAATAAATAAATAAAATAAAAACAAAAATATTTTACTTCTAATTTCCCTTTTTATTCTTAATATTCGAATTCTTCTACCACTCATATTCGAATTCTTTCTCTCATCTCTCTACCCTCATTCTTCTTTCTTCTTCATATCTCACAGGGAGTTCTTTATACTTTGACGTAGAAACTCCCATTCTCTTTCTTTCTTGGTTTTCTTTTTCTTGTTTATGAGCAGGAGCAGAGATAAAGAACCCCTCTTTGATCCTGATCATGAACCTGAGAGGACTCTAAGGAGGCATTTACAACAAGTTAAAGCACAACACTCCAGAGAAAATCTCACAGAACTTCTCGAACAAGAAATTGAAAATACAAACGTCGCAGCTGATCCGAATAATAGAGGAGATGCAAGGAAAGTTCTTGGTGACTTCACTGCACCCACTTCTGACTTCTATGGAAGAAGCATCTCTATACCTGCTATTAGAGCAAATAACTTTGAGCTTAAGCCTCAGTTAGTCTCTCTAATGCAACAGAATTGCAAATTTCATGGACTTTTACTGGAAGATCCACATCAATTCCTATATGAATTCTTGTAAATCTGTGATATTGTTAAGACCAATGGAGTGGATCCTGAGGTCTACAGGCTTATGCTTTTCCCTTTTGCTGTTAGAGACAGAGCTAGGATATGGTTGGATTCTCAACCTAAGGAAAGCCTAGACTCTTGGAAAAAGTTGGTCAATACTTTCTTGGCCAAGTTCTTTCCACCTCAGAAGATGATCAAGCTCAGGGTGGAAGTTCAAACTTTTAGACAAAGAGAGGGTGAATCTCTCTACGAAGCTTGGAAAAGATATAAGCAACTGATCAGGAGATGTCCTCCTGACATGCTCTCAGAATGGACTATCCTAGGTATCTTCTATGATGGTCTATCTGAGATGTCCAAGATGTCCTTTGATCATTCTGCTGGTGGATCACTCCACTTGAAGAAAACGCCTGAAGAGGCACAGGAACTCATTGAAATGGTTGCAAACAACCAATTCATGTACACTTCTGAGAGAAACCCTGTGAACAATGGGGTAGCTCAGAATAAAGGAGTCCTGGAGGTTGACACTCTGAATGCCATATTGGCTCAGAGTAAGATCTTGACCCAACAGGTCAATATGATCTCTCAGTATTTGACTGGAATGCAAGCTGCAGCTGGCAGCACTCAAGACACCTCCTATGAATGAGATGCTTATGATCCATATCAACCCACAATGGAAGAGGTGAATTACATAGGATAACCCTATGGAAACACCTACAACTCCTCCTGGAGAAATCATCATAACTTCTCATGGAAGGATCAACAGAAGCCTCAGTAAGGCTTCAACAATAATCAAGGTGGAAAACACCAGAATAGATTTAACAGTAATAAACCATTCCCATCTTCTCAGCAACATATGGAGACTTTTAAGCAGAGCCTCTCTGACTAGCAACCATAGTCTCTGAACTCTCTAAGACCACTCACAGTTTTATAACAAAAATTAGGTCCTCCATCAGAAATCTGGAGGTACAAGTTGGTCAGCTGAGTAAGAGAATCCCTGAGACCCCTCCTAACACTCTTCCAAGTAACACTGAAGTAAACCCAAGGGAAGAGTGCAAGGCCATCACTGTGGAAGATGAGGTCGAATCTGAAGGGGATACTATGGCGTTGAACGCTAGTAAGGGAGTCCCTACTGGGCGTTCAAAGCCCAAAGAGGAGTCATCATTAGCGTTGCACCATAGGCACCATTACCTTTGAGAAGGCTCTGTGTGACCTAGGGTCAAGCATAAACCTCATGCCACTCTCTGTAATGGAGAGGCTGGGAATCTTTGAAGTGCAAGCTGCAAGAATCTCACTAGAGATGGCAGACAAGTCAATGAAAAAGGTATATGGTCTGGTAGAGGATGTCTTAGTAAAGGTTGATAACCTTTACATCCCTGCAGATTTTATAAACTTGGACACTGGAGAGGACGAGGATGAATCCATCATCCTTGGAAGACCCTTCCTAGCCACTGCCAATGCCATCATTGATGTAGTAAGGGGAGAGCTAGTCCTATAATTGCATGAGGACTGTATCTTATTCAAGATACCTAGCCCTAACTCTCCTTCTGACAAAAGAGAGACAATTGTGTAACACTTAGTGTTCCAAATCTCACTCTCAGAGCAAAGCTATACAGAGCCCTCAGACACCAATTCTAAGTTTGGTGTTAGGCAGCCAACATCAAGCACTGAGAATAAAGGTACTAAGAAGAAAGTACCTAAAGGCTTGAGGGATAAGAAGATCCCCACTAAAGGCCTCTCACCTGGCATGAGAGTTGTCTTCACTGACAACCCAGTCATTCCACACACAGTGAACAGGATCCTGTCTCTAGAACATGTGAAACTCATCCAGGAGAGCACAGGCAAGAAGTTCACTGTAAGGGGCAAAATTCTGAGTCCCTATCCATCTCCGTAAGGAGCTAACCGTCAAACTAGTGACGTTAAAGAAGCGCTTGTTGGGAGGCAATCCAACCATGATTAGTTATTTCTATTTTTCTTTAAGTTTATTTTACATAATTATTTCTTTAAGTTTGTGATCATGTGCAACAGTTAAAACAGAAATAGAGACAGTCAGAACTGGAAATAGAACACCCTGGAGCAAGTACCTTGCTAGCATTGAACACCAGACAAAGAGGCAAGAATGGGCGTTCAACGCCCAAAAAGAGTAGCCAAGTTGGCATTGAATGCCACACAGGGTATCCCTAATGGGCGTTCAACACCCAAGAAGAGCAGCATTGCTGGTGTTGAACGCTAGCCATAGAGCTTGTAGCTAGCATTGAATGCCAGCTAGGAGGCAGAGACCTGGCACTGAACGCCAGGAAGGAGGTCCCCTATGGGCGTCCAATGCCCTATGAGGAGCATGAAGCTGGCGTTGATCGCCAGCTAGGAGCAGGAGCTGGGCATTCAACGCCCACAAGTGGGCAAGGAATTCAAATTCCCTAGCCTCTCAGGATCTCGGTCCCACAGAATCTCCACCTACCCCACCTTTTTCTCTCTTCTACTTTCACTCTTCTCCACACATTCATCCCCATAAATTCTCAACCAATCACATCCATATCTCTTTCTAAAACCATCATAACACCCACCAACTCCCACCTACTTCAAATTCAAAATTTCCCACCCAATTTCCCCCTCCCATTCGAACCCTACCCCATCCTACCCCTATAAATACCCTTTTCTCCAACCCTTCATACACACACCACATACACTAAAGCCCCCACTTCGCTGAAACACTCTCTCCCTCCATCTCCTCTATTCTCTTCTTTTTCTACTCTTTTCTTCCATTTTTTTTGCTCGAGGACGAACAAAGCTTTTAAGTTTGGTGTTGGAAAAGCCTTGCTTTTTGCTTTCCATTCACACTTATGGCACCCAAAGCCGGAGAATTCTCTAGAAAGAGGAAAGGAAAAGCTGTTGCTTCCACCTCCGAACCTTGGGAAATGGAGAGGTTCATCACCAAAGCTCATCAAGACCACTTCTATGAAGTAGTGGCAAAGAAGGAGGTGATCCCTAAAGTCCCCTTTAGGCTAAAAAAGAATGAGTACCTGGAGATCCGAAGAGAAATCTGGAGGAGAGGTTGGGAAGTTCTAACAAATCCTATCCCGGAAGTTGGAATCTTGATGATGCAAGAGTTCTATGCCAATGCATGGGTCACTAAACAACATGATACAAGCGTGAACCCAAGCCCCAAAACTTGGAGCACCATGGTCCGAGGGGAACCCTTAGATTTCAGCCAGGAAAGTGTAAGGATGGCACTCCATTTGCCAGTGATGCAAGGAGACCCACATCCTTACACTAGAAGAGTCAATTTTGATCAAAGGCTGGATCAAGTCCTTTCAGACATTTGTGTAGAATGAGCTCAGTGGAAGAGGGATGCCCAAGGCAAGCTTGTCCAACTAAGAAGGCTTGACCTCAAGCCCGTAGCTAGAGGATGGTTGGAATTCATCCAACGTTCTATCATCCCTACTAGCAATCGATTAGAAGTGACCATTGACAGAGCCATCATGATTCATTACATCGTGATTGGGAGTAAGGTGGAGGTACATGAGGTAATACCTCAAGAATTGTACAAGAAAGCTGAAAAGCCTTCCACCTTAACAAGGTTGGCTTTTTCCCACCTTATATGTCACTTATGTAATTTAGCTGGAATTTTCACAGATGGAGACATCCCCATTGAGGAGGACAAGCCCATCACTAAAAGAAGGATGGAGCAAACTAGAGAGCCTACACATGCACCTCAATAAGAGCATGTGGAGCCGCCTCAACAAGAAATCCCTGAGATACTTCAAGGGATGCATTTTCCTCCCCAAGACTATTGGAACCAATTGCATACTTCTCTAGGAGAATTGAGTTCCAACATAGATCATCTGAGGATGGGACACCAAGAGCACTCCACCATCCTCCATGAAATAAGAGAAGATCAAAGAGCCATGAGGGAAGAACAACAGAGACAGGGGCGTGACATAGAAGAAATCAAGCGCTCCATTGGATTCTCTAGAGGAAGCAGTAGCCGCTATCACTAAGATGGACCTGTTTCCTTAATCCCCTGTTGCCTGTGTTATTTTTCTGTTTTCCATGTATTTTATTTTATTGTCTATTTCTATTGCATGATCATCTTTATTTATGTCTTAAAGCTATGAAATATTCCATATATCTCTCACCTTGCTTGAAAGAAAATTTTATTTGAGAAAGAATAGGGAGATACTTGAATTTCAAGTTATATCATAAGAATAATTCAATTATCTTGATGAGGTAGTGACGAACGGGATTTTTGACGGTTTAGAATTTCACTAATGAAATCTCGTTGTAAAGTATAGTTTCTAAACCAATCACTAATCCTTTCATACAAAAAGTTGTTTGTCACAAGTACAAACCCCTAAAATTTATAAACCGAAGTATTTAAACCTCGGGTCGTTCTCCCTAGGACTTACAATGAAGTGTCTTGTTATCGGTTATGAGTTATTTTGGGGTTTCGGATAAGAAGCATGAAAAGTAAATGGCAATGAAAATAAACTAACAACTATAAAAGGCTCTTGGCAAGGTATGAAAATTAGAAGTCCTATCCTAGTTATCCTTTTCAATTGTGATGAGACTTGTTCATTGCTACCACTTAGTTAACCCTCACTAATTAAAGGAAAGTCAAGTGGATGAATCGATTTGATTTCTCAAGTCCTAATCAACTCCTAAAGGAATGACTAGCTTTAGAGGCATTCAAATCAATTAGCAACTTCTAATTATCAATCAACAAAGGAATTAGATAACTCAAGTGTCACTAATTACTCTACCTAGGCCAAGAGGAACAAAATCTACACAAAAATCCCATCAAGCATTTCATCAAACACTTGGAAGGCACAAAAGAAAAGTATAGTCAATCACAACAAGAATGAATTCTAACTACAATTGAATGTAAAGAGTTAACAACAACAATCAAGGAAATCACAATTATCATGAATTACCTCAAATTGCATTATTGAAAGAAAACCAAGGAACAACAATATATCCAAAACAAAATGAAGAATTACAATTATTAAAGCACACATCTAGAAAGAGGAAGAGGAGAAGATTACGAATTGGTAAATGAAAAGTGAATCAAAGCATGAGTTAAACCTAGATCTAAGAAGGGAGATTAACCTAAACCTAATCCTAATCCTAGAGAGAAGAGAGAGCTTCTCTCTCTAGAAACTAATTACAAAGATAAACTAAACTAATTGGTAACTAATTTCTAAAGTGATCAATGATGCCTTCTCCTTAATCCTTCATCCTTTTATTCCTTTCCCTTAGCAATTTGGCGCCAAAATGGGTTCAGAAAACCTCTCAAATCGCCAGGCACGTGTTGCATTAATGAGGTCATGTGCCATCATCGGCGCGTGCGCGCATGGTACGCGTGCGCGTCCCTGGTCGATTCTGCAATGTGCGCGCGAGCGCCTTATGCGCGTGCGCGTGCATGGATGACTTTGCTTCTTTGACTTTTTTATGCTTCTCTCCACTTGTATGCTTCCTTCCTTGCTTCCTTTGATCCATGCCTAGTTTCAACCTGAGGTTACTAGCAAACACATCAAGGCATCGTATGGAATCAAACAGAAACTAGAATTCACCAAGATAAGGCTTAAAAAGCATGTTTTTACACTTAAGCACAATCATGGGAGAGATAACAAAACCATGCTAACTCTTAGGCTAAATGTGACAAAAGGTTATCAAAATGTTCTAAATTCAAGGCAAAACAAACCGTCAAATTGGGGTTTGTCAACCTCTCCACACTTAAGCCTTAGCATGTCCTCATGCTAAAATAAGAAGGAACTAAGGGGTATGGCATTTATTGAATGCAACTAAACTATATGAGTCCTATCTAAATGCAACTATCTAAAGCAATTGGAAATGCTTAGTTCAAACAAATCAATTCCCAAGAGAGCATGTGTAAGCACAAGAGCTAGGCACATAGGATCTAAGTCCAAACCACAATTGTATTGAATTGTTAAAAGGAGTTCAAACTTGCAAGGATATAGATAATATAGGTGAATGCATGTAATTGAACTTTTGAACCCTCACCGGATGTGTATCTGCTCTATTCACTCAAGTGTTTAAGGGTTAATTCACTCAATTCTCTTCTAATCATGTTTTCCAAAATGTGATTTTCTTCTAACAATCAACACTTATTCAATGCGTGCATACATTCATCATGAGGTCTTTCATTTAGGTTGTAATGGGGTTAGGGTCAAGGTAGGAGCATTTATGGTCAAGTGGGCTAGGATTTGAATCTTTGATTAGCATAGACTCTCCCACCTAACCTATTTAATGACCTATACAAATGCGAGCTATTCTAACTACCCATTCTTCACTTTTTCTTACATACTCATGCATTTTCTTTTCATTTCACAACACTTATGCATTGATTCCTTTTTATTGACTTCACTTTGGGGCATTTTGTCCCCTTTTATTTTTTTTTTCTCTCTTTTTTTTTCTTTCATTTTATTTTTCTTTTCATCATTATTATTATTTTTTTCTTTATATATATATATATTTTTTTTCTTTTTCTTCTTTCAAGCTAAATACAAGAACATCAATGCATAAGGTCTCTACATTTGATTAATACAAGAATATGTGCCCAATTCCTAAACATAAAAGTGTATTGCCCCTTTTTATCCCATCCAATGTTCCCAAGCCTCACCAACTTGAATAATACACACTCTCACTAGCCTAAGCCAATCAAGGATCCAAACAAGGACTTTTCATTGGTTTTCCGCCTTGGGCTTGTAATGAGCTAAAATAAGGATGGGTTGGTTAAGCATAGGCTCAAAATTGGCTAACAATGGAGCGTAAAAGGTTGGCTATTTGGGTAAGTGGCAAATGAAATAATGGCCTCAATCATATAAATGCACAAACACAAGAAATAAACGGATATATAGAATCAAGCAAATTAAGGATCACAATCATGGAAAGAGAACAATTTCACACAAGAATGGAAAATAAGTGGTTATAAAATGTAACCACATCAATAGGCTCAAGTCTCACAAGCTTGTGTTCTCAATTCAATACATGCTTCACAAGGTATGAAATTCAAGCAAGTTTCAAAAAAAAAAAAAATTTCTTTCAATCAATTGGGTTAATGCCCTATATTTAAACTTTCTTGAAAAAACCTCAATGTTTGACTAAGCATTGTTGTGATTGAAAAATTCAAAAAAAATTTTCTTAGTTTACCCTTTTCTTTTTTTTTCACTCAAAACCAATTTCTTATGCAAAAAGGGTGACTAAGTTTTACTTAAAACATGATTTCTAATCACAACCACAAACTAAAAGGAGAATATACACAAGGAGATATGCAAAAATGTATAAAGAAAAATCAAACTAAAATATGGAATCTATCATCCAAAATATCTAAAAATATCCAAAAGCATCAAAATATCTAAAATCCAAAATAAGCAATAAAAGTATCCAAAGCAACTAGAAATGCATCAAAATATATACAAAAAATGTGCAAGATGAGATAACTAGGCCGAAAAAAAGTTCACCGGTTCCCAAATAATGCTACCGGTGCCCTCCCCACACTTAAAATTAAGCATCGTCCTCGATGCTAAACCGGAGGATCAGTGGGAGGTACAACGATAGGCTCTGGCTCTGACTGTGGCTGTGGGACCGGCTGAGTCTCCTGTGTCTGAGGTGGTGCCTCCATGTGCGCTGGCTCTGTAGTGTCAGGGGCATCCGGCTGAGCTGGTGCCTCCGCGTCCTCCTCCTGATGATCCTGCTCATCGGAGGCCGGAGAATCGGGAAGCGGAGGTAGCTCGGCGCCCAGAGAGATAAGGGCCTGGTCCATCCGATCCAAACGGCGTCGGACATGGTGTCGCTCTCGCTCTAAGAACCGGAAGAGACGCTGGACCAGGAGATATGTAGGCTCAGGTGCTGTCGGAGGGTCTGTAGATGGTGGAGGAGCTGCGGCTGTAGAAGATGATGGGCCAGCTGCAGGGGCTGGTGGTGAAGGTGTCCCTATGGAAGCCCGAGCCCGAGAGCGGCGGCTAGCAGGTGGCTTCTCGTGCACCCAAACACCCCAGGGGATAGTAATCTCCCTGTCATCGGCATCAGCTGGTGGTGGGCGCACATCATCATCTAACCACGGGACATCGGCCAGGGCTGCCATACTCGTGACCAAGGTAGGAAACGGAAGTAGGCCACGAATATGCGCCCGCCACATGCACTGACGGATAAGTCTAGGGAAGGAGACATCCTTCCCTTCCATAACACACCCGATCAGCAGAAGCATCTCCATGGGGACCTCAGAAAAGTGGGTGGTAGGCAGGACGTAGTGGGCGAAGATCATCTGCCAAGTCTTGGCCTCCCTAGTCAAATGATTGAACAACATCCCCTTTGGCTTGGTGTTGCCCGCATCCATAACCCAAGAAGCCTCCGGTATCCCAATCACGCGCCGAAGCGCCTCATAATCAAAAGTCATGGTATGGATGGCTATCTCAGCCTGATGATGGGCACACTGGTCATGGGGAATGTGTCGGCAATGAAGTGCCTCCCCAATGGCGGCCTCGGTGAGTAGAATCTCTCTACCCCTCACCTGAACTGAATCCAAGGTCGGACGGAAGAAGTTGCAGTAAAATTCCTTCACCCAAGATATATTGATGTCACCCAAGTCCCGGTCAACAAAATCAATACCTAACTCAAGGATCCGACCATTAATGCGCCGTCTCACATCATTAGGTAGGAGCAACTTCTTCTCAATATTCAGCTTCGTGGTTCGATATCTAGGTAACCGAAGCTCACAGTAGAGATTGAGGAATTTGCCAGGATTGGTAGAAGGTAACTGCTGATTCTCTTTATCCTCGTCCTGCAAAGGATTTCTAGCATAGTTCTTGTAGATGGAGGGAATGGAGGGGGTAGAGTGTTTTCTCTTTTTAGATGCGGTGGCTATGGCTTTGCCTTTATCCGACATCCTAAAAAGAATATGATAGAATATATAAAACATTTAGCATGTAACAAAGAAGACATGTTCAGGATATCATTAACAAAGAGCAATCATGATGTTGCACTGAATATGCAAAAGTGAACAAGTAAGCATAAGTGACTGAGCCAAAACCGTAATCCTCATTAAAGGTAACACCTCATATGCAAAAGGCACCAATATCATCATATTCATGAAAGAATTGTTAAAGAGGGTTAAAAGTGAGTGTAAGTAAAATGGTGAAAGAAATTAGGGAGTTAGAAAAGTGGATTAGCGATATGATGATATATAGGCTCAATTGAACGAGAAACTGCGGTTCATGTTCCCGATGATTGTGCAAATCCGGGAAGTCAAAAAGGAAACGGAAATTTGCCCAAAACTGAAATAAAGGTCAAAAGGAAACTAAGTTCCTTGAAAATCGGGCAGCATTCTGGCTTAAAATTGGACGTTCCCGGATAGCAGAAAAGCACAAACAGTAAGAAAGCAGCATCAATTAAGCACACCAGCAGTGATACAGCATTCAGGTAGCAAGAAGTGCATAAAAAGCAGTCCAAAACCAGCAGACAACATTCAAACAGACAAACAGCAAGTAAGCACATACGGAGCACTTATCAGGCCTAGAATCCTCTATCCAGTCCTAGCTACCTAACCGCAAGTATTTCTAACTAATCCTAACATACAACAGTTCAATGCTAACTAATCATGCAATGCTAGGAATTAACAAAAAAATGAGAAAGGGAAAATAGAAACAGAGATAGCAGAAATGGAGCAGGAACCTGGGAGCTGGGCCGAATAATAAAAAATGAGAAAGGGGATTGGGGTCGGAACGGAAGCAGCAGAATCAGTGAGGCTGGCCGCCGTGGGTGGTGGCGGTAGCGGCAGGGCGGTGAAGGAGAGTCGCCGGTGGCGTTCGGAGGCGTGCGAGACGGAGCCTAATGGACGGGTGAGAGAGAGATGGAGTGATGAGGGGATGCGAGTCGCCGGCGGTGAAGACGGCGCGGCGTCGAGGATGGTGGCGCGGTGGAAGGTTGGCCGAGAGGAGGAAGAGAGGAGTGAGAAAGAGAGGGAGAACGGTTGGTGGTGAGAGAAGAGGGGGGGAAGAAGGAGGGGAAGGCGAGCAGGGATGGCGGCGGCGGGGGTGACGGAGCGCTCGCCGGAGGTCGGTCGGGAGGGGAGGAAGGTGAAGGATGGGGGAGAAGAACTGGAACGTTGGAGGGGGGTTTGCGCGACTGCGCAGTGGCTTCACGAGCTAGGGTTATCCGATTTTTTTGAATTGGCGCGTACGCGCACCTTGCGCGTCCGCGTCCATTGAGAGAATCGGGGATCCTACGCGCGTGCGTACAACGCGCTTAGGCGAGGGTGAGTGAAATAGGGAAGGGCGCGTGCGCGTACCGTGCGCGCACGCGTGCATGGAGTTGGGCTAGGGGCTTAGAGTTGGCCCAACCCAGGCCTAACTCTCTGGAGACTGGCCTGGGAGTCGCGCTACTAGATCTGCGCGCACGCGGCAAGTACGCGTCCGCGTGTATTGACAGTTTATCGTAGGACGCGCAAGCGCGATGCGTGCGCTCGCGTCTTTTCCTGCTTCTGGCATATATGCGCGCACGCGGCCTGTGCGCGTCCGCGCGAGGTGAGTTGAGCTGGGGGCTTAAAGTTGGCCCAGATTTAGCGCAACTCTCTGGATATTGGCCCAGAAGTTGCATCAGCGAATCGACGCGGACGCGGCAAGTGCGCGTACGCGTGTAGTTCCCCATAGCTGTATGTGCGCGTACGCACGTAGAGCGCGTCAGCGTGGACTGAGTTGGGCTGGAGGCACAACGCTGGCCCAGGAGAGGCCCAACTCTCTGGAATGTGGCTTGTGGTGCATGCGCGTCAGGACGCGTACGCGCACGTTGCGCTCGCGCGTCCATGCTCATTTCTTCATTTCTCTCTTTTTTTTTTTTTTTTTTGGATGAAAAACTTGCTGGTTGCTCCCCTTAGTGTTCACAACTCTTATTCACTCAACCATCATACAATTCACAAAAATGCAATTTTTTTTTTTTGATATTATTCATCTACTACTAAATACAACATGCATGTGACTAAGCTAACAATTAAATTGTACAAACAAATTATGTGAAACATCTACCTACAATGGTAACTCAAATCACTTATTAGGCAAATTTAAAAGGGAATGGAAAGAGTTTACCATGGTGGGGTGTCTCCCACCGAGCACTTTTAGTTTAAGTCCTTAAGTTGGACATTTTGAGATGCTTATTGTCATGGTGGCTTATGTTTGTACTCATCCTTGAATCTCCAAGGATCCTTGCTTCTCAATTGGTTGACGGAATTTCCAACCATTTTCGTCAAGCTTGGGCAAAGTTCTACCCAAGATATGAGTCCCCATAGTTGGTCTTCACATAGCGAACCAGGATCCCATATCTTGTCTTCACACCCATCCGTTAGTTGAGTTTCATGGTTTTGTCGGATGAGCGGTTGACATAAAGGTGATTGACACATAGAATTCTCTTTACTCCACCAATGCTTCCTCCTAGATCCGTATAAAGTAATCCTTGTCCCGACATCATCCCTATACCTTGAAGCTTTGACCTTAATGAGCCTAATTCCTAACTTGCAACCACTACACAACTCATTCTTGCTTTTAATTCCACAAAGAGCTCTAAGCTGTCCATCTGTTTCAATCAAACCATATTCAAGCGAGAAAGTAAAGCTTATGGATAAGAATTTTACCCACTTGAAAGTTGTGTTGGATGGTAATTTGGGAAGGGAAACCTCCCCACACTCAGACAATGCAAGGTCTACTTCCTTGTGCTCTTCTTTGTGTATTTCCACCTCTTGACAAATTTCTTCACTTTCAACCTCATCCTCTTTGTTACGTGGCTTGGTGTTATCTTCAAGCACTTCATTTTGTTTAAGGAGAGGCGATTCAATCTTGGATAGGAATTCATTGATAACCCCAATTTGACGGTTTATCTTGTATTGATTTTTGGGGATTTTATCACCTTTTACCCATATTTATTCAAGAAATAGCATGGTTTTGTATATTCTCCTTTAATTGTGCTTGAATGTGAAAACATGCTTTTTAGGACTCAAAATAGCTAAATTTAATTCACCTTGATTCTATTAGATGCCTTGATATGTTTGTTAAGTGATTTAAGGTTTAGGAGGCAAAGATTGGATCAAGGGAATGAAGAAAGAAAGCATGAAAAGTTGGAGAACTCATGAAGAAATGGAGGAACCGGAAAGCTGTCAAGCCGACCTCTTCGCACTTAATCGGCCATAACTTGAGCTACAGAGGTCCAAATGATGCGGTTTTAGTTGGGTTGGAAAGCTAACATCCGGGGCTTCGAAACGATATAAGATTTGCTATGGTTGAACCACGTATGGTGGCGCGCACGCGCAAAGTACGCGCACGCGCCGTTGCTGCCACCTAGTTCACTTAAAGCAAAACGTGGCCAACGAATTCTAAAGCCTTGTGGGCCCAATCCAACTCATTTCTGATGCTATTTAACCCAAGGAGTGAAGAGGGAAACATATTTTAGTTACCAATTAGCTTAGTTTAGCTTAGCTTTGTAGTTAGAGTTAGAGAGAGAAGCTCTCCCTTCTCTCTAGAATTAGGATTAGGAATTAGGGTTAGATTAGGATCTCATAGTTCTAGGTTTAATTCAAGTCTTCTTCTACTTCTACCTTCAATTGATGATTGCCACACTATCCCTATTCTCTTGTTGTAATTTCTCTTATTTTGTTTCTAGGTTTTGTAATTGAGATACTATTGTTCATTCCATTTTCTTTCAATTCAATAAGAGGTAATTCATGTAGATCTTGTTTCCTTTAATTGTTGTTGTTAATTCTTTACATTTGATTGTAGTTAGAATTAATTCTTGTTGTTGATTTACTATGTTTTTCTTTTGTGCCTTCCAAGTGTTTGATGAAATGCTCGGTTGGATTTTAGAGTAGAGTTTTATGTTCTTGGCTTGGAAAGGTAACTTAGGAACTCTTGAGTTACTAATGTCCAAGTAATTGATGATTGGGATTCATTGACTCTAGTTCTCACTAATTGAATTAGTGGAGAGTTAGGACTTATGGACTAGGATTGATATAGCTCATTTGACTTTCCTTTACTACTAGTTAGAGGATGATTTAATGAGATTAATCCTTGCCAATTCTCATATTGTGGTTAGTGATTAGGATAGAGATCTTTGACCACCAACCCTTGCCAAGACCTTTTTAGCCATTAGTTTACTTTCTTACCATTTATCTTTCATGCTTCATATCAAAACCCCAAATATAACTCACAACCGATAACAAGACACTTCATTACAATTCCTAGGGAGAACGACCCGAGGTTTGAATACTTCGGTTTATAAATTTTAGGGGTTTGTTTTAGTGACAAACAACTTTTTGTATGAAAGGATTAGTGATTGGTTTAGAAACTATACTTGCAACGAGATTTCATTTGTGAAATTCTATACCATCAAAAATCCAAATCATCAAAATGGCGCCGTTGCCGGGGAGTTGCAATGGTGTTATGTTATTGGTTATTGTATATATGTGAATATTATGAATAGCTTGATTTTTGGATTGCTTGTCAGTTTTTGCTAGTTCTAGGACTTTGTTTCATTATTTCTTGTTAGCTTTTGCTTCCTATTTTTACTTTTCACTATGAATTCTCACTTTGGCTATGAGTGTGATTACAACTATGTTGTAGGTGATGAGGACTATAATGGAGATGTGTATCAAGGATGGGACAATCAAAGGTGGGAGGAGCCATATGCTTGTGATCAATCCTCTTGGCAACAACCTCCACCAATGCACTATGAAGAAGAGCCATTCTATGATGCATATCAATCCAATGGCTATGGTGAATCTCCTTGTGACTTTCAAGAACCACCACTATATGCCTATGAGTCATATCCTCAACATGACCCTCAACCACACTCACAAGCCTATTTTCAACAAACACCTCCATATGACCATGATCCTTACCCACCATACCAACCTCTTTTTGAACCATATGAGCCATACATGGAACCACAATTCCAAGATTTCTACTCCCAAGAACCACTTCAATACACACCACCACCTCACCAAGAAGAACCACCTTCCTATAATGAACCCTTTCTCCAAGACAATGAACCTTCTTATCCACTCCAACCTC
Organism: Arachis ipaensis; assembly: GCF_059453495.1. NCBI lineage: Eukaryota > Viridiplantae > Streptophyta > Magnoliopsida > Fabales > Fabaceae > Arachis > Arachis ipaensis. The sequence continues at coordinate 29,086,085 of NC_142441.1, read as the reverse complement.
TAATGGATGGAACCCTTGGTGTTCTTCTTCAAGGACATAAGGAGATGACAAGGGATGTGCAACAATTCATGACCGCCTTGGATGCGGTGGTAAACCGGTTAGCATCCCAACTTTTGGACACTCAAGGAACTCCCATGGCTCAAGAAGAGCATAGCATGAAGGAGAGATTGGAAACTCCGGTGGAAAAGGAGGAAGGCTACTTTGTGTTAGAACAATTGGAGGAACCTATGACCATTGAAGAAGAGGAAGAAGTGGTTGAAGACTTAGGAGATGCGGAACTTCCATGGGAAGCTAAAATCAAAGAAAATCCCTCCAAGAAGAGTAAATTTGATGTTGAGGAGGAATGTGCACAACCTCTAAGGCATATTCTATATGAAGACTTGGAGAGAATGAAGCAAGAATTGAGTTCCCTTGGTGATGAAGATCATGCACCCAATCTTCTTGGTGAAGAATCCTTTGAATTTGAAGAACCTTCTCCCAATGAATTTAAAAGTGATGTGGAGGTAGATTTCTCTCAACCTCCCATTTATGACTTGAGTGATGTTGAAGAGTTAGAGGAAGTTGATGAATAAAGGATTGAAAATGAAGAAGTTTATGAAGAGGTGGAGATTGACAAGGAAGCAAACAAGGGAGTAGAGCTTGCAAGCACATTGGAGATATCTCTCCCCAAGCCACCACCATCCATTCTCTCATTCAAGTGGGTAAATTCCTTATACTCAAGCTTTATTATTCCCCTTGAATATGGTTTGCTTGAGACGGATGGTCAACTTAGACATATTTGTGGCTTTAAAAGCAAAAAGGAAATGGCTAGTGGTTGGAAACATTATTCTAGGCTCATTATGGTTGCATGTTCAAAGCTTAATTGCACGGTTTGGTATAGAGCTAGATTATTTGGGTCTAGGAGAATGTTTGGTCACTTTATTGAGAATTCTAAGGTCATGCCACCCAAATGGAATAATGATAATCAACTTGAAGATGGGTGTGGAAATAAGATATGGGATCCGGGAATATATGAGGATCAATTTTGGGAGCCCATGGTTTGTGAAGAACTCCATCAAGGCTTGAAGATATTAAAATTGAAGAATGGAGCTTATTGGAGATTCAAGCATTGGTGGATGTTCAAGGATAGCTTCAAGCACAAGCCACCTTGAGAGGAGCTCCCCATAAGTCCAACTTAAGGACAATAAACAAAAGTGCTAGGTGGGAGACAACCCACCATGGTAAAATCCTTTCATTTTCTCTTTTGTATATATTGGTAGAATTAGCTTAATTTCATGTTTTGTTTAGTTAGTTGAGTATGTTTGGTAGTTTAAGTATGTTAAATAAGGTTTTATGGTGTTTTGGTAGCTGTTTGGAGGTTTGGAATGCTTGGATTGGTGCAAAAACATAGAAAAAAAATTTTGAAAAACAGAGCACCATCCACGCGTACGCGTACATGGCGCGTACGCGCACTTACAGCATTTTCGACCATCCACGCGCGCGCGCCTTGCGTGCGTACGCGCGGATTGAGAAGTTCCAACCTCCATACATTTTCCAGAGAGTTGTGCCTGCGCCGCGCCAACGTTGTGCCTTTGGCACAAACCTATTTGCGCGCTCGCGCACATGACGCGTACGCGTCACTCTCGAAATAAGCCATCCACGCGCGCGCAGCATGCGCGCGTACGCGCGGATTTCCTTCCTTCACCACATTTCTTTTCTTCTCCTCTTTCCAATTCTTTCCTTCTCCTTTCTTCTTCCCTTCTTCTACCCCTCATCCAACACTTCCAAACACCATGGATAACCATTTATTTTAGTTAGTTAATTAGTTAGTTGGTTAGTTGATTAGCTAGTTTTAGTTTAGTTTTCATTTTATTTTCTCTCTTTTCATCATAAGTGTTGGAGTATTGACTTTGTTTACTATACATTGCTATATCCCTTATTGCCTAAATGCTATTTTAGCATGAATGTTTTTAGATAATCTTTGTTGGATTCTATGATTGAGGTTATATTTTGTTACTTGGTTTTGAGTTCTTCATGCTTACCTTTTGAAAAATACCAAGTGATGAGAATTGTCTTCGAGCTTATAACTCTTTTGAATTGCATGTTGTAGCTAGCCACCATGTGATTTGGATCCTTTTCCCTCGATTAGGCAACCTCTTGATGGATGATGTTGTGCATTTACCTTAATGCATTGTGTTCATGATTATATGCATCCATATGTTTGACTTGAATGCTTTCATGCTTCTCTAATGCTTGTCTTACCTTACAAGCTTACTTAAAGCATCTCAAGCACACTAGGATAAGTGAAGTGCATGCTTCTTTTGTGACATAGCTTTTATGCTAATGTGTATTCTAAACCGCGCAATTTAGAATTCACACACCTAATATTTCTTAATGTCACACTAATTCACTCACTTCATTCTAGTGATTTACCTCATTCCAACAATGTATGCTTCCTTGCTTTTATATCTTCTCATCTTATGGTGTTATATTTTTGTTTTTCATAACGAAGGCACCACAAGCAACCATGGAAGTGGAAGAAAGAACACATAGCAATCCGGAGAGTCGCCGTACCCCTTGCTCATCTTTGAGTGCACCGAGGACGGTGCAAACTTTTAAGTGTGGGGAGGTCGTCCGACCGGTCGGCGATTTTGGGTGACAAATTTCTAATCCCAACACTTTTGCATTTCATTTTAGTTTTTTTGGATTTTTGTTCATTTTCTTATTTTTGCATATATATACACAATAAGCTTAGTCAAAATAATGAAATTTTCCAAGGATTTCTATCTATAGGGCACCAATTGATTTGAGTGAAAAAACTTTTCATAGAACTTGCTTGAATTATATATTTTGTGGAACATGATTTATGAGCTAAGAACACAAGCTTGTGAGATTTGAGCCTAACGGTGTGGTTACATCTTATAACCACTTATTTTTCCTTCTTGTGTGCATTATTCTCTTTCTATGATTGTAATCTTTGATTTGTTTGATTCTTTATGTCCATTATTTTGTGTATTCATGCATTTATGTGATTGAGGCCATCATTTCATTTAGCTCACTTACCCAAGTAGCCTACCTTTTATCTTCCATTGTTAGCCAAATTTGAGCCTACGATTAACCCACTTGTTCTTAATTTAGCACATTACAAGCCTTAAAGCGAAAAACAATAAATGTCCTTTATTTGGATCTTTGATTAGCTTAGGCTAGTGTGTGTGAGTATCATTCAAGTGTGAGAACCTTGGGACATTGGGTGAATAAAAGGGTAGTTTTGTATTATTATTGTAAATATTGGGAATTGGGTACATGCTCATGTATTGATTAAATGTATAGACCTTATGCATTGGTACTCTTGTATATAGTTTGAAAGAAAAAAAAATGAGAAAAAAAAATATATGAAAAGTATAGAAAAAAATGGAAAAAGAAAGAAAAAGAAAAAGAAAGAAATAATAAGGGGACAAAATGCCCCAAAGTGAAGCTCAATAAGATCAATGCATATGAGTTGTGAAATGAAAAGAAAATGCATGAGTATGTGAAAAGGTGAAAAAAATGGGTAGTTAGATTAGAACTTAATTGTATAGGATGTCAAGGGTTAGGTGGGAAGTTTAAGCTTATCAAAGATTCAAATTTCAAGCTCACTTGACCAAATATGCATCCTACCTTGACCCTAGCCCCATTACAACCAATGAAAAGACCTCATGATACTTGTATGCATGCATGAAATAAATGTTGATTGTTAGAAGAAAAACAAATCTTGGAAAGCATGAAATAGAGGAGAATTGAGTGAATCAACCCTAAACACTTGAGCGAATAGAGTGCAAACACATCCGGTGAGGGTTTGATGCTCAATTACATGTTTTCACCTATGATCATCATTCTTCATGCAAGTTTGTAAAAATATTTAATAACTCAATTCAATTGTGGATTAGACTTGCTAGTCCTTAGCCCTTGTGCATATATGTTTCTTGGGAATTGATTTATTTTGACCAAGCACTTGCATTCATTTAGATAGTTGCATATAGGTAGATTGCATTTAGTTAGTTTCCATTGAATAAATGCCATACCCTTACTTCATTCTTGGTTTAAGCATGAGGACATGCTTGGTTTAAGTGTGGGGAGTTGTGCATACTCTTCTATAATTTCAACTCCATGTCCAACGGGTGAAGATTCCGTTGTAGAGAGAAATTCATCCATGATTGAATCCATCTCTTGATAAACCTCTTCCAAGTCTCCAATGATGATATGTCTTGGAGATTGCGCACCCTCCTCAACATCAATATCAAGCTTCTTGGAAGAGTTCTCCATGATGCTACATTCCCATGGACTTTCAACATCTCCGAAATCTTCAACCACTTCTCCCCTTTCTTCAATGATTATAGGCTTCTCCAATTGTTCCAACACAAAATTGGACTCCTCCTTCTCCACCGAATTTTCCAATTTTTCCTTCACGCTTTGCTCTTCTTTTGACTTTTCACATGTGGTCACGGAAGTACCTTGAGTATTCAAGCATTGGTGGGCTAAAGTGTGCACCGCCTTGGTCAAATTGGTCACAAACTCAAGTGTATCCCGTTTCATGGCTTCTTGTCCTTGGAGTAACAAAGTGAGAGGGTCGTCTATTGGGGCTTGGGGTGAATAGGAAGGTTCATTATTTTGGAGAGAGGGTTCATGGTAGGAAGGTGGTTCTTCTTGGTAAAGGTATGGAGATGATGAGTATTGAGGTGGTTCATGGTAGTAATCTTGATAAGGTTGTGGTGGTTCTAAAGGTTCTTGCTCATAATGATCACAAGGATGTGGTATGGGTGATTGGTTATATGACGGATAAGGGTCACATAAAGGTACTTGGTAGAAATGGGCTTGTGAGTATGGTTGAGCGTCATGTTGAGGATAAGATTCATAGGCATATGGTAGTGGTTGATTGTCATAAAAGGAGTCACCATAGCCATTGAATTGACATGCATTAGGATGAGAATTATACCTATAAGTGTCCGGAGGTTGATGCCAATAGGAGTGATCAATTCCTTGAGGCTCCTCCCATCTTGGAGTGTTCCATCCTTGGTACATGTTAGCATTAAAGTCCACATTTCCTACAACACACTTAGAACCAAACTCAAAGCCAAAGTGGTGAGAATTCATAATGAGAGAACAAAATAAAACTAACAAAAATTAAGAAACAACAAAAGATAAACCTATTCACAATATTCACATATGTACAATAACCAATAACACAACACCATTGCAAATCCCCGGCAACGGCGCCATTTTGATGAATGGATTTTTGATGGTATAGAATTTCACTAATGAAATCTCGTTGTAAAGTATAGTTTCTAAACCAATCACTAATCCTTTCATACAAAAAGTTGTTTGTCACAAGTACAAACCCCTAAAATTTATAAACCGAAGTATTTAAACCTCGGGTCGTTCTCCCTAGGACTTACAATGAAGTGTCTTGTTATCGGTTATGAGTTATTTTGGGGTTTCGGATAAGAAGCATGAAAAGTAAATGGCAATGAAAATAAACTAACAACTATAAAAGGCTCTTGGCAAGGTATGAAAATTAGAAGTCCTATCCTAGTTATCCTTTTCAATTGTGATGAGACTTGTTCATTGCTACCACTTAGTTAACCCTCACTAATTAAAGGAAAGTCAAGTGGATGAATCGATTTGATTTCTCAAGTCCTAATCAACTCCTAAAGGAATGACTAGCTTTAGAGGCATTCAAATCAATTAGCAACTTCTAATTATCAATCAACAAAGGAATTAGATAACTCAAGTGTCACTAATTACTCTACCTAGGCCAAGAGGAACAAAATCTACACAAAAATCCCATCAAGCATTTCATCAAACACTTGGAAGGCACAAAAGAAAAGTATCACAACTAGAAAATGGATAAAAACAGACAGATTTACAGACGGATTCGGTCTTTATTACAGACGGATTTTTGGTTACCGACGAAATTACCGACGGATTTTGTCCCTCTGTAAAAGCCCCGTCGGAAATTATTTACCGACGGATTTATTTTCCGTCGGAAAATTACAGACGGATTTTTACCAGTTACCGACGGATTTTCCCTCTGTAAATTTTCTATCCATTTCCCAAAAGCGACGAACTTTCCGACAGATTTTCCGTCTGTAATTACAGACGGATTTTCAGACGGATTTTCCGTCTGTAATTACAGACGGATTTTTCATCTGTAATTACAGACGGATTTTCCGACGGATTTTCTGTCTGTAATTACAGACAGATTTTCCGACGAATTTTCCGTCTGTAATTTGAACTTTGGAAAATCATCCCACGTTCTGATTACAGACAAAAAATCCGTCTGTAAATCCGTCAATAAGGTAAAATATAATTTTTTTTTATTTTTCTAATTACAAAATAAATTTGTTTTCATATAAAATAAATATAAAAAAACTCAACTCAACTCAAATAAATTATATATTATTTTTTTCTTCTTTGAGATATATGAAAAATAGATTATCTATATAATATTTCTTTGCATATAACTCTACTTATTCAATAATATACACTTGTACATCCATATGGAGTGAAAATTACATTCATGTCTCACAAACATTAGTAGAGTAGTATCCTTAGAATTTTCTAAAATTTCTTGAACAATGCAAGCTAAGCTAGAGACCACTCATATGGTAAGTGTAGAACTTTATGGCAGCTATGTACACTTTCTTATGGCTGCTATGTACACTCTATTGATTCTACAATGTACACTCTATTGAAGCTGCAATGGCCGCAACGGCAGCAACTAGGCCTGCCACGGATACTGCAACATGCAACTGAGCATTATGAGTCCTAATTTCCTGCTTTTTCCTCTCCTTTTGATCCTTCAGCCGTTACTTTGTCAAAATTTTTCTCAGCAAAGGCACATGCTAGAATTGCCTGTCACCCAACCAAACTTATTATTAGATACTCCTTTCAATTTTTTGTAAATATATATGTGCTTTAAGTTTCTATAATAAGTAACTAATAATAATATATGGTATATTGGCAGTACCTGTACAGCAACAGCTAAACCATCAGCTAGAAGGGAGGATATCCCACGTGATGCCAAGGCATCTTAGGCTAGTTTCACTAGCCTTTTTCTTTTATTTTTAGTTGTTTTATGTATTTTCTTGAGCCTTAAGTAATCATTTTGGGCCAATTAGTCATGCTTGTCTTAAATCATTCAACATGAAGATTTTGATGCAAATTCCATGAGTTTTTAGTTATATTCCTTGAATGCTATGAATGGAAGAATTCTCATGAAATTTTGCAAGACTTTGATACAATTGTTTGGATGATTTCAGGAAAGAAGAGGCTAGGCAAGGAAGCAACAAAATCAATAAAGGAAGCTTGAATATCACATGTGGAGTTTAAGTTCCAGTTTAAGCTTAAACTGGAACTTAAACTACCAAGCCATATAATGCTGGAAATGGCGTTTAAGTTCCAGTTTAAGCCTAAACTGGAGCTTAAACGCCAGAATCATGAAGGCTAAGAAATGCTGAAACTGAAGTTTAACCTCCAGTTTAACCTTAAACTGGAGGTTAAACGCCAAAATGAGAATTCCACTCAGGAAGCATTTCCACGTTTAACCTCCAGTTTAACCTTAAACTGAAGCTTAAACGTGTTCGACAATTCCACACTCCAGGGTTGCCTTCTTCCATTTCCACGTTTAAGCTTCAGTTTAACCTTAAACTGAAGCTTAAACGTGCTCGAGCTTGTGCCTCCAGGGAGTGCCAGCGTTTAAACTCCAGTTTAAGCTTAAACTGGAGCTTAAACGTGTTATATGGAACAGCTTGACCATGCCTTCTTCAAACATAAATAACTTGATCTACAAAACTCCAAATGAGGTGATTCAAAATGCATTGGAAAGAAGACATCTAGAGCTTTCCAAGCATATATGGCATGCATGGTGGATACTAAAAATTGAGGGAGAAAACAGCCCCGTAATGTGCATAGAAGAGCATAGTACCAACATGCAATCAGGCCAGCTGACCTTTTCACCTTCCATGGAGTATAACTTGAGCTATAGAGATTCAATTGAGGTGCTTCCAGTTGCGTTAGAAAGCTGACATCCATAGCTTTCTAACGAGGTATAATAGTCTATATTTGGCATCAAATTGGCAAGGTTGACAAGAGAACAAAGTGACGACTCAAGAAAGGGGGGTGCAACGTTTGAGTGTAGTTTAATGGATCATTATCCTTTTTGGATCAATTATGTCACTCTACCCTTCAAGCAAGCAAGGCCCATCAACAACACCAAATCAAGGCCACAAGAATCATCTAGAATAGTTTATTTTCATTTGATTGAAATTTGCTTTGAATTTCATTTTCATTTTGTAATTTAGGGAGCCTATTTAAAGGCCTTAGTTTCTGCATTTGAAAGAAAAAGGGGGGGGATTGAAGGGGAATCCAGCCCCTGAGGGGGAGAGAACTGGAAATCATTTTCTTTTAGTTTTGTAATTGAATTCAGAGCTATGACTCACTAAACCCCTTTCATTGGGTTAGGGAGCTCTATTGTAATTCAATGAATCAATAATAGTTTTATCTTCTTCTTCAATCTTTTCTCTTGAATTTTGTTAGAAAGCTTCTCGATCTAATTCCATTGGGTAGTTGTCTTGGGAAAGAAACTACCCATAATTGGAATCCTTCGGAACCTTGGGAAAGGAATGGAGGATTCATGCTAGAGAAGCTTTCTCACAGTGAATTGGATTGGGGTTTGGATGGATATTGTGACATGTAATCCTACCAAATTGTGGTTCATGAAACTGTGTGGTATAATCAGTGATCGAGCATCATCTCTTCTTATGAACATTTAAACCAAGGGATTGGGAATTTGTTCGTTTTTAGAGAGAATTGGTGAGCCAAGGGATTGGGATCCAATCATATAAGATTGCCAAGCAAAATTCAATGAATGCATTGGTTGAGGAAGGAATAAAAATGTTTTGATTCGGAGATCTCAATATCTCCTAACACCCAATGAATTCCCCATTTCTGATCTACCACTTTCTCTTTACATTCTGCAATTAAATTCATGCAATCACCCCATCCCTTTTAATTTCAGCAATTTAGCTTCTCGCTCTTTAATTCATGCAATTTTACATTCCGCAATTCTCATCTAAATTTTGATTCCGCTCAACTAGAACATACTTCTAATCCGAATTGCTCACTCAACCAATCCTTGTGGGATTCGACCTCACTCTATTGTGAGTTTTTACTTGACGATAACCGGTGCACTTGCCGGAAGGAATTTTGCCGATCGTGCAATTTCCTAAATCGTAGCATAACAAGTTTATGCGCATCACACCACACTAACAGAATCCTACAAGTTACAAGACAAGTATACAAAAATTTCAGTTGATCAGCATGCAAATAGAAATATATTCTATTACAAATTATATGGTATATATTCTTTTAACATTTTCCATTGAAACACTGAGAATTTTCAAAATTAAAAAAAAAAGGGAAAAAAATAAAAAGAAAACTATTTCAAACCTGAAGATGCGACAATCGTCCTAATCTGAGAGGTTCCACATCTCTCCAGAATTCATCACTTTCTACTGAAAGCAAAGCTATATCACAATCAACACCTCTGGCTAAAACCTGTACAGTTCATTCACTGAGAGTAAAGTAACTATATGAACATGTCATGAGTTAGAAGCTATATATCCTTCTAAGCAAACATGCAAAACTTGCACTTTACAATGAATTCACTCCAAGTTTAAAAGCAAGGTATAGCTTACAAGTAAACCTCAGATATATCAAATTTTACCTGCAATAATACAATTTTAGTGACTTATTCACTAATACTTCTTAATGTCCTTACTCACTACTATATGAGATATTTAAGCAAACTGCTCTTCACATAATACTCATTTTTTAATGAAAAAAGGACAAGACCTTCATAGAGACACACTTTAGCCACGTATTTTGTATCATCCCCTCTTCTCTTAACTTTAACCTGCAATAAACCACAACAATAAAAAAGTTGGTAGCTATTTATAACCTTTCGGCAACTAATTCTAAGATCTATGAACATAATATAATTTATTAATAAAATTTATATTGAAGGATCTACATCCTGGAGAAAATAGGACCCTTAAGGAAATTACATGTGTATCATGTTCCACACAATGTGCATTGGTTATTAGTTTCCTACCTCCAATCATAAATGCACTGCAAAAAAGGTGGCTTGTAAGATTAAGAATGAATCCATTTTTACTATTCTACTGTTAAGGTTTTCAAAAGATAAAGAGGATAGTTTTATATGATTAATATAATTTATTTAAAATAAAGACCTTTCTTAATATGAAAATATGGCAGTTAAATATTATTAGTTATTAATTTCCGTTATTAGTTATTAGGTCGAACATGAACAATTGTTTGAAGAGAACGGATAATAGTGAACTAGAAAAAGCTTATATATGTTTGAATGAAAATGAATTCCAAATAGAAAGTAAAAGTTACCATGATTATGCCTTTGACATTCTCCTTTGTTAGTGTGATGCAGTTCTGCAAATCATCATCAGATTTGTTATTCAACTTATTTCATTAAAAATTACCGTATATATTTTTCCCAAAATTTCATACAAGTTGGCGCCAATCTGCTGAATTTTCTGCAGCAAGTAATTTAACAACTTTATATGCCAAATTTTGCATCAAAGCTTTTAACATTCCTAAAACCACAAGAGCTCAAATTTAAACAACCTGCCAAAATTAAAATGAACAAGGACACAAAAAATCAGCAAAGGCAGCACAAGGTGTAAAGTAGTTTCTATTGGTAAGTATTAAGCAAATGAAAAATCAAACTCTTTCATGAATGAAAATAGCAAAGTACCTTTGAAAACAAATCTTCTACTTCTCTTTCACGAATATCACCAGGGAGGTTCCCAACGTAGACTATTCTGCTCCCACGCCTACTCATTTTCAATCTGCGGCAATAAATTTAAAGTACTATATTGCAGGTGAAGGGATATAAACAGTTTTTGTGATAAAATCAAGCAGTAGTTATCATGAAATCATGCCCTAAGTTTACAAGACAAAAAATCAACTGCTCATGGCTAGTCACATTACTTAAAAGAGTTCAAAATTGAAATTAGAATGTATCTACCTGCTCCATTTCGTAAATTAGAATGTTGCCAATCCATTACTGAGTTAATTTTGGCTCTTCTAGACAGCTCAGTTGGATACCTGATGAATCAAAATGGAAGATGTTATAATTTATTAAGTTATTTATTCTAATCTCTGTCACCCTAATCTGTCCTTTCAATGAACATACAGAAATGAAGAAAATGAACCCAAAATCGTGTTTTACTAATGAAGAAATCTCCTGCATAATACTTAACCTGGAAAACTGGAAAACCTGGAAAACCTGCATAATATTTTAGATGTTGGTATCTACTGTATATATATCACAAAACTGGAAAACCTGCATAACGCAAAAATACTTAACCCATTTACAAAGCTCTCATCCTCCCTCTTTCTTGGCTATCATCCTACACTGTAAAAATGGAGTTACCAGAATCACTTGACTCAAAGTCTGATGCGTTTTACCACTATTTGTGGGACCAACATGCAGGATAATCCTGCGATGTTTCCTTCTGGCCTGTGGATACCAAGTATGAGGGGAGCTAAAACAACCAAAAATCAATCATGAGGCTTCAGAACCATAAAATGATAAAATCAATATCAATGCCAGTGCATCTTTTAACTTAATTATCAAATGATAAATAGCAATTAAGAATTTCAGTAACGAATACAAAAGAGCATTATCACAAACAGGTTCCGTGCAAAGTTCCGAAACTAATGTAAAGAGAGCAGATTGAAAAGCAATGCAATGTAAGCTTACGTCAAGTCAGTGAAATCATTTCTGATGGCACCATGAGTAGAGCAAGTCCCCTCAAACGATCTACAAGAACAAATAGCCACAAATAAAACAAAATCGATTCAGTGAGAATAAACTCCAATGGTGGGAGGAACAGGTTATATATATTAACTAGTGATAAAATATACTAGTTATATGCATAATGAAACAATGTGGCAGGAACAGGTTGAATATGGTGGGAGGTATGAAACATGCTAAAATGGTAAAGAGTAGAGTTCTGAAACCAGATTGCTAATGGACACACACGTCAGAATGCCAATAATAAAATAATTTTACTGCTTTTTTGCAACCAATTTTGCTATAGAGATAAGTTAACACATGTAATTACATACTGTGATCTGCTTACCTTCCCCAATCCTTCATCTTTATCAACTATTCTAGAGGGTTTCCCTCTTCCACCAGAAACTTCAACCTGTAAGAGACCAAAGTGTTAAGTATCTACTGAAATACCACAAGAAAATTATTTGAACACAGCAGAAGTGTATAATTTTGGCAATTCATGAATGAAAAGAAAACCTTGCTTCTACAATGTACTGCAAGCATGGTAGCTGCAACAATTGAGCCTAGTTGATAACAATTGAGCCTAGTTGTGTTGCTGATAGAGATGATAGGTTGCCAAGTAGATCCCCCATTGGAGTCCTTGCAACACCAACAATACAAACATCTGTAACAAAAAAAGTACACACACATGCACCGAGGCTGAGTTAAAGCGGAGTTAAATTCACTGATTATCAACTATACTTCCCTTCAGGGGGATCCATCTTAAGTTTCTAAAAATTCAGCAAGCTAAGGAAGTAGAGAGAAGCGCCAACTCATGATCTCAAAACTGAAATTTGTAAATTAATGATTGGCGTTTCAAAATTTAACAAGAGAGACATACCTCAGGATTTTGGCGACATGGGGAGCTTCCAGAAATAGAAAAAATAACCTTTTGACAACAAAAATGATATGTTATTGTTATGGATCACAAGAACCATCACATAGTTAAAATTACTGTTACAGTTACGGTTGCAAAGGAAACTCACAGTCAGAACAAGAAGGAAACAGAATAGAAGAAGGTCAATGTTAGAACAGAGGCGCAAGACTTTGAGAAGCCAAGCAAAGTAGTTCTCTGCAAGAAACGCATAGATTAGCAATTTGGTCTTGGAAAAGATTGGACATAGAGATGTTGAAGTGAAAGAATACCGATGAGTTGGGCAATAATCAAAGCAGTTCTCTGTCAGAATTGGGTTCTTTCCAAACCCTGGTTGAGTATAACTATGCTGTTTGAGTATTCTGTTGATTTGCTTCTGTTATTCTGTCTCCCAGTAACTATTTCTAAGACGAACACTCCCAATAAAACATGAAAGACAAGTATACCATGAATTGAATTCTCTAATCCCTTCGCATGCATACAGACTAACTTATCAATATTAAAGGGTTCTCAAATCCCTCTTCATATCCATCAATATGACTCCCTAATAAAAAGAATAAGTGATAAAGAGATAAAAACCAAGTTTGAAGATTGAAATTTCTCCTTCAAATTCAAGCATTTTATTTCAGAAAAACAACCTTTACTTTCTTCAAAACTTTTGCAACTAATCAAAAGAAACAGCTGAAAATCAACATTCAGTACACTCCAAGATTCACCAAATAGACAAAATGCATATTCCATATGGGATGGATTCCACTTTTACAGTTAGTGTAGAAATAATCAGCATCAATTTCATAATATAGCAATGCACCACACATATTCTACTCAATCCTTTTTATATCTCTACTCAATCCGTCTCAACAGTAAATAAGAATTGTGCTGAATTGATTATTCAGTCAAACAAGGCAAACTAAACGGATAAACCCTAAACCTTAAAAACAAAAAGACTTCAAATCAGATCCAGTAGCAAACTATGTACCTGCTCAGTAAGCATGATAACAGGATGCCCTGCCCTTTGTAAACGTTCAAACATGCTGCACTCGTAAAGATATTTACTCGCAACATTTGAGAGGACAGTTGCAGGAAGTTGCTTTGGGTCACCAACCTTAGATAATTTGCAAATGTCAGTATAACCTCTTACCTTATAGCAGAAGTTCAAAAGCCTTTTTAAGTACACTTACCATTATGCATTTGGTTCCACTTGACTTTAAAAGCTGAAGAGGAACAAGAGTAGCAGGTTCTAGAGCCTGAAATAGAAAAATAGATCAGGAAAAAAAAAGGAAACAAGATGATTGCAGATAAATAAACCATGGGCAAGCCACTAACCTTTGATGCATGAGTAACTCCATACGGCAATGCTTTGCTGCAGAAGTTCAAACAAATGTGCAAACTATATAGTTCAAAATTGCCTTATATATATATTTAAAAAATGTTTTAACATTTAACGAAATATCATGCAACTTTAATTTATTCATTATTAGTCACATTCTCTTTATTTGAACTTGACTATCACAGTGTCTTCAATCAAGCTTTTCTGCTTCCATTAATTTTGTATACTTTTTGTTTTGCTTTATATAATAGTTGGAACCATTAAACAATTGAGCCAAGCAAAGTATGATAAACCTAGCTAAAACTGGCGTAGAAAAATTGAGCCCTAAGGTTTATCGGCGTAATTTAAACAATGCATACCTGAATCGGCGTAATTTAAACAACTGCTGGTAGATGCTCTGGTTCTCTTTGGAGCAGGAACCGATTGGAATCGGTTCGAATTCCACCGATTCGCTTGCGACAAAGCGCGATAGTGCAGCGACGGTGACAGAGCAGCGACGGAAACAGAGCGCGACGACCTTGAGTCTGAAACGCCCGCGAGAGAAGCGATATACCGGAGAGCTAGAGAGAGGTCGACGGCGAGACCAGCCGCGAGAGAGGTGAGACTCAGTGAGCTTGAGGGTGAGAGTGGCGAGAGAAGAGCGAAGAAACTCAAAGGAGGGTTAGGGGTTCTTCATCGCGGTTAGGGGTTCTTCGACGGAGGCATTGCGAGCGCCGGTGACCGGCGACGTTCTTGCAGAGTGCTGTTAGGGGCTCTTCGTCGCGGTTAGGGTACAGTGAGGCATCATGAAGACAGGGAGGGTTATGGTTAGCTAGGGTTAATTGTTCATCTTCATGGAGTGCTTTGTGAATTGAGTCAAAAGTTATTTGTGAATGGAGCTGGAGCTGGAGCTCGAGACAGAGACGGGGTAGATTAGGTTTAGTTTTTTTTTCCGGCGAAAAATTTTAAATTACAGACGAATTTTCCGTCTGTAATAATTTAATAAAGCGCAGTATTTTTGTTTATTTAATTACAGACGGATTTTCCGTCTGTAACTATTTTTTACGGAAAAAAATTAATTTTTCCGATAGAATTATAGACGGATTCTCTTTTCCGTCTGTAATTTATGCTAATTCATTTTTTTGGTTTTCCGACAAAAAAATCTCTCTGAAATTCCGTCTGTATTTTCGTGGGATAAAATCCGTCAGAAATATCCGTCTGTAATAGCTAGTTTTCTAGTAGTGTATAGTCAATTACAACAAGAATGAATTCTAACTACAATTGAATGTAAAGAGTTAACAACAACAATCAAGGAAATCACAATTATCATGAATTACCTCAAATTGCATTATTGAAAGAAAACCAAGGAACAACAATATATCCAAAACAAAATGAAGAATTAAAATTATTAAAGCACACATCTAGAAAGAGGAAGAGGAGAAGATTAAGAATTGGTAAATGAAAAGTGAATCAAAGCATGAGTTAAACCTAGATCTAAGAAGGGAGATTAACCTAAACCTAATCCTAATCCTAGAGAGAAGAGAGAGCTTCTCTCTCTAGAAACTAATTACAAAGATAAACTAAACTAATTGGTAACTAATTTCTAAAGTGATCAATGATGCCTTCTCCTTAATCCTTCATCCTTTTATTCCTTTCCCTTAGCAATTTGGCGCCAAAATGGGTTCAGAAAACCTCTCAAATCGCCAGGCACGTGTTGCATTAATGAGGTCATGTGCCATCATCGGCGCGTGCGCGCATGGTACGCGTGCGCGTCCCTGGTCGATTCTGCAATGTGCGCGCGAGCGCCTTATGCGCGTGCGCGTGCATGGCTGACTTTGCTTCTTTGACTTTTTTATGCTTCTCTCCACTTGTATGCTTCCTTCCTTGCTTCCTTTGATCCATGCCTAGTTTCAACCTGAGGTTACTAGCAAACACATCAAGGCATCGTATGGAATCAAACAGAAACTAGAATTCACCAAGATAAGGCTTAAAAAGCATGTTTTTACACTTAAGCACAATCATGGGAGAGATAACAAAACCATGCTAACTCTTAGGCTAAATGTGACAAAAGGTTATCAAAATGTTCTAAATTCAAGGCAAAACAAACCGTCAAATTGGGGTTTGTCAAGTAGCATTGCTTTTACTTTCTGAATGCATGAATAAATAATGCATGTTTGATGTTGAAATTAAGAATGTTGGCCCTTGAAAGAATGATGAAAGAAGGAAAAGTATTGTTGGTAATCTGAAAAATCCAAAAAAATTGATTCTTGAAGTAAGAAAAAGGAGTAGAAAGAAAAGAAAAGAAAGAAGCAAAAAAAAAGGGAAGCAAAAGAAAAAGAAAAAGCCAATAGTTCTTTAAACCAAAAGGCAAGAGCAAGGCTTTGAGCATCAATGGTTAGGAGAGCCTAAAAGAAACAAAATCTTGGCCTAAACAGTTCAAATGAGCTGCTTCCCTAACTATACGCTTGTGGTGTGAAGGTTTCAAGTGAAAAGCTTGAGACTGAGCAGTTAAAGTCGTGATCCAAAGCAAAAGAGCGTGCTTAAGAGCTCTGGACACCACTGACTGGGGATTCTAGCAAAGCTGAATCACAAGCTGAAAGGGTTCACCCAGTTAAGTGTCTGTGGCGTTTATGTATCCGGTGGTAATACTGAAAAATAGAGCGCTTAGGGACACGACCAAGACTCAAAAGAAGTTGTGTTCAAGAACCAAAAAGAACTAAACTAGGAGATTCAATAATATCATCTGGATTCTGAGTTCCTAAAGATGCCAATTATTCTGAGCTTCAAAGGAAAGTGAGATGCCAAAACTATTCAGAAGTGAATAGCCACTAGTGCCGCTCATCTAGTTGAAACTGAGCTTCATTGAAACTTCTCTTATTTTGTATCCTACTTTGCTTTTGGCTGCTTGGGGACAAGCAATAGTTTAAGTTTGGTGTTCTGATGAGCGGATATTTTATACGCTTTTTGGCATCATTTTCATATAATTTTTATTATGTTTTGTTTAAGTTTTACTATATTTTCATAGGTTTTAGTGAAAAATTCATATTTTTAGATTCGACTTTGAGTTTGTGTATTTTATGATGATTTTAGGTATTTTCTGGCTGAAATTAAGGAGCTTTGGAAAAGTCTGAGTCAAAGACAGAGAAAGGACTGTAGATGCTGTCAGATTCTGACCTCTGTGCACTCAAAGGAGAATTTTTGGAGCTAAAAAAGTCCAAATGGCACGCTCACTATGGAAAGCTAACATTCAGAGCTTTCCAGCAATATATAATTGTTCATACTTTCCTCTATAAATGAAGGTAAAAAACTGGCGTTCAACGCCAGTTCTTCACCCTCTTCCTGGCGTTGGACGCCCAAAAGGGAGCAGCTGGCGTCCAGCGCCCAAAAAGGAGTCCAAAGCTGGCGTTCAACACCCCAGAGGGAGTACCAACTCGTGGCTTCACTCAAGTTCAGCCCAAACACTCACCAAGTGGGCCCGGAAAGTGGATTTTCGCACTACAAGACTAGTTTATCTTATTTCTGTAATTCTTAATTATCAGATTAGTATATATAGAACAAGGATCACCCTTGTTCAGGACTATTTGATCTTTGCCCATTTGAATAGATTACTTTTCTATACAGTATGAGTCACTAACCTCCTAGGTTAAGGTTAGGAGCTCTGCTGATTCTTATAGATTAATAATATCATTGTTCTATTTCAATTTATGCTTGATTCCATTCTAAGATGTATCTTCGTTCTTCATCCTACTGAATTGGGAGTGCAATTTGACCGTCATCCCTATTCTACATGGGTTCGTGCAGGTCCTTGATGGGATAGTACTGAACTACAAGCTTGATTATACATCTCTTAGACGGCTAATCCACGACTTTGTTGGGGACTTGGAGACATCAGTTCAGCCGAGGTACGGGGCGATTAGGGCCTTTGTGGTATAGGCTAAAATTAATAGAGCAGCGTTCTCTGATCCAGAAGATTTGACATTTTCTGTGGCACTTTGAGTAGGATCATCAAGGGAATGGACTGCAGGAGCTTCACCCCTATTCAGATTGGATGACCACTGACCTGGCATTTAATCTGAAGCAGAGGAGATTAATGACCACTAACCTGGCGTTAATCACTTACAGCCTGCCATGGAATAAATCATCAGAAGTTGAAGTAGACAGTGAGAAAAGTTGATCTAGAAGGAGGAAGTATCTCCGAAGCCTCAACCGTTCTCTCATCACTGATTTCATATCTATCTAGTAACACTTTATTTATTCTGTTTTATGTGTTTTTCACAACAACTATATTTTCTATCCGCCTGACTAAGATCTACAAGGTAGCCATTGCTTGCTCAAACCAACAATTTTCGTAGGATCGACCCTCACTCACCTAAGGTATTACTTGGACGACCCGGTGGACTTGCCGGTCTATTTGTGCGAATATTGTGGAGTCAATTTCGTGCACCAGTCTTCCTGGATCTTCTTCTTGCTTCTGGGTCAGTGGGTCACCATCTGCTTCTGCGTATTCTGCACTTCTGGTTCGTCGTTTGCCAATGCTTCTCATCTTTTTGAATTTTTTCCTGTTCTGAGTTTTCCTTCATTTTTTTTAAAGAAATTTGTTCCAATAAAAATCTGTTACCACAATTTTTACTGGAGTTTGATTGGTAGTGGTTCTTGGACTTGAGAAAATCTTATTGTGGTTATGGTTTATGGTTGGACTGATTATTTTTTTTATTTTAATTCTTGGTTCTGATTTTTCTGATCCTAGTTAAGGTTGATGGTTGGACTATTTTCTATTGTTGTGTAATTATATGTTCTATTTTCTATTATTGTATTATTTTTTTTTATCTGTTTTGTTGCTTAGTTGAACTATTTTTTTACTATTATGATTTTAATTGTGATTCTTGGATCTAGATTGTATTTTGTTGTTGATCTTTTATCTGATTTTGTTCTTGATTCTTGGTTTGTTTCTTGGTTGTGATATTTATGCATTTTAATAACAGTGCATTTTAAGTCAGTTTGGTTGCTCGCTTCTGATAAAGAATTGAAAATTATCGCTCTTATGAGTTTTAACTGTTTCAAGTGTGAGTCCATTGTTTTCCTCATTTGGCCAACTAGAAAGTGACATGATACATTATGCTTATTAGGTCAGAATGAATGAAATGTAATTGATTTCGAGATTTTAAATTCTTGATTTTAACCTTATTAAACACACTTACTCTTGTTTGTAGCATAAACATTAATTGGTCACAACCAAATTCAAAATAAAGATTAAAAATGTTATCCATTACTTATTATTTATATTATCCTTTCTTATTAGATAGAAAGAATATACCAGAAAAATATTTCTAATGTGGATTTTTAAAAACTGGTTTTAAAACTAGATTTTTGGTCAACAAAACATGTTTGAAAATTGGATTTCTAAAAACTGGTTTGAAAATTAGATTTTTGGATAAAAAATCTTGTTTTTAAGGGATAAAATATCTGATTTTAAAACTGCATTTAAAAAAACTAAATTTTAA
This sequence comes from Arachis ipaensis, assembly GCF_059453495.1. Taxonomy (NCBI): domain Eukaryota; kingdom Viridiplantae; phylum Streptophyta; class Magnoliopsida; order Fabales; family Fabaceae; genus Arachis; species Arachis ipaensis. The sequence goes on along the minus strand of NC_142441.1, from coordinate 29,066,508 downwards.
ATTTGGATTTCAAAAAACTAAATTTAAAATCGAGATTTTAATTTAGGATATGAAAAAACTAGATTTTCAATTATGTGTATTTCATTACTTGAAAACATCTTAGGATAAATAAATATCTTTGAAAAAAGATCTTTAATCAAATAATGGTACGCAAGCATACGTTGCACTTAAAAAAATAAATTAATTTATTCTCTGAATTTTTGGAATTTCCAATTTTTTTTACTGAATTTTGTTGGTGAATGTTTGACTTTTTGTGTAACTATTAAAGTTTGCTGTGAATGGAGGGGGGTTAATAAATCTTGTTTAGCCGGAGTTGCTGCCATTGTGAGTTTTTATTCTTCTTAATAATGTTTGTTTTGGACCTTTACAGAAATACTCTCTTGACCCTGTATCGGTTGACTCGTTGGGGAATCGGGTGTAGATTTTCTAAAGTGTTGACCTTTGGTTTTGCCGTCGCCGACTCAGTGTCATAGGTGCGGGCAACTGGATCTTCTTCTTGCTTCTGAGTTAGTGGGTCACCATCTGTTCTGCGTATTCTGGACTTTTGGTTCGTCGTTTGCCAATGCTTCTCATCTTTTTGAATTTGTTTCCTGTTCTGAGTTTTCCTTCATTTTTTTAAATAAATTTGTTCTAATAAAAATATGTATCCACAATTTTTACTGGAGTTTGATTGGTAGTGGTTCTTGGACTTGAGAAAATCTTATTGTGGTTATGGTTTATGGTTGGACTGATTATTTTTTTATTTTAGTTCTTGGTTCTGATTTTTCTGATATTAAGGTTGATGGTTGGACTATTTTCTATTATTGTGTAATTATATGTTCTGTTTTCTGTTATTGTATTATGTTTTTTTATCTGTTTTGTTGCTTAGTTGAACTATTTTTTACTATTATGATTTTCGTTGTGATTCTTGGATCTAGACTGTATTTTGTTGTTGATCTTTTATCTGATTTTATTCTTGATTCTTGGTTTGTTTCTTGGTTGTGATATTTATGCATTTTAATAACAGTGCATTTCAACTCAGTTTGGTTGCTCGCTTCTGATAAAGAACTGAAAATTATCACTCTTATGAGTTTTGACTATTTCAAGTGTGTTTCCATTGTTTTCCCCATTTGGCCAAGTAGAAAGTGACATAATACATTATGTTTATTAGCCCAAATTAAATGAAATGTGATTGATTTTGAGATTTTAAATTCTTGATTTTAACCTTATTGAACACACTAACTCATGTTTCTAGCATGAATATTAATTGGTCACAACCAAATTCAAAATGAAGATTAAAAATGTTGTCCATTACTTAGTATTTATCATATCATTTCTTATCAGATAGAAAGAATATACTAGGAAAATGATTCTAAAGTGGATTTCTAAAAGCTAGTTTTAAAACTAGATTTTCGATCAAAAAATCTGGTTTGGAAATTGAATTTCTAAAAACTAGTTTTAAAATTGGATTTTTGGATACAAAATCTGGTTTTGAAGGGTTAAAAAATCTGATTTTGAAATTGCATTTAAAAAAACTGGATTTTAAGTTTGGATTTCAAAAAACCAGATTTAAAACCGGATTTTAATTTAGGATATTAAAAAACTAGATTTTCAATTATGTGTATTTCGTTATTTGAAAAAATCTGACGATAAACGCTAAATATTATAGAAAAAGATCTTCAATCAAATAATGGTACCCAAGTATATGTTCCTTGTTTAAAAAAAAAAAAACTTAACTCATACTCTGTAATTTTTTAAAAATTATTTTTGTTACAGAATTATGTTGGTGAAGGTTTGAGTTTTGTGTACCATTGATTTTTATATTGTCGTTGTCTTACTAATTGTCTAATGACCTTATGTTGTGTAAAGGATTAATCAAATGCCTAAGAAGCCTCGGTACACCGTTAGTAGTGTAGCCAGAACTGTTGCTACCCCTAATAGTCAAACCCAAGCTACTTTGGTGAGTTAAGTAATGCAACACTTATTTGAAATGTTGATTTGCCTTTTAATATAGACTTTTAGTTAATATCATTTGTGGGAATACTGAAAAAAATTGGTTGATGTACTAACTACCTTGTTTTTAACACAAGGATGGAACGACGGATATGGGAGCTAACAGCGACGTGCTAGAGCGCCTCAACTTCTGCATTCCGGCAACGGTGCTCAACAATCTCGTGTTAATACTCTACCCTTTTGACCACCGCACAATGAAAAACGGCTGGCTCCGTCAAGTGACATGGGTGACACTCGAGCTCCTCCAACATAACAGAGAGTTGCAACCAGTTGGTCAGGCAGCGGGCCTATTAAGCGGGTTCTTGGGGAATTTGGGGGCTAATTTTCAACAGTTACCAATTTGTGAAACTAGTTGGAAGACAATGAACAAGGCTATCAAAGAGCATAAGTTTGACCAGATTAAGGTATTTTTTAAGTTTTTTGATAAAGTAAGACTTTACCACTGCTTGAAGTTTGTTTTAGGTTGTTCAACCATATTTCAAGTGTAAAATGTTTTTTTTCCTCTTAAATCAACAGTACTAGGGGAAGATTAAGACGCACGCACATGATATCGACCATATAAATTCTAAGAGAATATATATATATATATACACGGACTCTTTTGTTTAGTGTAAATTGCATTACGTTATTATATAGCTTAGTTCCAAATCATCCAGTCCTTCGTATATAACAATGTAACTAATAATGATAATAATAATAATAACAAAACTTATAAACCTCATGAGATTTTCAAAGTTGCTTCTATCGTAAACAAATAGAGAGTGACTAGCTATTATTTATGACTTTTTGTTAAATCAAAATGTCAAAGGAAATTAAATATAGTACACATTTGCACAAGTGGAATCCATTACCGTACTGAATTTAAAATGTCTCTATATAATCTAATTATAAATCTTGATGAAGGTAATTAATAGTTCCAAATTTTATAAATTAAAATATTTATAACATTAATTATATTAACTAAAATTTTATATTAACAATTATCCAATATGGGTATATATTTATTCTTTAGAATCCACCTCTTACTCTACATACTTTCTAGAACCGTAGTTCAGATGAAAAACTGAATTCCCATTTTCTTCCCACCTGATGGAATATTAGACCCGTCTTTAATTTGAAATTAATTTTAATGAAGAAAAATTCTTAGCAATTAAGAAAAGTAAATCTCAACTGTTTAGGTTTTTTGGTCGATAGTCAGGGCCTAGGGGGAACCATCATTTGTACTATACACGGAAACAAGTATACAAATAATGTATATTATTGCTTTATTTGTAGTGTATAAGTATCATTGTTGTCAAGAGAACAATTATAAGAGTAATGTCCATCTCCTGTGTGTTTATTTTCTTTAATTTGAACTCAAACGGAAACTACTAAAGTGTTAATAACATTTTTAAAGTAAAAAAGATTAACTAATATTAATTCAAATATAAATAAAAAAATATCATGACCTTAAATTACTCAACTCAAAACTAATATAAAAGAGTCAAACTAATTCACCACATTATCAAATCACTAAATATAGAAACTCTGAGATAACATTTTGTTTAAAGTGTACACACAGTTTGTACACGTCTCTTTATAAAAGTATACATTATTGCCTTTTATCAGTTTATGATATATTCTTTTTTCATCCCATCATTCAGTCACATGCTTAATTGCTTATGAGTTATGTCTTCTTTTTCATTTTTATTTTGTGGAATTATACGTAATTGTCCCCAATCTCCATGCACAATGCAAGCAAAAAATTGAATTAACATTTGCTTAAATGTGAAAAGAAAATAAAAAAATTCTGAACCGAAGTGACTGATTGATGATTTTGTGATTTGGGCCACACTATATGACAGAAGATCTTTATCATGCATCTTATGTTATCTTTTGATATGAAATATTTGTAGCGAGTCTTTCACTATGAGGATGATCGAGGAGGAAGATTAAAGCGGAGAATCATACAAAGGATAGAAAGAAACTGGAAGAACACAAGAAATCTTTTGTTTCATAGGTTTTATGATAGCAGAAATAATTTTGAGAAAAATGCCAACCATAAACCATCAGGAATAGATGCAAATCATTGGAAATGATTTCTTGAATATCAGTTGAAGGACGACACAAATGTAACAAATATTAAGTTGGTATTTCATTCTATTAAATTTTAAACCCTCTAAATTACTTCTAAATATGTTGAATTTATTGTGATAGTGGAAAAACTTTTACCCAAAATATCTTTACCTTATGCTTTTTTCTGTTTACTGAAACTGTACATGGCTATGTCATACATAGTTAACATTGTATTAATTTATCCCATTAATATTTATGTTTATTTTTTTGTTTATAGGAGAAGTACAGAAAAAATGCTATAAATCATTCAAAGCAATGTTACACACATAATGGAGGTTCTAAAACAATGGCCAGAAAAAGACACGAAGAAGTAATCAAATTAAATTCAATTTCATATTTTTGCCTTGTTTTTGGTAATATAGTGTTGTTTGTTATATGATTGTGTCCACATGAATGTTATAGAAGCAACGCCAGGGAAGGCTTATTGGTAGAGGAGAGACATGGACCATGACTCAAAAAAAAAAAGGATGACTCATATATAAATAAAGATGCGCGTATTGTTGGGATAACAATGGATTTAAAATTAGTGTAACTTCAAATCTCATACGTTTGCAGGAAGCAATTGCACATATTGAGGGCCAAGATGCATCCAGCAAGGAGCTTTCACAGAATGATTCCCTTGCACAAGTACTTGGAAAGGAGCACCCAGGATGAGTTCGTGGACTAGGTTTCAGACCATGTCCCACTCAGTATTTTCGTAATATTCCGCAGCAGTTGGACTCCGGTGTGCAGATTGAGGAGTATCAGAAGGAGATTGCAAAACTTAAGGTAGAGGAAGTAGAACTAAAGGTAGAGGCAACTGAGGAGAAGGCAAAGAGACAGATGATGAAGGCAGAGGAAGCAGAAGAGAAGGCAAAGAGACAGACAAAGGGGAATTCGTTAAGATACCTAATCTAGCAACAAGAAGATAATTTGTCACCTGACATAACTGCATATCTGGATTCTTTGGGAAGTGCACCGACCTTATCCCATGCAAGATGATATTGTAGCACTAATGACTTTTGAGTTATTTATTTCTAGTTTACAGACATTGATGCACTGAAGACAAATTACTATTATAATGATTAACTTTTGCGTATATATTTTTGTTCTATTTTGTGTGTTTTAGTTTGATTGGTTGTTGGTTGTTTTAAAAAATTAAAGCAACTTACATAGTGGAAGAACGTATATGGAATTAAAGAATTGATTATATTATTAAAAAATTTAGATTTAAAAAAAAAACTATAATATGACATTTGGCAGCGGGTTACTAATCCGCCGGTATATTAGAAACACAGCTTTATGAAAGATGGCATTTTGCAACAGTTAACAACCGCTGCCATCTACAAGTAGGCTTGTTTATGTTTTAGTAGCGGTTAGAACCACCGCAAAAATATATCACGGCAAAATACCATCTAGCAGTGGTTATTCCAGCGGTTACTATTAACCGCTGCTAAAGGTTTAGCCGCACACTACCTTTCGATGGGTTCACAACCGCTGCTATTCGGCTCCATAATTGCCACTAATTGCCAGATGTGGTGTAGTATATGAAAAACCACGTAATTTTTTGGTTTATTTTTGTCGGTTACAAACCGCCGCTATATGTTGCTGCTAATTTTTTAACTAAAATATATTAATTTGTTTTTCTTTAAATATTCTGGGTACATTTTTTGTGTTTTTTGGGAGTTATTTTTTAATATTAAAAATCTTAAAAATTTTTCTCTAAAAATCTAAATTGAGGGCGAAAACTCATGAAAATATAATTGGTAAACAAGCTAATATATTTATATTAATATCAATAAAGTATATCTCTAATTAATAAAGTTGCATAGTCAACTTAAAAAAATGTATACTTCAAATAAAATAACATCAAATCCTAATATCTATTTCTGCTCTGTCCCTCCAAGGAATTCATCCATGCAGCGATGTTTGGTGGCAGCTCCCCACCTTGCTGTTGAATTAGATAACTTAGAACACTCTCCATTGCCTGCCTCTTATCTTCTCTGCTGCTACTTCATCCTCCATTGCCTTCCTTTTCAATTTATCGGCTGCCACCTCTTCCTGTAGTTCAAACACCCTTTGGATCTATCCCCCAGCTGATGCGAATTCAGACCGAAGAGTTGACTTGGAGTTGGTCTAAAACTCACGCCGTGCACTCTACCCAAGTGTTTTTTTTTTTAAACTTGGGCAAGCGAATCATTTTCAGATAACATTCTAGAGGATTCATCATGTTGCTCAATCTCCACATTTTTTTCCTACAGACATAAATAAGCAAACATAAGCAATTACATGCTAGAGTATATTCAACCAAATTTTATAATTAAAACCAACGAGAAACAACATAAAGAATATCAACATAGTATTTACACCAATGACCCGAGCTTCTTCATGTATATAGGAGCCATCACTTCGTTTGTGCACTAAGTTCCATAACTCTCCTCCACTAACTTTCCTCCTTTGTAGTTCTGACTGTAACAACATAGTTTATATCATCACCATATTCTACCGAAATAAAGAAAATATAGTTGAAAATATAATTCAAAGTGAATTCAAACATAAATTACCTCTTCTTCCCTTCGTCTCCCAAACTTTTCAAACCATCAGTGTGAGTGTATAGTTGTTTCGATCGATTCATAGCATTTTTCCTACACTTCTCTTATTATGCCATAAAAAATAAGGTTGATTAGACACCGAATTTGTCTATATCAATGTAACATAAATAATATTATTTTTTAACAAATTCAAAATAGGTTACCTGTGTGTCAAGTTTATTGCGATATTCAAGGAACCATCTCCAATACTCTTTATCAATTTCCAACGAGCATTCCTCAATATTTTGTTCAAGTGTCTTTGTTGAGTCGTAATACTCATGATACAACCTACTTCTTTGTATCCTTCTAGGAATTTCCTATACCTTTTAAAATTTTATTCTTGATACTTTCAATACTATCTTCATCAAAGTAAAAAATTTTGTGCAAAAAGATAAGTTCAAATTGTTAGTAATTATTAAATAAAATTGATTTAATAAAACACTACATATTTTTACCTTTACACAGTCATTATAAACTTGTCTTTGGTGTTAATCTTTCTCCAACTTTTCTCATAGATAGAGAATTTATTATAGTTAGCACCTAGCAATCCAAGAACACCATTCAATAGACCAACTCATTCCAATTGGTTGCAGTTCCCTGTTAAATTTTAGTATGATCTTATTATCATTATTAGGCCGCTCCATAGCTTCCCTTACACTTAAACCAGCTTGCTTGATTATGCCATCATAATCTATAAAAAGTAGAACCTTATTTATGTAGCCATTGTGGCCAAGATACGACAAAAAATAAAAATAACAGAGTCTAAATCATTTTGAATATTAGAGGTTTAAGATTTGCTACCGATGACATCAACATTCTAAAATTCAGTATTCTTGTGTCCTTTGCGCCTTTAAGCATTAGAAGCAGCAAAGATGTTTTCAATGTCTTGTTCAAATGAATCTACCTCGTTTGCCTTTAGTTCCAAGTCTTTATCTCCTGGCTCCAAGGTTTGAACACCATTGGTGCAGATCTGTGGATCAAGTCTTGGTTCGCTCCAAGGTAGACGGAATGGGCAAAAAATGCAACTGTGGTAACACCACCATCATTGGACGGCTACAGTCATCGGATGGTCTGATAAAGATGCAAGAGCTCCTGTTTGAGGCTGCTAACATATTGTTTCTAGTCTTAATGTTTTTGTGAAATGAGCTTTTCTAGGCATCTTAAATTCCTAGTATATAATGTAATCATAAATTTCAAATTAGAGGAAAGCAAGAAATGTATATCAATATTTTAACAAGAAACTAAAATAGAGAGAATTGTGCAGAACAACAATAATAATCAAGACTAAGAAAAAACAAACAATCTATCACCAAAAATAAGAGAAATTATCTGTCAAAAGATACAAAATTGAACTAGCATTTCATGCATAAGAACTCTGGTTCATGCATGAGGTGATGCTATTAGATTTCACATTTGTGTATTATTAATATAGCCATTTATTGCTTGTTACTAATGACACGTTTTTTGTTTATATGATGCCATATGCATCTCTTTGGAGCTAACTTAAACAAGAGAAAGCAATTCAAAAACTAGCAAAACATAACGCACCTCAAATGATGATAGAATAAATGAGTACAAATTGATGCTTGCCAGATTAAAAAAGAAGTCTTATTTCATTTTATTTTATTTTAATTTAAACAACTCATCCCTATATTCAAGAAAATTGAAACTTTTACTTTTAATCTTGTGAACTTTTACTTCTATTTCTGCTAAAATAAAAGAGTACACTCTGGAGTACATGAAAGTAGCAATTTATCCCTCGTGCGATTGACTAAAATTGGGCTCAATGCCAATCAAGTAATCACTACAAATCTTGAATAACCAAATAGTTTACAAATTTACATTTACATCAATGATAAAAGTTTGGCAACATAAATTGCTATTACCAATTACAAATAATAGCCTAACAATTAGCAATTAGCAATTACCAACCAAACCAAGAACACAATAATAATTAGAAAAGAAAAAATTAAAAATATGAGGTTCAATACTTTATTTTTGTTGAAAGGGAGCGATAAAGAAGTAGAATGCTAGCGATAAAAGAGAAAGAGTGGCAATAAAATCGAAATTTGTTAGTTTAAGAAATGTGTTCATTATACAGTAGCAGTTTGCTAACATCAATTCAGAAAAATTTAAAAATTGAAACTCACAACATAGTTACAAGGTCACCATCCAAGAAGAATTCATATTTTAGTACTTGAACATAGGTAGCTACTGGAGATCCCTGAGCTGTTGGAAAATTAATGTTCGGTGGTCGGTGTGTCTGACCAGAAATATATTTGTCCAAAATCCCTACCGAGCTAGCTTCTCTAGAAAGTCTTTAGCTACTACACAATCGTCCACTGTGTGGCCATTTTTTGGTGGAAAGAGCAGTATTTTGACTTGTCTGTATGATTTTGGTCTTGATAGGTTCCAGCCTTCCCTAGGGGCTTGATTATCTTTGCATTCAGAATCTCATTGAATATGTCCTTTCTTTTAGCGTTAAACCGAGTATATGTGTCAAACCGGGGTGTAAGCTTGAAGGGTTTTTTCTTATCTCGAGTTTGTTGTTGTCTGCTATGCTTTCCTTCTTCGTGATCTAAGGTCGGTTTTTCTAATTTCCGAGTTTGACGCAATTCTTCAATTTCCATCTGTCTTACTGCCTTTTCTCTAAACTTGTTCAAGGTTTTTGGCTTGGCTATTGCTATAGCTTCCTAGAATTTCTCAGGCCAGAGACCACTCTTTAAAGCATGTAAATGTACGTCAGGGTTGAGATTTAGAATTTCCATAGCCACTTTATTAAACTTGGTCATGTAGTCCTTGAGGCTATCATGCTGTCCTGGTTTAATGTGCTGAGATAGTCCGAGTCATATACGTAGATCTTTGAGGCTGCAAAGTTATTGACAAATAGGTCGACGAACTTGTCAAAGCTTGATATAGAATCTGCAGGTAAACTAAAAAATAGATTAAGGTGGAACCATCCAAAAAAGTAGGAAAAGAACGACAAAGAATGGGGTCGGATGTACCGTTTAATAAAATAATTGAATGGAATTTGGTAACATAAACATTGGGATGCATCAAAAGCTCGCCTTGTGTAGGAAGAGGAGAATTTTGTTCTTTTGCCATCATATAAAACCTGCAAAAAGGGATTTAACAAGGCTAAAGAAGAATCTTATGGGGTTAGACTAAAGCGGGACCCACAGTAGGCGCCAAATGTTCCTGGTATGTGACAAGCCCGATGTATAACTCTAGTTACTAATGAGGTCAGCCACTTCTCATATGTATGTTGATGACGAGGTATATGACGGTGGCTCAGGAACACCAGAGGGGGTGGGTACTTGCATAGGTACTCCGACGATCAAGTAAGAAGAGTATTCAAACTACGTGAACAAGTAAGTATTCGGAGAATATAGAAGCCTTTTTCTATACCCTTTACCTTGTTACCTGGAGTCCTTTAAATAGAATTTTACTTGACCTCACGATAGTTAGGGTTTCCATTGTCCAAGATTCGAGGTATAAGACGGTTGAATGATTCCAACAACCAAAACCGATATATAGGTGCGAATTAGAAGTGATAAAGAAAATTTTATTATAAAAGTTGTTTTTTAATTTTTTTCATAAACACTTTAAATAACTTTTTAATAAAATTACAATTGTATCAAATATTAATGTCATAACTTTCATAAGTCAAAAATTAAAAAATATCACTTATAGATATTTTACTTTTAGTTTTTCACGGTATCCCCCAACTTGACAGGCCAATGAGTAATCTGTCGCAGATTGGAACTTTATTTAAGAGTTTACCACTGGTCAAACGGTTCTTGCATGTACAAGACGGGATTTGAATCCCCGAGACTTCCTTAAGTGGATTATTGAGCCAACCACTAAACTAACCCAACTTGATAAAGATCACTTATAGATTTATCCAAATTGATTCTTAAGCTTCTTTTTAATTATCCAATTGATTTTCTTTATGGTAATATTTTCACCTAATTCAACCAAGAAAAAAAAAGAAGGCATGACACTTTGGACAAATTGTGAGGCATTTCCTCTTTTCCATGGGAAATTCTCTGGTATAAATTCTAAGGTTTCTCTTTCAGGCAATGATACGTGGCTTTGTTTTTGTGTTACATGGGGACTTGTGAACCTAAAAGCCTGCAACCGCAGGCTGATACAGATGGAAGTTTCATAGTTGGTCGGCTGATTAGATTAGAAAAATAATTTGGTTGATGTGAGTTTGGTGATTTTAGTTTTTGAGAATTGGGCTAAAATTATCTGGTCTTGTTCATGAGTTTTTTTTTTTTTTTGCTTTGTATAATAGTTAGAGGAGGAGGAAATGGAATTAAAGGGAAAAAAGTCCTTATTGTGTCAGGATTCCCAAACAATAATCTTGGCAAAAAATTTGATTTTGATTGAAGTAATATGTAGTGTATCCAAGAAAGAGATAATGCATGACTCAAAAAAAAGAATAATACTCCAGATAAGTTCTCAAAGATTTGGTGGTCTGACAGATTTGTCCCCCAAAAAAATTAACTAGGTCCTAGGTCTCCAAAATTATTAGATATATGTCATATAAATTCCCAAGCCATGTTGAAATGGTTAATAGGACACTCTCTCCCCTACGTAGAGGTTACAGGTGTGACATATCAAGTAAAGCAACACGCGTCATGCTCAGGACACATTAGTTCTTGGACATGTGGCTAAAACAACATCGTTTTGGAACAACGCCAAACGATGTTGTTTTAAGGGAACAGATTTGTCCCCACTTTGATTCCCTGATGCTCAAAATTTCAATGTAATCATAATAATATATTTATTGTTAACGTAATAAAAATTAAAATATTTTATATTATGTAGCAATAATAATAATATTTTTTTTTGGTGACTAAACAGAAAAGAAAGAAAAAAATAGAGATAAAACCAAATTAATTGGCTACGTTCATATCTAAATCTATTAGATGTTGAAGCTCACTCCATGGTTGACTCCAATTCGAGTGAATGTCTGCACCAGAAGCAGCTGTTTTAGCCATACAATCTGCAACACTATTTGTATTCCTCTGAATTAAAAGAATAGAGACTCTCCAATTCCAATTCATAATCTCCTGTATATGCTTTGCCAAATTCCATTCTGGAATATCCTTACCAAGCATTCTTTGGTTTACCAAGAAAAGAGCTTCTCAACAGTCTATTTCATAAATAACCTCACAAAATCCACTATCTCAAGTTAGAAGTAAACCTCTCCAAATCACATACAATTCAGCAAAAAGAATATTACACACTTCGACTTTCCCAATGCAACCTTTCAACCAACATCCATCAGAATTGCGAATGATACAACCAAAAATAGCATAGCCAAAAGGAGCAAAACAACTAGCATCATAATTCAATTTAACAGAATGAACTGGAGGTGGAACCTAATGCAAACAAAGCGAAAGAAGAGACAAAGATTGATGCATAGAAAAAATAGTATGGAACTCCCTTACTGAACTACGAATCAAACTCACCACTTTATTAGCACTCCAAGAGTCATATGTATTAAATAAGACATGATTCCTACTTCTCCAAATCCACCAGATGGTCGAAAAGAAAAGAAAAATATCTCCACTCCTTGCACCTCTGTAGAGCCAATCACATAAATTCGAGTTATTTGAATACAAGCCTAAAAGGTTCCAGACTTCCTTGGCACTAGGGCACTCCCGAAGACAATGGAGAATGGATTCAAAACCATTCTGACACCGATGACAAGTACTAGATAAAGCTAAGTCACGACCCAAATGAAACTCTGTCGTAGGAATAGCGTTATGAAGACTGAGCCAAATCAAGAACTTGTATTTCTCAGGAATATGCAGTCGTCATACCCACAACCAATTATCACGCTCATTCCAGTCAAACTTTCTTTTGGCTAGCCAACTGTATCTACTCCTAGCTGAGTAGAGTCTAGAAGATGCCACACCCCACGACCAACCCGAACTCTCTCCAGCATTCAAATCCGGATTATAAGCATTCAAACATTGTTTGACATCTTCTGGAATGTTAGAGAAAACATCATGGAGATTCCATTGACCATCTTTCCAAACGTCTCTAATAGTTAAATCAGAGTCAGATATATGAACAAAAGGGACATCTTGAGTAATTGGGCCCTCAATACTCCAATTGTCAAAGCAAAAAGATTGATCAAGTGACTCAACGCACCAAGAGAAGGTATTCTTAAGAGCACCAAAAGCCTTTGAGATACTCTTCCAAACATGAGAAGCGTTGCAAGGGACATGACCATCTAAAACTCCCTCATTCCTCAGATACTTCACCCTCAATAACGCAAGCTAAGGCTTGTCCTGACAATGAAAAATTTGCCAAACCAATTTACCAAGTAAAGATATATTAACACACGCAGGATCTCTAACACCCAGGCCACCAAATTTCTTTGGAGTGACCACGGTCCTCCAATTAACAAGAGAAAGACCTCTGCCATCAACTCGACCATTCCAAAAGAACTGTCGCATCATAGAAGATAATTTATCGCAAACCCAATTTGGAAAAAAAGATACCTGGATATGATAGACAGGAATGGATGCTGCAACAGAATTGATCAGGCAAAGTCTCCCTATTTTATTTAGAAGCCTCCCTTTCCAATTAGCTAATCTTCCCCTCACCTTTTCAATCACCGAATAAAAGAAGCCCTACTGATACGGAAATGATTAAGGTTAACTCCAAGATATCTTCCTAAATCTAAAGTAAAATGTATTGAAGAAACACTAGTAAAAATATCTCTTCTACGAGCAGTCACATTTTTAGAACAAATAGCTTTAGACTTTTCAAGATTTACTTTCATGCCAGATGCCTTGCAAAAAATGTTAAGAGAATGCATGACCATTTGGACCTAACTCTTTGTAGTCTGGCAGAAAAGTAAGAGATCATTTGCAAACATCAAATGAGACAATTTTGTACCACCCCTAGTGACTGAAACTGGTTTCCACAGACCCTAAACCACCTAATGAGATATATAGCAAGCAAGTCTTTCCATATAAAGTACAAATAAGTTAGGAGACATTGGATCACCCTGTCTAAGCCCCTTCTAGGAGAAAAACTATCCAATCTATCCCCATTCCACAAAATAGAAAGAGATGATGCACTGACACAATTCATAATCAAATTAACAGTGATGATAGGAAAACCAAAAGCAATGAGAGTACTCTTTAAAAATCTTCAATCTATCCTATCATAAGCTTTTTCAAGATCAATTTTAAAAGTAAGAGTACCTTTCTTAGATTTTGTGTGCTTAACAAAATTCAGAATTTCTTGGACCACAATAATATTATTAGGAGCACCACGATCCGGTATAAAACCTCCTTGTAAAGGACTAACAATATCTGGAAGAAAGGCCCGAAGTCGATTAGTCAATACTTTGGTGATAATTTTATAAAAATTACACAATCTAATAGGCCTGAAATCTTTCATAAAGGTAGGATTATCAATTTTAGGAATAAGCACAACAGAGTTTCCATGATGCTAGGATTTAAGTACTCTCCCAAAAAAGCTCTCCAGACAATATTCCAAATCTCAGTGTCTATTATTTCCCAATATTCTTTAAAAAAAAATAAGTTTAAAGCCATCTGGACCAAGAGCCTTAAAAGGGCTTATACTGAATACTGCTGACTTGACTTCCGCAAAAGAGACAGGATCAATTAACTTAGCACAAGCCTCGATGCTTAGAGTAGGCATCGGAACATCCCCTAAACAATCAACCTCAACCTCTTCTATTGTATCAAAGAGATTCTTGTAAAAAAAGAGGGCTTCTTCCTGGAGAATATCTAGATCAGTAGACCAAGACTCATCTCTAACATATAATCCATGTACTCTATTATGATTTCTATGCACCAAAGTATAAAGATGAAAGAATTTAGTGTTTCTATCCCATACTTGACCCACTGCTCTCTAGATTTCTGGTACCAAAAAAGTTCCTCTTACAATAAAAGCCTATTGTAATATTTTCTCAGTTCAGCTTTTTTAATTCTCAGAGACAACACATCGGTTACCTCCAAACGCTATTGAATCTAATCAATCTGATGTTCCAGTTTACTTTTTCGCTCAAAAATATTTTCAAAAAATTGAGTTATAAGTTTTATGTATTAATAAATTGTCTATATTAATAATAAATATATATTTTATATTATTATTATTAACATAAATTAATATAACGATGATTATTGTAGAGTTTTTTAATCAAATAACTAAAGTGTATGTTATTAGTTGTTGATGCATTCTAATTTTTTCAACCTAAAAGTTATTTATGTTTTTGTTTAGACCTATATAATTTTTTATATTTTTTTAGTTTATTTAAATGTTTTAAACTTTATAATGTTTTGTGTAAATTTTATTATTATTATTATTATTATTATTATTATTATTATTATTATTATTATTATTATGTTGTTGTTGTTGTTGTTGTTGTTAAGGGTATTTAGAATTCATCTATTTTTTTTTTTTTTTGTCAGGAATTCATCCAACCTTTCAATGTATTTATTGTTTTTCACATATTGCCTTCGAATGACAATATTACTTTGTTCAACATCTACCATCCCATTACAACATAAAAACACAAAAACTCACATGCCTCACCAAAAAGTTACAATACTAGCAATTGGCCTAGTAAGCTCTTTTGAAAAAAATAAACAAAAACCTTACTGTACTAACATGTGATTATAGTTTAACTATGATCAGCAATCGACTAACTATGATAAGCCCATCTGCATCAACCTATGCTTGCAGGTTTTTAGGTTCACAGGTTCCTATGTAGCACAAAAAAATGAAGCCACGTGTTGCTACATAGGAGAGACACCTTAGAATCCATATATATGGATGTTCCTCCAATTCATACCAGAGACTTTTTTCTTTTTTCATATGCTGAGATATATCTTTTTATAGTTCACCAAATTTATTTCCTAAAAAAATTATTTGGCCTTTAATTTTTAGAATACATTTTTTTTCTGGAGTTTATGGCAAGTTTGCCGCATCCCCAACTAACCTTATTATTTTTATAAAATTCGTCGTATTTCCAACAAACTTCAAATTTTATATGAAGTTCATCGTACTTCCGGCAAACTTCATTTTAAGTTCATCCAACTATAAATCGCAAAGGAAGGACCACTTCATTTCTCACTTTCACTTCCATTTTCACTCTCTTTACTCTCATCTTCTCTTCTCTTGTGAAGTATATTTCTTTGGACATTATTAAAGTTTTTTATCTCCTCGATTTGTCAGTTTTAGATAATTATGTTCTTCTGTTTTTTTTTTCTGTTTGATTTGCTTTTGTTTATTACATTAACACAATATATTTCTTTAATTAGTTTGATTAAGTTATTAGTTAAATATTAATTAGTTTGATAATTAGATGATATATTTAGTTTAGTTTACATGACCATGTATGTGATGTTAGTTTAGAATATGTGAAACAATCATGTGGTTATGAATGGATAGATGTTCGTTAAGAAAAAAAATCTTTTTGATTACTGCTTCGTTTGAACTAATTATAGTTAATTTTGGTAATTTCATTCTTCTGTTTTTCTTTTCATTTGATTATTGACAAATGTGGTTGGTAATAATTTAATTAATTTTAAATTAAGTTATTTTATTTAGATTACTGTTTAAGTCCAACAGATTATATTATTTTGACTTAGTTTGAATATGTCTGATAAAAAATTAGTTAATTTAAAATTATTTTATTGTAATTTATTCTATTAGAATGAAATTTCATAGAGCAAAACTTGTTGGAGTATGGAGATACCCTTTATAAACTGGATTAGATTGACCACATAGCATGCATACTCCTAGGAATGGTATATTTTATAGCTAATATCTTTTATATGTTTGAAATTTGAATTTGTGTGACTTTTTTTTACTGATTTATTTTGTTTGGCAGGCAACTCGGATCTTGCGTACTAGAAAAAATTTATTGGGACGTCCGCCTGAGCAGATTAGGTCATATCTTAGACTATCTTCAGATGGTATATTTAGGTCAAACATTGTCCTTCTAATATTTCTTCTAATTGTTCCACTTAAAGGGAAATCATCAACAGTATCTGCAGATGATCCTCGTTTCCCGAACTCAATAAGAAAAATAAATAATTCCAACAGATGAATATTTATCCAACAGTTGTGCCACACCTTAAAAGACATATATTCTCGTCATCACGTAACTGATATCTAATTCAAAAAACATAAAATATTCTCAAAACCTAAACTCTAATAAAAATAATACAAAAATAACCATCACAACTATAATTTATAATAGACCTTTTGTAAAACAAAGAGTTATCTACTTCGGACAGATATCTGTAGTAAATTGTTTTCACTCTCTTTATGTGTTGTTGGCCAATGAAATACAATATCAAATTCTTCAACGCTATTAGACTGTTGACTTCAAGTACTATGTATGTAATTACTGGTTGAACAAACCTAAATACGATAAAACCATTTTTATTATACACTATAACTATCATAATGAATAGATAATAATAAAATTCTAAACATTTTATAGAATAAATTAAAAGATTAATAGCAAAGAGAAAAATGACTACTAATATTGAATTTCGTTCTCACTCTGTTTAAGTATTTATAAAAAACTTCCTCAAAATTTGTTAGGGATACAACAAATTTGATATAAAATTTAAAATTTACCAAAAATACAGCAAATTCGATAAAAATAACGGCCGTAAACTCAAAAAAATATATATTCTAATAATTAAAGTCTAAATAATTTTTTTCGGGAAATAATTTTTTATTTTATAATTAAAAAAATCCCCAAATATTATCTTTTTCGCTTGGTCCAAGTAGCAACCAGCGTTGCTCAAAGGATAGGCGAGCCCAAAAACACATTCCGATACCTACACTCCACATTGACTCACTCACTCACACGCAACGCAACCAATAACCAATCAAAATGCAAAAAATATCTGGCGGTGGTTTGTGGGACTGTGGGGCCGAAAGGCGCACGCATACAATACAAACCGATAAACCCGTAAACCCTTCTCCCGTTCCGTTTCTTTTCTCCCTCAGGTCAATCTCAGACTTCAAAAATAAAACCCTTCTTCTACCCTTTCTTTCTTTTTCGCTGAGAACTCTCATCAAACACCATGAGCTCCTTCAACAACAGCAACAACCCCAACTTGGACAACCTCCTCCTCCAAACTCTCATGGACAGGCTCCACCTCCGCGCCCCAGTCAACAACCCCTTAATCTCTCAGTCCCTCGAGGACTTCCTCTTCGACGACGATGATGACGACGAAGAAGAAAACGAAAACGACATCTTCGGCCGCCAAAACGACGACGCAAGGTCTCAGCTCGCGAAAGAGGAGTCCAAACTCGAGAAGGAGATCATCAAGGTTATCCTCAGCGGCACCGCCGATTCCCTTAAGCCGAATTCGGGGCAGGCGGTTACGGTTCGCGACCACCACATCTGCGTCGGATTTCATGAAGAGAAGGGATCCGATTATAGGGTTTGGGAGTGGCACGGTCACATTATGATGTTTGATGAGGAGCATGGGTACTCGCCAGAGTACATCTACGGTAACTACTTCGAGAGGTTGGTTCCCAGAACCAATCGTCCTGGTGGTGCTGGTGTTGTTTCGCCGGTGGAGGAGGAGGAGGAGGAGGAGGAGGAGGAGGAGAAGGAGAAGGAGGAGGAGGAGAAATCCGGGAATTTAGGGCTCAGGGAATTGATTGATTCTAATGATTCAAATGATTCCAAGGATTCAAGTGGCAGTCGCATTCTTCATCGGAACATCAACGCTGGGTCTCCAAGGTTTCCTTTCAATAGAGTTTCTCTCTCTTATTGGTTACATTTTTCCCTAGTTTTAGATAAACTATTCTTCAATTGATTGATATTTGTGAATTGTGATCAATATTGTTGCTGCTGAATGTGCCTGTGTAGTTATAGACCGATTCTTTTATTTTATTTTTTCCCCAAGAATAGTTTTGAGGAAATGATCTTCATATGTTGATGAAGAGATATAAGACACTGTCTTATAGGCATAGTTACATGAATTGCCAATTACCACGTACCAATTCACAATTCATCTGCGTATCGAAATGCCATAAGTATATTTTCCACATAAAATATTTTAAATGTGGTGTACTATGCACCACGTATCCCTTTCCCTACGGGCACGTATTGCATTCCATCATGTAACTATGCTATAGGGCTAGTATCTAATTTGCTTTTTAGAATTGAAAATTGTTTTATTCTGGTCCAGGACTCTGTTTGCAGATCGTTTAGACCATGTTACAGAACGTATCCTTATGACCTTATGTTATGCCGAGTCACTTTTAACTTATTTTGAAGAGAAGCCTGTCTGCCATCTGATTTGCTTGCAAGATAGCTAATTAAGTAGTTCTCGAGAAGGCATCACGAAGTAGGGATTGCAGGAATGGGTAGGATACATGGCGAGTTCCGTAGGCCATAGCAAGGGTCTTCTTGAAAAAGAAGGATGTCATAACCATTGTCCATATTTAAAGTAGATAGTCTCAATTTGGATTGTAGTGCTGGTTGAGGTTTTCTCTGACTTGATTATGCACATTGCAAACGTTGATCTTTAGGTTCTGTCTGCTATATGAAAATATTGTTCATAAAAGCAGGAGATGGTATTGCAAATAGTTGCAAGTACAGTTTTTGACTTAGGCTTCTGTTGTCACCAAAATATGGTCTTGAACCTCCTTCTTCGGCTTTCATTGTGTCATTCCCATAATTTTCAAATCGATGTGATTAATAAGTCAGTTGTTGATTAGAGTGTCTAATTGTCTCTGACTTTGCATTCAAACTTGTTGACACATCCCCCTTTTATGTTGTCTATGTCTGGCTGGTTTGCTTTCATTTGAAGATTTGGAAGTAACAGAAATGTTCTCATTTGTAACTAACTTGCTGTGGCCTTATTATAGATTTGCTGTGAACTTAGTGCTACTCTAATGTGTCATAGTTTCCTTTCTTTTCATTTTATTTTTAGGTTTTATTGTCTTCTGGCTTTTCCTTTTACTCAAAAATGAATATTTAATGCATCAAATGTTGAATTCAAATGAACTAAAAAATATTGGAATATTCCATTTTCTGCATCATTTTAATTTCTTTTTGTTGTCTTTGAATATTATATCTCTTGGGAATTCTAAGATCAGTGGTGGTGTCAAAATTTAGGCCTAAGGAATCACTAATCATTACTTACCCGAAGTTAAGGACTTAAGGTACTTTAATTAGATTCACATGCATATCAAGAGGTTCGAGTGTCAGTTCTTTCAGTTATATTTGTCCCAGCATTATTTAAGAAACAGGTAACTATATTATTTTCAGTATTCGTGGACTGTAGTGATAATCTGTTTCGCTCAATTCCACGTTGGAGTAGCCTTTTGACACTCTTCCATATGATGATGTCCATGTATGTGGAGTGTCCTCAACTTGTGCTAAATATTCCTATTTTTTATGTCCACTACTTTTTTTTATTTCTCTGGTGGCAGCTAGAGTTTTTCTATTGTCTTATTTGTGGTAAGTGAAGTTTTGCTACTGATTTGAACATTGTATGTGGTTCATATGCTTGACTGCTCTCATGTTCACCTATGCTGAAATTTCAGGTACTAGATATGGATTTGTTCTTTCAACAACAGTTCAAGTTCAAAACACCAGCACCAGAATCAATATTCCCTTTGTTCAAATATTGATTTCCTGTTTTACACAGCGCACGTCTCAGAATTAAGCCTGCGTCTGGGTGTCTCTTTGAGCTTCAAATTATAACTGGAATTTATAGGAAGTGAAGGATATGAGACGTAGTATTTTACGATATACTATTATCTTTGCTCAGCTAATTAATTTTAGCAATTTTTGTCAACTTCCATATGTTCATTAAAGCTAAGCTGTTTTCACGGTAGATTCCTGGATTGTTGTTTCTTCGCATTCGGATTTTGGGACAGTGAGTTTTAAATGCAGAAATGTTTGACTTGCATTGAAAATAAAATATACCAAATGCGTTGTTTGTGATACAAGCATTATATTCATTATTCAAGCAACATGCTATGCTTCCAGTTATATTTCCTTGAACATGTTCACAGGGCCTTATGTATTGATTTTTTTTTTTTTTTTTTGAGGTCGTGGTATTGAGAGTTTTTAATTTGAATATGGAACTAAAGGGAGTATTGAACTCGTATATGGGGAGGAGGGGTGCTTCACCTCGTTGTGGGATCAGAGGAAGACAGAACTCGGACCCTGCGAGTTGTGTCCCTCAGAATATAAAAAAAAAAATTACCTAGAACAAACAAAACGGAGGGTCCGAATTCCATGTTTCAGATTTTAAATCCCATCAGCTGCAAATCGGACCATACGATTTGTGAAGCAAAATTTCATAAACAAGAACTCGCATGGTCCGAGCTGTGTACTCTGAATTTTTCAATTTTTTTTAACACAAATCGGAAGGTCCGATTTGTGTACTCTAAATTTTTTTCCAACTTTTTTAACACAAATCGGAGGGTCCGATTTGTGTACTCCCACAATTTTTAAAAACACCAAAATTTACCATGTTAAAATATATCACTTATTTTACTTCCATATCAAAAATTTTTTTTGCCTGGTATTGATTTTAACCTATGGAGTGACACATCGCAACTTTGTTGAGTACACAATATTTCGTTAAGTTACTGTATTCACAGGTCAAATATTTTTTTTTTTTATATTTTGGATATGAGAATCATTTGATATTCAATTGTTTTAATAAAAACAATTTTTTTTCTAAATATATTTAGATATACCTAAACAAATTATTGTCTATGATGTGCTCATTTTTATTTTTGGTATATTTTGTTGAGATAAATTTAGAAATATTATTTATTATTATTAACTATTAATATAAAATTATCTAAAATACTTTATATAATTAGAAAAAAATTAAAAAATTAAAAAATAAGTTTGTATTTTAATACTAATTGTTCATACTCGACTCAAATAATAAGCCAGGTCTAAATTAAGTTAAAAAGCCCAATCAAGAAGATTGGTCTTCACCACCCATCCGACCTCCACAAAGAGGTTGGGGTCAAGACCAACAGTCTCTTGACACTTATCTAAGTGAGTAACTGTTTCCGTAAATTTCTCTCCCATTTCTAGAAGCGAGATCTCAACTAGGGGTGGCAACGAGGCGGGTAGGGGCGGGTTTTTGCTCTACCCGACCCCGCCCCGCTTCTATCCGCGGGTAGTAAAATGTTAAACCCTAACCCGCCCCTGCGGGTACCCGCCCCGCCCCTACCCGCTCTAACAAATAAAATTAAATTTTAAAAATTATATAACCATCATTTACATACATAACATAAATAAAAGTAAAAATTAAAATATGATACAATATTATTAATCATTTTATTAATTATTTTATATATATTACATATATTATATATTAAAAATATATATTTATATATATATTATATATACTGGGGCGGGTAGGGGCGGGTTTAGCCTAAACCCGACCCCGCCCCGCCCCGAACGGGTAGGGGCGGGGTGGGTACCCGCGGGTTCGGGTAGTGTTGCCACCCCTAATCTCAACAACCCAAGATAAAGGGACGATTATCCACCATCAGAAGTGGAACTACTTCAACGGTGGTTATTGGCTCAACTATAAATACCCTGACACACTCAGGTACATCTAAGTCTCAATATACTTAAATCTGACTGAGGCATCAGAGTGTCTTGCAAGTACCACCTCCCACCCTTTCAAACACACAACTCGGACAACAGCTCTCTGACGCAGGACAAGTCGGAAACCACTCCATTGAACGTTTGGGCCTCGTAAGCAAGCCCAATCCACATCCGGTTTCAGGTAACCCCCGAAACATTGGCGTCGTTGCCGGGAACCCAAAGATCGACGCATAATGGCGGACGACCAGCATGAAGACGGACACATTGCATCTGAGTCCGATCAAGAGCATCAAGACGCGATCAATAATGACCAAGCAATAATACACCTACCAGGCGCAGAGGGATCACGTGGGGAAGGTCCCTCGAATACTCAGGGATCGAAGAAAGTTTCCTCTGAGGTTCATCAGCCTGGAAAGGAGGGGCAACCTCATTCCACCGACCTCATGGGGCTACTACATGGCCACCAAGGTCGACTTGAGCAACTAGAACAAGAGCTGGGGCGACAGTGTGAAGCGGAGAGAAGACTATGGAGAGAAATCGAGCGACGAAGAGAGCTTGAAGAAAAGCTCTCGAGGTTGGAATCCAATCTCCGAAATAAGGATTCTCGCGCAGATCGAGAGGACACCCCATTGGGGAAGAAGACTCATTCACTGAGGATATCATGAGGGCTAAGGTTCCCAGAAACTTTAAAAGTCCTTACATGGATCTGTATGACGGGACGACTGACTCGAAGCATCACCTCAGTAATTTCAAAAGTCGGATGTACTTGGCCGACGCCTCCGACGCTACCCGCTGTAAAGCCTTCCTGACGACTTTAACAAAAGCGGCCATGAAGTGGTTCGATAACCTCCCCCTAGGTCGGTCACTAGCTTTGACAACCTCTCGCGTAAGTTTCTTACGCGATTTTCAATTCAGAAAGACAAGGTCAAGCATGCCCCTAGCCTATTGGGAATAAAACAGGAGATCGGAGAACCCCTGAGAGACTATATGGAAAGGTTTAATAAGGCATGCTTAGAAATCCAAGACCTGCCTACTGAGGCAATAATAATGGGTCTTGTTAATGGACTCCGAGAAGGACCCTTCTCCCAGTCCATCTCAAAGAGATACCCGACTTCTTTGAGCGATGTACAAGAACGAGCTGAGAAGTACATCAATATGGAGGAAAATGCCAGGTTACGAGAACCGAGTTGGCAGCTAGGGCACCCTCACCAGTCAAAAGAAAAGGAGAGAGAGCCCAAGAGAAAGGAAGAAGTCATATCTGAAAAGCCTAGGAGATACCACTCTTATGCTCCTCTACGAGTTTCCCTAGTCGACGTCTACAGGGAAATTTGTCATACTGAAAAGCTTCCTCCCCCGCGACCCATCAAAAAGAAAATGGGGGGAGTCGTAATGAATACTGTGAATATCATAATCTGTATGGACATTCCACTAATGATTGCTATGACCTAAAAAATGTGATAGAAAAGCTAGCTAGAGAAGGTCGGCTAGATAGATGCCTCATGGAAAGGACGGACACTCATGGGAAAAGAAAGAGAGACGACGAAGGTCTTGAACAGAGAGGCCCACCCCCACAAACTCCAGAGTGACATATTCATATGATATCCGGAGGGTTTGCTGGAGGAGGGTGACCAAGTCGTCTCGAAAAAGACATTTGAAAGAAGTCTATCAAGTCGGGAGTGAAGGACCCGACCTTCCGACCATCTCTTTCACCAAAGAGGATGGACAAGGAATCATACCCGGGCATGACGATCTGGTGGTAGTTACAATAATCCTAGCCAATGCTCACCTACACAGAACCCTGATAGATCAAGGGAGCTCAGCCGACATATTATTCAAGCCAGCCTTTGATAAATTGGGGGCTAGAGGAAAAGGAGTTAAGAACCTATCTGGACACACTTTTCGGTTTAGAAGACACTCATATCAAGCCACTAGGCTTCATCTCCCTACACACAACTTTTGGAAGGGGGTTGAAGTCTAAGACTTTAAGCATCGACTTCATCGTTGTCGATGTAACCTCAGCTTACAATACCCTGATAGGTAGAACGACTTTAAATCAGCTGGGAGTGGTTGTTTCTACCCCTCATCTCTGCATGAAGATCCCGACGTCAGAGGGAATTGCTACTATTAGGGGAGATCAAAATTTGGCAAGGAAGTGTTACAATGAAAGCCTAAACCTAAGGGGTAAAGGCAAGGAAGTTAATACAGTAGAGCTCGGAAGAGTCCGAGCAAAGGAAGAGTTACGACCGCATCCCGAAGGAAAAACGGAAGAGATCCAGATTGGACAAGAGGTCGAAAAATATACCAACATAGGAGCCAATATAAAGACAGAGCTGAAACAAGAGCTCGTAAAACTCTTACGAGAAAATTCTGACTTTTTCGCCTAGAAAGCATTCTGACATGCCCAGGATAGATCCTAAGCTTATGTCACACAAGTTGGCTGTCCACCCCGGATCCCGACCTGTCCAGCAAAAAAGACGGAAGCTTGGACCAGAACGAGTACAAGTGGTCGAAGAACAAGTACAAGCCTTGCTAGAGGTCGGATTCATCAGAGAAGTCAAGTATCCAGCCTGGCTGGCAAACGTGGTGAAAACAGAATTGCAAGTAGAGGATGTGCGTCGACTACACTGACCTTAACAAAGTGTGTCCAAAAGACCCATATTCTCTACCTAATATTGATACCCTAGTAGATTCCAGCTCGGAATATCAATACTTATTATTCATGGATGCCTACTCGGATATAACCAAATCCGATGTACGAGCCAGACCAGGAGAAGACATCGTTCATCATGCCCAGAGCGAATTATTGCTATGTGGTCATGCCATTTGGATTAAAAATGTAGAGGCTACATATCAAAGGCTGATGAATAAAGTATTTGCACCTCACCTTGGAGACTTAATGGATGTATATGTAGATGACATGTTGGTGAAGACCAAGGACGACGCCTGTCTCCTGAGCGATCTCTCGCAAGTCTTCAACACCATAAGAATACATGGGATGAGATTAAATCCCGCTAAGTGCACTTTTGCAGTGGAGGTTGGAAAATTTCTAGGATTCATACTAACACAAATGGCGATTGAAGCTAACCCCGATAAGTGTAGAGCAGTCCTGGAGATGAAGAGCCTGACCTGTCTAAAAGAAGTCCAGCAGCTGAATGGCCGACTTGCGGCTCTATCTAGGTTTTTAGTAGGATCGGCATTAAGATCCCTACCACTTTTTCCCTACTAAGAAAAGGATGCCAGTTCGAGTGGACTCCTGAATGTGAAGAGCCTTTCAGTAGTTCAAAAAGTTTCTGAGCCAACCTCCCATTCTTACCCGGCTAAAAGCGGGGGAAGAACTCGTATTATATCTAGCTGTCGCTGAGAAGGTTGTGGCGTCAGCATTAATACGGGAAGATGAGGTCCGTCTACTTTACAAGCAAGGTGCTACAAGGCCCTGAATTAAGGTATCAAAAACTTGAAAAGTTCTCATATGCCTTAGTTGTAGCATCCAGAAGGCTTCGGCCCTATTTTCAAACTCACACCATAAGAGTTAGGACGAACCAGCCCATGAAGCAATCCTTCAGAAAATAGATGTTGTGGGTAGAATGGTTCAATGGGCTATAGAATTATCCGAGTTCGACTTGAAATACGAAACTCGGACAACAATCAAAGCTCAGTGCCTAACCGACTTCATAGCAGAGTATGCAGGCGACCAAGAGGAGGCCTCCACAATCTGGGAGATATATGTGGACGGGTCTTCCAATAAGGCCGGAAGCGGAGCGGGTATAATACTGGTCAATAAGGAGGGAACCCAAATAGAACTATTCTTAAAATTCGAGTTCCCTGCCTCCAATAACCAGGCTGAATATGAAGCTCTGATTGCAGGATTAAAACACGCCAAAGAGGTCGGTGCTTCCAAGGTGATAATCTTTAGCGAAAAACAATGAAGCCAATAAAAGAGTGAAAAATAACGAAAGACTAACCTTTCTTGGAGGAAAACTGACAGCAAGAAGGAAGGGGATGCCGAAAGCGCTGAAAATCCCAGGAACGGAAACAGCAAGCATCAAAGCGCAAAGATCTTTCGAACAAGGAAAGAAGTTCGAAGGAAAAATTCGAAAAGAAGAAAGAGAAATAGACTAAAGGTATTTATAAGACACTAGGGGCATAATTGTAAAACGACACAATCATTAAAAGAACGCGTCGTTACCAATGTAACTGCCCTCCACGCGTAAATGCGAAAATCCAAACGGACGCGACGGTTGACAAGACATGACTATTGATAATTTGAAATCACGTCGGTTTTTCAAATAGAAATCACGTCGGTTTCTCAACTCGGGAAGAGGATAACGACCTAGGCAGTCCCGAGCTCTATCAATACTCGAATCCAACTCCCATTAAAGAGATCGGACTCGAGTAGGGGCACTGTTCATACCCTGCCTCAAATAATAAGCCAGGCCCAAATTAAGCTAAAAGGCCCAATAAAAAAGATTGGCCTCCACCACCCATCCGACCTCCACAAAGAGGTTGGGGTCAACACCAACAGGCTCTTAACACTTATCTAAGTGAATAACTGCCTCCGTACAACTCTCTCCCACTTTTAGAAGAGAGATCTCAACAACCCTAAGATAAAGGGACGGTTATCCACCATCAGAAGTGGAACTACTTCAACGGTGGTTATTGGCTCAGCTCCTATAAATACCCTGACACACTCAAGTACATCTAAGTCCCAATATACTTAAACCTGTTTAACCCCTTGTTGACTGAGGCATCGGAGTGTTTTGCAAGTACCACCCCCTATCCTTTCAAACACACAACTTGGACGACGGCTCTCTGACGCAAGACAAATCAGAAACCACTCCATTGAACGTTTGGGCATTGTAAACAAGTCCAATCCACGTCCGGTTTCAGGTAACCCCTGGAACACTAATAAAATATTAGGATATTATTATAATTTATTTTAAAAAATTATATTTTCTATACATGTTGTGTTAACAAAAAATTGAAACTTACTTCTTAGATATTAACGGAAATATTACTTTTAATGTATATCAAATACTCAAATATAAATAGCAGTGAAACAAAGAACAAAAGCCACTATTTTTAATGCATATAGTAAAAGATGGTGGGACTGGGGAAAAACTATGCTACAAATGCTTTATTTGTAATAACTGAAATGGGAGGCAGAGAGGTGTGAGAGGTGAGTACTCCAGGGGTAGTACGAGAGGAGTACAGTTAACACCAAAGGATCTTAGAATTTGGAATCGGGAGGCATATCATCGTTTGGAAAATGATTCATTCTCTGTGTTTGTGGATAATCTACCGGCTGATATCTCAAGGAGGGAGCTGTATCACTTATTTTGTTGGACGGGAAGAATTAACGACATATATCTTGGCCGGAAACGAAAGAGTGGTGTGATCTATTTATTTGCCTTTGTTCGGTACACGACAAAAGGGGGCGCTCTCAAGGCGATTGCAGAAATGAACCAGTGGAGATTACGGGGGAAGGTAATTACCGTCGGGGAAGCTAAGTATCGAAGACAGTTTCAGATGGGTGGCACAGTGCGGAAGGAAATAACAAGTCCCAATGGCGGTGAAGCAGTGGATTCTTATCAGGGGAATGGGGTGGCTGCGGCCAAAGCTATGAAGGAACAGCCAGTGCGAGACCATAAGAATGCCACAGAGGGGAATGGACCTATGAAAAGAATTGATGTGCCGGTAGTCGAAGCAAATATGGAATGGTTGGCGAGGAGTTTAGTGGGGCACACGTTACACCCAGTGGACCTCAGATCAGTGAAGACGGTGGTGTCTAAAAATCTGCCCAACATTGTGGATGTTAGGGAGATCGGGCCGTGCAAAGTGCTGGTAATATTTGATACTGTGCAGCATGCGGAGGGAGTGTTTACATTCAAGATGGATAATTTGTTGCAAGTATTCCATAGGATCTCGCGTTGGGAGGAATCGGAACGGTGTATTACTCGACGAGCGTGGCTGGAGTGCTACGGAATTCCTTTACATGCATGGGCGCCGGAAACGTTCAAGAGAATAGGAGGGCAGTGGGGCAACGTGGTCCAGTGTGATGTAATGACGGGGGAAGGAGCATCGTTTGAAGCAGGGAGGATTCAAGTTGAGACGGGGGTATTCGATGTAATCCGAGAATGGATGCAAATTGTTGTTGGGAAGACGGTGTTTGAGATCTTTGTGAAGGAGGTAGAACCACAGGAGGGCGGTGCGGTCAGCATGGGGAGAAGCAGAAGTGTCTATGCGAAGAATGAAGTTTCTGGCACCGCTGGCACGGCCATGAAGAAGGGGGAGGGTAGTTGGGACCCGGCGGCGGAACTGGTTACTGGTAGGCCTACGGAGGCTGAGCACGGTGAGGACAGAATAGTAATCTCTGATGTGTTATTGAATGATGTGGACGTTGCCTTTTTGAAATTCAAAAAGGATACGGTTGTACCGGATTCAGCTAGTACCAAGGACGGTGAAGTAGCGGGTTTGAAGGGATGTGAGATAGTTCATGAGGGGGAGTCGGAGAATACAGTCACGCAAGTATGAGGAGGGGAAGCTGGGACACGGTTGAAGTATTGTAACAGTATGGGCTCGCATTCAATTGGCCCAACACCAACTAAGAACGGAGGGGGGAGGCTGACCGTAAGGGACATGAGTATTGAGAAGGAGCCTGTTGTTGGGCTGGGCCAGGATGGCCTCCTAACTGAAACGGCGTATGGTTTTCTTTCCATTGGAGGCCACGACGGGTCGGGCGGCCTGAGGATCCGGAGGGATCCACGGGAGCTTTTTGAAGCGGCGCCGATGGAAGGTTTGCGAGGGCTGGGGTGCTCACCAGCGGAGAAGGATCCTGAGGCGAGAGGGTTGCCGCTTAAACTCGGGGATCCGTCGGTGGATAAGAACCCGGAACTAGAGGAGATGGTGGGGGGCGGAGGACCGATCGATGGGGTGGGAGTTGAGCTTGATGGGGGAAGGGTTGCGCAGGAGGGGACGGGAATCAGGGCGGCAGTCCACCGGCAGGAGCAAGGGGCGCAGGATGGGATAAGTGAGGCCGGCTTGCACGATGAGGGATCCCAAGCGGGATTGAGATGCCTAATGGGGAAGGATGGTACCTCGGGAGCACAGGGAAACGCAGTGAGGGACGTCCCGGAGGTGGCTGCCTGTGGCAATGCCCGGGGGGCAGGAGCAGGGGCTAGGCTGGGCACAATTAGCCATTTAGAAGGCGAGGGGACACAGGAAGAGCAGCGCCAGGAGAATCAAGCAACCTGGGCATTGGCTGTGGAATCAGGAGCGGTTTTATGCGATGAGGAAGAAGATATTATGGCGATTTTGCAAGCACAAAATGAAGAAATAGCAGCTAAGAGAAAACTGGCGAAGCAAAAGGAAAAGGCGAGAAGGAGTCGACCAAAAAATAAAAATAAGGTGAGCAAATCTTTATTTAAATGATTGTGAGCTGTTGGAATATTAGGGGGTGGAGGGGGGACGGTAAATTAAGCATGCTGAAATCTTTGAAAAATAAATATAATTTGAACATGTTGGGATTGCTTGAAACAAAAAAAGAAGTGATTACTAAATATGAGGTCGCAAGGCTTTGGGGATCTAGTACTGCTGGTTGGGAGTTTGTGGAATCTGCAGGAATGGCGGGGGGTCTGCTATTAATTTGGGATGAAGGAGTGTTTCAAGTAGATCAAAGGTATAAAGGTGAGAGGTGGCTGTGTGTTGAAGGCGTTTTAACAAAGACCAACTTCCGATGTGCTTTCTGTTTGGTGTACGGGGCGCATGGGAGGGAGGCAAAGAGGGGGGTGTGGGAGGAACTGAGCTATGTGGCGGGGTTGTGTCAGATTCCTTTCTGTTTTCTCGGAGACTTTAATGAAATTTTACAAGTAGAGGATCGTAAAGGAGCTACTAGCTTGATGGCGTCATCGGAGGAATTTAAGGAATGGGTGCGAGACATGCAGTTGATAGATTTGCCTCTTACTGATAGGAAGTATACATGGTTTAGGGGGCGTTCCTGTAGTCGGATTGATAGGGTGATGGTTAATGTTGAATGGACTGAGGTATTTCCGGATATTAGGATTAAGGGTGGCCCAAGGGGATTGTCTGATCACTGCCCAGTGATCATGGAACTAACAAGAGTAACGGGGCCCCCTAGACCATTCAGAAGTTTAGACGCCTGGTTTACGCATGAGGGATTTCTGAGAATGGTGAAGGATGAGTGGCGAAGCCTCGGAGAAACGCAGTTCCCGTGCAAGCTGAGGGCTCTAGCAATACAACTGCGGCAATGGCACAAGGATAACTTCCGGGACATGGATAAGAGACTCATGAGGTTTGAGGAGGAGCTCACCAAGCTGGACAATTCAGTCAGTGATGGAGTTTATGATGGTACAACGGAGGCTAGAAGGAAGGCGCTTGTGAGCTTTTGTTCAAAATGGTATATTAGAAAGGAAATGCACTGGAAACAGATGTCTCGGTCTAAGCATGCTGCAAACATGGATAGGAATACCAGATACTTTCATAACATTGCTTCGGCCAGAAGACGAAATAACAGGATTGATGCTCTGATGTTACATGGAAGACTTGTGCGGAATCAGGCGAGAATAAAAGGTGCGATTAGAGGGTTCTACAAGGATTTATATCGACAGGAATATGTTCCGAGGATTGGAATCAGAGATGGGCTAGTAAAGTGTATCCATAGGGATGAGGCTGAAGCTTTAGAAGTGATGCCGACGGATGAGGAAATTAAGGAGGCTGTGTGGGACTGCGAATCTTCCAAGGCCCCAGGGAGTGATGGGTTTAACATGAACTTCATAAAGAAATGTTGGGATGACATTGGGCCGGAATTCACTGCTGCGGTAATGGGGTTCTTTCAAAGTGCGAAATTGCCAAAGGATGTCAATGTAACGTGGGTGACACTAGCTCCAAAGTTTGAAGGTGCAAAGGAGGTGAAGGATTTTAGGCCGATTAGTATGGTGGGGTGTGTGTACAAAGTGATTTCGAAAGTGTTGGTGCACAGGATGCGATCTGTGATGTCGGGACTGGTTGGAGAGACTCAGACTGCATTTGTAAAGGGAAGAAAAATTCATGATGGTGCACTCATAGCCTGCGAGACGGTTCATTGGCTGAAGACTCGGAAAAAGTCAGCAGTCATTATCAAACTGGATTTTCAGAAGGCCTATGACAGAGTGAGATGGGATTTTGTTGACATTGTGCTACAGAAAATGGGCTTCGGCCAAAAATGGAGGAGCTGGGTGAAGGAGTGTGTTACTACGGCCACCATGGCAGTCTTGGTAAACGGGACACCTTCCAAGCCATTCAAGATGGAGAGGGGACTAAGACAAGGGGACCCACTTTCTCCATTGCTATTCGTATTAGTTGTAGATGTGTTGCATAGGATGTTGGGGGAGGCTGTGAGGAATGGCCGCATTGCTCCACTGCTGGTAGGGGGAGATCTTATTGAACTGTCACACCTACAATTTGCAGATGACACTATTTTATTCTGCCCGCCGGAGACTGAAACAATTGTAAACTATAAGAGACTGTTACGGTGCTTTGAGTTGATGTCTGGGCTGAGCATTAACTTTGATAAATCGAATCTGATATCGGTGAACTGTAAGCAAGGATGGATTGATCAGGCATGTGGACTGCTGGGATGCTAACAAGCTTCTCTACCGGTTAGATACTTGGGAGTTTCTCTAGGTGCGAATCCGCGCTTGGTGAAGACTTGGAAACCAATCATTGATAAGGTGGAACAGAAGCTGAGTTTGTGGAAAGCCAAGGTTTTGAATAAATCAGGTAAGCTGGTCCTTATCAAATCGGTGCTGAATAGTCTCCCCATCTACTACCTTAGTCTATACAAGATGCCGAAGGCGGTAGCGGACAAGCTGATTGCTTTACAACGGAACTTTATGTGGTGCAGGGAGAACGGAAACTATGGTATACCTATGGTAAAGTGGGAGATAGTTCAGGCTCCAAAAAAGGTTGGGGGATTGGGAGTTGGTGATGCAGTGCTGAGAAATACAGTGCTTCTGTTTAAGTGGTGGTGGAGGTTTTCAAAGGAGGATTGCCCGCTGTGGAAGAAGATTGTGTGTTCGTGTAATAAGTTGAACCCGGATGTCATGTTAGCAACTCAGCCTTTACCAGTAAAGGGTGGCCCTTGGAAGGACATATGTCAGCTGAATATAAAAGAACCGCGGATTCGTGATAAAGTGGTAAGTGGACTGGCAATGGAAGTAGGCAATGGTATGCAGACTCGATTTTGGGAAGATAACTGGGTTCAAGGTGGTACTCTGAAAGGAAGTCATCCGAGACTCTACTCTATTTCCAGTCAGCAAGGACTTGTCATCGGGGAGTGTGGTTTTTGGGATGGGCTTGATTGGATT
Source organism: Arachis ipaensis (assembly GCF_059453495.1). Classification (NCBI taxonomy): domain Eukaryota; kingdom Viridiplantae; phylum Streptophyta; class Magnoliopsida; order Fabales; family Fabaceae; genus Arachis; species Arachis ipaensis. The sequence goes on along the minus strand of NC_142441.1, from coordinate 29,033,839 downwards.
TGGAATTTTCAATGGAGGAGGGCACTGTTCCAATGGGAGCTGGAGCTTGTCAATCAACTGCATGAGAGGTTAAGGCCAGTGAGGTTGTCATCAGGTAGGGAGGACAATGTGGTGTGGAAGTTTGAAAATAAAGGTATTTTCTCTACTAGTTCTGTGATCCAGGCTATACAAGCGGAGACATTATCAGCTGAGATAACGAGTTATAGCTTCACGAGTTCCATTTGGAAAGGTTTCGTTCCTCCGAGAATTGAGCTCTTTGGGTGGTTTGTGCTAGTGGGTAGAGTTAACACCAAGGAGCGGCTGACTAAACTAGGAGTCAACATTCTGGGGGATAGTATGTGTGTACTGTGTACCAAGGAATTAGAATCTGTTGAGCATTTATTCCTTAGGTGTGAGGTAACATGGCAGGTGTGGTGCAAGTGGCTGAGGTTACTAGGAAGGGAGTGGGTGATTCCCGGAACTGTTAAAGAAATGTTTGAGAGTTGGCATGGAATGCATAATAGACAACAGGGGAAGAAGATGTGGATGTCAGTGTTCTTTGCAGTGATTTGGAACATCTGGTTGGAACGGAATGCACGAATCTTCAAGAATGCAAGAGCAAGCCTGGAGGTCATACACACAAGGACGTTGATGAGCTACACGGAATGGAGTGGTGGTGATCCTGGGGGAGGATGAGAGTACTGGGGATAGTAGGGGTTGGTTTATTTGTTGGTAGCTAGTTATGTATCTTCTTTTTTCTTTTATTTGCTCAACTTTAATGTGTTGAGCTTCCTTTGTTTCAAAAAAAAACAAATGCTTTATTTGTTCTGCTATTTTGCACAAGCCTGGCTGAAGAAGAATTGCGAAGGGTAAAAGAAATGAAAAATGGGAAGTTGTAGTGGTATTGTTTTCTTGTTTTACAAGAATCAAGCAATCTAATGTGGAACATGTTATATGGTAATTTTTCAGGAAAAAAGCTACAACACTTTGGTGAATAGCTCATGAGTTAAAAAGTTTTATTGAAAAGTGAAAAATCTAAAAGCTTTTAATGTTTTGTAATACATTATTAAGTAAATTTTAAGATTTACTATAAACAGCTTTCGTAAGTGCCCTTAGCAGTTAGCATTAGCAAGATTTAAAAAATAAAAACTGCACACGAAATTTTACTCATCAATCACAAATGGAGTGAAACTGTGAAAGTTGGTCTATGAATTTTTTTTGTAGTGTTCTAATACTAACAGATTTAAGTGCTAATTTATCAAAAACACCAATTTTGTATGGCCAAATTATACTTTTAGTAATAATTTGCTTGTTATTTCAATTGGTTATTCATGTTTTCTTCGAAAGTGGGTAAATATAAGGCCCCATTAGTTAGACCTAAGAGACCAAACGTTTTCTGAAGAAAGATTATCATCTACGTTTGGTGGACCAAAAACTTTGCTAATTGATTTTAAGTGATAGTTTCGCCTAGGTCATGTTGTTTGAGAAAAGAAATCAAAGTGTCTCACTCTTCCTTTCTTTGTCACGAGACGAGAGAGCATTTGTAATTGTAGACCCCACCCGGGCATTCGCAGAAATTATTGGGCCTAAGACGAAGGAAATGGGCATTTAACAAGACAGGGTCAAAAATATCTTACGGAGGGTTTTGATGAGTAACACGTGTACGTTTCGGATTAATTCTGGGTTAAAAGGACAGCAATCTCGGACAACATGATCCTTGACCTCCCCATGGTTTTTTCTCTCACTATATAAAATCCCATTTTTCTCTTTCACACCTTCAGCTCTTTCAACAACCTAATCCTCTTCTTCCCGACGCGTTTTTTCTCCCTCGGTTCCCTTTTTCATTCTTCATCTCCGTCAGCTTATTCATTGTTTCCAGAAACGGAAAAGTTTACTGTGTGTTATGGGTTAAATCCTTTTATCACATAATTTTTGTCTAGGTTTTTTCTTCTTTTCTAAAATCCCCTTTCCGATTAATCGTTCTGTAGGGCTCTGTTGTGATCTTGAACGAATTTTTGTGTTTTAATTTCTAGGTTTTGTTAGGTGTGTAAGATTTAGGGGGTTTCGAAGAGCATAGAATAATGCCTTCGGTGCCCGTTATTGAACTCCTACTACGCCATTTGGTTCCTTCCATAACCATTTTTCATGGTGGATCCTCCTCCCATCGTCTGAAACATCTTGAAAAAAGTGATCGGCGTGGTAATCTTAGTTAACATTCGCTTTTTTTTGTTTTTCTTTCTTCTTTTTCATCCCCTCTTTTTCTTGATTGACTCCCCTTTCTCTCTTGCTACCGTTCTTTCTTCGCGTTCGCGTGGCTTTTTGTTTGTTGTGGTGTTGGTTTCTTCTCGGTTCGAGTTGCGGGTTACTTCGTCGACGAATTTTGGGGATCTAGGGATTGATCTAGCTGTTTCTGTGATTGCTCCTGATTTGAGAGTTTTGCAGCTTTAAATTCCACACCTTTTAAAGGTATCTTCTTATAATCTGGTTCAAATTTATGCATTGGGATTGTGCTATGTATATAAATTCTACGTTTTCCAGCATCTGAAATTTACAAAGCAATTGTTATTTTCCTTGTATATAAATTCTAGCTGACTTATTTTGTGTATATTCAAATGTATCTTAGACATCAGATCTGATTCTTGCTGTGATCAATTAGCTTAGAAGGTAGATGATCATTAAATGTGTTGAACGATATTGGATTGCTTCGATCTACTTTCAGAAATGTTAGATTGATACAGTTTTTTTCAAATGGAATATGATACTGCCTCTGTTACTTTGGAATTTTGTTACATTGAAGACTCATTTAATGTAGACACAAATTCAGTCTGAATTCATTGAGCTTTCAGTGCATCAAAATTCCAAAGTGCCAAATATATTGGATCGGAGGGAGTATTATTTAATCCACTGCAAATGGGTTACCAGGAGATTGCACCTTCTAAAAAGAAGCGCATGGAAGCATCTCTTTTTTTTTTAATAATTCTTCCCATTTTTTTCTCTAATGGTAAATCATAATAGCATTTCACTTTTTATGCATGTCTTGTTCAAATTAATTACAATCGATGAAGAATTGACACAAACACTGTCATTATGAATGATTGGCCAGAAAAACTGAAACGAATTCAAAGTTTCCTCTGTAGATTTAGTCGACAAATGTAATTTTAAGTTTAGCATGTAACATTGCCTTTTATCAATGTGTCTTACAAGATCTACCGCTTACTCACATATGTACACAACACTAACAATGTGTTTTATAGGTGATAATTGGGTATTTATCATTCATCTGGTATTTGTTTCTTTAAGCTGCTTTGTAGTATCAGATATAATCAATGGACACACACACTCCTGTCAATGCTGTGCACAACAACGCCATAAGTGAACTTGAAAGTAGGTTTAGTGAAGTATTACATATTCAAGGCAATCAGAAATCTGAACATGCATCCGAGGGGAATGATATCTGTAATAAGGCAGAGGAAAAAAGATGTGAAGGTTTTAGCCAGAAACAAACAAAACTAGATGTCAAGTGCTTGAAAAAAAGTCCAACTTTTCCAGTTTCTAAGATAATGGTGCCTTCAAGTTCTTCTGACGAGGATGTTGATGTATCATCTCCAGAATCATCACATGATCAGTCTCCTCTGCAGCAAACCTATTCACGATCATTAACTTTTCCTGTAAGTTCTAAGTTTTATGAACGATGTTAATGCCATTTTCTGGAATTATAGAGTAAACGCTGAAAGAATTTTGTCTTATTTCAATGTCACATCTTACCGTTGATTTTTGGGTGCATTTTTAGTGTCCATGTCAATGTATTCTTTAGATATGAAAATGGGGCAGCGTGAATAATAACTTACTTTTATAGATGTTCATGACTCGAGTGTTATTTGTATTTAACTTATGGTTTTAGCTGCTGGTTGTGTTTTATAATGACAATGGAGAATGCATCTTATAAGTTTGATATACAACTTGCTCTCCTTCCTTGTGTGTGTAGTGTTTGCCTTCCTTTGGGTTTCTGAGGTTAGAAAAAATGATCACATTAATAGAGATGTATTTAAGTCACACAAGTGCCTCATACTTCAACTTAGTCATGGATGTGTTTTATTGGCATATATCTTACCATTTTTTTATGTGCTTTAAGCTGTGTCTTCAGGCTCCTCGGAAGCTTATATCAGCCATGAAAGGTAGCCGTGAGAAGAACAATGGTGGATCACCAACAAAATTGACTGTAAAATGGGCACCAGATGTTTATGATCCAGTACCTTCATTAGTCTCTCACACAGTCAGAAGTAGGAAGCAGCCGAAATCCAGGAAGAAGAAGGCTGAAAAGAAGAATGGGAAGAAGGGTCAGAAGAGCAGCAGTTCGCCGCGGGGGAGCAGCAGCAAAGATAAGAGGCATTTTCGAAAGCTTGGTGGAACTTCTGATCTGAGCTATAAATCGCCGGACCCTCGTGACAATGTGATTGAAGTGAATCAAGTGATGGAAGGTTCTACCGAATTTGATGCGCTGGATGTTCGTAGCCAAGACTCCTACTGTGGAACCAGTTTCTTGAAAACATCCGTTACGGAAGTGCACTTCTCCCTCACAGAAGCGCAATGAGTCAAACTTATCGAATATTTTGTCCTATCTACAGCAATGTGTATAAATAAAGTGTTGTTCTCTTTAGCATGTATGGTGAAGAAAAACTGTTGGACACTCTTCATAGAGAAGTGGCAGTTTAAAACATGATGTTTTGTAGAAACAAGGTTAATGTTTGGAACTCATTGGTGCTTTTTTTGGGATTGGGACAATATCTGTCCATCTTCTTGGATGTTCTATATGACGGCTTTTGTTGTTTCAAAAAGTATAATCTAATTCGCATCAAAACAGCTTTCTACACCGATGAATCAGGCTACCCCTTGATACAGGTTAATTTGATAACGAAAACGTGTGACATGCATAAGTGCGAAGAATTTCAAAACAACCAATAAATAAAGTGAAGAGTGAAGTTCATATACTTTGCACCTTATCTTTGCCGAGGGCAACAGAAAATAAGGATACATAGTAACCCTGCAATCAAATGAGTTGTTTTTTCATCAATCTTGCTATAGTGCCCTTTTTTTGTTCCATCTACCATACAAACAGAAAGGTGAGAAAACAGGTAAAAGAGGAACAAGTGAGTGAGAACTGAGAAAGATTTTTGGGGTTCAAAAATGGTGTAAAGATCAAAGTTAGTATAAAACTATAAATAACAAATTATCCTCCCCAATTACCTTATTCCTTTCGTGGTTAACAGGAGTATTCAACTAGTAACTGTAACTTTTGAATGAATTCTTATGTACTTTTCAGTTACCTTAGCATCAATGCTTTACACGTATACTCAACCTTCATCAACATAGCCAAAAAATAAAAAGCAACAGACACGGTTAAGGAACACAGCAAAAGATGAAACCACACTCAAGTAATTTGCATGACAAACTGCAAAATCGAAATTACTAGCAGGTAATCATGCAATGCAATGCAATAAAAACCTACTTCCAAGAGTAACCAAAGATGGAGGAGACAACTTGCAATTCCAGATACAAAAAAGCAAGACAACTCAAACAGATAAGCAATGCACAAAAAGCTATTTCTTATATAAATAAAATAACACTACTTTGTAGTAGTAAATTAGCAATTTGTTTGTGCATGGCATTCAAAAGCAATAAAACAGACAAGTCTCTAACCGTTATTGTGGAACTCACAGAGAAGAGAGATGCTAGTTTCCTGGGTATGTAAATAGCGGTTAAGGCTGATAGCATAGGAAGATAATGAGTTTGGTTAGTGAGAAAACACCGAAGATGCATTTGAGTTTGAGTTATCAGGCTTTCCGCTTTCAGCAAGTTGCGGAGTGAAATTTTGAAGGAAAAACGTGATGAGGACACTTCGGAGTGTTTGTGGTTCGATGTGTAATATAACTCCTCGCTGTCTAGTCACCACACTATCCCAACTTCCCAACTCACTAAGTCATAATTCACCTTGTGTTTTTCTTTTACCACTCCTAGTATCATATTCCACAAGTTTATTTATTTATTTTTGTTGAAGTTTCTTCTTTAATTTTTATTTTAAATATTATGTGGCTAGCAATCGGCATTCATGTGAAATATGAAAAATATTTATGCCATATAGAAAACAAGAATGGCCATACTAATATAGATATGCAATGTACAAACAAATAAAATTTTGTGGCAATAACATGGACATGGACATTGATCAATTACTTATGTAAGATGACATATCATATCTAAGTAGTGAGAAAATTAAGCAAACTTCCACTTGAAAGCATAATATAATATCAAGTTTGGATTTGCATCCTCTAAACTTTGAATTTCATTTTAGAAGACAAAACGTGATCTCTTACTATTTATTTTATAGGTGAGACAAAAAAAAATATGAGAGAGATACCATTTAAGGATGAGAGATCATATTTTATCCTCTAAAGTGAAAATTCAAAATTTAGAGAATTCAAATTCATCAAGTTCTATTTCATGTAGGGGCGGCAATATGTACCCTACCCGCGAGTACCCAACCCGACCCCACCCGGTCGGATAGGGTTGCCAACCCGATCTGCAGCAGGTAGGGTAGGGTGCGGGTAGGGTTTTTGTGCGGGTCGAGTAGGGTGCGGGTTGAGCCTCAACCCTACCCGACCAACCCGTACCCTATATATATGTATATGTTATATACTTATATAAAAATATATTTTAAGTGGATGTTGAAATAAAAACTTCTTACTAAATACAAAAGATCCTTAGTCATTAAAAGAATATCATTAATTGATAATTTAATAAACTTTTTTTACATAAAAGTCACTTCTATTTTAAATTATCATCAAATTATGCAATAACGTTGCATTTTTTTGTAACCCGCGGATAGGATCGGGTACTCGCAGGTTAAGAGCGGGTAGGGTTAGGGTTGAGATATTCTCAACTCACAAGTAGGGTAGAGTTGAGTTTATATAAAAATCTCAACCCGCGAGTAGAGTTAGGGTTGACTCTAAACCCTACCCTATCCTAGCCATTGGCATCCCTAATTTCATGATCTTTGACATCCATATCCATGTAATATTAATGTCAATTATGTGTAGGATAGATAATTAATTGTTGCCAACCATTATTTCGATTATGTAAGGTGCTTTTCTGGACCATAACCAAAGAATATTAAATAGGATTTTGCTATTTCAACAAGGACAAATTAATTTGACAATTAACAACTATGTTGGATATATAGTGCGTGTTTGGGTGCTATTATTTTATTAAAAAAATTTTTTTTCAATAAAAAAAAGATCTTTTTTTATTTTTTAATGTGTTTGGTAAATTTCTAGTAGTAAAAGTAAAAGCACTAGTAAAATAAAAAAAATCTTTTTTGAGAAGCTGTAATTTACATCTTTTTTTAAAAGATCTTTTTTCCTTAAAAAAAAATATGTTTTTCATGTAATAAATAAACAAAAAAGTACTTTTATATTGTTATACCCAAACATAATTGATAGATAAAAAGACTTTTTTACATGAGATATCCAAACATAAAATTACTTTTACTTCTTTATATGATCTTTTAAAAAAAGATAACTCAAAAAAAGATCTTTTCTTAAAAGCTCACCCAAACAAACCCATAGAATGACAAAAGTTACGTATTTTATACAAGGAAAAAGTTGATATTACCCCAATAATAAAATGTGTTTGTGTTGTCAACAATTAGGAAGAAAATGTGTAGTTTTTCATTTGATTTTTCCCCCTCATTTCTTCTTCTCCAAACTCGATCCTTTTCTTTCCTTTGTAATTGTTTTTCGTCTATTATTGCAAGGACGACAGCCTAGTGATGCAAGTGCGGCAATGGCATTAATACAATGACAAACACGTGATATCAATGAAGTAATGCGTTTGAGGCATTGGACGACGTTGTTGATGTTAGGTGAGATTGCCATTCAGAGAAGACGAAGATGAGGGAAATGGCTGGGGGTGGTCTTCCACGGGTTGTGCTTACAAGCCGTGGTTGAAGGTGGATGGTGCTCCCACAGGCTGCACTTGAAGGCAATTAGGGGTGGAAAGTGAAAACATGCCAGTTTTACCCTTAACAAGCTAGCCTTGTGCCCTTGTAATAAAATTTAGGGATAAGTATTTTTTTCGTCTCCCAAGGTCTGGGGTCGAAATCAAAATCGTCCCCAACCTTTTTTTCTTATTAAAATCATCTCCAACGTTTAAAAACGCTTTAAAATCATCTTTTCTCAAATTTTTGGACCAAAATACTCTCATCATCATCATTCTCCTCTTCACCTTCCTCACTCCACCACCTCCACTGTCACCAACCCACCACCACCACCACCACCATCACCATAGACACAAACACAAACACTACTCCCTCACCCCACTCCGGTAACCCCCCACCCCCACCCCCACCCCTCACCCCTCACCGCCTCTCCCTCACCCACTCCCTCACCTCCTCACCGTAACCCCCACCCCTCACCTCACGTCCCACCCCTCACTGCCTCCCTCTCAACCACCCCCTCACCCCCTAACCTCACCCCCACCCCTCACCCCCTCACTGTAACCCCCCACCCCTCACTGCCCTTCACCCCACTTCCTCATGCCCCTCTTTTCATGGTCATCATCATCATCAACAGAAAATTCAAACAACATGCACAACAAATTTTACAACAATACTCCACAACAAATTCAGTTCACAGAAGAAGAAGAAGAAGAAGCGGTGGTGGGGTGGTGGGGTGGTGCGGTGTGGTGCGGCGGCGACCGGCGCAGCTCGAGGCTCCATGGGTGACGGCGTGAGGCGCGGATCTGGCGGCGAGGCGCGGTGGGACACGTATCGGGCTGAGCACGGCGCGACGGCGGTGCGACCGGACGGCGTGGAGCGCGGCCCCTTCCCCTCCGATTTTCTTCTCTCCCCCTCCTCTCCCCTCCCTTTTTCTCGCGGACTCCCCCCCCCCCTTCTTTCTCTCTTCAGTCCCCACCCCCTTTTCTTCTTTTTTTTTAATTTATTTTATAATTATTTTATTTTATAATTTTTTAATAATAAAGGGTAATTTGATAAAAAAAAATAGAAGTAAAAAAGGATGATTTTATAACGTTTTGTAACGTTGAGGATGATTTTAATAAAAAAAAAAAAAGATCAGGGACGATTTTGATTTTAACCCGAGACCTTGGGGACGAAAAAAGTACTCATCCCTAAAATTTATTGGTCCGAGTCTAACTTGCAGTGTGCTGCTTAATAAGTATTAAGCTTGATTTGACGTGACCTGAATTTTGTTAAAAAGTCTTATCATTTTAAAAAATAACAAGATAAATAAATAAACTAGTAAAATCAAATATATATATATATATATATATATATATATATATATATATTAGTGGAATAAATTACCATTTGTATTCATGAAAGATACAAACGCTGACAAATATATCCATATAAGCATAAAACGACAATTGTATCAAGAATACCCTAACGGACCAATTGTGTAATCAACGTCCGAGTCCTCTTGGCACACAGAAGCCATCTTCCGTGGTTATAATTGTCGTTTTATTCTTTTATGTGTATAAATGGTAATTTATTCTATATTAGTGTAAGGCATTCATGGGTCATGCTGAATATAAAAGGACTGTTTTGTCGATTTTAAACAAATCGATGGTAATTCAATATCTAGTGGTCTGGGAACGAAACCTACTCCTCTGTGCAGGTACCAGTTTTCTAAAAGTGCATCAAAGTGTCTTCGATTAGACGAGCATTGGGAATAAAAACAAATTGAAATTTATAAATCAATGAAAGAAACGAAAAGGTAAAGTTTTCGAAATGAAAATGTGCTAAAAACGGAAAGGTTTGCGTTGAAATTGAATGAAAACAATAAAATGCCTTTGACTGGGTCAAAGGGTTTTGACATGAAAATTTAAAATGCAGAAATGTAAATTGGATGATGAAGATAAAGGATAAATTTGCTTGAAAGATAAAGTTTACAAGAAGATAAATTAAAATAAAAGAAAACATGGAAGGAACCCTACAGAAAAGTTACTCTATCGCAGACTCAGAAATTCTCTGAAATGTGAGTGTGCTTGAGTGTTTTCTGAGTTAAAGTTCCAACCTTTATTCCCTAAAACCTCCTAGTATTTATAATCTACTTTTGGTAACTGACAACTAATTACAATTAATTACAGAATCACAGTTTTGAATGCATACTCCTTGGTAACCGTTTCCGCCTTTTGGCTATAAACATTTCCCGTAATTTTCTCGCGTGATGAAAGCCTCTAACTTCTCCACTACTATAACTGCTCGATTTACTCATTCAAATATCTTGTTCGATTACCTGTCTCAAAAATCTTGTTCGATTTGGCTTATTCGATTTAATAAAGTAAATATGTCGATTACTTCCAACCCACGCTTGCGCGTGCATCTTCTCGAAAACCGTTTGAATTCTCCAATTTCTTCATCACTTCGAACTACCTCGTTTTAATCGAAAAAATATTTTCCGATCAACAAGGACAAACCTAGATAACATGCATAGGTGTTTGTAAATTGTAAATTTGTAATAATGAGAAGCTTGTAACAGAATTTACACAATGAACATTAAAGCACATAAACTTGAATAGGTGGCTATAACAACGAAAAAAAATAAAAAACCTTGTAATTATATGATTTAGTACTTATAACCCTTAAAAAAAGCTTCTAATCAGCAATCAATTTTCAAACACAAGTATCTTTTAAGCAATCGAATACATCGCTTTGAGGATCTTAATGTGTAATGATTTAATCCATCACACGATAAGGTATAAGGATATATGATTTGAAGATTATACAATAAATTTTATAGCATAGTTATAATTGTCAAACTCATACCCTCATTGTTTAATTAGGATTTTTGTATTAAATATATAAATATATGAGAATCTAATAACACCAGTACCATTGTAAACAATTATTTCGAAAAACCATATTATCAAGATTTCAAAATAGGTGTAGATGATGTTACAGAAAGGCAGCTTAATGTTGTTTCCATGTCCTCTTAGCATGAGAAGTGGTGCATTTAATTTTCAATGGACATCAAAATCTTCCGAATAGTAATGACTTGCGGCTAAAGTACAATCCCCAGTTACAAATTATAATTGTTTGATACAAAAATTCCTCCAGAAACTGTAGTATATAATAATTGGCGGAGTTAAATTATATATGGTCTTTTGAAATCTCACACCATGAGAATCAAAGGTTTGGAAAATTTTCAAGTGTACCGGAGAATACCGGTGTTCCAGTTGTTTTAACTGTTGATTTCAATTAATATATATTATATATATTTTTTATAATTCAGATCAACGGTTAAAACAACTGAAATATCGGTGTCCCGGTACACTTGAAACTCTTCCCAAAGGTTTATTTTATTCAATAATGAATATCAACCACACCATCCAATTGTCTTGTTAACCGTGAAACCAGCTCCAGAGGGCTGAGACTGTGGCTGCTGAGGAGGTCTAGGCTCTCTTGGTTTGGCAGGATCAACAAATATAACCCATCCATCAATAAATTTAGCATTCATTCCGGCTCTCGCCTTTTCAGCATCTTCTATGGTCGCATAAGTTACAAATGCGTATCCCTTTGACCGTCCAGAGGCTCTATCCATTATAACCTTTGCTGTCGATCAAGATGAGTGAAGGTCAGGGATGATATCCAGCAAGCTAATACACAAGCATATAGAAGAATCAAGTATTGCAAGAGAAATACATTACCTTCAAGCAGCTGCCCGAAAGGAGAAAACGCTTCAGTAAGTTTTTCATCTGTTGTCAGTCTTGAAAGACCTGTTCAAAATGCCAAATACATATAAAAGTTACATACAGAACTATGTAAATTCCATTATACTAGATATTTAAATTAGAAGCTTCGCCAGTTATAGTCTTACATGATCCACCTAACAATTCCCTAAGAAAATGGTGCTAAAAAGAAAATGGATCTTTATTGAACTACAAGCCAATAGAGTAGAAGAAATTCACAGCTTCAGAGACCAAAAAATGGCCTTTTATGAAGCCCTACAGCCCTCCTAATAAAATACATTTCACGAGAGTGAAACTTATCTTACTTCTTTCTATATTTATATTCTAATAATTATGTCCCCTAATCATATAAATATTGTAAAGTGAGTGATCCAACTTTAAAAGACACGAATTAAGCATTGTATCCATGTCTTGTCACGCAAGATGTGCGAGCACTAGCTTTAGTAGTGTTTGTGGGGAAACTCTTTAAGAGCATCATCTCCTGTCAAAGTTAATAAGTTAACAGCATATCCTTCTCATTACATTTAGAGTAATAAATAAGACGCAACAGTCCTATTCAATTATCTTCCTCGGATCCCCTTCCCCTTGAACTTTGGCTTTGTATAGGCACTAGTAGACTAGTACCTGTCTTGATAAAGATTGCACTTCAATGTTCCAGGTTGGTTATAAAAGTCGCCACATAAGAATACAATGCATTCAAATACTATCCTACTGTTCTTGAAGGCTACATTGGAGTACACAATAATACTTCATAGTCCAAGCTCAAGACTGTTGAATCCAACAAATTAAAGGAATCAAGACAGAAGAGCCCTACAACTTCAAACCTCCTTTTATCAGGGATACAGAAAAATACCACAATTTCACGAAAAAAGTTAGCCTCAAAGTTTAAGATACAAGTATCTATCAGATGCAGATCATAGTTGCTAGGCCTACCCATCTAATGCAACATAATCATTAATCATAACTGATTACCCTGTCCAAATTGAAGATAATTTAGGGTTTCAAGGGAGCTAATTTGACAATTCTAGAAGAGAAAACGGAATAAGGAAAACAAGGAAATGAAGGTTTCAATAGTGACAATCATGTTATGGAAACGATCAATTAATTAAAATTAATAAGATGGACAAGCAGAAGAGAATTGGAGTAAATTACTGACCGCTGACGAAGAGTTTTGGGGAAGTAAGAGTCGAAGTGAAACGAGTAGAGGTGAAGTGGGAGGCCACAACTGAAGAAGACTGGCGAAGAAATCGTTGAGCTCCACTGAAGAACGCCATCATCACCCAAACCCTAAACTCAAACCCTAACTAGCAAGGTTTCAAAAACCGAACCGGTTATCAAACTACTCGAGCTACTGGTTTATCGGTTTAGAGGTTCAACCGAAATAATGAATTATAATAAAATAACATATCAAATTATAAATAAATACATATATACAAATTAAAAGTATAATTCCAATTAAAATCTCATAATCACATTTAAATACAACACGAGTCAAATATAAAAAAACAAATATCAGAGGTCAAAATTTATATAGGTATAAAATATTAAAATTTATAATATTATATGAAATTTAAGATAGTCACAAGAAACAAAAAAATTTCATTGAATTAACCAAACCAATAATAAATATTAGATCATCTACTTATCTAGTTAATTGAATTCATCTATTTCTTCGTTAAAAACAAAGATGACAAATTTATTTCTTCTCTAACAAAAGATTGATCATAATGAACAAATAGAAACTCTGAAATTAACCAAAAAAACCAGCAGTGAACTAATCATTCAATGATTCAATCAATACCAAGAATACAGACTATAGAGTACAGAACAGCACTGGAGCATAGCTAATCATTCAATGATTCAAGTTATGGAAGGAAAAGCTCTAAGATGGTTCGATCATCGCTAACAACCAGATATGCGTTCAATCTTGCCAGAATTAAGCAACAATTCAGCAATCATCAACCACAATTTCTGATCTAAAATCAGTAACAGCAGAAATTATGATTGAAAATCAGTAATTACAATGAAGCAGCAACACAAATTCAGCATCAACAGAACCAACTGCAACAACTAAAAAACTTCATGCCAACAATAACTTCAGAATCACAACAACAATAACTTCAGAATCCAATTTCAGAACACAAACTCAGCTCAGAATCTTAAAAATTAACTAGAAAATAAAGATGAAACTGAAGAAGACGTGACCTACCGGTGAGACGCCGAGGGAGGAACGGTGGTGACAGTGTGAGCTCGGAGAAACACGGCGCTGACACTGACCTCGTAGAGATAGAGAGAGAGAGAGATTGAAGAGAGAGATGCCGGAAACAGAGCTCGTTACGGCGAGGAGACGACAGCCGAGCAGGAGCAGTTCGCGACGGCAACGAGAAGAGCTCCGAGCAGAGATTCCACGGCGAGGAGAAGAGGGTGAGTGGAAGAGACGTTCGGCGTCGGAACCCTCTGTCAGTCACAATTCCGGCGGCGACGGTGAGCTCCGGCGGATGAGAGGAGTTCCGCGATGGTAGGAGCTGCTGCCTGCTGCAGCTGGTGGTGGCTGGCTGATGAGTGTTGATGATGAGTTGATGAATCGTGAGACTGGGGAGGCCTTTAGGGTTAACTGGTTAAGAGAGGGGGAGTGAGTGAATTACTGAATTCTAAATATTGTTATATTTATTTATTATATTAAAATATATTTTTTTTTAAAAAAGTAAATTGTAACTTATAAAAAAATATATTTTTAGTTTTTTAATATTTTTATTTTTATTAATAATATGTCAAATATATTACAAGATGAAAAAATAATTTATTGAAAAAATAAATTTTTTTAATAACTTAATGATATTAAACAAATTCTAAAAGATAAATATGCTTTTTATTATTGATGTTGTTGTTGTTGGGTAGTTGGTGAAAGGCTGATTTTTTTAGATATGATTTGGGGGTGTGAGTTATGCTGGGATATGATGATTACGGGTGATTTACACTGTGTTGCTTTTTTGGGAATTTTGGGGGAAGAAATCGGAGCCACCAATTTCAAGCAGAGAGTAATCGGTTCCACCGATTTGTGTGAGGGAGAGGTTGATGGGTATGAAATTGGTGCCACCGATTTGTGCTAGGGAGAGGCTGATGGGTATGAAATCGGTGCTACCGATTTGTGGGTGCATGAAGACGTTAGCTAAGAGTGCAGTAATCGGTCCCACCGATTACTGGAGGCAGAGAATTTTATTTTAATCTGGGGGTGCACCAATTGGATCCAGCGATTTGGGGTGCAGCGGTCGGTCCGTCCGATTTGCCCTTAGTCCATACAAAAAGCGGATGGTGGTATCACAGAAGCCCCATTTCTTTCTCGCCAGTCTCAGCTAATGTTCATCCTCTTCTCCTCTCTTCTCTTCTCTGATTCTTCTCCTTCATTTTTGTAAAAGAAATTCCTGTGAGGTTGAGAATAGTTAGTGTTATGAATGATAGAGTTGTATTGAAGATTTATTATTACGGACAGATCTTATTGCAAACATAGGAGGGAGTTCAATTTGTGTGTGAAAATCCATTAGATATTGTTATTCCATTCACATTGTCGTTTGAGGAATTGAAAGGTGTGATTTGTGAGAAGATAGATTCTCAAAGATGTTGGAGAGTATCGTGTATTTTGTACAGGTATCCTTTACCTGTGTTTGGTGGGTTTGTTCAATTTCAGACCAAGTATGTGATGGACGAAACGAGTATGCATGAAATGTTTTCAATGTACATGGAAAATCGCCACCGAATGTCGTGCATCGAGTTATATATTGAGTTTAATCAATCTGAAGCGGACCGTAACATTGAATTGGAAGATTATAATTGTTAGAGAATCAATATAATCAATTTAGATCAATTAGCATCGTCTATATTTATATAGCATATCTGTACATTAATTGTAGGATTCTATGTCTTTATTACTTTGATTCATTTAGCACCTATAAATACACCTTGTATATTGTACCTCAACACACAACTCAATAATACACTTTTCATATTATTCTCTCAGTCTCTTGTTTCTAACAATAATAGTGAAAGCGAAGATGAATTTGAAAGTAACTATGAGATCGTCGATTCAGGTGAGGACAAAGAAGAAGCTAGCGGCGCCATGAACGCAGATGTGGCGGAAGTTGCAAATGCACTAGCAAACCCGCATCCGTTTCAGGAGCCTTCTTTCATGCGGTCGTTGGATTTGGAGGCTATGCACGCACCGGAGTTTCCGCAATATATAAATGCAGGTGCGTAAACCTAGGTAGCTATGTGAATCTCTGAAGTAGCAGATCGATAAGTCGGATGAGTAATGTATGTGATATGTGACCAGGCATTTGTGACCATAGCGTTTGATTTTTTTATTAATTAATAGTTCTTTGTTGTGAATGATATTTAGTTGTTGTTTACGTAGATGGAATAGCGAAAAATAAGACTATAACGATCTTACATAGTAAAGTGTGTTTATTAATTGAGTTGTAATAAAAGACTTCTTACTGAGTACATAATGAAGCATTTATTACTTTTGTAACACAACATAAAATCTAATTTTAGTTATTACTAATTTATTGTCTAAATTTTACTGAATTAAAATTCAATTGTTAATGATCATAAATAAAATAATTAATAAAATTTGTATTATTAATTATAATAATTAATTAAATTCAATTACTAATACTGATAATAACAACAACAATATATCAATATCTACCTATTCCAATCTAATATGTACAGATCTCATTTTGCTTTCTCTTTCATTCATTCATTTTTTACAAACATTCATTTTTTCATTTTATTTTAAATAATATGCATAAAAAAAAAAACCCAGTTCATCCTCATCGGTACAAACATTCATCCATACATACATACATACAAGGTTTATTCCTATTTTTATTTCTATTTCTAACCACCTAATAATAAAATTATACATACATACATGTTTAATTTCTAATTTCTACTTAGTACCATTATAATATATATTGTTAATAAAATCTAAAATTATCACTATTATTATCATTAAATAAGATTATTCAAAAATAAAAACTTACATAATTTGGATCTCCAAGATAATTAACAATATGAAGCTCCGGTTGATTTACTTCCTTAGTTTTTCTTCTTTTTGGCATTTTTATTCAAATTTTTCATCCAGATTGTTGTGGTCCAACAATGGTGAAATGGTGGGGTTGAGAGTAAGCAGAAAGGGAAAGTTTTTGTGAGAGTGAAAGAGATAGTGTTGGAGGGTGAAAGAGATAGGGGGTATACGGTTTTGAGGGGTGAAACATGCATAAGGAGTCACGGGCCACCCAGAAGCCAGCTGCATGCGCGACGCGTGGCAAGGGGGTCACCAATCGGTGCCACCGATTTGCGCACCTACCCCTCCCTGAAATCGGACCCACCGATTTCCGTCCCACCCATCGATGCCACCGATTTCTTCGACAACGCCATCACATCTCCGTCAAACACCCCAAAACCCCATAACGCTGCAAAACTCCAGCACCGTCCCCATATCAAAATTAAAAAACTCTGTTATTGTTGATAGAGAGAGAAAAACAAAATAATAGTGTCACTTATTTTTCTGTCACAGGTTGTGGTTTAGATTGGCCATAAAAGATGGAGATACAACTAAAATTGCTTCAAGTGTAATCATGGGCACACATGATGAGACAGTATAAGGCATTGAGCTAGAATATTGCTGAAAATTGAGGATTTCAATTTGAATCTTTTAAATTATAGATCCACATCTATAAGTTTGGCGAGTAGACAGGAGTCCTCATCTCGAGAAACTGACGACGAAATGGAATAGAACTTGCAGATTTTCGTCGCTATCTATGACGAATAAATTCTACTTCACATCATCACGCAACATGAAAATTGAAATCGTGTAGAATAATTTGGCCACCCATTTTTTATCATGCAGCTCCAATTTTTGGATTATTGTATTCTAAAATTCGTTGAAACTTGTTGAAGGTTTGAGAAAAATACTCAATGGATAATTATTAGTAAATTTTATTTCAGATCGTATTTTTTCTTAACCGATCCTCTATAGTGCATCAGAACTAAATAACTATTATCACTAGCCATTGTAAGTCCCACTATGATGAGAAAAATTCACGTTCAGCTCGTATTTATATATGTTAATATCAGAGTAAAGCAAATTAATTCAGCTATATATATATATTAGAATCGATTTACCATTAGCCACCATTGAGTATAAATTGAATTTATTACATTCAATTTACTAGGGACTTCTAAATCGAATTGAGTTCTTTCAATTTAGTAGTTCCCCTACTAATTCGAATCGTATTGATTCGATTTATGCTTAAATGTAGTACTCCATGTAATTCGAGTCATATTGATTCGATTTATTATTATGACGTGTAATTCGAATTCAATTAATTCGATTTATATAAAACTATAAATGAAGGCATGCACATAACATTATTTGTTTTGGGAAATTCATGTAATATTGGATTGTCTTCAAGTGTGTCAAACGGAAAAGCCCGTCCTGCCCTGCCCCGTCCTGTCCCGTCTAGTGAGGCGGTCCTGAATCTCTCCCCTATCACGGCGGGTTGGTGGGTTAGCGGGCCAAGCCTGCCAAATCTTTTTTTTTGTATAAATGATTAAATATTAAATAATATATAATTTTACAACTATTTTAATAAATTTATAATTTTTAAAGACATAAAAAAATTATAATGTCTAAATTCACAAACATTAAAATCTTTATAATTATAAATATGTAATAAATATAATTATAAACCAAATTTTTTAAAATAAAATAATAAAATCAACACTGTCCAAAACAAAACAAACATTGTACAAAATATATAATTAAGCATCTTCAAGTTTTTATTTCTCCAAAGTAGGAGTGGGACTCAAACTCGTAACCTCTAGTGAGTATGGAGAGACTATGTCATTTAAGCTTTAGCTCGTTGGCTAAAAATTTTCAAGTTTATAATCAATAAAACATAAAACATAATCCAAAATATAACTTAGAATATCTTCAATTATCATCTCATCCTCTTGTAGATGAATAACATCATATAAGTTTTTTAAAAAATGACCCTGACAAAAAAATGTCTGGCTCGCCAGAGAAGCCC